>NC_138202.1:337879867-338604867 GCF_964194415.1 Vipera berus | reverse complement strand
CTGTGTAAATTTATGTCATGTTACAGTACTCTTCTTTCTATAATTTAGCCTGTCAAATTATCAAAACCATAAGTCATAAGTTTATTTTTTCATTTTTATGCAAAAAAGTCCATACAGGACTTCCAGCCATTAATAGAGCCAATTTGATGTAGTAGTTAAGGTGCTGGCTTTGAAACCAGGAGACTGTGAGTTCTAGTCCCACCTTAGGCATGAAAGCTGGGTGGGTGAGGTGACTTCGAGCCAGTTACACTCTCAGCTCAACCTACCTCGCCTGGTGGTTGTGGGGAAAAATAAGAGGAGGAAGGAGTGTTATATATGTGGTTTTTTTTAAATCCCATTTATATCCCGCCCTTCTCCGAAGACTCAGGGCGGTTTACAATCTAAGAAGCACAAATCAATGTGCTTAGCAATAGCCTTCATTCTATGTATATGCCTGCTTATTAGGGCTTTTGCCCCCCCCAAGCGGCATTATTACAAAGTCAGCTTATTGCCCCCAACAATCTGGGTCCTCATTTTACCTACCTCGGAAGGATGGGAGGCTGAGTCAACCTTGAGCCTGGTGGGATGCGAACCTGCACTAATTGCAGGCAGCTGGTGTTACTTAAGGAGGCATTAGCCCACTGCTCCACCAAGGCTAGGTTAGTCACCTTTAAATACTTGTAAAATAATAAAGGCAGGCTAAAAATTTGACAAATAACCTTTTTGATTTTGATGGGAATGAGCTGCTTAGACAAAAAAACAAAAATCAAAACAGGACCCTAAAGCTTCAGTATTCAGTAGTGATTTGGACCAGAAATTTTGGAGTACAGAATATTTGATATCAAAGATGTTTATCTTTTTATTTTATGTTAACAGTTAAGTAAAATCAGGAAAAAAGAGCCAAAAAAAAAGATTTACAAACTGTATACATTGGAATAATAATGTTTGAAGTAGTATTAGATTAACTCTGTATGAAAAAAGTACCGGTAATCTTAAATAAATTTAGCAGTTTAAAACCATTATTAAAATGAAATCAATATTCAGTAATCACCAAAGGCAGCCAATATTCATTTAGCTTTATGAAAGTCATCTCACTCACAGACAAAACCAAGACAGTACCTAAAAAACTCAGCAGGGGGCAACAGTGTGCCATAACAAAGAGAAAGTATATCTGGTACTGTAGCACAGCAGCTATCCCAGAACCTGGGTTGGGGGTGGGGGGGAGGAAGGCAAATTGTCTGAAAGTTTGCAAGTTTCTGGGGGAACCCTGCATCAGAGATAGCCTGCTTCCTTCATCCCATCAGTTGACATTGCTTGTGAGAGAGATACCAACCATGTCTGCTCTCTCTGACCTCACTCAGCTCTGTATTCTTTGTAATAATATAAAGCTTCATAGGAAAAAAAAACCTGTCAGGAAACAAAAGTTAATATCTGCGATTTGTTTCATTCTGTGATGAATCATATTTTAGAACTGAGCAAATGATCCAGCTTGATTATTGCATTTCCAACTATATTTTTGTATTAAAAAATCTACTTTGGCAGTCAGCAGTAGTATAATACAGATAGTCCTTGACTTGCAACCATTCCCTTAGTGACTGTTTGAAGTTACAACGGCACTGACCGTTTTCCACACTTAGGACTGTTGCAGCATCCCCAGTTTGTCACATGATCAAAATTTGGATGATGATGATGATGATGATGATGATGATGATGATGATGATGATAATAATAATAATAATAATAATAATAATAATAATAATAATAATAATAATAAAATTTGGAAGGGACTTTGGAGGTCATCTAGTCCAACCTCCTGCTCAGGCAGGAAACCCTATACCATTTCAGGCAAATGGCTGGCCAGTCTCTTCTTAAAAACTTCCAGTGTTGGAGCATTCACCACTTCTGGAGGCAGGTTGTTCCACTGGTTAATTGTTCTAACTGTCAGGAAGTTTCTCCTTAGTTCTAGGTTGCTTCTCTCCTCGACTAGTTTCCCTCCGTTGCTTCTTGAACCTTGGGGTGTAATCCATCTGGTCCTGGTGATTTGAACTTGTCTAGGCTGGACAGGTGCTCACTTACCATTTATTTGCCTATCTTAACTTCTGTTTCTAATCTGTTTTTTAATGGTACTGTTTTTGATAGGTTGGAATGTTTTTGTGTAAAGACAGATGCAAAAAATGAGTAGTTCTGCTTTCTCCCTGTTGCTTGTCACCTTCTTGCCACTTTCTCCCACCAATGGACCAATCATTTCCTTAACTTTTTTTTAACTTTTTTCTTGTTTTTTACATGTTGAAAGAAGCTTTTTTTTGTTATTTTTAACTTTGGTTGCAAGCCTTAGTTTATTTTGAGCCTTAGCTTTCCTTCAACTTTGCAGTTTTGGGCTATTTGCTGATATTCTGCCTTAGTTATGTGCCCCTCTTTCCACTTCTTATACTTGTCCTTTTTATCTGTCAATTTATAAGAGAGTTCTTTATGCAGCCATGCTGGTTTCTTTTGAGAGCTGTTATTTTTCTTCTTTGTTGGTACTGTGCTAGACTGGGCCTTTATTATCTCACTTTTCAAAATTTCCCAAGCTTCTTGAGTTGTTTTCCCCCTTTAGGATTCTCATCCATGGAATTCTTCCCAAGGTCTCTCTAACTTTATTGAAATTAGCTCTTTTAAAGTCCAAGACTCTAGTTTGGCTGTGTTCTATTGCTTGTGCTTCCAGAATGTTGAATTCCAATATTGCATGATCACTTCCCCCCAAGGTTCCTGTGGCTTCGACACTTTCTATCATTTCATCTCTGTTAGTGAGAATTAAATCTAATATGGCTAATCCCCTAGTTCCCTTCTCTACTTGGCAATTGCTTGGCAATTGGCATGTAGTTATGATGGTTGAAGTGTCCCAAGATCATGTGATCACCTTTTGCGACCTTCTGACCAGCAAAATCAATGGGGAAGGCAGATGCACTTAATAACCATGTTACTAACTTAACAGGTGCAGTGATTCACTTAACAACTCTGGCAAGAAAAGTCGTAAAATGGGGCAATACTCACTTAACAACTGTCTCGCTTAGTAACAGAAAATTTTGGGCTCAGTTGTGGTAATAAGCTGAAGACTACCTGTATACCAGTTAAAAACCATCTTGTATACATTTTCCTTGAGCTATTCTATTCTATTCTATTCTATTCTATTCTATTCTGTTCTGTTCTGTTCTGTTCTGTTCTGTTCTGTTCTGTTCTGTTCTGTTCTGTTCTGTTCTGTTCTGTTCTGTTCCGTTCCGTTCCGTTCCGTTCCATTCCATTCCGTTATAAAGCAGAAGGATGCTGAACATTTCTCAGATTATTATAGAACCGTTACCTAAATAGGGAATGGCTGCTTTGGCGTTGTCAGTGAGTTCCATGCTGTTTAGGATCTCAACAAAAATATCGATAATTTTCGGGACTTCCGCTGGCGGCGCGGCGCTGAAGACAGCCTCCCCTGGCTGCCCGCGGCTCAGCTGTTTGTTTTTTCGCCCGAAACAGCGCCGATCAGCTGTTCGGGCGAAATTGAAGCCCCCTCCTCGGGAGAAGAGGAGGGGGTGAGGCCCCAGGTAGGGGTAGAGTTCTCCGAGGCCGCCTGAGCTTCGAGCTTGGGCGGCTGAAGGATCGAACTCCCCCGAAGCCTGGGTTGCTCCCAGCTGGCCGTCGTCTCTGCTCCGAACTTCCTGGAGCAGAGCCAGGCGTCTGCGAACCATCCCTGCCTGAAGAAAGGACTATGATTTAAAGGAGCAGGCAGAGCGGTACAAGAGGAAAAGGTGAAGAGGACTATTTTACTGTACTCTCTAACTTGTTGGACTTTTTAAACTTTAATTGAAAGTGCGTCATAATTGAGGATTAAAAGATGGCGGCTAAACCTCCCTCTAAAACTCTTCGGAGTGGAGGATCCTCGCCGGTGCAACAATCATCACTACAGGCATTGCACCCTCCTGAAGTGCTGACATCGAAGGATTTGCGAGATGCCTTGGATAAACATGCCCAGGTACTTTTGGAATCAATTAATCAATCAATTGCTGATAAATTTGCACAGATGGAGGAGAAATTGGAGAAATTTGAGGAAAGAATGGAAGAGAGGATGGAACAGAAGTACAGCGTGATGAAGGTAGACATTTTGACTTCAGTGCATAAAGTGGCGGAATGTGTGGAAGATTTAGATGAAAAAGTGGATGATTTGGCTCAAAGGAATGCTATACTAGAAGTAAAAGCACGGGAGAATGAAATTGAAAGAG
The DNA here is from genome assembly GCF_964194415.1 of Vipera berus. NCBI lineage: Eukaryota > Metazoa > Chordata > Lepidosauria > Squamata > Viperidae > Vipera > Vipera berus. The sequence goes on along the minus strand of NC_138202.1, from coordinate 338,600,644 downwards.
GCAAGTTGGAAAGGGAGTTAAGCCATGTCCAATATTACCAGATGCAGTTTGCTGTCAGAATTAGAGGCTTAAAAGAGAATGTTAAAGAAGATTTAAAGCAGCTGATCTCTGAGGCTCTCGAAGGGGTATTGAACCAGCCAGCATCTGAAATAAGAGCAGCTATGGATAAAGTGTTTCGGGTGAATTCATGGATTGCCAGACAGAGAAAGTTGCCTAGAGATGTGGTGGTTTATTTTGCAAAAAGAGAAATTAGAGATCAAGTTATACAAGCTGCCTATGATGCTAAGGTTGTGATTGCTGAACAAGAAGTCTTGGTTTTAAAAGAAATTCCTCCAAGGATTTTAAGGGGAAGAAAGGACTATACATTTCTTGTGCAAGAGCTCAAGCAAAGAGATATAAGGTTCAGATGGGAGATTCCAGAGGGGCTGATGGTGATGTATGAAGGTAAAAGGTATAGGCTGATTACTGTGAAACAAGCACGTGATTTCTACAATAATGTCTTAAAAGCAACCCCATTAACGCTCCTGGAAGCTGGAAAGGGATCTGGAGAAGAAGAACAACAAGAGGAGGAAACAGAGGAAAATGGTGCTGGAGGAGATCAAGCTACAATCTCGTTGGATGATCCTAGAGAGCAAAGAGTGACGCGTGCTGCTTTAAAACGAGCAAAGAAAATAAAAGAACAAGATCAGCAAAAGTCTTCAGATTCTTCACATCGCATTCATAGCCAAGCTGTGGGAGGAGCACGGCCTAAAGTAACCAGTCCTATCAAAGCTGTGGTCCAAGAGCTTCTCGAGGATATACATGGCAACTAAATTTTTAACCTGGAATGTTAATGGACTAAACTCACCGCAGAAGAGGAAGAAAGTTTTTCAATATTTAAAACAATTTAAGATAGATGTTATATGCCTGCAAGAAACGCATATTAGAGTTTTGGATCAAAAGTATTTATTGAACTCGAGGCTGGGTACGCAATTTGTTGCTTCTGCAGAGAATAAGAAAAATGGAGTGGTTGTTTATGTTAAAAGTGCCTTAACAGCGGACCTAATTGAAGCAGATAAGCATGGAAGATATGTTATGATCGAGCTGTTGTTTGAAGGTAAAAAGACGCTTTTAGTTGGATTATATGTTCCAAATCAACAACAAGCTGACTTTTTTAGTTTACTTCATACAAAGCTTACCCAGTTGGATTATAAATCCTTTATTTTTATGGGGGACTGGAATGGAGTTATGGATGTACAGTTGGATAAGGCTGGAGCCTTTAAACGCATTCCAAGTCACGCTAGACTGCCTAAATCTTTTTTTGAAATGAAGGATGACCTGGAATTGCGAGATATTTGGCGTGAGAGACATTTGCGGGAGAAGGATTATACATTTTACTCTGATAGACACCAATCTTTTTCGAGGATTGATTTTATTTTGTTGACTAATGATCTTCTTTTGAGAACTAAAAAGGTGAAAATCTGCGCAAGAATTATCTCTGATCACAGTCCAGTGTGGTTGGAGATTGATAAGGAAAGAGGAGATAGACGCTCATGGCGCGTAAATGAGAATTTGTTTAGAAATCAGAGAAATGTGGAAGAATGCAAACAGCGGATGAAGGATTTTTTTGAGATGAATATGAATAAGGGTACCTCTATGGATATGGTTTGGGATGCTAGCAAGGCCTATATGAGAGGGGTGTTGATATATATGAATAATAGACATAGACGTGCAGTGGAAACTAGAAGGAAAGAACTGGAGAATGAAATAAAGGAAAAAGAAAAGGCTTTGATTTTGAACCCAGAGGAGGTGAAGATCAAGGAGGCTATTAGACTGTTACGAGGACAATTTGATAAATTAATGGCTGATCAAGTGGCGACCAATCTGCGGTTTGCTAGGCATAATACTTTTTGCAATGCTAATAAGCCAGGCAGATGGTTGGCTTATAGACTGAGGAAAAAACAAAGGGCATCTAATATAGATAAGATTGAGCATAAAGGAAGGGTTGTGTATCAACAGAATCTTATTAAGGATGCCTTTGTGGATTTTTATTCGAAATTATATACTAAAGAGGACATTAATGCAAAAGATATTGATACGTATTTGGAGAAGGCTAGCATCCCGGTTCTTACGCAAGTACAAAAAGAGGGGATTAACCAACTGATCCAGAATAAGTATAGGGTCAAGAAGTTTTATCTAGCATTTGAATAAGTCTTCTTTCGTTTTCTTTTTTCTTTTTTTATTTTGTCTTCTATATATATTTAATAATGCTAAGTTTTGTTTGATCCTATATAAGTTAGAGAGTGAGGGATTTTAGAATTTATAGTTGTTAGTATATGGTTGTTTATGATTGCTTTTTTATATATATATACCTTGTATTTAGCTCTGGGAAGTCCGGGGGGGGGGGAGGGGGGTTAGGGGGAGGTGGGGGGGGAGGAGGGAGGGGGGAGGGGGGGGAAGGGGGGAGGTAGGGAGGGGAGGAGGGAGGGGGAAGGGGGTTTTTTAAAGGAAAACTGTATTTTTAAAACTTTTCAATAAAAAAAAAATATCGATAATTTTCAAATTTTCTTTCTAGGGCTGTGGAAGGGACAGGCCCAGAGTGACCCGTCCTCAGGGAAGCAAGAGGCTAGGCCTTCCTGCTCCTAGTCCAGCATTAACAATTAATACATATACTGCTGTCATCCCAAGTGTATGTAGAAAAACACAATGTCACACTTATCATTTTTCCCTCAAAGGACACTTGTACTTACAATTATATTTGGGCATGCTTGTGTTATAAAGATAACCTTTATTGTCACTGTTCTGTGTACATACTGGCTCACATTGAAATTCTAATGCCTGCTGTCAAAAGAAAATATATATACAAATATATACATACGTACCCATATCTGTAAGGACGCGGTGGCTCAGTGGGTTAGGACGCTGAGCTTGTTGATCCGAAGGTCGGCAGTTTGGCGGGTCGAATCCCGAGTGCCGCGTAGCAGAGTGAGCGCCTGTTACTCGTCCCAGCTTCTGCCCACCTAGCAGTTTGAAAGCACGTAAAAATGCAAGTAGAAAAATAAGGACCACTACGGTGGGAAGGTAACAGCGTTCCGTGCGCCTTTGGCGTCTAGTCATGCCGGCCACATGACCACGGAGACGTCCTCGGACAAGCGCTGGCTCTTCGGCTTTGAAACGGAGATGAGCACCAGCCCCTAGAGTTGGAAACGACTAGCACGCATGTGCGGGGGAACCTTTACCTTTACCTTTTACCCATATCTGTACACACACACACACACACACACACACACACATATATACACATACACACACACATTCAGTCTATTCTGAATACATAGCAGAAAAAAAGAGTATTTTTTTAATTATTAAACTAAGGGTTAAAGTAATCAGTATTTGCTTCACCTGTTGTTTTTTTTAAGAGCACTAAGGGGAATTCCTCCATTGAATGTGGTTCTCTTGTTTCCTCTCTGCATGACTTTCTAAAAAATCACTAATTTCTAGTCATGCCACATGCTACTCAAATGAGTCTCCCTGTACAAAATAAATAAAAAACCATGAGTCAAATGTGGTTATGGACACAGCAGGGGAAAATATGCATAAAATAATTTTGCTAAGGAGAGGCAGATAGCCAGCACATCATCTGCCCTCTCATTATGACTTGCAAATGGCTAGCAGCAATCTTTGGAGCAAAAATTGATGACCTTGTTCCCAGCCCTTTGAAAACAAAATGATTATGTGCCATCAAGTCCAGGCTCATTTTTAGCAACCCCATTGTTAGATCTTCTTCAGTACAATCTGTCCCAATGTGGCCCTTCAGGATTCCCAGTGATGCAGCTAATAAGGGAGTTGGAGGTTTCCTAGATTTAAAAACTTGACACCCTGCTTCCAGGGCAAAAGTGTTGGATTGAAAACTACTCAAGCACTTGAGTAGCTTGTACTAGGCAGTTATAGACTTCTATAATGGATCCTTCTCCTCTTTTGATTTGAGGCACAAATACAATGCTACAGGCAATCCTCAATTCATAACTATTCATTTAATGACCATTCAAGGCCACAATGGCATGGGGGAAGGGACTTAAAACCAGTTCTCATACTTTAACTGTTGTAGCATTCCCCATGGTCACATGATCAAAATTCAAGCACCCAGCAACTGTGGGTTCATGTGATTGCCATTTACAAGCTTCCCAAGTGGCTTCTGACAAAGTTAATGGGGGAAACTGGATTTGCTTAATGAGCATGTGATTCACTTAATGAATATAGCAAAAAGGTCATAAAATCAGGCATGATTCACTTAATGATTGCATTTTTTAGTGATGCCCATTCTGATTCCAAATGCAGCTGTAAGTTCAGGACTACTTGCCTATGCATTTGAGAGGCAGTTTGATGTGAATTCTATTCCTGCCATGAGCACAAAGCCATCTGGGTGACCCAAGGCCAGTCACTTGCTCTCAGCCCTGGGAAGTAAGCAATGGCAAGTCACTTCCACACATGTTACCAAAAGAACTGCAGGGACCTGTCTAGGCAATTATCAGGAGAAGAGATTCACTCAAAGGTAGACAATACCTCTCTTTCCACATAAACACTACTGTCTTACTTCCAAAACACACTTGTTCAGTTTTTTGGGCTATTCATCAACAGATGAGTAATTAATAAGGAATAATCCCTTTCTGCCTTGCTTGCTTCTTAAATATATTTAAGTTATAAAATCAAACTAATTATCACCTCTTGCTTAGCTCTGGGCTTGATTTTACATTCCCAGCTATTTGGCATAGAAAAGCAGCCCTGAGAAGCCTGAAGCTCTCAGATATAGTGAGCGTGGTAGTACCAACCTCACAACCACCACCATTCCTGGAAATCTAAAATGAGAATGGTTGTTTGGTTTTTTTTACTGGATCAAAGGGGGTGGATCTAAAGGGCTAAAAACGTACATTTTGACAGGAGTTTGGCAGTTCGAAGAGTCAAAATGGGTGCTTAAAGCTCAGAGGCTCAGCACATTAATTCAATGCAAAAATCTCTAATATGCCATTGAAAAGCTGCCATTTTGTCATTGAATTTCAGTGCCATATTTTCTACCTGTTGCTAAGCCATAAAGGTTTATAAATCCCAATGAAAATTCCCATAGCATGTGGAGCACAATGAGTGAATAGGGTTAACTTCAGACTTGAATGGCTTGGCTAATTATTTCCCACTTAAGATAGGCATTCCCCATTTATAAATACAGTGCACATACCTCCATCACGTGCAGGCTATTCCTTAGAATGGAATAGAGGCCATTCTTCCATTCTCCTATCTGTTCATCCAAAATCACGGAAGGGATTTGAAGGACATCTAGTAGCAGAATTAAAAACTCGGCTTGATTTAGAAGTTACATTGCTTTATTTCCTCTTCTGCTTGCGTACAGTCATGGATTTTTCTACTATGTATAGAGTAGGAATGAATACATTTATTTTTGTGTATGAACCAAAGATGCACAGTAGCACATGTGGAAACAGTAAGAAACACTAGTCTCAAACAAGAAGGTCTGGTGCTTTATTTCATCAGTGTGCTGAGTGTTAAAACAATTCAACAGAAATTGTGGGTCCGAGCAACAAAAAATGATCCCACATCAAAGAAGGAATTTAAAAAGATATATACTGAAAGGCAAAGAATGTGTGATATTTGACATTAAATCATGATATGTCAGAAACCTTTTAAAAATAGCTGAAAATAAAATAAATACCATTTGAAAAAATGTTAACACTTTCCCCCCCTCCCCCAATAATCTTTTTAAGCTTCTCTATAAGAAATTCATAGCTGTACATTGGAGATGGGTATGCGATTAAAATATTCTGACAACCTCTCACTCTATTGGAGTTTATCCAAAATTCAAAATACCACATTATCATATGCAGACTTGTAAGAAACAACTTTTCAGTTCAAAGCTCACATTCTTTGGCATCCCTGTGTTAAAAAGTCATTCTGTGAAGGAGATGGGCAATCTCCAAATTTGATATATAAATAAAATAATCATATAAATAAAAGTATAAATAAATGGCAGCTTTCAAATCCACACCTCCAAATACAATAACAAGACCAATTTGGTGTGTTGCTTTGAGGCAGGGTAGAATTCCTTACTTTTTACCATAATCCCTCTCTCTCTGACTCTTCCATAAAGATTTAGCTGGCTATCCATCATCATTACATACTTGATAATCCTCTGTATTGCTACATTTAGCAATTCAAAGTTTAAGCCTTGAAGCACTTCAGTGTTTCCAATTACACCCTTTAACCATTCCAGTGCTCTCTAAATCTCACCCTTAGGGCTTTCCAAGAGCTACAGAGCAATATGATACCAATCTTAAAGAGAGTTTGAAATCAACATCTCAGCCAATTCAGGAAAGCATAGTGTCACATGGGTGAGAACCCCAAAAAGCTTTGAAATTAGCTTTTTGTAGTACAGAAAACCAATTCAATGATTAAATCACATTTGGAAGAGGTGATAGCTAAATCTGAAATCAATATTGATAATTAACTCAGAAAACAAGGAGGGGTTTCTAATTTTGCCATTTCATCTCTAGATGGAGAATGATCAAAGCCATTTTGTATTTTGTAATTATGATTGTAAAGAGTGAAAACAGATAAGGCAAGAAGCCAGAGTTCCTGGAGGAATAATTATGCCACTGTACCTCCCAAGGCCATTAGAAAACAGCCAAATATATGTTGACTTGGAAAAGGGGCAGGAAATTTTTTTTGAATCTAGTAAATAAGCACTGATTTCTCCATACTGCAAAAGGCATACATTTTGCTCAGCTGTGCCTATGACCACTCTACTGACTAAACCAAGATTTGTATAAATCTAAAGTGTCTAGAGATTAACCAGCATACCTGGCCTGACCATTGGAAACATCATCTCAAAAAAAAAAATACATGAAAATATTTAGAATTATTAGTGCCTCAGATTATTTTGATTCGAGCCATTTTAACATTAAATGTAATAGGCCAATAACTGCATGTCATCTTTCCAAGTCAATTTAAACAAATCAAGTAAGTATTATATACTTTTGCAGATTAATATTAAAGATTTTGCATAACAAATGATGTCAAATGTGGTGCACAAACGGTTTTTATCCTGCTTTCTAGGGAATCTGGTTCTTTGGAAGGTTGCAGAACCCTTTGGAATTTGGAAGAAATTTAGGGACCAAATCTGTTCCAGCTTTATAACAGGGATAGGAGAAACTAGGTATCTAGCGTTTTGCTGTCTGAAGGGTTCATTCTTTTGGCAAATATAGGAGACAGTAATAATCAATGCAAGTGGTGGGAGCAGAAAAAAAATGTGAAATAGTTAATCTCTCCCAGCATCGAGCTTTTATTAACTCAATTTTCAGTGACCCTTAATCAGGCTACATTGCTACCTGATATTGTTATAAGAATGCCTTTGTAGAAATCATCCACCGCTCCCAACGATGGTTCTGCTAATTGGCAGGAGACACTGCAACGCAAAAGTGCCCTGTGTAGAAAGCAAGCAAAACATTCACATGCCAGCACCATTTGAATATCATTTTCCATTCTTCTTTTCTCTGCCTCCCCACCTTGGTGCAACATAGAAGATGCTGCACTCAAATGATGCAATGTATGATGAGGTTTTCCACCTAGTGAGGTCATAAAAATACGAAATGATCTGTAAATGTCAGTGAATGAGACGATACTTCTTTCTTTGAACATTCAAGTGGACTCAAAGACTACTTCAGAAAAAAGACACACCACAGAATATTTGGGTCAAGCAAAAGTGATCACCTCTCAGTATCAGCAGAGGCTTCCAACCCAACATTTCCTTTAGTGCTACTTAAATGTGAAAGCTCAGATTTGATTAAGTGCTACTCATACCTAGAACAGAGTCAAAGGTCTTTTCACAATGCTACAACAGAACAGCCCATCCTTGAACAAAACATGTAATATAAAAGTTAACTTCTGCTACGCAAAGTTAGCAATGGCACTGATGTGAAATACAGTGTACATGCACACACAGCACAATCATATACATGTCATCTCATAACAACACACATTTTAACAAGCCACCATTGTTATTCACTGGTTTTTTTTAAAAAGAACAAGTTCTTAAACAGGAGGAGGGAGCAGCATAAAGGGAACTGTTAACAAGGCATTTAAGAACGTTAAGGTTGTCCCAGTCCTGGATGGGGACAAAGGGATACTCCTTTCGGTTTATTTTCAGAAAGAGACATACTTGTAGATGGAAGTAACTTTAGGGAATCCAACAGATCATTCCTCACAGATTGAATTCAAAACCCACAAAGTGATGTAACTTAGGATCAGTCCTAATACCCAAGTATGTTCAAGCATCCATTTATCCCAATACCAAGACTGCTATTCCAAGATAGTCCACAAGTGTTTCTTCGTTTTTATTGTACTGTTTTAGAACTGTCCAAATCTTCAGTTTTCCTACAAATTTCCATTCTGAATGCACTGATCCTATTTGCGTCCGACAAAACATAACACAACCTTGTTTAAGCAATCTCTCATATCTAAGTTGTCTAGTTGCTTTTTCAAGTCTTCCATTTTTCAGGATGAATTCAGAAGTATAAGAAGAACATGGTAATCTCCCATAAAACTACAGAGAAAAGTAACAGGATGTGGGTGCAGCCTACATAGGAATGGAAAATATCAGCCAACACAATACATTCTTGGTTTTATGTAGTGCCAGCATTTCCATGTCTTAAAGCTTCAGTCCTGAAATGAGATGAGGGGGAGCTCTTTGATAGAGATCCCTAAATTGTCACGTCTTGTTTGTCCCACTTTTGGGCAGCAAGGCTTACACTGAATCACATAAATAGTCTGGAAGTAACTACTGAGGCAATAATTAAGTCAGTGGAAGGAGAAGCATTATTAAATGTGAGGGTCTGCGGTGAAGAGGAGTGTATTTTTAAATAAACAGTACTTGAAGAATATTAACAAATTTGTTTTGCTAAAATCTCTCAGGTGCCAATAGATCTGACTGTACAAAACCACGTTATATTTAAATTGAGTTACAAACCTATTTGCACACTTTATGGATTTGCCATGTATCAAGATGCAATTATGCTGTCCCATTCCTACAAGCATGGGGGACTACACTGCATTCAAGCATACAATTTGGGGGATATAGTTCCTTAGTATAATCATGAGCTAAATCTGATGTGTTTAACTCTGAATTACCTGGTATAAAGGACTCTGCTACAACACCCCGGAGACTATTTTTCTCCAGGTAATAGCAGAATCTCTCAATAATGTCACCCATTTTGCTGACTGATGCACTTTTGCAAAATATGATTGGGAATCCTTCCTCAACCTTAACTTGTTTCATTAACTAGATATAATATGACTTGTGTAGAAGCATTTATATTAATCCAGGGACCTGGACTAATAAGCAGACAAAGGGAGAGTGCCTCTCTATTTCCCAAGATGCATCCCCAACTGCTTGGAGAAGACAGTCTATGTCTATCTTTTTTTTTAAAAAATAGCAAACTTACTCAATAGATTACATCTAATTTAGTTTTTAAACTCATGCCATCTGATTGACTAAGGGATGCTAATTATTGACTGGGTTCACTAAAAACACCAATGCAGTTGGATTGCCTTTGGCATTACTATGAAAGAAAGCCATGTTAACATTATGGTCAAATTCCCACCACTTGTTAAACTAACAGGTGAATTCTTACAAAGGCCTGGATCACAGATTACTCATTTTAGGCTTACTTACCAGCTTGATGATATACAGCATAAGCAATCAAAGCTATATATTGTATGAATCTAACAATTCTGGCAGATATGCTATTACTACCTATGCAAGAACCAGAAAAAAGATAATAAAAAGAACGATTAAAGAGGCATTCTTTATATGAAGGGGAGAAAAAGATAAAATGAAGGAGCAGCGTGGTAAGAGATTCAAAGCTTTTGAATGGTGTGGTGAGATAAGAGAATCAGAGAACACCTGCCCTTTCTGTACTCAAAAATCAGTCAAAGTCAACAACATGGAGGGTTGGTGTTTTAATTACATTGCCTGCTTTTCTCTTGTCATCTTTGCTATTCAGCATTTGATAGATAAATAAACCAACGTGATGTACACTTGGCTAGAAAAAGTAGAACTGTGCTCCCATGTTGTCAAAATCATGAATGTTAAACAGTGCGCTCAATTAGAAAGCAGTTTCAAATTTATGGATAATGTCTTGGAAAACTAATAGGTAACTATTTGCAGATGGCAGAATAAGGAAGAGACCATTTGAACATCTGAAGCAGCAGGAAATGTTATTAAATTATCTGATGAGCTCAAAATGAACGTAAATCTGAAAAGGTTAAAAATGTCCACCCTGTTCTTGATGACATTATGATAGAATGGAGAAGTTAATCACTGCCTGTCATCCTCTCATATAATTACTCGGATATTCTATCTGTACTTCAAGCTGACAACCTGAGTCTGGGAAGAACTGAGGAAGCAGATAAGTTTTAAAAAGATCGTGTCCCATGGGGAAGAGAAGCCGAAGTGGGCTAAGAGGCTGGTAAGAACTTAATACGGTTGGAGTCTAACAGTACAGGTTATCAGATATAGATGGAACTAAGCAGTCTTTATCTGCCAAACAGGTGTATATTCCAGAGTGATTCAAAATCTGTGAAGAGCAAGTGCCACAGAAATTTTTATGCAAGGAGAATAATGCAACTGGTGCAAATGCCCATAGGAAGAAAAGGCTTTGAAGATACAGGAAAAATCAAGATTGCATTAGCCATCAGACAGTGATAGCTAAATTTTAACAAAGCCCTTGATTAACTCTCTGAGGCATTTTTTAGCTGCAGCTTAAGAAAGGTACACTGTTGTATTACCAGAAGCAGAATTACTAAAGGCAAAGAAATAGTTAATCTTAGGATTGTACAACAATTAAGCCATGAAGCAATTTGCCATATTTCATTCTCCTTTCATTATTGTAGGGACCATCTGCTTTCTAACATCCATCTTTGATATACTTCAAATAAAGAAAAAAGGCTCAATCCATTCACAGTAAGATTCTTGCGTGCTACTATCTTGTCTGGTCAATCCTAAGAACTGATGACAGGTATGTTTTGCTTATTATTTCTGCTATGAAATATGAGCTATTTACTTCGATATTTAGTAGTACAATGTCATTAGCCATCTTGTGTCTCATTCCCTCTGCCATTCTTCCATTGTATTTTCTTGTGACAGAGTTATGGTTGAGTGGGGTTGCTCAGCTTCCACTGAGGTCAGGTGGATTGGGCCCAGAACAGAGTTCTCAGTCGGTTTCTCAAGAGTTGCATGGAAGTTTCATTTACTCTGCACTTTCTATAGTTACACTGCATCTGGTGGTGGGAGAAACAGGTGAGAAACAGGTATGTATGTCATGCATACCTTATAGGAACAAAATAAACTCCTTTATTTTGAATCACTTCACTGCTCTATTAACTCGTTTTACATCTAAATCGACTAGCAGCAGCTCTAAAGGATTTACCAGGAGATGTTACTAGCTGGAGATGTCAGGTTTTGACATGGGACCCCTCCATATGGAAAACTGATGCCTTCTCAACATTTGAGATAAATATTTTATTCAGAAATGTCAACAGACAGATCTCTTAAAGCACTGGAAATATGGACACAGTCAAATATGTCTCCTGAAGCTCAATAGTGTGTTCAACACATAGGACACTGTGAGCAGCAGGAGTGAAGACTGCTTCAGTTATGATGGGTTATGGGTTATGATGGTGGTGGCAGAAAGATCTCTTTAGTTTCTTTAGAACTTAAGGATTTCTGCAAAAAGAGCAAAAATGCTATTGTGTGGCCAACAGAAGATAGGTGTCACATCTAAAAAATAGTAATCGTATGTTGAATCCAGGGTTCAACTTTTTCACCACTGGTTTCCACATTCATGTGTTGCCTCTACAGATGTCTCTATTAAATATGTAAAATTGAGACCTACTCTGGTGATGAGCCAGGGACAAGAGTTGTCTGGATGAAAAGATATTGGGCTTAAGGCACCCAAGAGATCCCCCAGTTCACAGCTATGGGCCCCCCCTTTGTTTCTTATTTTCCTCAATAACTGCAGATGTTGCTGCTGCCTCATCAGAAGGCTGCCTTTTCGAGAAACAGATGTGGTTGTCAGTGAGGCCCTTTCTCACTGAGATAAGCTGGAGCTTCCCCACTCCGCTTTATTGCACATTTTTGTTACAAAGTAAACATTAAGACACAAGCTCATTTGCCTGTCCAGCATCAACCCCCCACCCCACCCCACCCCCGCAAGAGATTACGGTTGGGGCAAATCATTCTCTCTACTTTCAATGTTTCATGAGTGGATACAAACAAGAGGAACAAACAGAAAGTTCCCCTGGGGAGACAGAAGCTGCCAGAGCTTTGTGAATTCCAATCCTCTCCATCACTTTGAACCATGAAGCTGCCAAGTGCAACTCAAAGAGCAAATGCCTACAAGCTCTTTGCAGGATGCCAGAGGCCTGGTGGTACAATCCCAGCTCTTGTTATGGGACAGACTCAAACTTATGAACCCCCCCTCTCATCCACACTATGGAGGGCAGATGCCGGTCGTGGTCTTTATCTGACTCAGGCTGGCTTTGGGCACGCTCTGGCTTGGGGGTCAAGGATGGTGGGTCAGGCTGCTGGACAGACATAGTTCTCCGGAGGTGATTCCTCTTGCGCAGGAAATCAGGTTGTGAATGAAGACCAAAGCTGCCTTTCCTTAGGATCATACGGGAGTTGTTCTTCTTAGGCCGGGAACGGAGGCTGAACTCCAGGGAAGCCAAGTGGGCTGCATAACCTTCGCTGATAAACTGGAGAGAAGGAGAACAAACATGAGAATGTTTAGCATCATCTGTGGCATGAAGGAAGGGAGTAATGTAATGCAGAAGCTTTGCTGCTCTTCTCCCCAAACACCACCCAAGCAGACTAAAAGCCAAGCAAGGACAAGTGAATCAAGAATAGACCAATGAACTGGCTCTTTCCTTGGAGCCACCTGTAAGGATTAAGACACAATTTGTGCCAAGTAACTGGCCAAGGAAGTGGATTCTCCAGTGGAAGGTAATGTTTGTCTACATTTGTAGTAAGAAATGTACAGAATGCAGGGATGTACAGAATGGGTGGGTAGGCAAGAAACATTAAGCTAGTTCTGGATTAGCTAGGGGGAAAATAGGGAAACCCGATAGACTACTTGATTCTGTGTATATACTGAAAATGCTTAACTATTAGGTAAAGGTAAAGGTTCCCCCACACATGCGTGCTAGTCGTTTCCGAAGAGCCAGCGCTTGTCCGAGGACGTCTCTGTGGCCATGTGGCCGGCATGACTGGACGCCAAAGGCGCATGGAACGCTGTTACCTTCCCACCGTAGTGGTCCCTATTTTTCTACTTGCATTTTTACGTGCTTTCGAACTGCTAGGTTGGCAGAAGCTGGGACGAGTAACAGGCGCTCACTCTGTTATGTGGTTAAATAGGTTAAACAGTGCACTCAATTAGAAAGCAGTTTCAAATTTATAGATAATGTCTTGGAAAACTAATGAGTAACTATTAGTAGGCATAACCAAAGTCATATTTAGAGTGCGCAACAGAATAAGTTAGAAGCCATTGGGAAGCAGATAGGCTAATCTTCCTTTTCTGTTCAACAGTGAAACTTTCTACTTATGAAGCATTGGAATTCTTTGGAGGTTTTTAAGAAACACCCATCTTTCAAGAATGGTTTCATAGTTTCCTTGTATGCTACAGAGGGTAGGAGTAAATCAGTGTTTCTCAACCTCAGCAATTTAAAAATGTATGGACTTTAACTTGCAGAATTTTCCAACCGGTCTGGAGAAACACTGGATGAGATGATCCATGTGATTCCTTCCAGTTCCACAATTCTATGATTCTAAGACATAAATAAGGACAGTTCGCATATCTTTTAGTATGTTTCTGTATGAAGCATACAGGCACATAAGACTAAGTGCTCTGGTTTACTGTTGCTGCTGCAGAAGACAAATTTCATCTCACAAGGGTTAATTGTACAATGCCTCCAGGACTCTCCTTGTTTTTCAGGGCCCTTAAAACTTCCAGAAAAAGAAAAATCACCTGGCACAGTGTCTGATATTTCTTTGTTGGTCGTCCAACAATGTAAATCTGAGAGGGCGAAAGACCCAGGACATTGTACACAGAAATGTCCTTCATGGAGCCATATGCAGCACAAATTTTGATGTGGCACTGGAGGAAGGAAAAAATGTCAAAGGTTAGCCATGAAAATATGATACCAGCCATAGCCTATCACTCCCATTTTTAATGCCCCAATTTACCCATGTGATCAGTCTTTATCACTAGCAATCATGAATTTGAACTATGAACTTAGGGATTATTGGAGTCTTACCTCACATGTTATGGCTGTCTCTGGCCATGAATCTGATCCAACTAATTATGGTCTAATTAACAAACTTCAAAACTTCCTCATTCAATGCTCCTGAAAGGTCAAGGAAGCAGGCTATCAGCTAACTATTACCTCTTGCACAAGATTCCGGAGGAAAATGGTTTTCTGTCTTAAAGGATCATGAACAAGTCCATCAGAGAAGAAAATCATTCCTTGAGGGAAATTGTGCTGAGACAGCCAGGAGACAACACGTTGCTTCTGCATGTCAGGACGTCCTGTAATATATATGATCAGGTAGCCAAGATCTTGCCAATGCCTGTGTTAGAGAGAAGAGAAAAGCAACTGGGATCATTAAACAGTTTCTGACTATTCTGTCTGATAGAATCCGAGGGGAGGGTGAGGATGGGACAACACCATACAGAAATTAACTATAGAGGCGTCAATAGAGATTCTCAGTCATCCAGGTCATAGTTGTCCCACAGGTACTTTTTCAAAAGGCAGCTGGACTTTCTTTGATTTTCCTTGAAGACGTTTCGCTTCTGAAGAAGCTTCTTGGATGAGAAGTGAAATGTCTTCAAGGAAAAACAAAGAAAGTCCAGATGCCTTTTGAAAAAGCACTTTGGGTAACTATAGAGGAAAAAACAAGAAGGTTAGGAAGGGATGGAATTGCACATGATGGCTGTGAAAGTGAAGTTGTAAGGAGTTGAGGTCCCGTGGTTATTAGCATGCCATAACAGTCAGAGATAGGAGAATAAAATTATTTAGCTTGTAATTGAATGCAAATGTATAGCATTTTAAAAATAATTCTGAACCACTTAATAAAACAAACATGAATTATCCTTAAAAATTTGCATCTATTTAATATAGTCCTCTTAATAATTAGTTCTCTCTTTTACCCCTATGTAATCAATTATTTTCAATTTCAATTTTTAAATTTAATGTTATCTTAATTTTGTGGGCTTGTATTAATTTAATTTAATTTTATTCTCTCTTTTTGTATTGTTTTTAACTTGCCCTGTGAACCGCCCTGAGTCCTTCGGGAATAGGGCGGTATATAAATTCAATAAATAAATAAATAAATAATAAATTTCGACTTTCTCTCGCATCCAGTGTTTCTCAATCTTGGGTAACTTTTAGAGTATATGGACTTCAACTCCCAGAATTCCCCAGCCACTGCTCTAATCTTTTTCCTTCTTAAGTAAAAGTTTATAAATTATGCACATTAATGAAAAAGTTAAGAAAGCATATTAAAAATGATTTGCAAAAGCTGCAGGCAGTGATCCAAAATACAGAGGAAAAAAAAGCAAAGAAGCTTCCCCCTCTGTCCCCACCTATACTGCATCAACTTGGTCTGAGTTCTCCTCCCTTCTCCCACAGTTCTACTATAGAAACTTCAGAGAGACTTTTAAATTAGGTTTTTTTTTACAAATACGTTGTTTTTCATTTGAGGCTATCTGGATGCTGTATTTTTAATAGAGAGTTAACTATGAGGGTGCCTTCTCTAGATTTGAACTGGATCAACCTCAATTTGCAATATAAGAGGATGTAGATAGCATGCTTGCAACAATATTTTTTGTATCCTTGCACAACCTGACTTCCAACTTCTAACCCAGATGATATTAGTAATTACATGTTACTTAAAATGATGAGGAAAAGCCAGATGCCTCTATATTTTTAAAAAGATAGTTGCTAGATCATTTCTTAAGGAGCTTTCCCCTTAAGAAGATAGGCAATTAAAAGCTAGTATCTAATCTACCATGGTTGGTAAAAGGATTGAGAGACTGCTGGATTATTAATTGCAGCCAGTCATGGAGGAAGCAGATTATTCTAATGACACTGCCAAAAGTTTTTCTGTTTATGGCAATATAATAATGTGATAAATAAAATCCAATAAAATAACGACGCATTTCAAACTGGCTTCAGGGCAGGCTATGGATTGGCTGGCCTGATGGGTGTGGATTCTTTGTGCTCTCTATTTGACTATAGATACTATCAATTTTGACAGACTAGATCACTGAGATTTAAGAAATAGGAGCCACGGGTCAGCAAAGGCTCCATCTCTAGCTCGGACAGAGTTTGGGTGATGCTGCCTGAACAGAGTTGCTCAGGGTTGTCTGTCTTTTAAGAGAGGGTCAGAGATTGCAAGCTGAGTCATGGGCAAGATCTTCCTTTTCTATATGCAATGGGACATTGCATTCACTCCTAAAAGGGAAGCAGCTTCCAGCATGAGGCTATTCTCAGCATTCTGATGAAAGCACTGACCACCTATGAAAGCACTGCAGTTGTTAAAGCAAATGGGAGCTCTTGGGATTCTATTAGGTCTCCAAGGCTTATCAATATCTACATGTACCTGCTAAGGGTTATTATACCAAAGATTTGGAGCTAAGTGACATTAGTATGCTGATGACACCCTACTTTTCTGTTACATCTTCAGGAAATGCCAATGTTTCTCTGCAGAGTTGCCCGCCTACAGCCAGTAATGGGCTGAATGAGAGGAAAAAAGGACTAAAACTGCATCTGGAGAAAATGAAAGTATTTATTGTAGGAGACCATAATTCCAGAGAGATGATAGTTCTGTCTGTTCTGAATGGGATTACAGTCTCCCAGAAGGAGCAGGTAGGTAGGCAGTCTGGAGCAGCTTCTGGCCAAATCTAATTTCTAGACTGAAGGGGGGGAAAAACCCAGGACTGCTTTAAAATTTTGGTTGTGACCCCTTTCTGGAAGAGGATGACTTAAAAGTGTGGTGCACACACAATGGTAAAATTCAGGCCTGACCACATTAATGTGTTCTATGTGGCAAGAAAACCAAGATCATGGCATCCGGCCCTCTCAATTCCTGGCAAATAGATGGGGAAGAAATGGAGGTAGTGACAGATTTTATTTTCCTGGGCTCCAAGATCACTGCAGATGGAGACTGTAGCCAAGAAATTAAAAGATGCTTGCTCCTGGGGAGGAAAGCCATGGCAAATCTAGACAGCACACTAAAAAGCAGAGACATCACCCTGTCAACAAAAGTGCGTATAGTCAAGGCTATGGTCTTCCCAGTTGCAATGTATGGCAGTGAAAGTTGGACCATAAAAAAGGCTGAGTGCCAAAGAATTGAGGCCTTTGAACTATGGTGCTGGAGAAGACTCCTGCGAGTCCCCTGGACTGCAAGGCGATCAAACCGGTCAGTCCTAGAGGAGATCAACCCTGACTGCTCTTTAGAAGGCCAGATCCTGAAGCTAAAACTCAAATACTTTGGCCACCTAATGAGAAGGAAGGACTCACTGGAGAAGAGCCTAATGCTGGGAAAGATTGAGGGCAATAGAAGAAGGGGACGACAGAGAATGAGGTGGCTGGATGGAGTCACTGAAGCAGTAGGTGTGAGCTTAAATGGACTCCAGAAGATGGTAGAGGACAGGAAGGCCTGGAGGAACGTTGTCCATAGGGTCGTGATGGGTCGGACACGACTTCGCAGCTAACAACAACAACATGTGGCACTACCTTTGTGTCTTAAGCATCTGGAGGTTTTAATTGTTACATAACTAAGCAGCCAGTCTAGGAAATAATGCTAAGAGACCATATTACACCTGTACTTAAAGCATTGCACTAGCTGCCAATTTGTTTCCAGGCAAAATGCAAATTATTGCCTTTAAAGCCTTATGATACTTAACTCCAGATTATCTAAGAAAACTCCTTTTATGAAGCTCCGATCCTACTGAAAGCATCTGAGGAAATTTGCCTACAATGCTGCAAGTGGTGATTTGACTAAACTTTCTCTGAGAGGCGTGACATCTTTACAACCTTTAAAAAGGCCCTCAGGGCCTTTTTTTTCATACAGGCTTCTACTGGTTGCTTTTACCGTTAGTCCTTGACTTACAACCACAACTGAGCCCAAAATTTCTGTTTCTAAGCAAGACAGTTGTTAAGTGAGTTTTGCTCCAATTTATGACCTTTCTTGCCATGGTTGTTAAGTGAATCACTGCAGTTCTTAAGTTAGTAACATGGTTGTTAAGTGAATCTGTCTTCCCCATTGACTTTGCTTGCTACAGGGCACTGCAACCATCATAAATATGAACCAGTTGCCAAGCGTCTAAATTTTGATCATGTGACCATGGGGAAAATGGTCATAAGTCACTTTTTTCAGTGCTGTTGTAACTTCAAACAGTCTCTGAATGCTTGTAAATTGAGGAATACCTGTAACTTGTTAATATTAATTCTTCTTGTTTTATGTATTTGTTTTCATTGCTACTGTAACCATTCTTAAGGTTTTGATCTTAAATTTGTTTCATGCCACTGAGAAACCTGTTTGGTTTTGGTTTAGCCTGGAATGTGAAACCACTATTGTGGTTTATCAAACATGGCTTATGGCTTAGCAGAGGAATGGTTTATGACTAAGCAGATCTTGCCATTTCTTTGTGCCCCCGCAAACAAAATTCAGTAACAAAGTTCCCAGCCATTTGAGAGAGGAAATACATACAAGTTTTGGCTGCACCCTCTAAAAGAGTCAAAACACAAAATTGAACAAACATCTCCCCAGCTGTATTATCAGTCAACAAGGGACTGAAGAGGGAAAAAAGGCGGGAAATTCCTCCTCCTCCCACAAGGTGGCTTCACTCCTGTTTTGACCACTTGGTGGCAGGAGAATCACAGGGAAAAGTAGTGGGGGGGGGGAAGAGTTTGGGGGTTTATCATGGAGACAAGGGAACATAATTCTGAATGCAGATGCAAGTTGAAGAAAAAAGTTCCACAGTTTTAATACTATTTCATGGAGCCTGGAAGTTTTGCCTGGGGATATTTTGCTATCACTCCTGCCATCAAGTGGTAGCAAAATGTAACAAGGTATTTCCAAGCAGATATTTCCAAGGCGCAACTGATAGGAATATTCCAATGCATATTTTCATTCAGGAATGATTGTCACCTGACTGCTTTATTGGTAGACAAAAGGGCTGGCCTTTCCAAAGCAAATTGGGAATTCTGTCTGGAAGCCATTTGCTATTTTCACTTGGATTGACTAATCTGCCTTTGCGCAGATATATCTTATGTGCTAGTTATGCTCTTTCCTCACCTCATGACTGGACTACTGTACTTCACTTTACTTCACTTTGCCCTTGAAGACCAGGCAGAAGCTGGTTCAAAATGCAGCAGTGCGGGCAGTAATGGGCACTTCTCATTGTGCCCATGTATCACCACTGTCATTTGGCTTCTGGGTACAATTCAAGGTGCTGATTGATACCTTTAAACCCAACATGGAATAGGACTTGGTTATCTGAGGGATCACCTTTCTCTGGTACATTCAGGCTGAGTGGGTGCACTCCAGATCCCTTCTGTTAAAGGCTGCCATCTTGTGGGACCGAAGACATGTGCCTTCTCTCTCTGGAACAACATCCCCCCTCCCCAGATACAGACACCCCACTCTCTCTTGCTGTTCTGAAAAGTCCTTAAAACCTGACTGATGTTAATGTGCTGGGCGGGGTGTGCATTGTTTTATAATGGTTGTTTTAGCTGGCTTGTTTTAATTTAGTATTGTTATATAGGCGACCCAGAATCTGCTGGAACAGGTGGCTATAATAAATTTAATAAACAAAAATTAAAACTTAATAGAATTGTGAGGTGCCCTTTACCTGACAACATCAACTGCTCCAGCTCTGACTTTAGGATCACTGCCCATAATGGAGACGCTGGCAGCAAAGGACCCATCAATGCTGAAGACGACACACTCCATTCCTCGAGGAAGGACCGTCAAGTAGCTTATGGCATTACTCTGATCTCCCCTGATGACCGTGAAGGAATACAGAAAACATATTATAATAGAAAGCCATCATATCTATTCAGATGGCCTTATGTTGAGATTAGAAGAAAAAACCTTCAGAAAAAACCTTTCAGTTATGACGGTTGGTCATAGCTTACTCAGAAATTCCAAAAAAAGGTGTTAGTAGAGAGGAAGAATATCCAAGCATATCTTCCTTTGTGGTCACATAGGTTTGCATGTCCCGTCGTTCGGGAACAGCTGTAAGAGAGAGACATGCCTATGGACTATGTCAGATCGCAGTGATCTGTCAATGTGTTCATTCCACCAGTGAGTCAGTCCAAGGACATGCATACCAAAGGAAATTTTTATTACCAAATGTCAATAGCAAAATTCTAGCTTTCTCTGATTCATGGTGATGTTTATCTTTATAACGGTAACTAGCAATGAGTTATAAGTATTCTAAGATACTGTAATAAACAATTCTGTATTCATTACAACAGCAATGGGCAAATTGTGGCCCCAACGCTACAAGGAGTCCCATTTTGTCCCCTTTTTGCAGCTCTTGGACCATATGGCAGTAAAACTGGATGCCAAGGCTTCCTGCTATGATTATGGTATGGTACGAAAACAGATGAAAATTGGAGCATGATCCCTAAAATAAGCATATTATAGTTAAAAATAAATAATTCCGCAGGATCCAATCTGGGTCAGTCATTGGGACCAGAGGTTTTAGTCTTCTGAGTTTTTGGACTCGTGCTGGAGCCCATCCTCAGGGAACATCTAAAAAGCCACATATAACAGGCACCATATAAATACCACACACAGAGAACAGCCCAAAACACGCCCTCTGCTAAGAGAGAAGTTCCCTGGAGATGGGCTCCAGCATGTGTCCGAAAGCTCAGAAGACAAAAACCTCTGGTCCCAGTGATCGACCCAGATGGGATCCAGCAACATTATCCTGGGACACGTATATTCACCTTCATTCATGATAAATAATTCCCCCAACAACTCCCAACCTCAAGCACATGTGTTGTAAAAAACTCTTAACTCTAGAATTTGATTAACATTTTATAAAAGTAGGACATAGTCCTCAGTCTCTCAATAATTTAAGGATGTATTTATATTCTTCCAGACTTACCTGACCACCATTTTAATAGGATAGACACCAACAGCAAGTCTTTTGTCTTTGGGGACGTTGTATGAGATTCTACCACTACTATTGGTGATTTCTGTATCAAAATAGACCCAACGTCCAGAGGAAGGTTCCGTCATGATAAAGATGTCAACCTGAAAGACGAAAGAGAACATGTGATAAAATTCTTCTGTGGAATTAAAATGCAGTAATAGAGAAGTTCAGGTTAGGCCAACAAATTCCTCTCTACACACATACACAGTTAACATCAAAGTTCATGAGGGATATCATATTAGTCTCTCATAAAAAACTAGCTTTGCAGCATCTTAAAGCCTAAAACATTGATTATGGCAAAAGCTTTGAGGATTAGTAGCTATTTCAGCAGCATGACATCACTGACAATTTTAGTCGGTTTTAATAGAAGTACAAGAAAAGCTCGCTGCTCTGTACTGTTCTGTCTGCAGCTAAAGCTTGTGTCCAATTCTAGGTGCCACATTTTAAGAAAGACAATGCAAGATGAGGACAATCCAGATGGTGAGGGGCCTTGAAACCAAAGTCCAATGAGAAATAGCTGAAAGAACACAGCATGTTTATCCTGAAGAAAAAACAATAAAGGGAAAATAATAGTAATGTTCAAACATCTGTAGGAATATCTCATAAAAAACAGAACAAAAATTTGAATCAGCAGTTAAAGGTCTTGCAGTTCTAGCAATGAGTAGGGCATGAGCTTGGTCCCTCCTATAATTCTATAATACATACTTCATGTGTGAGATTCACCCTCTAGCACTTTTAACTAAAATATTTCCGACAGTAGATTAAATGAAATAAATACTTTGCTGCCTGAAACTCTGTGGAATGTTTCTGAACAAAGTTGACAACTGTGGGCACAAAAAACAATGAACTTACTCAATGATCCTACAAACATCCTCTCATACAGGGAAGGGCATGATTTAAAGTTATAGAAATCTTGTCTGCAGAAAAGTACAGGCCATGGGATCAGAAGCAGTAATAGAGAGGAGGTATTGAACTCATACCTAGTTTATAAGTTTGAAATATGGTCAGCTGATATGAGAATGCAGGACTATAGAAGGGCTTATGGTCTGACAGGGCTCTTCTCATGTTCTTGGGGGCTTACATGTCTTCAGTGGCTTAGGCTTACCAGGAAGGAGGGAGAGAGGGAAGGATGGCCTTGGAATGTTACCTTTTCTCCTGTTAAAGCCACCATGTCAAGTGGTCCATACATGAACCGGCCAACTAGCAACTGAGGGCCATCTTCTGCAGCAATGATATCATTTGATCTGTGGTTTGAAGTTACATTCTGAAAAAGAAACAAGGGAATGAAACAATTGGATCACATCCCAACCACCACCCAATCTAGAAAAAAGAACATGTTAAAGAACAGACCCTTTAAGATTAGGAAAAACAACTCAACCCTTACATGTTGATATGTGGATGAGCCTTCTCGATCTTTTCCTTAACTATGTATAGGTGCGTTTGTGTCAGTGCTGACTTTTGGACAGGTTCCTGCCATTTGGCAAGATTTTGGAAGTGGTTTGCCATTGCCTGCTTCCTAGGACTAAGAGTGATTAGTCCAAGTTAGTTGGATTACTCAGTTAGCTTTTTGCCTAAGTTGGGACAAACTGATGGTCTCATGGCTAGGCCTTCTGCCTTAATAACTACACCTAACTGGACCTCTTTCTTTAATTTAGACCAGGGGTGTCAAACTCAATTTCATTGAGGGCCGCATCAGCATTGCGGTTGCCCTCAGGGGGCCGGGTGGGCGTGGCCTACTGGGTGGGCGTGGCTAGAGTGCGTATGGCCTACTGGGTGGGTGTGGCCAGCTCTACATCGTTCGCATCAAGGGTGCCTATGGGGGCCTGGGCAGGAGTGGGAGAGATCTGGGGGTCTCTGGCAGAAGGAGGGTCTCTGGGCCAGGGCCAAGGCAGTGGGGGCCGTTCCCTCACTGTTTCCAGGATGGCTTCGCGGGCCGCATGAAACCACTTCGTGGGCCGAATCCGGCCCCCGGGCCTTGTGTTTGACATGTCTGATTTAGACCTTTGAAAAATTAAAATAAAATTCCACTGAGGTTCATATGCACCAATTTCAGGCTTCGACTGCTGCTTTTATATTTTAAACAAGACAGGTTGATCAGAAACCCTTCTGGCTTTCTTGCCATATATTGCACCTTTCAAGAAATACCGTACCTGGCCACAAAAAGTACTTTCATCACTTCCTGTCTTTCAAATGCTGCACCAACTGCTGTTGTTGTTATTATAATTTATTATAGCCATCTACTCCCATAGACTAGTTGGACAAATAGAAAATAATAAAAGCAATTAAAAAGATAAAACCCATAGGCAGCCCTGTCCAAAATATCAAGCAGTAACAAATCAAAGCAAATCTGAAATGCATCCCCCATTTTGATGGAGGGGCCACTGCTGCTCTTGGGGTTTTTTTTAGTTTAAAAACTGGTTTAAAACGGCTTTGGTTCCTTTGAAAAATGCTAAGATATAGAGGGATTGGATGAAAGCCAATCCTGTACCCTTAGCTTGACTTGGGTTCTTTTGCGCAGCCATTTCTCTCGGGGATTTGAAGGACTGAGAGTCACCGGATCCAAACTGTTGCTTTCCTTGACATTGATGGTTTCAAACCTCATCACCTGAAATGAAACATAAATAGAGGAACTGCACTCAGCATAGTCATTCTGCCCAATAAGTTCAAAAATTTATAAATCTAATAAATAAAATAAAATAAAATAAAATAAAATAAAATAAAATATATAATAAAATAAAATAAAATAAAAAATAAAATAAAATAAAATAATAAAATAAAATAAAATAAAATAATAAAATAAAATAAAATAAAATAAAATAAAATAAAATAATAAAATAAAATAAAATAAAATAATGGCATAAATAAATCTCCGTACGCCACAGGTTTAGAACAAATGTTTTTGTTTTTTTTAATCCCATTTATATCCCGCCCTTCTCCGAAGACTCAGGGCGGCTTACAATCTAAGCACAAATCAATGTGCTTAGCAATAGCCTTCATTCTATGTATATGCCTGCTTATTAGGGCTTTCGTCCCCCCCCCAAGTGGCATTATTACAAAGTCAGCTTAATTGCCCCCAACAATCTGGGTCCTCATTTTACCTACCTCGGAAGGATGGAAGGCTGAGTCAACCTTGAGCCTGGTGGGATGCGAACCTGCACTAATTGCAGGCAGCTGGTGTTACTTAAGGAGGCATTAGCCCACTGCTCCACCAAGTTTACTGCTTGCAAGAATTATCTACGGGGGAAATTTGCATAAATCCTTTTAGCATTTCATTAGTTTAACTGCATTTGCACCTTCTCTTACACTGAAAGTGTGGCTTGCCAGTTTTATCCATGCAGCAACTGCATAAGTTAAATGAGGCTGGGATTTCCTGCAAGGCCATCAGTTCAGTTTTGTGGCCAAGATGTAAATTGTGATTTGTGATCCACAGATCTAGAAAGAGGGAGAGCACACAAGGAAGACCTAGTTACCTGTCTCAGAATGAAAGCAACCACGTCTGTTGATTCCCAGTAGCTGGCATGGAAGAGATGTGGCAAAGCCACTGTAGGAAAGGCTGTGAGGACATCTGGACAGTACAAAACGTAATCTATTCGCTTGGCTCCCCACCATTTGGAAGTTACTGTGGAAAACAAACAGGCATTTCATTTGTCTATTCCACATCATAGAAGCTCCCCAGATCCTACCTGAGAATAACATCAGCCCGGGCGGGGCGAAGCAGAGTGAACTCCTCAGAAGGGAGATCCAGGGGCAAATGCTAAGTGTAGCAGTTGGCAAAGGCTTTTCTTGGTTTATTCCATCAAATTGCCAACAGTAAGCCAACCTAAAGCAGGCAGAACTTCACAAGGAGAAAGCTACTAGTAACTACAAAATGGCTTTCTAGTGTTAAAACTAATTGAACTCACTGTTTGCTATGTTGCTGGACAATAGGCTGTCTGATGAGCCAGAGCTCTCACTGTTGCTGCTGCCCAGACTCCCTCTTCGCACTTTCCCTTGTACAGCATTTGGAAGCGCTAAAGTCTCTTGCATGAAGGGTGACTTTGCACAACTATCTTCAACAAACAGGCTGCTATGGTACTGGAGTGTATCAGCTGTAAGGTGAGAAAGAGCCAAATCAGATAAGGGAGAATTTTTTTTTGCAAGTAAAATTTCTGAAAAATAGTACCAGATGTATCAATCAGGATAAGGACTGGGGCAGAAGAAGAACTACCAAGCTCTAGGAAGCCATTTAGATAACTTCCCCCTATCTTATTTGATATTTCAGCCATTTATGTTTTTTTAATGGGCGTAGATATTATATGAGCAAACCCAGCAAAGGAGAACCACACATTCAGAAAGGCAAGCCAATTAATACGGAGTATGAAACATTCATTTCCTTGCTAAAACAATAACAAGTGGACTTTGGTATCATAATTTTAGGATACATGAAACACAATCTTGGTGAAATACAGGAGCTGGATGTAAATGGGAAGGCTCACCCCAGATCCTAATAACCAGGGTATTATGGGAATTAAAGTCCACATCTGGAAGGCAATGCGTTTCTAATATGTATGTACGTGCTGTATGTTGTCTAGAGGCAAACCTGGATGATAAGGGTGCATGGATGTCATGTTCTGGGCAAACCAGGAGAGAGTGCCCTGAAACTCCACTGACAGCATAAGCTGATTCTTGGCAGAGAGTTATTATTCATTCATCTCTGTAAAGATCATTTTATATAATTGTCTAGACGGCTGAGGCATGCGGAAGTACTTGGAAGACAGGCTACATGACTACAGAAGGTTGTGAACTGTACAAGCCAAAGACATAAATACCTAAGAGGTGGGATCTTCCATCTCCTAAGGGGTATCTCTGGTACCTTGGTACAGTACAGGGAGGCAAAAGATGGAATTTATTCTCTAGTAATGGCTCCAGTCTGGAGGCAGACGGGTCAGCTGAGTGGAAGAGGCTGTAAACTTGGCTGCAGGCTGGGTGTACTTGGCAGACTAAACACAGGGAGAAAGGATGACTCACAGTCAATATGAACTGTTTAAATGTATCTTCAGAGTGCAAAAAATAAAACACAAGGAGTTACAGACTTGTCGTTGAATTTCCAAAGGTATAAAATTCCCATGGAAGAGTCAAGTACTTTGGAAACGATGGAGTCAGTTCTGAGCTACATCCTGCCTTCTGCCTGCCAACCCATCCCACATTTTAAGCAAATATATGTTAATGAATACAGTACTTTCCACTTGGTAAAGAGGATTCTGTGTTCTTTTTGCCTGTAAACAAAGCAATTAGTTTTTTTTTAAAAAAAAAGAATAGCTTTTGCATTCGGTCACTTTAGCAAGCCATCATTGAATCAAATATTTTCTTATTTTTTTTAAAAAAAAAATCCTTTAAATCAGGCCCAGTATACCCAAAAAGCCACCTCCTGATATGCTAGATTTCACAATGGATACAATTTGGTGGGTGTGGTATTTAAAACAAATATCAAATAGAAATTCCATACTTCATACAATATTTGAACAAGGAGACTTTACATTTATTGCAGCTTTATTTAGTTATTTAGTTATATCATGTTGCAATTCAGAAAACACATAATGGTCCCATTCAAATTCCAGTCCAACAAATTAAAAACCATACCATTGTTTCCTCTCTGCCCACAAGCTAGCCAGAAAGGACTTCAACCGGATTTCTAATCAAATTTTTAAGATGGGGGTCACCATATCCCCTTTATACAATTTTACAGAGATAACAACCAGCTTAGCTCAAGTTTTTCTGTATATTTAATTTGCTTCTTCCATCTTTTTTTTTCTTTACCCAAATAACTGAGTAAGAAATGAGAAGACAATTGCAGAATAGTAGCATAATAATTGTCAGGTCGGGGAGAGGAACCCATGCAGTGAAGGAAATGTGCATTCTTCGAGAAAATGGGTAGAAAGAATGATTCTTCTTTTTCTACTCTTTGATTTGCATTTTTTTATGGTTGCAGAGGTAGTTCACCTCCTAGGGCAAGGGAATAAGACCCTGGCCTCCTTATGACTTGCCTTTCTTTGTAGCAGTGTAAATGGAAGGCATTTGAACAGTTTAAACTTGTAATTCTTTCTACAGAGTTCTTAACAACCTTAATTAATTGCTTTCTGAACCACTGTTCTCTTTTAGAGTAAAGGAATTGTTCTACCACCTTCATATCCTACTGATATTAACTAATCAACATGCTTTACTATGCTATACTCTTCTTTTTAAATAAATGATTGTTCATTTCCACAATGACAAAATGAAAATATTGGATTTCTAAAAATGGAACTGCTAAGAGACCTGAATAAGGCGAATCTCTGTTAAAAGCAAGTTTTAAAAACAAATAATCAGCAAGAAAATTAACCTTGCAAGTTTCCTATCTATCCTGTGAAACTGATAAAAATGGAGTTGTTCATAACAATGAAGATATATAAACATGATGAACTACTAGACCTTGAAAAAAAACCTTTATCATTCCCTAATGTCTCTTTTTTGTTCAAAAAACAAATTATTCCTAGCCTGGATTTGCTTTGCAAGACAAAGTTATCATTACTCAACATTCACAAAGAGACAATTCCAGCACCTGTCTATCTGTGTTTCATCACTAATCGAAGCTGTTATAGCAAACTAAATAGGAAACTGCGCTTTGAAAATCAGATTAGAATTTCCCCAGGGCTAAACAAAGAACAATCCAATGGTATTAATTGCTTTAGTAAAGCCCAGCATTTTATACCAAATGTCTGCTCTGCCAGACCTGATTAATAAATCAGATAAAACTTCAGTGTTTAAAGCACATATTGGTCCACTGGTGAATAATTTCCACCGGCAATGGATTGATTCTTGTTATGCATTTGAAAAGACCTCTTAAAATAGATATTCAACTTGAATGACAAGAATCCACAAAATGGACTATTTTAGAAATCTTGATTCTGCACACAATGTTTGCAATGGTCTCAGTTGCCATTAAATAAAAATCTAGTCTTCAACAAGTGTGAAAAGGTGGGAAGAAAAGCATCATCATGAGAAGGACCTTCACTGCTTTGAAAACTGGTAAGATTTGTGGATTTTGAGATGTTGGATCTACTACTTTTTACGGAAAAAACCCTTTTCAAAAATAATTTCAGAAAAATAGCAGTAAAACACCTATACTCTGCACCTATACTCTGCCCAAAGAAGTTTGTGCTCTTTGGAGACAACCTGAGGAAATTGATCCTCATTCTATTCAGGGACATAAAAGTTTGGGCGAAAGCAGCCAAGAGTAAGCTATCTGTTAGCTGATGTGCATCACTCACCTTCTAGACTGGGCAAGACTGTCCTTCGCATAGCCAGCACCAAACCAAGGGGTGAACCAAAGAGGAAGAAATCAGACACTTCAAATTCAAATCGCCCCAAATTAACATCCAACGTGCTTGAGGTGTTCGTTGGGGGAAACTCTGCATCCTCATTCAGCATCGTCGAGTGGATGCTGGGAAAGAGAATAAGAAGCGTGAAATGACATGGCTCCATTCCACAATGATGATAAACTTGAGGCTGAAATCAACAAGATAATGACTAATATGTTTAAGGGCTGTAAACATATTGGCAAGTGAACCAATGTATAAAAATGGGAATGGCTGCATTTCTGGACAAAACTTCAACACAGGAGGCAGAGAGAAGCAGGTTTACCTTCACCAACCAGGAGAACAGTTTAGCTTCTAGGCCTTTGGATTGTTTATTTTGGAAGCAGGCAAAAGATTTTTATGTTTGTGAGTGTGCACTTTTGTGAGTGTCTGATGTCAGTTTGTTCCAAAACATTGTTCCTAAGGAAAGGACTAATTTCCTTTATCTAATCTACCCCAAATAAACGAGAATGAAAGAAGAGTTTATACCCAAAAATACAAAATTCAGTTTATGCATAAAGGCAGCAACTCGAGTTTATGAATGCAGAGCTATCAGCACTAAAAATCTACAAACTTTCTAACACCTATTTTTCCCTCAGTTATAAGGTTTGTGCTTTATGTATAATTTACAAAACTCTGCAATATTATGATGTACTATCTGAGAAGTAATTGGAAAACCTACTTTCATCATGGTACCTCACACATGGAAGGGGCTTCAGAGTTCACTTTTGTGTTTTTCAAAAGCACTCTTAAGCAACCTGAGTCAGACAGTAGATAAGTACCAAGACCAGGCCATACAGCCTACCAGACATTATCTGCTCATTGCTTAGTTTACATTAAGTCAGGGGTAGGCAACCTCGGCTCTTTTATGACTCATGGACTTCAACTCCCACAATTCCTGAGTCAGCTCAGGAATTCTAGGAGTTGAAGTCCATGAGTCATAAAAGAGCCGAGGTTGCCTACCCCTGCACTAAGTCTTGCTCCTGCTTGCTTCAACTAACACTTTCTTCATGCAAGGTTTTCAGTTACCTGGATAGGAAAACATGATGGTTTGTTATGCTATCGCAATCATAGTTGGAGCAGTCACTTTGCTTCCGAGGCAATGGTTGTCTGGGCTCTTCATTCTCCATTATTCCTGAGATATCAATGTTACTTTTGCTGAGGCGCTTGAGGTCTTCTAGATTTGAATCTTCAGCTGAAACAGGTTTATCCTAGGGAAAGAAAAAAAATGTGTATGTGTCTGTTTATTTTAAATTATTACAATGATACACACGAAGGAGCTATAGTATTAATACAATTTTCATTTCCAAAGTTTACTGCAGTCAACAACATGCAGTCAGTTTTTAAAACTAACATAGATCTTTGGCAAAATTTGGGGTCTTTGGACTATGAGGGAAAAACAATGACAGAATAATAAGATTCCAGAATAACATAGTTGGAAGGGATGTTGCAGGTCACTAATCCAACTCCCTGCTCAAGGAGGAGACCCTCTACCATTTCAGACAAGTAGTCCAGTCTCTTCTTAAAAGCCACCACCCACAACTTTTGAAGGTAAGCTGTTCCACTGATTTATTTTGCTCACAGTCAGGAAATTTCTCCTTAGTTCTAGGCTGGTCTTCTCCTTAATTAGTTTCCACCCATTGCTTCTTGTCTTGCCTTCAGGCTGCTTTGGAAAATAGGTCGATCTCCTCTTCTTTCAGACAGCCCCTCAAATATTGGAACACCGCTATCATGTCACCCAGTCCTTCTTTTCACTCGGCTAGACATACCCAATTCCTGCAACCTTTCTTCATATGTTTTAGCCTCCAGCCCCCTAATCAACTTTGTTGCTCTTCTCTGCACTCTTTCCAGAGTCTCAACATCTTTTTTATAATGTGGTGACCAAAACTGGATGCAATGTTCCAGGTGTGGGCTTACTAAGGTTTTATAAAGTGATACTTATACTTCAAGTGATCTTGATTCTATTCCTATGTTTATGCAATATCGGATTGTGTTGGCTTTTTTGGCTTCTGCCCCACACTGCTAGCTCGTATTTCATATCAATCATTCGAGATTGCTATGCACCTGTATTGGTGCATAGTGCACTTATACAGTAAGTTCACAGGAGTTTTATACCATTTAGTTTGCAGCTTTCCAGTTAGGAAAACTGCTATTGTAGATGATAAAATATGCAGTGGTTGCCTTCTCTGACATTCTCCTATGCATACCTGAACACTGCTGGTGCTGCCTCTTCTGCTGCTGACTTGGCTTTCATCTGCTAGTCCCGTGCTATAACAAATGGCATCGAAGCCCAACATTCCTCCCACACAGTCCCCCACAAGGCACACCTGGAAGACCAAGAAGAAGCACCAAGTTTGTGATTTGGTCCAATTAGAGAAGTTCACTTTGAGCCCTATGTTGTTATAGTTAAATACCATATTATGATTAACAAAATAAATTATTTCATGGCTATTTTTATGGCTTCACAGGATTGCCTGGTTCAAACAGCATCCTGGTGGTACCTTGAACTGCAAACCTTTTAATGTTTTTGCATCATCTAGTGTGTGGTGAGAATCTAAAGCCAGACACAAATCTTCCAGTCATACAGCAAAGACGTGAACATAAGAAGGATCTTACAATAGGCTATGGCTCCTTACACAGAGAGACAATATTTCCTGTAATTACCATACTAGAAATAATTAGTTTTCAATTTTTTGTATTCACTTATATCAGCTGCATTAATAAAATAAGCTGATATGGCAAGTTTCTGCACAATCAGTATCACATAAACGAGACAATCTTAGGAAAGGTTAATTCTTCCCTCCAAGCCACTTCCCTGGAGATAAACATTCCTACTTCAACTATTGTTTACTTATTATAAAAGAATTTAGCATTGGTTCAGGTCTACTTTTTTACCACCTGGTCAACTCTGAAGAAGCAGGGTTCTACTACACCATTATGCTAATTTATCCTCCTGATTCTAATTCCCCAGACATCTTTTTTCTATTGCTTTCCTCCCAAGAGTCTGTGAGAACTCAACCAGTTAAATCCACAGTCCAGTCTGGCATGTAAAGTACCGTATATACTTGAGTATAAGCCGACTCGAGTATAAGCCGAGACCCCCTAATTTTACCCCCAAAAACTGGAAAAAGTTCTTGACTCAAGTATAAGCCGAGGCTGGGATCCGCCGAGTGGCTTTCAGCACTGGAGAAAATGCAAAATCGCTCGAGACCAAACTCGAAGGAATCAGCTGCCGGTGGGAGCGAGGCGATCCGTGCGGTCCCGTGACAGCCAGTCGGGCAAGCAACGCGAAGAGCGGCAGGGCTTTATTTTTGCACCGTGGAGCTCCCCCTCCCCCTCCTCCCAAACTCCCCCTCTCTCCCCCTTCCCCCCACTTCCCAGAGCTGAATACAGGGTATTAACCGGCGGCGGAGGCTTGCAGAACGGCGGATCTGGCGGATCCAGCCGGCGGATCCGGCTGGATCCGCGCTCCACAAGCCTCTGCCGCCGGCTGGATCCGCGCCCCACAAGCCTCTGCCGCCGGCGGAGGCTGGATCCGCGCTCCGCAAGCCTCTGCCGCCGGCGGAGGCTGGATCCGTGCTCCACAAGCCTCTGCCGCCGGCTGGATCCGCGCCCCGCAAGCCTCTGCCGCCGGCAGAGGCTTGCGGAGCGCGGATCCAGCCTCCGCCGGCGGCAGAGGCTTGCGGAGCGCGGATCCAGTGGGGGGGAAAAGCCCTTTAGCAGGATTTGCCTGCATGCCGGCGGAGGCTGGATCCGCGCTCCGCAAGCCTCTGCCGCCAGCGGAGGCTGGATCCGTGCTCCACAAGCCTCTGCCGCCGGCTGGATCCGCGCCCTGCCGCCGGCAGAGGCTTGCGGAGCGCGGATCCAGCCTCCGCCGGCGGCAGAGGCTTGTGGAGCACGGATCCAGCTTCCGCTTTTCCCCCCCACTGGATCCGCGCTTCGCAAGCCTCTGCCGCCGGCTGGATCCGCGCCCTGCCGCCGGCAGAGGCTTGCGGAGCGCGGATCCAGCCTCCGCCGGCGGCAGAGGCTTGCGAAGCGCGGATCCAGTGGGGGGGAAAAGCCCTTTAGCAGGATTTGCCTGCATGCCGGCGGAGGGTGGATCCGCGCTCCGCAAGCCTCTGCCGCCGGCTGGATCCGCGCCCTGCCGCCGGCAGAGGCTTGCGGAGCGCGGATCCAGCCTCCGCCGGGGGCAGAGGCTTGCGGAGCGCGGATCCAGTGGGGGGGAAAAGCCCTTTAGCAGGATTTGCCTGCATGTCTCAAGTGCTACCTAATGTGCTTTCAGCCTCAGTCGGCCACTCCACATTGTAATCACGAAGGTAGCTCTCTAACGGAAAGGGAAGGGAAGGGAAGGGAAGGGAAGGGAAGGAAAGGAAAGGAAAGGAAAGGAAAGGAAAGGAAAGGAAAGGAAAGGAAAGGAAAGGAAAGGGAAGGGAAGGGAAGGGAAGGGAAGGGAAGGGAAGGGAAGGGAAGGGAAGGGAAGAAAAGGAAAGGAAAGGAAAGGAAAGGAAAGGAAAGGAAAGGAAAGGAAAGGAAAGCCCACCATCTCTCCTCTGCCGCTCGCTCTCGCCGCTCCAGCCCTGGCGAGCCAAAGAGACGAAAGGCCCCGAGCGATAGGAAGGGGATCTCTGCCCTAGAGCGGGAGGGGGGAGGGAAAGGGGGGGGGAGGAAAGGCCCGATCGCTTTGTGTTGAGCTGGTTCAGCTCAGCCGGACTAGGTGGGGCTGCGGCTCCCAGCTGATGCCGCTGCCGCCATCCAAGTCCGGCCGGCAAGAACTTTTTTTCTCCCCGCCCCGCAGTGACGAGTAAAGCGCGACTTACTTCCTCCTCCATGCCCACGTCGCCTTCTCGCCCAACAATCCCAAGTAAGGGGCGGCCTCAGAAAGGGGCTATAACTTTCCCCTACCGCTCGAACTTATCTTGGAGAGGAAGGCAAAATCGGGAGAGGGAAGAAGAGCGAGGACTGGAGCAGTGCTTGCCCGGCTTCTCTCCCCTGCAGGGAGCGGCGGGGTCGGTTCCGCCTCCACCATGTTCTCTCTTGAGAGCCTTGTCCCACCCGCAAAACGCCAGCGCCGCCACCGCCGCCCCCTTCCTAGCCAGCCCTCAGCCGCTTCACAAGCACCCGTTGCCGGCCCAGTTCTATCAGACCCGCGCGGCGCCGCACGTACTCCGTTTACACGGCCCCCGTACTTCCCCCACACGTCCCTTCTCCCGCCTCCTTCCCATAACGGCCTCTACCTACCGGACGGCGCCTCAGCTCCCCGTGTCCGCCGCCGCCACCCTGACCAAACCCTCTCTGCCTGCGCGCGCCCTCCCTCCCTCCCTCCCTCCCTCCTTCCTCTCTGTCTCTAGCTGGGCGAGGCTTCCAGCCGTCGCCGTG
Source organism: Vipera berus (assembly GCF_964194415.1). Taxonomy (NCBI): domain Eukaryota; kingdom Metazoa; phylum Chordata; class Lepidosauria; order Squamata; family Viperidae; genus Vipera; species Vipera berus. The sequence goes on along the minus strand of NC_138202.1, from coordinate 338,566,626 downwards.
ACGCTGCACGCCCAGCTTCTCTCTGATTTCCCTGGCCCAGTCCAGTGATGCTTGAGAGGAAAAAAAAAGCGAGGCGGGGAGGGAAAGGCGAGAATGACCACTTTGTGTTACCTGCCATGAAACCAGTCCTTGCAGGCGTCGCACTCTATCATGAAGCGGGTTACATCGTAGGGCAGCCAGGCAGCGGAAAGAAGCAGGCAGGCAGGGCGCGGAGGTCCGGAGACCTGCCGACGTTTGGGGTGCGCACCTCCCCAAACCTCCCCAAACTTCGGCAGGTCTCCGGACGGCGGTGGCTTGGGAGAGGTGCGCGCGATCCCGGAAGCACCGAAGCCTCGGCCGCGCGCAAGTCCTCGGTAAGTTCTTTTTATTTGTTCACTGGAGTATAAGCCGAAGTGGATTTTTTCAGCCCAAAAAGTGGGCTGAAAAATTCGGCTTATACTCAAGTATATACGGTAATATGATTTGAAAAGGAGAAGCTAAAGACCACAGCTACTAAGCCTTTATTTAGTGTCTGCAAAGTACATCACTATTATTGTATTATTAGTACAACAGAAGAGTAGAACAAAGAAAGAATGGGGTTGTTTTTTTCTTCCTTGTGGGGTTTTGAAGAAAGTTAAGGAGGTTTTTTTCCCTCCTTTCTTAGCAGGACCCCTTTTATCTCCTCTTCCACATAATATTTTTCCCATGGAAATGGTTTTTATTGCATTTTGGGGGGATGAATAGTAGAGGGGAGGAAAGGTACATCAGGGTGAGGCTTGGAAGGAATGGCTGATGTTGTAAGAAAACAGAATGGATGATTTTTGTAGGAATCATTAAGTTAGAATTCCAGAGATGATGATCTTCATTCTTCTCTAAAAGAAGTGAGATGCTGAAAAACTCACTCCAACAGACTGCCCCTCACTTCCTGAATTGCATCTATTTGACCATAAAATAACTATCTTTAAGAACTGATTTCCCCCCCCCCCCCACATACACACACCTCTGCTCTCTCTATTTTTCAATATCACATCTTCTACAGTTTCCATTTGAGGCTTATTGGTTGGTTGAAACATGAAATAAACATAGAATAAACTTTAAAAAGTCAATATGAGTAACTATAAATGGTCCATCAATCCCCCGTTTACATGTCTCTAGAATTCCCCAAGTCTGAGCCAGCATATTTATTTATTTATTTTTATGCATTTATTTGTATCCCACCATTATTACTTATATGAACAACTCAAGGAGGCAAATAATAATAATAATAATAATAATAATAATAATAATAATAATAATAATAATAATAATAATAATAATAATAATAATAATAATAATAATAATAATAATAATAATAATTTTATTTATATACCGCCCTTCTCCCGAAGGACTCAGGGCGGTGAACAGGGCAAACATATAAAAATACAAAGATACAAAAGTTAAAAAAGAATTAAACACAATGCCCAAGCTAAAACAATAAATAGATATATTAAAAACGACAGTAAAATCCCAACCCATCCCCCATCAGGCCAGGCCGGCTTGTTCGAATAAGTGAGTCTTCAGATCGCGTCGGAAGGAGCGAAGGTCGGGCGCCATCCGGAGCTCGACCGGCAACCGATTCCATAAATCCAGGGCGCCCACAGAGAAGGACCTCCCCCTGGGGGCCACCAGACGACATTCTCTGACCGGTGGCACCCTGAGGAGGCCCTCTCTGTGGGAATGCACAGGGCGGAGGGAAGTTGATGCCGGCAGCAGGTGACCCCTGAGGTACTCCGGACCCATGCCATGTAGGGCCTTGAACACCATTACCAGTACCTTGAATCTCACCCGGAAGACAACTGGGAGCCAATGCAGCTCACGGAGCAGAGGTGTAACATGGGAGTATCGGGAGACTCCCAACACAACTCTCGCGGCTGCATTCTGTACCAGTTGGAGCCTCCGAGTGGTCCTCAAGGGCAGCCCCATGTAGAGAGCATTGCAGTAGTCTAAACGAGAGGTCACGAGCGCATGAGTGACCGTACACAGGGCATCCCGGTCTAGATAGGGCCGCAACTGGCGCACCAGGCGAACCTGGGCGAAGGCCCCCCTAGTCACAGCTCCTATATGATCTTCCAAGGAGACCTGTGAATCTAGGAGGACCCCCAAGTTGCGAGCCCTATCTACGGGGGGTAATAGCTCACCCCCTATAGAAAGAGATTGAATATTCTGAATATCCCGGTATGCCGGTATGCACAGCCACTCAGTCTTGTCGGGGTTGAGTTGAAGTCTGTTCCTCCCCATCCAGACCTGAACCGCTTCCAGGCAACGGGACATCACGTCGAGAGCATCACTGGGGTGGTTTGGGGTCGAAATAAAAAGCTGGGTATCATCAGCGTACTGGTGATACCCAACTCCAAAACCACGAATGATCTCACCCAGCGGTTTCATGTAGATGTTGAACAGGAGAGGCGAGAGGACCGACCCCTGAGGAACTCCACAAGCAAGAGGCCTTGAGGTCGACCTCTGTCCCGCTGCCAACACCGACTGCGAACGTCCCAGGAGATAGGAGGAGAACCACTGAAAAACTGTGCCTCCCACTCCCAATCCCCTGAGACGCCGCAGCAGGATACCATGGTCGATGGTATCGAACGCCGCTGAGAGGTCTAATAGGACTAGGACAGAGGAATGTCCCCTGTCCCAGACCCTCCAGAGATCATTCACCAGAGCGACCAATGCCGTCTCCGTGCTGTACCCGGGCCTGAAACCCGATTGGTACGGGTCTAGATAATCCGCTTCATCCAGGACCAGAGGGAGCTGATGCGCCACCACACTCTCAACAACCTTCGCAAGAAAGCGAAGGTTGGAGACCGGACGAAAGTTATTTAACACAGCTGGGTCCAAGGCAGGCTTCTTGAGGAGAGGTCTCACCACCGCCTCCTTCAAGACGATGGGGAAACTGCCCTCACTCAAAGAGGCAGATATAACCGCCTGGAACCAGCCTCGTGTCCCCTCCCGAGCCGCATAAACCAGCCAGGAAGGGCACGGGTCCAATAAACATGTGGTGGAGCTCAACCTCCCCATAATCCTGTCCACTTCCTCCGGAGTCACAGAATCAAAATCCTCCCAGGTAATATCGACAAGACCGCCCGCGTCCTGATCGTCAGACTCTGCCCAGTCGGAGTCCAGACCGGTCCGAATCCGAGCGATTTTGTCCAACAGATGTTGACTAAACTCCTCGGCACGACCCTGCAAGGGCTCCTCCCTCACCTCCTGATTAAGGAGGGAGTGGGTTACCCTAAACAGGGCGGCCGGGCGGTTATCTGCGGACGCGATAAGGGTAGCGAAGTGATTAGACCTCACCGCCCTTATCGCTGCAAGATAAGACCTAATATAGGTTCTTAGTCGCAATCGGTCGGATTAGGATCGGCTGGATCTCCAACAGCTCTCTAGGCCCCGTCTCCGACGCTTCATCTCCCGAAGCTCCACGGAAAACCATGGAGCTCGCTGGGATCTGCACCGGGTCAGGGGCCGCAAGGGTACAACTCGGTCAAGTGCCTCCGTGGCTGCCCTTTCCCAGGCTTCCACTAAGGCATCCGCCGAGTTGTGAGCAACGGAGGCAGGTGGGGACCCCAGCGCTGCCTGGAACCTATCAGGGTCCATTAAGCGCCTGGGGCGGTACCATCTAATTGGCTCCACACACCCACGGCGGGGAGTGGCAAAACGGAAGACCAGCCGCAGGAGATGATGATCGGTCCATGACAGGGGCATAACAATTGGGGAGCCCCCACCAAGATCATCTAACCACCGTCCAGATAAGAAAACCAAGTCAAGGGTGTGGCCTCCCACATGAGTCGGTCCATGAATTACTTGCATCAGGTCCATGGCCGTCATGGAAGCCATGAACTCCCGAGCTAACTCAGATGATCCTCCCAGGGATGGTAGATTGAAGTCACCCAAAACTATAAGTTTGGGGAACTCAATCACCAACCCCGAGAGGATGTCGAGAAGCTCAGGCAGGGCTGCTGCTGCGTGACTAGGCGAAAGGTACACCAGCAGCAAGCCCAACTGCGCCCCAGGACCACATCTCAGAAAGAGAGACTCACACCCGACTATCTGGAGAACGGTGGCCTCCCGCGGACACAAGGTCTCCCTCATAACTACCGCCACTCCCCCGCCCCTACCCTGAGCCCGAGGCCGGTGTAGCACCCGGAAACCTGGTGGGCAAAGATCAACCAGAGGAATACCACCCTCTGGGCCCAACCAAGTCTCCGTGATGCAAGCCAGGTCCGCATGCTCACCCTCGACCAGATCCCGGACAAGAGGAGCCTTATTAACAACGGACCTGGCGTTCAAGTACACCAACTGGAGCTCAGGTGGCTGCACATCCTCGCTCCCGGGACCTCGGGGCAGAAGCAGAGGGTCGGAGCGCCTCACCGCTTGTAAATAGCGGAGAGGCCCTCCCGGATGTCGATACGGCCCTCTGTTCATACACCTGCTGCCATTCCCTAACGTCGTGGGAATAGGTAATCCCACGACCCGCTCCAGAGCTCCGGAGGCAACCGACCCCCGCTCCCCCCATGCGATCAATCCCGGACCTGGCCTGAACAACGGTTGATGGACTACCCCCATTTCCAAACAACCACGAGAACCCACCCCCCTCCCTAACCCCACAAAAAATTTAACTAAAAAACTAACCAGGGGCCTCTTATTAAATTTATACCGGAGGCCCCTACCCCTGCCCAGCCATGTATCCAACACACCTTCCCCTTACTATCTATTCCTCAAGAACAACACTGTGAGATGGGTTGGGCTGAGAGTGACTGGGCTAAAGTCACCCAGCTGTCTTTCATGGCTAAGGCAAGACTTGAACTCATGGTCTCCCACTTTCTAGCCTAGTGCCTTAACTAGTAGACTAATTTGGGTAGCATGAGATTTCCTTTCTTTTTAATTTCACAATTAAGCAGCAAGTTAGGCCTGTTAAAATTTTTAAGAGACAACATCTATTTCCTGAAGCTTTCCAAGCACCAATATTTGTAAGAAGTGAAATGGGGGGTGGGTGGAAAAATCCACTCGACTCCTTCAAATGACCCCCCTCTATTATTTACCATGCCTCTGTAGCCCTCAGAAACTGGGGGGAAAAAGTGTGGCCTCTGTCTGAAACATAGATTTCCTTTCCATTTAGATCAGTCCACAAGCTTCATATCATCTATTTCAAATACCAAGGTTTCAGGGAGCAAATTATACATGGGGCAAAAGTGCAAGGAGTAGGAGCCTGATGTATTGTTTAATTTCTTATTTTGTGACAAGTAGCAGTGGAGTATTTTCTGATTAAAGAAATAAAGAAGGAAGTATATACCTCCCATGGAAAAATTTTTTTATCAGTTTCAGTGTACTGATATAATGATGTCTTTTAGATTTTCTAGCAGGAATAAGAGTGGTCATACCTGCCCATTAAAGCCTGCCCCATCAGGAGATCCAAGAAATTCATTATAAACTTGGTTGGCTCTGCTGATCACCATGGCAACTGCATTCTGGTACTGAGGAGAAGAGATCGCCAACAAGGGCAAGGCAGCCAGCGGGATGTGATCTTCACTGCTACTTAGAGATGTCTCATCGTAACTGTAAGGATTCAGGCTAAAGAAAAAGAAGGGGATGGCAATGAAAATTATCCACCATTAAGAACAGGAGCATTATAAATGTTGGTTACATTGAGGGTGGAGAAAAGAGACGGTAATTTAAGATGAACCAGGACACATTCAACTGAACTGACATTAGTCATCCCCAATAGTCCAATTCTTCAAAAATATTTTGAAGACCATCCATTTCCTGGTAACAAGAAATGTTACTTTTTGTGTGTGAAAATAGTACATTTTCATAAATATGTTTGTTAAGCACCTGTTTTTAAAAATACAAACTCAAGTAAGTTGCCCATCCTCTCGTGACACTCTCATATCACTGCCATTCTCTCTATGGGCCTCTATGGCAGGGAAGGAATTACCTCTAAAAGAGCAGGTAGTTTCCTTGAGTCTCTCGCCTTGAACTTTTCAGCAGCCTACAGCCTCTTTGTCTGTTTCTGCTTTAGAGCTTGCCTACACTCATGCATACCATTCTGCCTGCATCTTACATACTAATGGAGAGGATCTTCTGGGTGCTAGTTGAGATGGACAGTATCCTGACCCCTGTGAATAAGATTATCATGCCACCAACTCAACTTGCATTATATTCCTAATGCACTTTGCCCTATTAGCCTACAGTTGGTCAGGAGCTCATGATCCTCAGATGAAGGCAAGGTAGAAGGAGGGAATACAGCAGGAAGTTAGCCTCTCCAGCTTAAAAATGAAGGACAGAGACCCAAATGGATGCAGAGGCATGGGGAAGAAAAGTCATATTCCTGAGATCTCAAGGGAACTGGCATTTCTGACAGAAAAACTCCAGCGCTGGCTTGATGTCATCAGCATGCAAGTGTCCAACACAGAACTGGGATATGGTCCCACATTGTACAGCTTGAGAAGAGAAAGCCTTTTTTATGATCGCACCAAAACATGGGACTAACTGACTGGAGAGACTCTCATTAAAGTCTTTCATTAGTTGATGAAAGCCTTAATTAGGAAGAGGAAGACATTTGATTTAACAGCATGTAAAATTTAATTGCGGTCTTATGTTTGCCACTGTTAGTTTAATTTTTTCATTAATACATACTATTTTTTTATGGAATGTTCACTCCAGTTGGTTTCAATTGTCAGCTGTTCCAAGAGAAATGTCAGCCCCACTAAATAAGGGGAAAGTAGTTAAAGAAAGTAATTAAAGAAGAAAATTTTTTTTTAAAAAAAGTGAAAGCCTGATAGTGAAGTCAAACAACTTTGAGTAAATTGAGAAGGGAAGCAATTATTGCATCAGCCTCCTTACTTTGGTAAACCTGACTAGGGAGGAAAGATATTTACTCTTAGTGTGAACAATTTTTGGAGACTAATTGCTAAGAATTTTTGACAAAACATTGTTATATAACACACACACACACACACACACACACACACACACACACAAAGGGAAAGGTGAAGGAATGAGGAGGTATGGGCAAATGAACAGTTTAGAAGTTTCTGTAGTTGTGAAAGAAACTTGCTAATTGTACATTCTTTTGTTGCTTGCTCTTCACACATCTTGTACATTCTGCTTGTCAGCACAATGCAAATTCCAGGTGAAAAAAGGATGGGAACAATCATGCCCATATGGCTGTGCAAAACTCACCAATAAAAATGTGGGTCCCGTAAGAAGCACCCACACCAACATTATGGAAATACTGAGCTATCAGTTCTCAACAATCATGGTAAGGCAGGGCTCTCTGTGAAAAAGGGCTGGGAATACCCCACCACTACCCCTGCAAAAGTCAAGGAAGGAGAGAAGCATTTCGCAGGCTGCTGAGCTTTGCAAGAATTAAAGGTTTTTCTTTCGTTCAATTTACAGATTTTGCTTCACTATTGTTCCCCAGAAAAGCATGTCTGTCTCTCTTCTATCATTTTTACTTTGTGAATGACCAATCAGATGCCACAAGGAGGCAGTGTGGCCCAGCACTTGTATAGGGTGGAGGATAATTTTGGCTTCTGGTCCAAACAGGGCCTACAGCAATAGAGAAAGCTGCCTTGTACTAATCCAGACCATTTAGCTTAGCTTAGTACTTAGTCTGTGCTGACTGGCTGCTGCTATACAAGATTTATTTTATTTTATTTTTTTATTTTAATCCCATTTATATCCCGCCCTTCTCCAAAGACTCAGGGTGGCTTACAATCTAAGCACAAATCAAATGTGCTTAGCAATAGCATTCATTCTATGTATATGCCTGCTTATTAGGGCTTTCGTCGTCCCCCCCAAGTGGCATTATTACAAAGTCAGCTTATTGCCCCCAACAATCTGGGTCCTCATTTTACCCACCTCAGAAGGATGGAAGGCTGAGTCAACCTTGAACCTGGTGGGATGCGAACCTGCACTAATTGCAGGCAGCTGGTGTTACTTAAGGAGGCATTGAGTTTCAGGGTGGAATTTAGTATGGAGACAGACTTGGTTAAGCTTGTAGATTACCTGTGGTAGAGTCAGGATGGAGATGGTGCATCCATCCTTGTGCTCCTTGATTTCTAAGCAGCTTGAGGTACTGTTGACTATAGCATCCTTTGGGACCAGTTCTAGAGGTTGGGGTACCATTGTATGGTAGGAGTGCTATTTTATTTCTACCTTGGAAGGATGGAAGGCTGAGTCAAGATTGCAAGGTTTCCAAGCTTTATCTTGGACACTGGGATTGAATTGAATTCATGTATACTATTAGTACCACTTTACAAAGCCTTAGTAAGACACCCCCCTTAGAATACTGCAACTAGTTTTGGTCACCGCAATATAAAAAAAGATGTTGAGATTCTGTAAAGAGTGCAGAGAAGAGCAACAAAGTTGTTTAGGGGGCTGGAGGCTAAAACGTAAGAAGAAAGATTGCAGGAATTGGGTAAGTCTAGTCTAGTGAAAAGAAGGACAAGGGGAGGCACGATAGCAGTGTTCCAATATTTCAGGGCTGCCACAAAGAGGAGGGGGTCAACCTATTTTCCAAAGTAACAGAAGGCAAGACAAGAAGTAACGGATGGAACTAATCAAGGAGAGAAGCAACCTAGAACTAAGGAAAAATATTCCTAATGGTGAAATCAATTAACCAGTGGAATGTCTTGCCTTCAGAAGTTGTAGATGCTCCATCACTGGAGGCTTTTAAGAAGAGACTAGACAGCCATCTGTCTGAAATGCTATAGGTCTCCTGCTTGAGCAGGGGGGGTTGAACTAGAAGACCTCCAAGGCCCCTTCCAACTCTGTTATTCTACGTCCTGTGTTTTAATTGGGAGCTGTTGAATACAACAGATGCTAGATTCTGAGCTGCATCCCTTCCCATTCCAATTTGAAGCTCTGGAGAGTACACCGTCAGCTGCCTTCAGCTGGAGAGGATGCCAAAGGTTCCAGAAAAATGCTCTTTTGAGCTCAGCCACTCATATTACTCCTCTCCATCTAACAAAGACAACAGCTGCAGGGCTTGGAACTTGGGAAAAGTTTTACAGAGCCCGAGAAAAGAACTTTAAGTTTACAGCTCAAAGGAAGATATAAAACAAAATAGGACAGCCCAGAAAAATAACCATCAATTTCCTGCTTTCAGATCAGGAACCTCTCAAGCAAAAATGTAGAGCAGCAAGATGAGGAAAAGTTGGTCAGGCACCTTGTCAGGAACTCTCTGCCTCCCATGCTGCCGACACAGGTTCGTGTAAAAAGCTACAATTGAGAAAATGAGCTCGAGTGACCGAAGCAAGCAAACTAGTAAAAAGCCATTATCAAACTTTTATAGGGGAAAATGATCCTCTGTCCAATGTACAGTGCAAAAAAATTCCACCCAGCTCATAAACACTGGGCACTGTTTTTCACCACACTATTTTAAATATTAAATGAGAGATATTATAAATTGTACCATGCCGGATTGGCTTGCTTATTTCAGGAAACGATGTGAATTTCAGCCTTCTTCAACTCTGTAGCTCTTAGTGCTTTCCCCTGTTTGCTCCATTCCAACCCTTTCAAAGCCTGCTGCTTTCCTGTTCCTGTCTTCTCCATTTTAACTTTCCTTCCCTCCCACTTCTTTTAGTCTTCTGTCCTTCCTCCCTGTCCTTCACTTTCCTCTTCCCTATAATTAAGGGCAGGGGTAGGCAACCTCGGCTCTTTTATGACTCGTGGACTTCAACTCCCAGAATTCCTGAGCCAGCTTGGCTGGCTCAGGAATTCTGGGAGTTGAGGTCCACGAGTCATAAAAGAGCCGAGGTTGCCTACCCCTGATTAAGGGGCTTAAGCAATGTCAGTAGGACATTGTACCCTTAAAAGCTTAATTACTGCTACAAAACCTCTTTGCTGCTTTCTATCAATAAATTGACCGTCTGTATTGTAATTCTGATAATCTCTCAATGATTAGTGGACTTTCAGATATCATCTGTAGTTCAAGGCATGTACCCGCTGAAATATAGCTCTCTGAGATCTATCAAGAAACAAAATATCCCTACAGTAACGATGACCATGCAGTAGCTCAAAACCCTGCAAAGTTTCGGTGGACAACTATATTATTTAAAACACATTTGGTCTATTAATTAAACAGGTTAATAATTAGCAATTAGTCTTCAAGGTAGACATTGCAAGGTGGGGAAAATACAGCCCTTCCCAGCAATAACACTTCTTCCCAAATACGGGTTCTAACCTAACTCCTCTTAATCAGAAATGGGCTGGAAATGTGAGAGTTGCAGTTGCAAGACCATCAAAAGCTACCATTCTAGGAAGGCTAATCCAATTCAGCTAAGACCTTCTCAGTTGCACTGAGCCACAGCATTGTATTTGTGCCCCCACAATGTTGTCTTCATTTTGTCCCCAGTCTACAAGTAAGAGCCTTAATTTGTCCTCTGCTATTCTGGGGTTAAAAGTAGCATTTCCATCCTTATTCTGAAATAACCAAGGGCTGCCTTGAAATGTAAAGGCCTGGTAGGGAGCAGAAGGAAAGGTGTGCCAGCAGGAAGGAAATGGAGTGAAAACTAGAGCAAGCATCCTAGGATATGATGGCTTTGAGAGGATACAGGCAGTGGCGTAGTGTGGGGGGTGCAGGGGGGGCCGGCCGCACCGGGCGCAACATCTGGGGGGGCGCGCTCGACGGCGCCGGGATCCGGCAGGGCGGAGGCACCGGAGCCCCAGCCGGGAAGGGCCTGACGCCCCACGGCGCGCCACACACACACACACACACAGAAACACACAGCGTGACTCCTCCTTCGGGCCGCTCCGCCTTCGCTCCGGCGCTGGACGGAAGCCTTCTCTCCCTCCTCCCCCCCCGCAAAGGAGAAGGCGGCTCCTGAGCGTGCACAGAGCGCGGCCCTCCTGCAAGCCCGGGGCTCCGCTGCGGAGGCTCTCCCAAGGCGCTCCCGGGGTTGCCAAAGGCGGGGGGGCGCGGCGGGGCTTGAAAGAGGGTGGATTTCCCGCGGGGGGAGGATCGCTGCAGCGTCTCTCCAGGGGTCCCTGCTCTGGAACGAAAGCTGCGTCGGCAGGTTGCCGATCCAACCGTGCATGCAGACTTTGGGGGCGAGAGGACGTGGTCGGGTGCGTGTGTGTGTGTGTGTGTGTGTTTGTGGGCGCGCCCGTGCTGTCTCTGTTCTGCAAAAGGCGCTTTTTTAAAAATAAAAAAATAAAAAATAAATAAATCCTGTCCTGCTGGAATGCAGAAAAGCAGCCCTCGCCCCCCCCCCATTAAAAGCTTGAACTCTTCTTCTGCCTTCAATCTCAGTTTCTGGAGCGCGAACAGGATTAAAAGACAAGGATGCGTTCGATTGGCTCAAGAGTGTGTGAATTTGACCGGACCCGGTGCGGGGAAAACGAGCGCTCAGATGCCGCCTTCCCCAAATTGGCCATAAACTGGGATTCGTTTCATGTCATTCAACCGGGGCTTCGTGAACGTCACAGAAACACACATTAACTGTGTCAAAACATTTCTCTCTCCAAACTCCCAAGCTACAGACTTTCCCTTTTATTTAAAGGGGGTTTGTTTGTTTGTTTGTTTTAAAAAAAACTGTTTTATTTAATAAACAGCGGTTTATTTAAAGACCACATTCACACAGCACCCTAATGGCAAACCAAACGTATCATTGGGGTGACATGACAGCAAAGAATGGTGTGTGTGTGTGTGTGTGAACATATACATCCAAAGCACCAGAAGGCAGGACAAGAAACAATAGATGGAAACTAATCAAGGAGAGAAACATCCTGGAATTAAGGAGAAACTTCCTGACAGTGAGGACAATTAATTAACCAGTGGAACAGCTTGCCACCAGAAATCGTGGCTGCTCCATCACTGGAAGTTTTTAAGAGGAGACTACTCAAATTGTATAGGGTCTCCTGCTTGAGCAGGGGGTTGGACTAGAAGACCTCCAAGGTCCCTTCCAACTCTCTTATTGTTATGGATGTGGATAAAGGTACAAAGAGAAGGAATGATAGTACCTCACTCGGAAACTCAGTTAAAGTTCCCAACTTTCTCCCTTCTGTCTGCTCCTAAGTCTTCGGCACCCAGCCTGGTCCGCTGACTTTGAATGACTGAAACTTTTGCTGGCAGGATGCTAAACCAACAGGTAAAGCTCAATTCCCTTACGTCAGACTGACTGGCAGTCAGGTAACAACTGCAGCCGCCGCACCTGCGGCTGCTTGCTGCTGCTGCTCCTCCTCCTCCTCCTGCTGTATTGACTCTCTGCGGCCACTCGGTTCCCCCTGCAGGAGGCGATCGGGACCGCCCCCCCGACACACGTCGCCAGCAGCAAGAGTTTCCAGCCAGCTGGCGAATCTTTGGGGTGAGGTGCCAAAGAGAAGGAGGCGGCTTGGCTTGGATAAGCAGCGTCTGGGCAGAAAATAGGTCGGGCGCCGCAGCAAGTATGAATTCCTGGGGTTCAGCCTAAGCAGGCAAAGCTGCAGGGTGGGTTGGTTGGCTTTTCCGGCTTTGGAATAACCTTGGGAAGCTGAGGCATTGTAAGTTGGAAGTCATTGTTTGTCGCCTAACATGTTGGGTCAACCCCACGCCACATGCTAAGCCATAAACCGTGGTTGGTATCCAGGGTTTAGGACAAGATGGAGAAAACTAGCCAATTGTGGGATCATAAATCTTGATGAAGCCCATCATCGCTCCATGTGATGTATGCACTCAATCTACAAACGTAGTCCAAGCCTATTCACATCTGTTGTAAGGTCATTCTCTCGTGGGGTTTATCCTGACGTCCACTAAGAGTGGAACAAACATGCCCCATTAACCATTTTCAATGCCATGTCCTCTCTTTGTCTCATCCTAAATCACAGCTGAGGCACCTTAAAGTTGCCTTGTTTCAGTTTTAAACTAGCATTTTCCCTCTTCTCCAGAGACCCTTTTTTGCCTTGAACCTAACTCAGGGGTAGGCAACCTTGGCTCTTTTATGACTCATGGACTTCAACTCCCAGAATTCCTGAGCTAGTGGAAGAGACTCGAGTGCTAAAATCCACAGGTTAGGGGGCGCAAATTACTTGCCTTGCCCCGGGTGCTGACAACCCACGCTACGCCACTGGATACAGGATCTATGAGTGCCTTATGACTACAGGTAGGGAGAAAAGGGAAAGAAGAACTCTGTTGATGGGACCTGCAGCATCAGACTTCCCTCTTCCATGCTGCAAAAGAATGGCCAAAGTTGCAAAGTAGTATTCTTTTTCCCCACCTGATTATATTATGCCAACTCACAAGGGAAATGGCTCAGTTAGGAGCACATTCAAATCCACTGTTTCACTTCATCAGAGAAATTCTGCAAGACATCAGCCAGGCTTTCCAGGAAGACATTTGAGGGCTGGAACAGATGTTCCCAAATTTAACTCTGCAGGGTTAAATGAATACACACAACTACTGCTTAAGATGTGGCGAGAAACACTAATTTAGGGAGTTTTGAAAAGGGGCTTCCACAAACTGACACAGAGAAGAAACTGGCCTATGAACATCTATCCACAAAAGCTAAGTTAGAAGATTCAGAAGCAATCTTCGGAAAATCTGAATGCGTTATATTAATAAATAAGAGAAGATGGGCAAAGACACTGAACTGACTAATGTTAGAAACAGAGTCCTTGGCTTTTGTTGGAGCACAGTCTATGCCACGGCTTTTCAACTTTTTCACCCATTGTACCACTTTTAGGATATGGAAACATCTGGGTACAACCAGTTGCCTAGCAAATTGTCCAAAACTTGATGACCAAAAAAAAGGGAAAAAAGTGATGAAGTATAGGTAGTCCTCGATTTACAACAGTTCGCTTAGTGACTGTTTGAAGTTACAATGGCACTAAAAACGTGTCCCCCAAGCCACAGCTGAGCAAGACACCTGCCTGCCCGCCCGGCAGTGCTCTTCCTCCTGTCCAAGGTTTTCATTGTTGTGAGCATTTCTGTTGAGGGTTGGCAGCGGGGGTGGGGTGGGGGTGTTTGGTTTTTATTTCCCCTCCCCTCTGCTGGGTGGTTGCAGCAGGTTTTGGTCACTTCACATGACCCTGGGACACTGTGACCGTCATAAATATGAAACAGTTGCCAAGCATCTGAATATGAATCACAAGACCCTGGAGATGCTGCAACATTCCAGCTGATCGGTGCTTCTTCTGGGCTCAGCAGAAGTGCCAGGATCAGCACCGACTCCAGCTGGAGCCTGGCGCTGATCCTGGCACTTCCAATGAGCCCTGACAGCCCCGAAGAAGCGTTGATCCTGGCGCTTCTGCTGAGCCCTGACAGCCCTGCAGCTCCAGCTATCTTTTGCTCAGGTTTGTGCGGTGCTGCCACCGGTTCAGCTCACTCCCCTCCCCCGCTACCACTTTTCTAGGATGGTCGCGTACCACCTGCTAGGTGCTAATGTACCACAGGTGGTACCCGTACCACTGGTTGAAAAGCCCTGATCTATGCTATCTCCTCTTAGAAGCACATTTTTTTTTGAAAACAGCAAAAAAGAACTCTGGGATAGTCTGGAAATTATTTTGGCTCTAAATATCAAATGGGGTGGTGTGATGATCCAGCAGTTAAGATGCTGGGCTTGTCAGCTAGCAAGCCCAGGTTTAAGACCCGAATGTGGCATAACAGATGAGCGCCAATCTAGTTTCTGCCTACCCAGTAGTTCGAAAGCATGCAAATATGAATACATAAATAGATACCACTTTGGTGAGAAAAAAAAACAGTCCTCCGCAATGTCATGCTGGCCACATGGCTGTGGAAACGTATTCAGGCTCATGGCCTTGACATGGAGATGAGCAACTGCGCTCTACAGTTGACAACTAGCTAAGTAAAAACTGCAGAGACTCCTTTCCTTTCCTAAATATTCAGTATGTAAATGACAGAGGGTTAAAGACAGAAAGATTCAAAGAAATTCCAAGCCTAATAGCTCTTTTCAATCTGACATACTCCAGGAAGGTTGGACTGAAGTTTCCATTTAACCTGGATAGTGTTTCCAAATGTAGGGGAATATAACAACAGCAATAGTAATTTATTAAATTTATATAGAGTCTGTGGATTTGTGAGCCTCCTTATCTAAGAACCTTCCTCTGATGATACTCCCCATTCAAGGCAATCTGCTCACTTTAATTATATGTACAGTATAGCTATGCTGAAGATTGTCTCATTTTAACTGAAGGATGAACATTAATTTTTCAAAGGAGAGAAAGGTGGTTTGGTTTTGTTCAACATCCTGCTAATTATCTCTGTATTAACTGGTGCAGGATCAATTCTTCCTTCTCCTATTCTTTTTTCCCCCCTCCTGGAATAGTCGCCAGGTGATGTCACAGAGATAAACAACAAAATGAATCTGATTATACGAGGCTGATGAATGCAAACAAAGCAAGATTGAAAGGCAAATGTAAGAGAAAGACAGTGCCAATGAAACGGACAAAAACAGAAGAAGCAGTTTTGGTTCAATTCCAGTTGACCGCAGCCTTATAATTTTCAGAATATAAATGATGTCTCTCACCTCTGAAGATAGCAGAGCATCATTTTCTCTAGGCCTTTTGTCAAACTGACCTGGGACATACTGGTAATACCAGGGCTTTTTTTCTCATAGAACACTCAGAACTGAGTTCCAGCACCTTTTTTGGATGGAACCTTGTAGGGTAGGCAAGGTGGATTGTATGACATGTGTGAGTTCCGGCACCTTTTTCTTTTACAAAAAAAAGCACTGGGTAATACTGACCACTTTACAATCTCTGAACACAGAGGATCTCCAGAATGACATGATGAAAGCTATTTACAATGCTGTTTAACTAAATTAATGTCTCCAAAGACACAGAAGAAAACAGCAATTACAGCAGGAGCTATATTTTGACAGAGGAGCCAGCTCACTTAGTGCCAATTATATTGTTGTAACTAATGAAGTGAAGGTAGGAGAACAGAAAGTTTTCATTCTGCTTCTGAATTCATTTCATAGTTGATGCAAAAACCAACACACTAATTGTTTGAAAGATTCTAATTATATCTGACGTTTTATATATTTAATCAGCAGAACTTTCATATGAACCAAAGTAGGAGGAAATAATTATTGCTCGGCAAAGAAATAGAATGTTTCAATTTTCAAGTACAACCACTTATAAAATCTGGGTTGTAGGCCATTCAAGCATGCAAGGAATTAATCAACAAGACATTTTCTTCCTCCTGCTGAGAATCACAGAAGTCCTCAGCTTTCCTGAAAATCAGCAGGGAGAGGGCACTTGACTAATTCCTTAGCCCCCTGCATTCATGGGGTCATTAGCTTCCCTCCTCCAGCTTTTTTTCTGAGCAATTAACACATTTCCATGCTTCCGTCATGAGTTTATTATTCTGCTTTCATAGAGTTCAATTGGTAAGTTGGCAATAGGTACATAAGCAAATATCTTGGTGGACACATAATCAATTCTTGCTATAGCATGTAAAGTAAATTTAAAAATCTGCATGCCAAAGAACAGATTGTCTATAATTATCCAAGATACAGAAAGATGGCCATAAATTTTATTTCTATGGCTATAGAGTTTTATTACATATGTCTAATTTCTGGGAGCTTATTGTGCAACGTACAATCTTTGAGATCTAATAACTTAATGCGTACTTATCCACCTTTTCTTTGAGGGCACAAGTTGCCATATGGGGAGATCTCCCCTATGTTTATCCCCAGAACAGTTTTATCTGCCAGGCTTGCTATGGTAAGAATAAGAAGAAAAAATTATTCTTAATGTTTAGATAACAGATGTTGGAGGGGCATTCTGAGAATTGGGTACCAATTCCAATTGTTTTCCATTTCCATGATGTATGCTTCTCATTCTATCTCTGAAAAAGAGGGAGATGGAAGAATCTATTTTAAACTACTAATTAGTTGAGGTCTTTGGATCCTCTTTGCTGAGCAGAAGTTAGAATACTCTTACCCCCTACCCCACCCCAAGGAAGACAATGGAAGAGATTCTTTTGCAATTAGAAAGAGGCATTTGGCTCTCCTTGTTCCAAAAAGCTGAAGAATTTTGCTACCATATTTTCCCCTTGGAGGGGAAGTGAAAATCCTGATTTAAACTGAATCCTTTATGGGAGGAGGAGGGAGCAAAGGGACCCCACAAGAAAAGGGGATCCCATCCAAAATATGGGTATTTAAAATGATCAGATATAAGAATGTAACATGAATCAATTAATGTATTGTTCCAAGAATTATTCCAGTACCTCAACTTTGCTTTTGTTGAAAGCACACACATGGGGTTTTTAAAGAGAGAGAGGGGGAGCACAAAGCGCATTCAAGAACAAGAGGCTGAAAAGCTCAGTGTTTCTGTTCCCAGATGATGTGACACTCCAGATGAAATAGAACTGAACCCTTTGCTAAATTCCTCCTTTTCTCTGGAAAGGATTTATCAGTGTATATCAATCCCCTGGACTGTCCCTACCATTCCTACCTGGTGGCTTTATGTTAAGAAAGTTGTTTTTTTAAAGTTTCCCACAGAACAAAATAAATATTCCCTAAACCAATTTCAGAAGTGCAGTATTCAGCAATATTTTTTCTCAGCAGTGGCATTTTATTTTACAGAGCTTTATGTTTTATTTCAAAAGCTCAGCTCATAGTTTGAGATACATGTAACTAAGCTGAGAAAATTCCCTGTAGGAATCTCAGAAAGCCAGAGGCACTAAAAAAAAAAAGAATAAACCGATACAGCCTGAGCCACCTGTGGCCACAGTTGAAAACAGAACTTTTCTTACATTCCCATTTATATACAATGTCACTATTTAGTACTGTTGCTATTTCTTCTGTTTATTAATCTGTCATTTCTAATCCAGCAATGCTTCACACTTCGTACTTCTCTCACAATAGTAGCTAACAAGGCAAGCTGTTCTTATTCCCACTTCTCAGGTGGAAATACGCATGGAGGAAGAATAGTTTACCAATAGGTATATCTCATTTCCTTTCCCAAAAAATGTCAGATAGCCTATTTCCTAGTTCACTGAAATATGTAATATGATAATGAAGAAGGAAGGAATAGAACTCACTTTGCCATGAGGGAGAAGGCTTCAGAGCAGACAGCTGGACAGGGAACAAGTCGGATTACAATATGGCCAAGTGAGGAAGGGAAGTGGGCCTGGGTCACTTTTTCAAATACAGATGTGAAGGTGTTAACATCAGCCATCTTGCTGCTGGGCTCCCCTGTTCCAGTATCTAGGATGTTGCCCCCATGAAGGACAAGAATCAGGACACGTGTTCTGCAGTTGCACAACTGACTTCCTTCCTGGAGAGGGAGACAAAAAGAAACCAAATGATTTGAGGAGAAGGCAGCCTTGTTTTATGCTACATTTATGAGAAAAAGAGCAAAACTCAGATATCGGGAATCAGTAGTCCTAGATTATTCACGGGCTCTCACTCAAGAGAAAGTGGAGGGTGGAATTGCAGAGAGGAATTTATTATTTTCTAGTGCATTTTGCCATATTAGAAAAAGCTCAAGTCTACAGATTAAAAGATAATTTGTAACTATCGTTAATGTTTTTATTGTGTGCTGCCTAGAATTGCTTTTTTTCTGAGATGGATGGCTATATAAATATGATTTGATTGATAAATAAATAAAATGTTTAAAATTAAAAATAACAAAGCCATGGATGTCTCTCTGTTCTGTTTTCTCAGTAACAGAATCAAATCCCAATACATGGACGAAGGTTGTGATTAGAACAGTTAGCTAAATAACAGCCCAGCAAATGTAATTTTGGAGTCAAAGATAATTTTGGCTGCTGAGAATCAAAAAATTACACCCCCCCTGATGCATTATAACATCTGAGATTTTGGAGCATGTTCATAGCAAAATCCTAAGAGTCATTTAAGTGAAGATGGGTAGTATAAAAATATGATGAATAAACAAACATTCTAAAAATCTCAGTACTGTATTGCAATTAGATCAAGAGTTTCCAACTTTAGCAACTTTAAGACCTGTGGACTTCAATTACCAGAATTCCCCAGCCATTATTTTGGGAGTTGAGGTCCACAGGTCTTAAAGTTGCCATAGGTGGGCACCTCTGCTGTGGATGCAGAAGCTGCCTGAAGCATGATCCAGATAGTAATTCACCTCAGGGTCCTCATGGATTTCAATGCTGCCCTGTGCAGGATAGCGATGTTTCCTCAGAGAGGCTCTGTACAACTCCCCTAAAAGATAAAAGAAGAGGAATATTACCTTTTTGCTTTCAATGTTTCAATTACCAACAGCTGTGAAGCAGATTGCTGCATTATTTATATGAATCTTGAGGCAAGATCTAAATAGCTATGGTTTTGTAATTCTGACATCTCAGCCAGTGAATTGACTCTATTCCAGGGCACCCATTTCCAGTCAACAGTAGTCATTCTGTCTTGTCCTCAACTGAGTTCTTGTAAAAAAAAAAAACACTGGGAAATGCTACTGGTTATTGAGTGGAAGATTTTCTCTGGCCATTCATGAGTGCCTATGTTATGGAACAGTGTTTTATTTATTCGTGAGATCTATATATCCTGTCTTTTCTCCAGAAAACCAATTATATCCTAACTAATGCTAATTTTATCCTACTGGCCACAAAGTAGGTTAGGCTGAGAAAAAAATGACCAGCCAAAAGTCAAGTAATGAACTTAGCTAAATGCAGTTTGAACTTGGACTTCCCCTGCTTTGGTAGTATTGCTGTTAACCACCTTTTTTCACAATCTTCATCTGAAAGCATCAGTTGTCACCAGTTCAATTTATTACCAAAAGTGGCCATAGCATTGATTGCTTTATTGTTTCAAACCAGCAAATGACCTTGCTTAGCAGCTCATGTAGATGTTGAATAAAATAGGATAGAGAGTTGTAATCTGTGGCATCCCACAAAGAAAGGACCTAAGAAGCAACCTCTCTTCAACCAACATTGACTAAAACTGGTCTCAGGGAAATAAGAGAACTATCATAAAATAGCACTCCTACCATACAATGGTACCCCAACCTCTAGAACTGGTCCCAAAGGATGCTATAGTCAACAGTACCTCAAGCTGCTTAGAAATCAAGGAGCACAAGGATGGATGCACCATCTCCATCCTGACTCTACCACAGGTAATCTACAAGCTTAACCAAGTCTGTCTCCATACTAAATTCCACCCTGAAACTCAATGCCTCCTTAAGTAACACCAGCTGCCTGCAATTAGTGCAGGTTCGCATCCCACCAGGTTCAAGGTTGACTCAGCCTTCCATCCTTCTGAGGTGGGTAAAATGAGGACCCAGATTGTTGGGGGCAATAAGCTGACATTGTAATAATGCCACTTGGGGGGGACGACGAAAGCCCTAATAAGCAGGCATATACATAGAATGAAGGCTATTGCTAAGCACATTTGATTTGTGCTTAGATTGTAAGCCGCACTGAGTCTTCGGAGAAGGGCGGGATATAAATGGGATTAAAATAAATAAAATAAAATAAAACTGAGTATAGAAAATCTGTTTCCTCCAGAGTTTGTATCAACTTCATACCAAGTGGCTTTTCAACAACCTTCCTTTAAAAGAGGGAAGTTATTTAAAATCATTCGGTTCAAGTACGGCCTCTTGAGAAGGGGATGCATTATTGGTTTCTTCAAGGAAGGGATATCACCTCTCCTTCAAAGAGGCTGACACCATCGAAAAGCATTCAGTCATAGATCACCTCCTTAGCTGCTTTCAAACCTAGGAAGATCCTTGGTCCAATAACTAGGTGGCCAAACTAAAAGCACAGAGAACCCTGCCTATTTTCTCAGGAGTTACTGGTTCAAACACATCCAAAATCACATCACAAGTCTGGGCCTTAGCCTCCTGGCCAGAGCTACACAGTTGGAGTTGATCTCTTTATCCACCAAGGAGCCATAACAGGTCTGAAGATGTTTCTGCTACTTTACCCCTCCCTACCCAGAAGGGACTGATCACTCTGAATAGGGCTTTAGGTCTGTTCCTCTGGGACACACCTGATGATTCAAATAAAAGATTATTTTTTTAAAAAAAAAAGCAGAAAAGAATCAGTATACAAATGTGATAAAAACTCAAATTGCCGCAGGCACAGATGGCAGTGTAATCAAAAAAAGCCATCGAAAGGGCTAGTAAATGGGTGGGGAGCAGGAGTGTAAAGAAAACAGAAAATTTTCATTACCTGCTGAAATAAAGCTGATTATATGGCAAATTATGTTTTTCTATTTGCAAGAAAAGCTTTAATGAGGAAAAATTATAATTGAGGCTTAGCAGGACTCAAAAGAACTTCTCAGGTAAGGTTTCAGATTTTTACCAGCTTTCCCTGGCAATCTTATTTATACTGCTATTACTGCAATTCATGCTAATTACATCATTAAGCAAACTATAGGAACAAAGGAGGCAAAAATCAAATCTTGCACAGAAGGTGACATTCAGCATACATAATAGCTCACTATTCAAATAGCAAAGGGTGGGTGGGTGTTGATTGGATGTATAATTTAACAATATAGATTTGAGAAAAATCTGCATGAAAATTGGACATATTTTGAAACAAGTTAGAAACAGCAAGATGATAGAAAATCCTATCTACCAAGAACTCTCCTATCTATATTTACCACCAAGTAATCTTGTGACATTTTGAAATCTAACCCACATATTATGATCACAACGTTCATGGATCTAGGAAAGTTTATAATGTACCAAATCTGTTACTCTTTAAAATGGCATAAGATTTCTGTTTTACTCCTACCTCTCCTAAAATTGCTTTGCAATTCTTTGACTTTCCAGATGAGTTCTACTATGTGATTTCTTTTTTAAAAAAGCACCAAAGGTTTTGAAAAGCAAAGCTTAGGATAGGACAGACACTTGAAGAAGTATGTGGTAGGGTTCTCCATAGGGAAACACCTGTGTTTGTCTAACATCCCTATACTCATCATCAATATATTTTAAGTTTTTTTCTTGAATAAGGACTGATGTTATGAACTCCAAATTAAGACTGAGCTTTAGATATCCCTTGAAATTGTCTTGTTTAAAAAGTACATATTAATACTAACATTGCCCAGTTCTTCATCAAGTAAGGGGAAGATCTCACTCATTTTTGCAAATTAGAAGAATCTGCTTGATTAATGTAACCTTCATGAATATAATTTTAAAAACACACAGCCTAAGACAGTCTAGCCCTACATCCTATTTTGTCCGAGTAGCCAGCTAACAACCCCCAGAGAAACCCGCAAGCAGGATATGAGAACAATAACTTCTTCCAGTGTTCTTTACTAAAATATGTCTCTGATACTAGATCATGACTGGCAGCTACTGACAGCTCTTTCTGCTATGAATACAAATGACTATTGAGTAGGTGGTTATTATCACATATTGTGCAGTGAATTACATGGATTGCACCCTGTATGAAAAAGTTCCTTTTTTGTTATGTCCTGAAACTCCTTTCATTCAGGTTCACTACAGATTTTTTTTATTAATAACTACAGTGTTTTGGCCAATCAAGGCGGAATAATTAGTCCAAGGTACAACTAGCCTATCAGATAGTAAAGTTTGTCCTAATGTCCAGTCACAACTGTTTTTGGCTTGAGTGCCAGCTCCTTATCCCATTTCTGTCAAAAAAGAGCTAAGCCTTAAATTTGCTTCCTGAAAGAATCTAAACCAAAGATCCCCAATCTTTTGGGCACCAGGAACCTGGTTCCGTGGAGAGAGGTTTTTCTGTGGACTGGAGAGTGTGTGGTTTTGTGTGCTGCCTGCATCTCACAGATGGGTTTTTGCTTGTTTCTGCAGACCAGTTGCTGGCATGCTGCGGCCCAGTACTGGTCCATGGACCGGGGGTTGGGGACCCCTGATCTAAACAAACAGATGAGCGCTAGTGTGCATACCACAATATGGAACCAATGTGATTACTTCTGGGTCATATATGTTCACTTGTCAGCCTGTCGAAGAGACCAGATAACTGAATTGCAGGGGTATGCTAAAAAGAGAGAAACTATCCTGAATCAGAAAGTGGAGATCCAATGTAATATTCCAGGGTGAAAGTAGACACTCAAACTTTTAATGCAATTATAGATGACCAGGTATTCCACTACTAACATTACCAGAAAATATCTCTGCTAGGGAGAAGAATTGTAAGATGCCCAAAGTCACTTGGCTATAAAAGTTGAGTGAATGAATGAATGTGAAAGAGTGAATGGATGGATGGATGGATGGATGGATGGATGATCTAAGCTGCTGAAAGGTAGCATACTTCCATTACTGAAGAGGATTTTAGGACTGATAAAGCCACAAGTAACAAAATTGTTTTATGGAGTTCTGCCTCAATAAAATCCCCCAGTTAAATTTGGATGAATTTCAATTGAGTAAAAGCAAAGGGTTCCATGGAAGAGAAGGAAAACAGCTATTCACTCTCTGGTTAAGCAAGACTGTGTTACAAAGGAACAAATGACTAAACCAATCCCCAACATGAAAAACTGTTCAGACCCTGATGCATTTCCTTATTTTACATTTCCTTATTTTACACTATCTGGAAGGAACAATTTAGAACTGGCTATGAATATTTACTGAAAAAGAAAATTCAGACTGGAAAGCTCCTACCTACACAGTCACATATGGATGCCATAAACCCGCATAGAAATTACGTATGCTTTGATCAATATGGGGAATCTTGTTTGGAACTTGTAGAAAACAAGACTGTATATATTAGTTTATATACTTAATTTCCTATTTTTTCCTATTGTTAAATAGACAATTCTTAACAATTATATAAGAACTGTACGACACGGATATAATATTTATTATATGGTTAGTGCATAAAAGCTGTATATTCATTCCCATATTCATTTTTTAAATGAATATTTTTTTAAAAAAAATCAGCATGCAGCTTCTACAGATTTTTGTTTCCAGTAAGTGGATGGGAACTCAATCCCAGTTGAGACTACTATATGCAGAGGCGATGGGGCAGTGTGTGCTGCACAAAAAACATGTTGTGTAGTTCAGCTCTGCAGTCCTTAAAGAAAGAAGTTCTCTGGAGACATGCATGTACTTACTCTATTCCCTTGTTATTTTCTTCTTCCCTCAGTCTGTGTGCTAGACAATAGCTACTGGGGAATAAGAGATACCTGGCATTGCAGGATTCAGCTTCATGGAAATACTGGACCCTAAGAGTTATTTTCATTATTCTGGTTCAGAAATCTCCAGTTAAAGGAACTCTTGACTCACTATGTTTCATGGCAAAAATAATTTGCAATCGGAAGATACATATTTAAAAAACTAGTTTTAGTAGGCCCAAGGGATTGAGGCTGAGACATTTTTGTCTGTCTGTTCTGAAGCACAAATTACATTTTGAGAGCCATCCCTCCCATTTGAAAATCAGGTATTAGAGAATGCTGGAGTGATAGGATTTCTGTTTAAGAAATTTGAACTGATTTCATTCCAGATCATATCACTGCCTAGATCCCAACTACAGAGTGGAATGTTTTCTGGAGAATGCATAGGAGACAGTTGCTCTCCCTTTTGCTTATGCCAATCAAACATTCAACAAAACGAGCTTTTAAAGGTATTGGAATACAATTGCTGGAAATCAGAAAAGATTGCTGTTTTCAATACAGGAGGCAGTGTGAACAAAAAACAGTCACGTTTTCCTTGAGATTTGAACAAGTTTAGACTGTGTTTTCAACAGGTTCTCCTTAAAGCATAAACATCTGTAAGCCACCCAGCATCACCTCTGGTAAATAAAGCAACTCAGATAGCCCTTGGCATGGCAGTTACTAATATAAAAAGGGGTTGTCAGGACAGCCGCCATGATCAACCATGAGATGGAGAACATTTTAATGCTTCTTTAAAACGTATGTTTTTACACTGTCCTATACTTACCAATGAATGAATGAATGAATAAACCTTTATTGTCAAAGTACAACCATGTATACATTGAGATTGGCTGAGCCTCCCTTCGTGCCCCCACCCCCAACTCACAGTGACAACGAACCCTCCATCTCATTACACCATGTGAGCTAATTGCACAACACACCGGCCTCGCAAGTCAATCTATACTTACCAAGTTCTGGGAGAAAGCAATAGATTAAATAAATATTTATTTTTTATTTTAATCCCATTTATATCCCGCCCTTCTCCGAAGACTCAGGGCGGCTCACAATCTAAGAAGCACAAATCAATGTGCTTAGCAATAGCCTTCATTCTATGTATATGCCTGCTTAGTAGGGCTTTTGCCCCCCCCAGCGGCATTATTACAAAGTCAGCTTATTGCCCCCAACAATCTGGGTCCTCATTTTACCTACCTCGGAAGGATGGAAGGCTGAGTCAACCTTGAGCCTGGTGGGATGCGAACCTGCACTAATTGCAGGCAGCTGGTGTTACTTAAGGAGGCATTAGCCCACTGCGCCACCAAGGCTCCTTATGATTGTGCAATGAAAACTAAAGTTTTCAGAGGATGTGTAGCTATGTGTCTTGATAGATGAACTTGGCTGCCTCCACTGAGGACATATGGAGAAAGGGAACAATGAAGTGAACTTTTCCTTTAGAGAAGGATATGGGTCAGATTTCAGAAACCTATCAAGTATTTATTTACTGGCCTGGTTCATGCACTATAATAAGCCAGATATAATAGTATAGATTATTTTGTATGAAGGCAACCAATTATACTTCATTTAATGAATCACAATTAAACAAAGTATGCTTTAGTGCACTATGTAGATCCAGTCATTGCATCTAGGAAGAATAAAGATCACTTGCTATCCTTGCTTACATTTGGCATAGCAAGAAATAATGGCTGAGAAAGCTTATGCTGCCTACTGTAAAAAGGCTGCAGAATGACAGAGTCCATAAGTAGTTCTGGAAAATGACAGACGTGCTTATCTTTCATCCCTGAAGAATTTGCCAAAATGCTGTATTTAACCAGAGCAACTAAGTACATTCAGACTCACATGGGAACGAAAAATTGGGCCTCAACACCTTTCAAATCTGTTTTTTTAATGCCAACATCTGAGGAAGTGCCATCTCAGTAAAAGGAGAGAAGGAAAAGAGACACTTCCCATTTTCACATTCCCATAAAAAGTTGTCAGTTTTCTGCCATCTGTTGCACTGTTGTTAGCTGTTTATAATAACAAATCTGTTACAGAGAAATAAACTTATGCATAGCTGCTGGCATATGCTTCCTATTAGCAAGTGGTCATAAAAGTATTTTAAACTAGAAAAGGATTGAGATCCTAAAGGTTTGCAAAAACAGAAAATGCCACGCAAGGGGGCAAAGTTTGTAGGCTCACTTGATTTGAGTATTTTTTATTTATTTATTTTTATTTTAATCCCATTTATATCCCGCCCTTCTCCGAAGACTCAGGGCGGCTTACAATTTAAGCACAAACCAATGTGCTTAGCAATAGCCTTCATTCTATGTATATGCCTGCTTAGGGCTTTCCCACCCCAAGCGGCATTATTACAAAGTCAGCTTATTGCCCCCAACAGTCTGGGTCCTCATTTTACCTACCTCGGAAGGATGGAAGGCTGAGTCAACCTTGAGCCTGGTGGGATGCGAACCTGCACTAATTGCAGGCAGCTGGTGTTACTTAAGGAGGCATTAGCCCACTGCTCCACCAAGGCTCTTGGTAAGTACCTTCATGTTGAGATCACAGAAAAGTAACAAAGGAGAGGATGCCCTATTTGACAATACTGAAGTTACACGGGGTTAGGAAAATTCTTGTCTTTCCTTTCCCTAGCTGTCAAGATACTGTATAGCTTGCTCTGAAAGTCATTTGGATCTCCCCCTCTTGAAATTTTGGCTTCCCTTTCTCAAACATTAAGTGAGCTGAAAATGTTGCATACTTGGACTTTTTATTCTGACAATGTCTTTCCTATCAAATCTTGCTGCAACATCTATTCTTTTTCATTATCCAAACTTAACCCATATATACACAAATAATATATGGTGCATTTCATAATTGCATCTGGAATAACAGCATTCCTCCATTTTATGTTTCCTGATAACCTATGGAAATTATGATCCTCATTTGAGGTGCAAATTAATTAGGGAAAGGCCAACACATTTCAGTAAAATTCACTGTTTTTATTATGACTGCATTAACCTCACATTTCATTTCTAAATATTCTGCATAAATACACTCAGTACAGAAAACTCTTTAGAATATTTCATTAACTGGTATGCCATTTTTAGCTTCCTGTATTTTTTTCACTTGCCATTAGTTATCAATGAATTCAGTTCAATTCAATTAATCACCTAGTCTTAGTTTAATGTAGCTAAATAATTTTGGAAATGTGGAAGAGATTTTTTTTTAAAAAAAACACTGATGCATTTGTTTTAAAAAGTTTTTATTACATTCTGCCATGTCAAATCTATTTCAACTCAGATGAGAAAAAATGAAAGGCATCATTTGGGTTCATAGACAATAGTGTCTTCTTCTGAATCTGCAGCATTTTCCCCATGTCCTGTTTATCTTGACTGGCAACAGTGTCCAAGTATCTTACTAACTCATTGCATCCAAAATCTTTTTTCTACAAAAAATTCAGATACTGGGGACTAAGCTTGGAACCAAGATGCACTGGAAACTACACACTGAGCAGCATGTCTTCTCTGTCATTAATGAATTACAGTAGTCTTTGGTTAACAACTGTAATTGTGACCAGCAATCACTAAGCAATGTGGCTGAAAAGTGTAAGAAGGCAATCTCGGCACTCCTTATTGCTGTTGTTAAGCAAGTCTCAGGTGGTTTACAAATAGGCCAGCAGGCAACTAAAAGGCTGCTGCTGGGTGGGGGAGGGGTGCAGATGTGAGTCTGGCGTGGCCAGAGGTGGTGGCTGCTGGGCAGGAAGGGAGCATAGGAGGTCCATGAGGCATAGCAGAAGTAGAGCAAGGGTGAGGGCAGGCTGTTGCCAGATGGGGGAATAGTGTGAGTTGACTTATCTACCAGCTTGACTTTGCTTGTTGATCATGTGACCACAGGACATTGCAACCTTCCTATGTACACATTGGTTTCCAGTCATGATCACATGACTGTAGGGGTATTCGAACAGCTTGAACTTCGAGGACCTGTTGTAAATATAGCACCTTTGTAACTTCAAACAGTTGCTGAATGAGTGGATGTTCAACGAGAACTACCTGTAGCCAGAATAACTGCTTGTTTGCCTGTAATTATTAAAATATCAATATTATTGCTGGAAAGGAAACAAAACCAGCTCTCCAGCAGTTATGCTGATATTTTAATGAGTATCAGGGGAGATTCAAAGTTACCTATTGTTGTACTTTTAGACAGTACAATAAACCTTAAATATGGGAGTACATTTTAAAAGCTTCAGGACTCACGTTGTTTTTCCTGTAGAACACCCGATGAGCAAAAAGTGGGGTCTTCACCTGTGAGAGACAGGAACAGAGGTGTTAGATTTTATTTATAAGTACCTATGTTTCTCTATAGAATCATTCAACTGTTACATCACCCATTAGCACCCAACCCCAAAACCCAAACTCATTCATTCAGCTGACATTAAAGATGGACCATTGTGGCTTCCTCTAATTCCATCTATCTGTCCTCCATCCCTGCTTCCTATCAGCTGCATCAATATATGAATAATGGCTTTAAAATTACATTTACTTTGGTAGGCATAACTACAATAGGTTTTATAGTGAACCAAAGGCAAGCACAGGAAAACATTTCTGCTTCTTCTCTCCTGATGTTAGAATTCAGGGCATTATACAGCTTGTTGGAATCAGCTACAATATCTGAACTAACAGGAAAAAGTATTGCTTTCCACCATGTCTAATTAAATGTAATTCAAACACAAAATATCAATCCTTGGCTAGTAGATCTTTAAAAACAAATAAACAGAAAATGGAATGATTAATGGCATTAGTCACAAAGACACCTCTCAGTACAGAAGCAGCATATCACTGAACACCAATTTATAAATCAGGTAGATTAAGATCGTGTTATTTCTCCAAATTTCTTGGGGTTTCTTTACAGCAAGACTACAAAAATAAACAGAGTACAAAAATACAGAAATAAACAGAACAATGAAATACAAAACAACCCCCAAACCAAACCTGGGGGGGGAAAGGGAGTGTTTTGGGGGGATTCCAAATGTACCAATATAAAACATCTAATATATGCACTGTATACGTATATAAAGCATATAGAAATCATTGCTTATCAAAACATGTCATTGCAATAATATATTGCTATCAAATAGAAAGAATAAAAAATTACCCACTCTACTGTTGTAAAATATAAAATGTGGACCAAAGAAGAACACATTGTTTCATTTTTTCAGATTTCCAAAAGCTGTAATTAATATCTGGAATAGTACCACTATTCCAATTTCTTCAACAACCCATCTAGTCCTTCTATATCCTGCAAGTGCCAGTCCAATGTATTCAGAGAAGCTCCCAAATATTTACAGGAGGAAAAAAATGTAGTGCTTTTCAATGTTGCATCCCAGCAGATACTACTTAAGATATGCTACCTCTGATTTTGTCATGAAGAGTTCTGGGCACTGATGGCATAATCCTCCATGTCTTTGTCCAGTCCCCCTTTAAAATAATCAGAACTGGTACCACCTTCCACATATTGGAAGTAAACTATCTAGCTTAACTATGCATTAATATTGCTACCATACTCTGCTGCCATAATATACACATATTGTTGAGTACACTACTCTATATTTATATAGAATATTTATTTGTCAGGTGAAATATTTTGATCCATTAAATTAATCCAATTTTTTTTAAAATGACAATTAAAAAACTGCAATGCAAATACTGAGTTGCCAACCAGATGACTCCATGAAAACATAAACATTCAAACTGAAAAGCAGACTGAACACTAAAGCAAAATAATTTTGTTCGGGAGATTAAAAAGGCTTTTAGTGCAAGTATTTGTGGCAACTGCCGCAAACTGGAAAAAAATGGAGGTTTTCAAGAGGGATTAATTTAGTTCTCTGTGAAATCTACATCATCACCAGGATGCCTTACAGATGCACTCTTACTCCTACCTGTAAATTGCACTAGAGTGGATTCTGCTGAATTTCCAGCTGCTCTTATTTTAATCTTCTAGGAAGTAATATTTTAAAAAGGATTATAATGGCTTGTAATCCTTTAAAATGACTGAGCAGTAACTCAAAACAGCATAAATGTAAAGACTATTAAATGCAAAGATCATCATTAATTGGTATTCCAAGCTCAGACTAACCAAAATAACCAACCAGATTTTCAGATAAAGCTCACAGACTATGAGACCAGATGTCCTTCATTATTTCCAGTAAGTGGGAACAAGAAATATATCATCCCTGTAACAAAAAGTTCCACTTCTAGCTAACCATGTTAATACAGTCAAAAATATTTACTAATTTGATTAAAAAGCACTTCCTAACAACTAATTGGTGAACAACCTATGAAATAAGCAACAATTTCTAGCAGCAACTCAGCCAATTGTTGATGGACAGAATTAAAAGTTATAGGGCCCACTTCTTGATATGTAACAGATCTCCAGTGCAAAATAAAAATGGAGTATTCTGGACAAATATTTTCTTAAAAGTCTCCACTGAGGAAACAGTGTCTTTTCCAATTGTTAAATTGATCCATTATTAAACAATGTTAGGAAGTACTTCTAAAGGTTTGCAGCTTTTTCTAACCTTGGCTTCTGCAGGAATGGGAAATGCAGCGACAGGAAATGAATATGCTCCATATTTTGCATAAAAGGATTCTATCTCCTTTGCAGTCTCATTGGCTACAAATCCTACAACTATTTTTTAGTAGATTGGCTTCAAGATCTCTCATTATTAACACTAGTTTTTTTACTGTCCTTCATCTAGATGCAGCTGGAATCCATACATACTGCTGTTTTGTATGGTAGTCCAAGACAGTCTCTCCAAACCTAGATTTAATATATATTCTCCAATTCACAATAGTCACTCGTCTTATCCATATGATCAAATGGATTTATTGCTCTGAAAATTCCTTCATGTGAAAGGATTATATGTATGCTGTCCACTTCCCAATTAAACATGTAGACCTCTCTAGCTGTTTTTCATCTATAATGTGCACAAAGGCCCTTCCCACCTTAGGAGACCAAACTGTACATCTGGATTGGTTCTCAGAATAGATACTAGAACTATGCATAGATCTTGATCTGAAAGGCAAGAATGTCTTTTCCTGGGATCTCATGAGAAACTAAACTATTCCCAGGATTCCACAGCAGGAATCACATGACCAGGAAAAGGTACAGTTGTTTTAAGGTAAGCCCCACAAGAGCTACATCTGTGCCTATATATACTCTGAAAGAAATTTTGCCATTAAATCCAGATCTCTGCATAGGTGTATAGCAGTATTGTAGAGTATTGGACAAATTATACCAATTGATTATTGGACAGAAGATGACAGAATTTCAGTTCTTCAGATGGGAAAAGAAGCAAGGGAGCTGTCCAAGGTCCCGCTTTGTCCAACAAAGAATCTACTGTACCTAAAGCATCAAAAATATTACTGTACTCCTTGAAATGAATATAAAAAAGCAAGAACTTTGCATGTTTGATTATTGGTGAGGAGCAACTGGATAAATACAATCCTTAGACTCTATGTTGATTCTATGGTACTAGCCTTGATAGCAGCATGACTGCCTTGGAGGGTTGGTCACTGAAAACAGACTGATGGATTAGGTGGGCCAGAACACCAGTCAGGCAAAGGCACTGCATATGTTCTTAACTATGGACATAGCTAGCATCAAATCATTAATGTTGATACTATAATCATATGGCCGGGCAAGGGCAGGGGCCTTCGATATAAATTTAATAGGAGGCCCCTGGTTAACTTTTTAGTGAAATTTTTTATGGGGTTAGGGAGAGGGGTGGGGGGTAGTGGTTGTTTGACTATGGGGGGGTGGTCATACAACCATGGTTCAGGCCAGGCCGGGGTCTGACTGCGTAGGGAGAGAGCGGGGTGTGGTTACATCCGGGGCTCGGGAGCGGGTCGTGGGACTACCGATTCCCACGACATTGGGGTACGGCAGCAGGCGTATGGACAGAGGGCCATATCGTTACCGGGAGAGCCGTCTCCGCTATTTACAAGCGGTGAGGTGCTCCGACCCTCTGTTTCTTCCCCGAGGTTCCGGGAGCGAGGATGTGCAGCCTCCTGAGCTCCGGCTGGTGTATCTGAATGCCAGGTCCGTGATTAATAAAGCTCCCCTTGTGCGGGATTTGGTTGAGAGTGAGTGTCAAGCCCTACGGGCTCGACACTACAGGGGGAACCGGGGGAGCACTTCCAACAATGCCCGTGCAGCACCGAAGGCCCAGCCGCGCCCGCACCCCCCAACTGTTCGGCGGGTGAACGCCAGACCCGCTGCCGCACTTACAGCTGTTCGGCGGGCGAACTCCGGACTGGCGGCTGCACCAGCAGCTGATCGGCGGCCGGAGGAGATTGCGAGCGGCTGCGGAGGTTCCGCGCCGGCACGAACAGCTAACCGGCGGCTGAAGGAGACTGCGAGTGGCTGCAGAGGTTCCGCGGCCGCATCAACAGCTGATCGGCGGCCGGAGGAGATTGTGGATGGGCGCAGAGGGGCCGCGTCGGCACAGACAGCTGATCGGCGGCTGAAGGAGACTGCGAGCGGCTGCGGAGGTTCCGCGCCGACACAAGCAGCTAAGGGGCAGCCGGGGACGTCTACCGGTGGTCACGCAGCGCGATCAGCTGAGCGGCAGCTAGAATCAGCCGCCGACGGTCGCACGGGCCTCACGGGACTTTGCGGGTCCGATGGCGGCTTGGAGAGTGTGGGTGGCTGCTTCGCAGACCTGGCGGTTGTAGCGGCATGCACGCCTGCGACGAAACAGGGCGCTATTCAGTTGTGCCCGGACTTTGGGGACCGCCAAGGGGCCATGGGTGTGGCGCAGGGGGTTGCTGTGGTGGAGGGGAGCACAACCGGGACTTTAGGAGGGGGGTGGGCTTGTGTCTTTTTCCATGCTGGGAATCACGGTGCCGGTAAAGGGAGCTGGGCGTGGGTTAATGGAGTAGGAGGGTGGAGTATTTACGCAGGCCAGGCGGATGCTGGTCTGCGCGGGGGAGGGGTGGGGCCTAAGGGTGGGGCTGCTACCTAGCATGGGATAAAAGGCGCGTTGGAGCGTGTGGCTCTCAACGCTGACTTTATTAAGGTTTAGAGATCCTGCTATTAAAGGTACTCTTTCCAGTCATCCGTACTTCGTCGTGGTTTTTCCTGTGTGCTTGTTGATCCGGCGAAGACGTGGGTTTGACAGTAAGTCAGCGTTCAATTAGCACAGCGCTCCTTCTGTTGGGCTCTGATTTTTGCCTGCCTCCATGGCTGAGGGGACCCAGGGTGGTGTGCCTGTGGCAGGAGGGGAGGACCCAGCTGGGGTTGCTGTGCCCCTTGAGGTGGGGGAATTGGCAGAGGCCCCACCTGTGGTTCGGCCTAAGGTCCGGGACCTTGGACCAGCGCCAAAGGGAGCTGAGGCCTCGGAACCGGCTGTCCAGGAGAAGCCTGGGGAATGGTGGCTCAGCCCTGTTTTGAGTCAGCCAGTGGCTGAACAAAACCAACCGTCTAGAGGGAAGGGGTCCCTCTGGGAGTGGAGAGAGCGGCGTGCCACCGACGAAGGCGGAGAGGAGTGGAGCTACACCACGGCTCCTGGCAGTTACACGATGGATGTCCTGAGGGACCATTTTGGAGAACCTCGGCCGTGGACCCCTAGTGACACCGACCTGGAGACCGGTAGGTGGACACAAACCAGGACCGACCCGGAGCGCAGAAGCCAAACCCGGTTCCGTTTGGCGAGTCCCCGCTTCCGGGCCCCGCAGGCTCCTGGTACCCTGCAGGTCCCAGGCCTTCCACCGCCGGGACCGGCGGCTGCTCCTGACTTGGGGCCCCCAGGACCTGGTGGAACAAGACCGGGGGGTGCTGTACCCGCAGGAGTGCTGGGGTGGCAACAACCAGGGGTTGCACAGAGACTGGGAGGCCCGGAAGGTCCTTGGGGAGGGCCTGCGGTTTGGGGCCCACCACCGCTGCCCGTAACCTTTGACGGCAACCCTGATCGTTTGGCCCTGTTCCTCGGACAAGCCATCCACCATTTGGACCAGTATGGTCCTTTATATACATCCCAGTGGGGGATGGTGATGGCTGTCACTACGGCATTACAAGGGGAGGCAGCGGCTTGGGTGGCGAACCTCTACGGCGACCGTGCCCGTGAATTGGGGGACGTCGGCCTTTTCCTCGAAGCCCTGCGTACACGATTCGAGGATGTGACGCGCACGCATCGAGCGGAGGCTGAGATTGTTGGCCTGCGGCAGAACGGCCGTCCGGCGACAGTCTATGTGCAGGACTTCCGTGAAGTGGCCGGCAGGCTCAGTTCCTGGCCAGAGAGGATGCTGGTTCACCAATTCCGGGCCGGACTGGATGATTACCTCCTACGGGCTTGTATCGTCCGGGGAATCCCTTCTAGGCTCCAAGACTGGCTGCGGGTCGCGGTTGAACTGGATGTGGCCTTACGGGGTTGTCAACGCCGTGTGCGGGCCGTAGGAGACTCCCGTCAGGTCCCGCCAAGGGCGCAGGGCCAGGTGCAGAAGCCGTCGCCTTCGTCGCTGGGTCCTTCCGTCCAGCCCCCACGGTCCGTTCTGCGTTGCTTCAGGTGCGATCAGCCAGGGCACCACGTGGCCGCCTGCCCAATACCTGCATCCCGGGTGGTCGCGGCAGCAACCCTGGCAAGGAGCAGAACCCCCGGGCGCTTTGCAGAGCGTTCCCGGGCTTCTCGGCAGGCTGTGGAGTCAACACCAGGAGGAAATGGCCAGACGGAAGGGGACAGTGCTATCGATGTGGACGTGGAGTTGTACGGGCATGGGGATAGACCAGAGGAGGACCCCATGGTAAGTGCCTCGGTTAGCCCATTTGCAGTCCCGGTTACGTTAACAAACCCCGCCATGGGGGAGGTGGTGGAGGTTAAGGCTTTAATTGATTCGGGCAGCACGAGGTGTCTTATTAGCCGGAAGGTGGTGGCTAAACTGGGTGTTAGGGTGGTACGGCTAAGGAATCCAATACGCTTCCAGCAGGTGGATGGGTCTCTTCTGGGGGGGGTACCTATCACCCATGTCACAGAACCCGTGCGGCTGGATATGGGGGAGCACTGGGAACGGTTACGGTTCATCGTGGTGCCCTCCACGACGGAGGAGGTGATTCTGGGGCTAACGTGGCTGGACAGGTGGGGCCCGACCATCTGGTGGGAGGGGGGTTGTCGACACCTCCGCCTAGGAATTGGGCCACAACCCCCTGAGCATGAGCAGCCAGGGCCGTCTGGCCCGCTAGGGAAGCCGGAGGAGAGTTGCAGGGCTGGGGCAGAAGTACACGTACCGCCAGAGTACGCCGAATTCCTCGAGGTGTTCAGTGAGCAAGAATGCGATCTCCTGCCTCCCCATCGACCGACGGACTGCGCGATCGAGCTGGAGCCGGGGGTCAAACTTCCTAAGCCCCGGATGTATGCCATGACCCCACGGGAGATGACAGAACTCCGGAATTACATCGACAAGAACCTCGCACGGGGGTTCATACAACCAGCTCGCTCGCGGATGGCAGCACCAGTTCTTTTTAGGGAAAAGAAAGACGGGGGCCTGCGTCTTTGTGTGGACTACCGGGGGGTCAACGCAGTGTGTGTTGAACATTTGTATCCACTGCCCTTAATGAAAGACATGCTGTCCCACCTGGCTAAGGGGAGGGTGTTTACCCGCTTGGACTTACGCGAAGCCTATTATCGGGTGCGTATCAAGAGAGGAGACGAGTGGAAAACAACGTTTAACTGCCCATTGGGTAGCTACCAATTTCGTGTAATGCCATTCGGACTCCAGGGGGCCCCCGCCGTGTTCATGCAACTAATAAATCAAGTTTTGCATGAGCATTTATACAGGGGGGTGCTCGTGTATCTTGACGACATCCTTATATATACGGAGACAATGGACCAACACGTTGCCCTTGTGCGCCAGGTCCTGCGGAAACTCCTAGAAGCACGATTGTACGTGAAATTATCAAAATGTGAATTTCACGCGTCTCGACTGGACTACTTAGGCTATCGGGTCTCGGCGGCCGGGATTGCAATGGATCCAAAGAAAGTAGAGGCTATACGGCAGTGGCAAGCCCCGGGGACCAGACGGCAGCTACAGAGCTTCCTGGGGTTTGCCAATTTTTACCGCCAATTTATACCATCTTTTGCTGCAGTGGCTCTTCCGTTAACAGACTTGCTAAAAACCAAGAGGTTGGCGGAAAAACCACGGCCAGGGTTGCGTGTAACGTGGACCATAGACTGTCAACGGGCCTTCGAGACCCTAAAAGGTTTGTTCACCCGAGAGCCCATACTTCTGCACCCTGACCCAGCAGCGCCATACGTTGTGCAAGTAGATGCTAGCGACGTGGCAGTCGGAGCTGTCCTTTTGCAGCACAACAGTAAAGGCGCATTGCAACCTTGTGCTTACGCGTCCAAAAAGCTATCAACCACCGAACGCGCCTGGGCTATCTGGGAAAAGGAGGCCTACGCCGTTCGGTGGGCATTGGAGACGTGGCGGCATCTCTTAGAGGGGGCAGAAAAGCCCTTCGAAGTATGGACGGACCATAGGAATTTAGAAGCCCTGCAATCCCCACGTAAGTTGGCCCCTAAGCATGTACGGTGGGCCCTGTATTTCAGGCGGTTCAGGTTTACCCTGAAATACGTCCCAGGGGGGAAGAATTTCCTGGCGGATGCCCTCTCGCGGCTTCCGCAGTATGACAATCAGCGGGAGGAGGTGGTGCAAGCTCTTATCCCTCCTCTCGGCCCAGAGATGGTACAGGCCGTACGGAACAGGGTTGCGGATGACCTGGTACAGCGGCTGAAAAAAGCCCTGGAGGGAGATGGCTGGCTACAGCAGCACCCGCGGCTCCTAACCCAACGGGACGACCTGGCCTGGTATGGGAGTAAGATGTATGTGCCGGAAACCCTGCGAGACACTGTGCTGTATAGGTGTCATGATGCCAAGCAGGCCGGACACCTCGGGTTCCTGAAAACCCTGCACCTTGCTAGACGTCAATTCTGGTGGCCCGGGATGAGGCGGCAGGTCAAAGAGTATGTCCAGCGTTGCCGCACTTGTGCTATGGCCAAACCCCAGCCCGGGAAACCAGCAGGGCTGTTACAGACGGTGGCGGACCCCTGCCGGCCATGGCAGGACATCGGGATGGATTTCATCGTAGACCTACCAGAGAGCCGGGGGTACACTGTCATCTGGACCGTGGTTGACCTGTTTTCCAAACAGGCCCATTTTGTCCCGTTGAGGGGCTTGCCTTCGGCCCGGCGTCTGGCCTGGCTGTTTATAACCCACGTGTACCGCTTACACGGGGCGCCTAAACGCATTATCTCGGACCGGGGAGTGCAGTTTACCGCCAAGTTTTGGCGTGAGTTCCTCCGGTTCATCGGGTCGTCCCAGGGATTAAGCTCGGGGTACCATCCCTGCACGAATGGTGCTGCTGAACGGGCCAACACGGCAGTGGAGCAATATCTACGCAGTTACGTCTCGTACCAGCAGGCGGATTGGGCCGACCTCCTGGCGTTTGCGGAAATCGCCCACAACAATGCTGTGCACAGTAGCACTGGTCTCCCACCGTACACAGTGGTGTCTGGCTACGATTTCCCTCCTGTTCCCGAGTGCGATCAGGGGTCACCATCCCCCTGTCAACCCCAGGAGTGGATGCTACAAATCAGAAAGGCATGGGCAGCGACCAAAGAGGCCCTGAACAAGCAAGCCAGTATCGTAAAGGCCCAAGCAGACAAGAAGCGCCAACCGTTCTACACCCCAGGGGTTGGGGACTGGGTGTACTTGTCTACGAAATACTTGCGGTTGCAAATACCTAGCAAGAAGCTGGGCCCTAAGTACATAGGCCCCTTCCAGGTCACCCACATCATCAACCCGGTCACGGTGCGCCTCCGGCTGCCTAAATTCCTGGGCAAGGTGCATCCCGTGTTCCACGGGAGTTTGCTAAAACCAGCCCCCGTTCCTGTCCGGGGGGAGTCAGTAGGGCCGGGGCCTGTGGGTGATGGACAATATGAGATACAGGAGATTCTGGACTCTAGGATTCAGAGAGGGCGGCTGCAATACCTAGTGCTTTGGAAGGGATACCCAGTTACTGAGGCATCCTGGGTGGCGGAATCGAATGTTCAGGCCCCTAGGTTAGTTAAGGCGTTCCACCAAAAGCACCCTGGTAAGCCCTCGGGAGGGAGTCGAAGGGAAACTACTGCTCTCCTTGGTGCATGTATAACTTCTATGTCTTGCTTTCCAGGAGGAGCCTTGGTAGGAGGGGCCGACTGTCAAGCCCTACGGGCTCGACACTACAGGGGGAACCGGGGGAGCACTTCCAACAATGCCCGTGCAGCACCGAAGGCCCAGCCGCGCCCGCACCCCCCAACTGTTCGGCGGGCGAACGCCAGACCCGCTGCCGCACTTACAGCTGTTCGGCGGGCGAACTCCGGACTGGCGGCTGCACCAGCAGCTGATCGGCGGCCGGAGGAGATTGCGAGCGGCTGCGGAGGTTCCGCGCCGGCACGAACAGCTAACCGGCGGCTGAAGGAGACTGCGAGCGGCTGCAGAGGTTCCGCGGCCGCATCAACAGCTGATCGGCGGCCGGAGGAGATTGTGGACGGGCGCAGAGGGGCCGCGTCGGCACAGACAGCTGATCGGCGGCTGAAGGAGACTGCGAGCGGCTGCGGAGGTTCCGCGCCGACACAAGCAGCTAAGGGGCAGCCGGGGACGTCTACCGGTGGTCACGCAGCGCGATCAGCTGAGCGGCAGCTAGAATCAGCCACCGACGGTCGCACGGGCCTCACGGGACTTTGCGGGTCCGATGGCGGATTGGAGAGTGTGGGTGGCTGCTTCGCAGACCTGGCGGTTGTAGCGGCATGCACACCTGCGACGAAACAGGGCGCTATTCAGTTGTGCCCGGACTTTGGGGACCGCCAAGGGGCCATGGGTGTGGCGCAGGGGGTTGCTGTGGTGGAGGGGAGCACAACCGGGACTTTAGGAGGGGGGTGGGCTTGTGTCTTTTTCCACGCTGGGAATCACGGTGCCGGTAAAGGGAGCTGGGCGTGGGTTAATGGAGTAGGGGGGTGGAATATTTACGCAGGCCAAATCCCGCACAAGGGGAGCTTTATTAATCACGGACCTGGCATTCAGATACACCAGCCGGAGCTCAGGAGGCTGCACATCCTCGCTCCCGGAACCTCGGGGAAGAAACAGAGGGTCGGAGCACCTCACCGCTTGTAAATAGCGGAGAGGGTGGGGCCTAAGGGTGGGGCTGCTACCTAGCATGGGATAAAAGGCGCGTTGGAGCGTGTGGCTCTCAACGCTGACTTTATTAAGGTTTAGAGATCCTGCTATTAAAGGTACTCTTTCCAGTCATCCGTACTTCGTCGTGGTTTTTCCTGTGTGCTTGTTGATCCAGCGAAGACGTGGGTTTGACAGTGAGCATGCGGACCTGGCTTGTATCACCGAGACCTGGTTGGGTCCAGAGGGTGGGGTCCCTTTGGTTGATCTTTGCCCACCAGGTTTCCGAGTGCTACACCGGCCTCGGGCTCAAGGTAGGGGCGGGGGAGTGGCGGTAGCTATTAGGGAGACCTTATGTCCGCGGGAGACCACCGTTCCTCAGATAGTCGGGTGTGAGTCTCTCTTTTTGAGGTTTGGTCTGGGGGCGCAGTTGGGCTTGCTGCTGGTGTACGTTTCGCCTAGTCGCACAGCGGCAGCCCTGCCTGAGCTACTCGATGTCCTCTCTGGGTTGGTGATTGAGTTCCCCAAACTTATAGTTCTGGGTGACTTCAATCTACCATCCCTGGGAGGGTCAACTGAGTTAGCTCGGGAGTTCATGGCTTCCATGACGGCCATGGACCTGACGCAGGTAATTTCTGAACCAACTCATGAGGCCACACCCTTGACCTGGTTTTTTATCTGGACGGTGGTTTGATGATCTTGGTGGGGGCTCTCCATTTATTATGCCCCTGTCATGGACCGATCATTACTTCCTGCGGCTGGTCTTCCGTCTTGCCACCCCCCGCCGGGGGGATGCGGAACCAACTAGATGGTACCGCCCCAGGCGCTTAATGGGCCCTGATGGGTTCCAGGCAGCGCTGGGATCCCCACCTGCCTCCGTTGCTCACAACTCGGCGGATGCCTTAGTGGAAGCCTGGGAAAGGGCAGCCACTGAGGCACTTGACCGAGTTGTACCCTTGCGGCCCCTGACCCGGTGCAGATCCCAGCGAGCTCCATGGTTTTCCGCGGAGCTCCGGGAGATGAAGCGTCGGAAATGGGGCCTAGAGAGCTGTTGGAGATCCAGCCGATCCGAATCTGACCGGTTGCGACTAAGAACCTATATTAGGTCTTATCTCGCAGCGATGAGGGCGGCGAGGTGTAATTACTTCTCTGCCCTCATCGCGTCCGCAGATAATCGCCCGGCCGCCCTGTTTAGAGTGACTCGCTCCCTCCTTAATCAGGAGGTGAGGGAGGATCCCTTGCAGGGTCGTGCCGAGGAGTTTGGTCAACATCTGTCGGATAAAATCGCTCGGATTCAGACTGGTTTGGACTCCAGCTGGGCAGAGTCCGACGATCAGGACACGGGCGGTCTTGTCAATGTTATCTGGGAGGAGTTTGATTCTGTGACCCCTGAGGAAGTGGACAGGATTATGGGGAGGTTGAGCTCCACCACATGTTTATTGGACCCGTGCCCTTCTTGGCTGGCTTATGCAGCTAGGGAGAGGACACGAGGCTGGTTCCAGGCAGTTATATCTGCTTCTTTGAGTGAGGGTAATTTCCCCACCGTCTTGAAGGAGGCGGTGGTGAGACCCCTCCTCAAGAAGCCTGCCTTGGACCCAGCTGTGTTAAACAACTTTCGTCCAGTCTCCAACCTTCGCTTTCTTGCGAAGGTTGTTGAGAGTGTGGTGGCGCATCAGCTCCCTCTGGTCCTGGATGAAGCGGATTATCTAGACCCGTACCAATTGGGTTTCAGGCCCGGGTACAGCACGGAGACGGCATTGGTCGCTCTGGTGAATGATCTCTGGAGGGCCCGGGACAGGGGATGTTCCTCTGTCCTAGTCCTATTAGACCTCTCGGCGGCTTTCGATACCATCGACCATGGTATCCTGCTGCGGCGTCTCAGGGGATTGGGAGTGGGAGGCACAGTTCTTCGGTGGTTCTCCTCCTATCTCCTGGGACGCTCGCAGTCGGTGTTGGCAGGGGGGCAGAGGTCGACCCCTAGGTCTCTCGTTTGTGGAGTTCCTCAGGGGTCGGTCCTCTCGCCTCTCCTGTTCAACATCTACATGAAACCGCTGGGTGAGATCATTCGTGGTTTTGGAGTTGGGTATCATCAATATGCCGATGATACCCAACTTTTTATTTCGATCCCAAACCACCCCAGTGATGCCCTCGCTGTGATGTCCCGTTGCCTGGAGGCGGTTCAGGTCTGGATGGGGAGGAACAGACTTCAGCTCAACCCTGACAAGACTGAGTGGCTGTACATTCCGGCATCCCGGGACATTCAAAATGTTCCATCTCTTTCTATGGGGCGTGAGTTTTTACCCCCGTGGATAGGGCTCGCAACTTGGGAGTCCTCCTAGATTCACGGCTTACTCTAGAAGATGCCCTGTGTACGGTCACTCATGCGCTCGTGACCTCTCGTCTGGACTACTGCAATGCTCTTTACATGGGGCTTCCCTTGAAGACCACTCGGAGGCTCCAACTGGTACAGAATGTGGCCGCGAGAGTTGTCTTGGGAGTTTCCCGGTACTCCCATGTTACACCTTTGCTCCGCGAGCTGCATTGGTTACCAGTTGTCTTCCGGGTGAGGTTCAAGGTCTTGGTGATGGTTTTTAAGTCCTTACATGGCATGGGTCCAGAATACCTCGGGGACCACCTGCTGCCGGCGTCGACTCCCCTCCGCCCTGTGCGTTCCCACAGAGAGGGCCTCCTCAGGGTGCCTCCAGTCAGAGAATGCCGGCTGGTGGCCCCCAGGGGGAGGGCTTTCTCTGTGGGCGCCCCGGCTTTATGGAATCAACTGCCGGTTGAGCTCCGGATGGCACCGGATCTTTGCTCCTTCCGGTGCGGGTTAAAGACCCATTTATTCGAACAAGCTGGCCTGGCCTGATGGGGGAATGTTAGGGTTTTAATGTTTTTTATATTTTGACTGTTTTAATCGGGCAATAATTTAATCCTTTTTTAACTTTTGTATTTCTATTTATATGCCCTGTTCACCGCCCTGAGTCCTTCGGGAGAAGGGCGGTATAAAAATGCAATAAAACTTAAACTTAAACTTAAACATATGTTATTACTTTTAACAAAGTATTTTTGCCCCTAAAATATGCTACAATCTTCAAAGGTTTAAGTACCTTTATTAATCTTTCCCCTCTGCTCTTCCTATTATCTTTCTTTCCAGAATTTGTAGCTAGCAAGCAGAGTTTCTCTACTAAAGTAACTCCATTTTCAAATAATACTTTAAGACAGGGGTGTCAAACTTGCAACATCACATGACGTGTCGCGACGTATCGTGACTTTTTTGTCATTGCCGTCAATGGGGTGGGTGCGGTTTTGCTATGATGCACCTGGCCTGTGGGCCGGCAGTTTGACACCCCAGCTTTAAGCCTTCATTCCTGGCAACTGACTGGGCAAGTCTCTGCAGTTTTTTGTCAAGATTCTCACAAGTGGTTTGCCCTTGCCTTTTTCCTATGGATGAGAAAGTGACTGGCTCAAGATCACCCAGCTGGTTGAATGCCCAAGGCAGAACTATAATTCACAATCTCCTAGTTTTTACTCTGGTGCCTTAACACTGCACCAAACTGACTCTTATGGACACAGAAAACTGGAAAGGAAAATTTATGGGTCACAAGCAGATCAATAAAACTGCAGCTGACTGTATTTTAACATATTGCCATTACCTGCAAGGAAGAACCAATTCTGTCAATTCCAGTTGAACTTTGATAAATCAAATATAACACAAGATTTATGAGACACAGAATGTTAAAAATCAATTTAAAATATTTTTTAATGTCCCATGGAACATACACTGAAATTACACAATTCCTTGGAGAAATCAGATGTAAAATCCCCTTTTAGAACCGACTATTCATTTCCCATAGAATGGTTCAGCTCACTGCCAGATTAAATGCATTTTCCTACTCACTGTCAAGAGAAGAGATGCTCAGAATGCAGACAGCATCTTTCTCAACTCCCACTGAATCACTGGCTGTTGATTGACATAAATTAGCAGGGAACACAAGGCATATCACAAGGCATATCACTTCATATCACTGTCAAGAGCAGCTGTAAAACATGTTATACTCCCTCAAACCCCACCCACTAATTATCTATTTTGCTGTGTTTGGAACACTGTTTGGGTATGTGGCCGCTGCATCACTCAGCTTATCAGTGGTGTAGAAAAATATATATAAAACATCTATTTGTGCACAGAATATCAACTTTTAAAAAACCAATTAAATAAATCACCAAGACAAAAACTAATAAATTAGAAATCAAATGATAAACAAAAAAGTAAAAAAATACAGACTCATAAATAAACATTTTATCCAGAACCTTTCTACAGGCAAGGATAATTTGTAGGAATGAAGATTAATTTAGCTCGAAAACAGTGTATTTAAATAAATCTAATTGTGGGTGTTTTCATAGCAATTGAATTATGTGAATCTTTTAACCAATGCAATTTCCCAAATTTTTAAGCACCATTGAACCACAGAAGGATGCAGTTTAGTTTCCTAGTGCTTTGCAATAGTAAACGTAGCTGTTTAGAAGAACTGATTTAATTTGTCATATTGCTTCAGTTTAGGAAAAACTAAAGGCAAGATTCCTAAACAAAGATTGTTCAGTGTTTTCCCCAATTTCTGTAAAAATATTCAAAAGTTTTGCATTTTTCTTACTTTCTTTTTCTTTGTAGTTTTGTTTA
Source organism: Vipera berus (assembly GCF_964194415.1). Classification (NCBI taxonomy): domain Eukaryota; kingdom Metazoa; phylum Chordata; class Lepidosauria; order Squamata; family Viperidae; genus Vipera; species Vipera berus. Next base: position 338,522,749 of record NC_138202.1, on the reverse strand, counting down.
ATTAAAGAAATTATATTTTATATTATAAAATTACCAATTATGGTAATATATACCAGTCTATTTATAAACCTAGTAATAACATTTACCTAATATAACTTCAGCAGGTAAGTTCATTCCTCCAACAATTTAATCTCTGTGTGCGTGTGTGTGTGTGTGTGTGTGTGTGTGTGTGTGTGTGTGTGTAAACAATTGCACAAGCCAACTGAGTCTTTCCTCATCCTACCCATAGCTACTTCAAATAGATTTAATAGAAATGGTCACCGTTGAGAATGAATAAAAATCCATTAAGGAAGGACACAGTTCTGCCTTCCATTTCAAGAACAGAAAGAAATGCTGGAAAAAGTACGGTGAACAAGTAAGAGGCTGGGTTAGCCAGATGCTTTGAAGGAACACTAAAGAAGCATCTTAGAAGACAAAATACTATTTGGTATCATTCCTCAACATTTTCTTAAAACCTTCCCCAACCAATTTGTACACATTTCTACAGATTTACAGAGATTGAAAAATTTGAAAGTTGAAAAGTGGAACAATTTTAAAAAGTAAATAGTTTTAATATATGTCAATTCAAACAAAAATTTGTATTCCTACTATCCTGGATCCCCTTCATGGATTACTGCCCCCCTTCATGGATTACTACCTTGTCGTGGCGAAGGGGCTTGCATAATTCAATGAAGCTATGAGCTATGCCGTGCAGAGCCACTCAAGACGGAAAGGTCATAGCAGAGTTCTGACAAAACGTGATCCACTGGAGAAGGAAATGGCAACCCACTCCAGTATCTTTGCCATGAAAACCCTATGGACAGTACCAAAAGGCAAAATGATATGACGCTGGAAGATGAGCCCCTCAGGTCGGAAGGCGTCCAATATGCTACTGGGGAAGAGCAGAGGGCTAGTACTAGTAGCGCCAAAAAGAATGAAGTGACTGGGCCAAAGCTGAAAGGACACTCAGCTGTGGATGTGTCTGGTGGTGAAAGGAAAGTCCAATGCTGTAAAGATTTTTTACTCCATAGGAACCTGGAATGTAAGATCCATGAATCAAAGAAAGCTGGACGTGGTCAAACAAGAGATGACAAGACTAAACATCGACATCTTAGGTATCAGCGAACTAAAATGGACAGGAATGGGTGAATTTAATTCAGATGACCATCAGGTATACTACTGCGGGCAAGAATCTCTCAGAAGAAATGGAGTAGCCTTCATAGTCAATAAAAGAGTAGGAAAAGCAATACTGGGATACAATCCTCAAAATGACAGAATGATCTCAGTTCGAATCCAAGGCAAACCATTCAATATCACAGTAGTCTAAGTCTACAGTATGCCCCAAACACCAATGCTGAAGAGGATGAAATTGACTGGTTCTATGAAGCCATACAGCACCTTATAGAACTAACACCAAAAAATGTCCTTATCCTCATGGGGGATTGGAATGCTAAAGTAGGAAGCCAAAAGATAACCGGAATAACAGGCAAGTTTGGCCTTGTAGTACAAAATGAAGCAGGGCACAGGTTGATAGAATTTTGTCAAGAGAATACGATGGTGATAGCAAACACTTTTCCAACAACCCAAGAGATGGCTCTACACATGGACATCACCAGACGGTCAACACAGAAATCAGATTGACTATGTGCTCTGCAGCCAAAGATGGAGAAGCTCTATACAGTCAGTAAAAACAAGACCAGGAGCTGACTGTGGCTCAGACCATGAGCTTCTCATTGCAAAGTTTAGGCTTAAACTAAAGAAAGTAGGGAAAAGCACTAGGCCACTCAGGTATGAATTAAATCATATCCCTGTTGAATATACAGTAGAGGTGACAAATAGATTTAAGGAATTAGATCTGATAGACAGAGTGCCTGAAGAACTATGGTCAGAGGTTCGCAACATTGTACAACAGGTAGCAACCAAAACCATCCCAAAGAAAAAGAAATGCAAGAAAGCAAAATGGCTGTCTGAGGAAGCTTTGCAAATAGCTGAGGAAAGGAGGGAAGCGAAAGGCAAGGGACAAAAAGAAAGATACGCCCAATTGAATGCAGAATTCCAGAGAATAGCTAGAAGAGATAAGAATGCCTTCTTAAATGAACAGTGCAAAGAAATAGAAGAAAACAATAGAATAGGGAGGACCAGAGATCTTTTCAAGAAAATTGGAGAGATGAAGGGAATGTTACATGCAAAAATGGGCATGATAAAGGACCAAAATGGCAGGGACCTAACAGAGGCAGAAGAGATTAAGAAGAGGTGGCAAAATTACACAGAAGAACTATACAAGAATGAGCTTAACATCCCTGATAATCACAATGAGGTGGTCACTGACCTCGAGCCAGACATCCTAGAATGTGAAGTGAAGTGGGCCTTAGAAAAGTTGAGCAACAACAAAGCTAGTGGAGGTGACAGTATTCCAGCTGAGCTATTCAAAATCTTAAAAGACGATGCAGTAAAAGTGCTACACTCAATTTGTCAGCAAATTTGGAAAACTCAACAATGGCCACAGGATTAGAAAAGATCAGTTTACATTCCAATTCCAAAGAAAGACAGTGCCAAAGAATGTTCAAACTATCGCACCATTGCACTCATTTCTCATGCTAGTAAAGTAATGCTTAAAATCCTCAAGCTAGACTCCAGCAGTATGTGGATCGAGAACTACCAGAAGTACAGGCAGGATTTCGAAGAGGCAGAGGAACTAGAAATCAAATTGCCAACATAGGCTGGATCATGGAGAAAGCTAGAGAGTTCCAGAAAAACATCTACTTCTGCTTCATTGATTATTCTAAAGCCTTTGATTGTGTGGATCATAACAAACTGTGGCAAGTTGTTAAAGAGATGGGAGTACCAGACCATCTTATTTGTCTCTTGAGAAACCTATATGTGGGCCAAGAAGCAACAGTGAGAACTGGACACGGAACCACTGATTGGTTCAAAATTGGGAAAGGAGTTCGGCAAGGCTGTATACTGTTGCCCTGCCTATTTAACTTATATGTAGAGCACATCATGAGAAAGGCAGGGCTAGAGGAATCAAAAGTTGGAATTAAGATTGCCGGAAGAAATATCAACAACCTAAGATATTATTATTATTATTATTATTATTATTATTATTATTATTATTATTATTATTATTATTATTATTATTATTATTATTAATTATTATTATTATTATTATTATTATTATTAATTTTATTTGTATACCGCCCTTCTCCCGAAGGACTCAGGGCGGTGAACAGGGCAATACATGTTAAAAAACAAGAATACAAATATTAAAAGAAATTAAACAAGATGCCCAACAACAGCAATAAGTTAAAATACATTAAAAAAAACAGTAAAACCCAAGCCCATCACCCATCAGGCCAGGCCGGCTTGTTCGAACAGATAAATCTTTAGATCGCGCCGGAAGGAGCGAGGGTCAGGCGCCATCTGGAGCTCAACCGGAAGACGGTTCCACAGATCCGGCGCGCCCACAGAGAATGCCCTCCCCCTGGGGGCCACCAGTCAACATTCTTTGACTGGTGGCACCCTGAGGAGGCCCTCTCTGTGGGAACGCACTGGGCGGAGGGAAGTTGATACCGGCCGCAGGTGCTCCCTAAGGTATTCCGGACCCTTGCCATGTAGAGCTTTGTAGGTCATTACCAGCACCTTGAATCTCACCCGGAAGACAACTGGGAGCCAATGCAGCTCGCAGAGCAGAGGTGTAACATGGGAGTATCGGGAAACTCCCAACACAACTCTCGCAGCTGCATTCTGTACCAGTTGGAGCCTCCAAGTGGTCTTCAAGGGCAGCCCCATGTAGAGAGCATTGCAGTAGTCTAAACGAGAGGTCACGAGTGCATGAGTGACCGTACGTAAGGCATCCCGGTCTAGATAGGGCCGCAACTGGAAATGGAATTAAAATAAATAAATAAAACTGGCGCACCAGGCGAACCTGGGCGAAGGCCCCCCTAGTCACAGTTACTATATGGTCTTCTAAAGAAAGCTGTGAATCTAGGAGGACTCCCAAGTTTCGAGCCCTATCTACGGGGGGTAATAACTCACCCCCCCCATAGAAAGAGATGGAATATTCTGAATATCCCGAGATGCCGGTATGCACAGCCACTCAGTCTTGTCAGGGTTGAGTCGAAGCCTGTTCTTCCCCATCCAGACCCGCCTCCAGGCAACGGGACATCACGTCGAGGGCATCACTGGGGTGGTTTGGGGTCGAAATAAAAAGCCACGAATGATCTCACCCAGCAGTTTCATATAGATGTTGAACAGGAGAGGCGAGAGGACCGACCCCTGAGGAACTCCACAAGTGAAAGGCCTCGAGGTCGACCTCTGCCCCCCTGCCAACACCGACTGTGAATGTCCCAGGAGATAGGAGGAGAACCACTGAAGAACCGTGCCTCCCACTCCCAATCCCCTGAGGCGCCGCAGCAGGATACCATGGTCGATGGTATCGAAAGCCGCTGAGAGGTGTGATAGGACTAGGACGGAGGAATATCCCCTGTCCCGAGCCCTCCAGAGATCATTCACCAGAGCGACCAATGCCGTCTCCGTGCTGTACCCAGGCCTGAAGCCCAATTGGTACGGGTCTAGATAATCCGCTTCATCCAGAACCAGAGGGAGCTGATGCGCCACCACGCTCTCAACAACCTTCGCAAGAAAGCGAAGGTTGGAGACCGGACGAAAGTTATTTAACACAGCTGGGTCCAAGGCAGGCTTCTTGAGGAGAGGTCTCACCACTGCCTCCTTCAAGACGGCGGGGAAACTACCCTCACTCAAAGATGCAGATATAACCGCCTGGAACCAGCCTCGTGTCCCCTCCTGGGCCGCATAAACCAGCCAGGAAGGGCACGGGTCCAATAAACACGTGGTGGAGCTCACCCTCCCCATAATCCTGTCCACTTCCTCCGGAGTCACAGGATCGAACTCCTCCCAGATAACATTGACAAGACCACCCGTGTCCTGATCGTCAGACTCTGCCCAGTCGGAGTCCAAACCGGTCCGAATCCGAGCGATTTTGTCCGACAGATGTTGACTAAACTCCTCGGCACGTCCCTGCAAGGGTTCCTCCCTCACCTCCTGATTAAGGAGGGAGCGGGTCACCCTAAACAGGGCGGCCGGGTGATTATCTGCGGACGCGATAAGTGTAGCGAAGTGATTAGACCTCGCCGCCCTTATCGCCGCGAGATAAGACCTAATATAGGTTCTTAGTCGCAATCGGTCGGAGTCAGATCGGCTGGAGCTCCAACAGCTCTCTAGGCCCCGTCTCCGACACTTCATCTCCCGGAGCTCCGCGGAGAACCATGGAGCCCGCTGGGATCTGCACCGGGTCAGGGGCCGCAAGGGTACAACTCGGTCAAGTGCCTCCGTGGCGGCCCTTTCCCAGGCTTCCACCAAGGCATCTGCCGAGCTGTGAGCAAAGGAGGCAGGTGGGGACCCCAGTGCTGCCTGGAACCTATCAGGGTCCATTAAGCCCCTGGGGCGGAACCATCTAGTTGGTTCAACACACCCACGGCGAGGAGTGGCAAAGCAGAAGACCAGCCGCAGGAGATGATGATTGGTCCATGACAGGGGCATAACAATTGGGAAGCCCCCACCAAGATCATCTAACCACTGTCCGGATAGAAAAACCAAATCAAGGGTGTGGCCTCCCACATGAGTTGGTCCATGAATTACTTGCGTCAGGTCCATGGCCGTCATGGAAGCCATCAACTCCTGAGCTAACTCAGAAGATCCTCCCAGGGATGGTAGATTGAAGTCACCCAAAACCATAAGTTTGGGGAACTCAATCACCAGCCCCGAGAGGATATCGAGAAGCTTAGGCAGGGCTGCTGCTGCACGACTAGGCGAAAGGTACACCAGCAGCAAGCCCAACTGCGCCCTAGGACCACATCTCAGGAGGAGAGACTCACACCCAACTATCTGAAGAACGGTGGCCTCCTGCGGACACAAGGTCTCCCTCATAATTACCGCCACTCCCCTGCCCCTACCTTGAGCCCGAAGATGAAGATGATACCACTCTAATGGCAGAAAGTGAAGAAGAACTAAAGAGCCTCTTGTTGCGGGTGAAGAAGGAGAGTGCAAAACTTGGGTTGAAACTTAACATTAAGAAAACCAAGATCATGGCATCCGGCCCTCTCAATTCCTGGCAAATAGATGGGGAAGAAATGGAGATAGTGACAGATTTTATTTTCCTGGGCTCCAAGATTACTGCAGATGGGGACTGTAGCCAAGAAATTAAAAGACGCTTGTTCCTCGGGAGGAAAGCCATGGCAAATCTAGACCGCACACTAAAAAGCAGAGACATCACCCTGTCAACAAAAGTGCGTATAGTCAAGGCTATGGTCTTCCCAGTTGCAATGTATGGCAGTGAAAGTTGGACCATAAAAAAGACTGAGCGCCAAAGAATTGAGGCCTTTGAACTATGGTGCTGGAGAAGACTCCTGCGAGCCCCTTGGACTGCAAGGCGATCAAACCGGTCAGTCCTAGAGATCAACCCTGACTGCTCTTTAGAAGGCCAGATCCTGAAGCTAAAACTCAAATACTTTGGCCACCTAATGAGAAGGAAGGACTCACTGGAGAAGAGCCTAATGCTGGGAAAGGTTGAGGGCAAGAGAAGAAGGGGACGACAGAGAATGAGGTGGCTGGATGGAGTCACTGAAGCATTAGGCGTGAGCTTAAATGGACTCCAGAAGATGGTAGAGGACAGGAAGGCCTGGAGGAACATTGTACATAGGGTCGCGATGGGTCGGACACCACTTCGCAGCTAACAACAACAACAACATCCTGGATATTTTTTGTCAAATTCTTTTTCTAAACTCATATTTTTAAATAACTAAAATGATGAAACCCCCCTCCTCCTCTGAGTTGTCCGACCCAACTGCCGAACCCACAGGCTGACCCTGAATCACAACAATGAGTACAACTTTTGTTTCCAGCTAAGCTTTGCAAATATGATTTAGTTTCTAACTGCTCTGCATAACAAAGCCAACAGTTTCACCAGATAAACCCGGTTGTATTTGATACATACTGCTTTATATTGCTACAATATTTATATCGTCACACTATTTGATTTTTCTTTGTCCACAAATGTTGAGTGTACTTAAATGCTATTTGATGCATATTTTTTCCTCTGGTACTAGATTAAAACTTGGATTTATTAGCTTTGAATTATCTCTGCTGAATACTATATCATAGCAATCAACACTGGTTGAGTGTTATTATCATCCCAGTGGTTTTAGAGAAAAGAATCCAACTAAAATGTGTTCTATTTATATTTGTATCCTTCTTGTGAACATAAATATATTGAGATTCAAGGTGCTGGTAATGACCTATAAAGCTCTAAATGGCTTGGGTCCGGATTATCTAAGGGTACACCTGCTGCCGGCATCAACTTCCCATCGTCCTGTGTGCTCCCACAGGGAGGGCCTTCTCAGGGTGCCGGCGGTTAAGGAGTGCCGGCGGGTGATCCCCAGGGGGAGGGCATTCTCTGTGGGCGCGCCTGCCCTTTGGAATGATTTACCGGTGGAACTTCGGACCGCCCCTGATCTGCGTTCATTTCGCCGGGACCTGAAAACCTGGTTTTTTGATCTATCAGGCCTGGACTGAAGGGTTTTTAGCTTTTAATATTGTTTTAATTGTTGGGATTAATTAATTTAATCTATTTTAATTTTATACTATTTTTATATTGTATTTTGTGTTGCCCTATAAACCACCCTGAGTCCTTCGGGAATAGGGTGGTATAAAAATTTAATTAATTAAATAAATAAATAAATATTGGTAATACTAACTCCTGGATATAAGAAACCTAGCTAATATAAGTAAGGGACCTACTAGGGTCAGATCAAGAGGGCATTGATTGACACTTGGAATGCGAAAGTGGGTCATCCTTTTTTAACAATCACAGAGGTCCAAAAATGAAAACACTGTTTGGAGGAGCCAATCCTAAAATGGACAAAGGGAGGGAGCTCTAATCTGAACTAGCCAAAATGAGGATGGACCAGAACCAATCAGCACCAATAAGTTTGAAGATAATGAGGATTCTTAAGGACTCTATTATTTATTTATTCATTACTTCAGTTTGTTTAATTTTTTTGTGTGGCAAGCAACAAAGTAAAACAATACTGTAGAAACATTATTATTGTTTTGCAGTACTTTATGCCTACCTCCTAATTTATATCTTGCCCTCTCAAACAGCTGCCCGGTGCTTCCTTGCTTCTTCCTCTATCACTGCTTCAATCTTTCCCAGCCAGTCTGAAGGTGTCAAATACAGAGCAAAATCGCATCTGGATCTTATTATCTGCATTTAGGTGTACTCTTACACTTGTGATTTTCCTTGCTGTTGCCTATGTCTTATAAGCTGTGTACTCATCACATGTACTTGCAGAATTCTTTTAGTAAATCAAAATAACAGAATAAAGAATAACAGAGTTTCTCCATATTTGACAAAGTGAGTTTCTCTATATTTGTCCAATCTGTCTCTAAACCTCATTTAAATCAGAAGTGTAAGTCGATCCCCTTCCTTCTCACAAAGTTTTCTTCAGCCTTAGGGCAAGCAATGCCCATTGGCAATATAATCTAATATATACATGAATATGAAGTCTCAGTGAAAATAAGTGGAAAGGCATGCAAGAGCTAGCCTTTCTTCTCCTAGTGTGCATATGGACTGGTTCCTCAGAATGGAAGCCTGTTAGTAGTTACATGGAAGAGAGGGTAGTCCATGGCTGAATTTTTTTCTCTGTAAGATTGTCCTATCCTTTTCAGAAGGCCATCAAATATATCCTTGCCAAGTGATGTAAGCTATCTGACCATAGGCTGCAGACAGGATTGCTATATTTCAGTCCCAAATTGTGCCGCCCTACATAATAAAAACCAGATAGCACGCATTTATTCAGACACAGGTTAAACCAAGCTTGTACCTTGATTTTCATCCAGTTTTCCAATCGTCTCGATCTGCTCCACCAAGTCATTGGAATTCCACTGGCTCATCTCCAAAAGAATGGCATTCTTCCCTTCAGCCACCTCCTCTGTAAAAGAGGAGAAAAAACAACCATGTAATTTCAGTGATGGCCTAGATTCAAAGCAGAGGCAGGATTACTGCATTGACAATTAACAGAAAGCAAAATCAGCCTAAATATAAAATACCCAGGTTTTTCAGAGAGCTTTGCAAGGACATATTCCTCATATAATATGCCTGCCTATAGAAATCAAGGAGGTCTATAGTTTGATACATCTCTTTTATTTCCAGTACTTATATTCCACCAGTATATCAAATTCTAGGCAGAGCACGATGATAATAGCTAAAGGGTAGATATTCCATGTGAATAGTGAACATTTATATGTGCCATTTTTGAATGACACAGCACTTTCCTTGCTAATCACCTGATACTAAATTACTGCCCTAGTTGTTACCAACAATTGCTTCCCACTCACAATATAACCTCACATATTATTTATCATCCCTCCTTTCTTACCTAGACTTGACTGTCCCCCATTTCTTAGCAGAGCTAAGAACAGTTGCCATCTAGCTTAACTAATGACTTACTCAGGGGACTGGACTGCATAGCAGCCTTCAGCAACTAAGACTCACTAGCACTTGTTGTGTGCTTATTTGCAGATGCAAATTGTCTATCCCTAAAGGGTTTGGATTATTGATGCAATGACTATACAAAAGGTCAGACTCCAAGCACTGAAACAATTTGCTAGTTAAGCAGGTCCAAATGTTTATAAGGAGTTCAATTGCTACAAAATACAGAGAGAATTCAATTGCTACTGCCTGGAATGTACACTTTAAATGGGAAGGTGTTGAATTTAGGCAAATGGATGGCATGGGCTACATGTCCCACTATCTTCAGGACAAATCCAAGCAAGTTGAAAACATATAATCACTACTTATAGACTCCAGTAAAATGGTAAAGATTTTCCCTGTCCAGTCGATTCAGACTCTACAGGCGGTGCTCATCTCCATTTCTTAGCTGAGGGAGCCACAGCATTGTCCAAAGGCATTTCTGTGGTCATATGGCCAGCATGACTATATGCCGAGGGGCACGGAAAGCTGTTACCTTCCCACCGAAGTGGCAAATTCTCACATTTGCATGCCTTCCAACTGCTAGGTGGGCAGGAGCTGGGGCAAACAATGGCTGCTCCCTTCATCGCACGGCACCCAGGTCTTGAACCTGGACTGTCAACTTTCCATGTGACAAGCTCAGTGTCTTTAACCACTGAGCCATCACCCCCTTGTAAAATGGTATGCAATTACAAACAATAACCCCCTCACCTATTTGTTCATTTTAAATACTTTACATCCCATCTTATTTCCAGAAGAATTCAGGTACGTTAACACATTTAAAACTCATTTACATAAGCATTGTTCTAATAGTAAGAGAAATACCGTAACTTATGCAAGCAGTATTAGCAATAATTTTTAGAGACTAAAGTTGAAAAAGAAAAAAATTAAAACAAATCAGAAAAATATTAATCCAAAGGAAATTTCAAATAATCATTTTGCCAACCATTTAACACCGACTGACAGGAGTTGCCCACTATAATTCATAGTGTCTGCATTCACCCATCATACTGAATCTGCTTACTGAATTAAAACATTTTCTGGATTTGCAGAATATATTGCACTGCCAAATAACCAAACAGGCTGGGTGTATCCCAAATTCTAAGACTGGTTCACATACACATTCTCCCAAAGGAGTTAATCGAAGTTACTAGCAATTAAGCACATGTTGTACAAATGCTTACATTTTTAATCTGACTTGGATAAAAGTATCACATGAATGTAGCCTAAGTTGCAAGACAAGAAGTAGAGAACTGGATAATGACAGGAGAAGTTTATGAGAAGAAAGACCTCCTTTGAGTTGTCTAGAGTTGACCATACATAAGGAAAGTTTTACATGTTAATGCCAACCATTTGAGTTCAGCATGGAAAAAAGTGAAGCAAATTTACAGTCAACAAAACAGTTGTGAGATAGTCAGGTTTATGTGCCTAGCCCTAGACAGTATCCTGTAATTATTTGCATTTGTGGGAGTTTTTGAAAGCTTGTAAGGAGAAGGCCATTCTCACATGCTGTAGTATGATCATAGTAATTTAGGGCTTGGACCACTAGAAGACCTCCAAGGTCCCTCCCAACTCTATTATTCTATGTTCTACCCTGGAAGTAACTAAGGCATATAGGGAGGTAAGATCTGGATTTATTAGTTATTAATAGAGGCCCAACAAAAGCTTCAAAAAAGCTTTGCTTTTTTGTCACCCAGGAGAACCAATTTGCATTCCCAAATTGTTAACATAATCTTCCAATAGGACTGCAGCCTCATCCATGACAGGCTGCATAACCATACCTGAGTCAGATTACTCACCCATCAAAAATATTTTTTTTGTTTAGATAAAGCTGAAGTTTATTTCCCCCCATTAAACCTGTCACAGGTGATAAATAGTAGTTGACTGCTTCTACTGCTCCCTGAAATCAGACAGAAGCCTGAACATTTTTGTGGACAAGGATGTGATCTATCTGGAGCAAATCATCTGGTCTGAAACTAATTATGGCTCCTCAAGACCCATTACAAAGCTGGTTTTGTTCCAATTTAGAAAACCTGCATGAGGCCCAAGTACAAGGCTGCCCTCCTTCAAATCCTCAACAGTGTAAAGCATAGTGTATAGAGGTTCTGTAAGAATCCCTTCTTTTCTTCTAGAATAACCAAGGGAAGGAAAATTCTGAAATGAAGGTATTTACATCAAAAGTTCCTAAACAAAGCCTTTCTGTTTATCAAGCACACTGCCATTCATTGTGTATAAAATACACCAAAGAGAAGTCAAATCAAGAGGAGCCATCTGCTGTTGATTCATTCATTCACTGAGGAAGTGTATTTACAAAATTGCTGTATTCCATGCTTCAATAATACAAACAGCCCTGAAGATCAGGTCAAGATAGATCCACTTGGAGTAATCCATTAGGTACCCTTTGGATAGTTTCAAACCTCAGTCTGTATAATCAATAGACAGAAATTAAAGGGACTGTTGCTCAAAATATGTGTAGGATACCAACTTGCCCAATCCCTTTTAAACCAGAATCTCTCTTCTCACAAGGCTTAACTATATGCTTCTAAAAATCCCACTGGTCTCCTGAATATCTCATATCTTCCAACATGTTCACGTATCAGACTTTGGGAGTGATCTTGGTGGTTCCTTGATTGGGCTGTTGTTTACTATTAGCTTGTTTGTCTGAACTGGTGATTCCTTGATTAGGATACTATTTATTTCTTGATTGTTAATTTAGTGTTAATCTTAATCTATGTCAATCTTTGCTCATCTAGGTGTTCATTGCTATTTTGGTCCTTTTGTTTCCTTTTTGGCTTTTTTGATTGTCTCTTTCGAATGGCATACAGATGTTGTTTACTTCTATAAGCCTGTTTTTGGTGAGTTTCAGGCTTCCAGGAATTCTCTAAGGTTTCTCTAGAAATTCAGGTTAGTGAGGGCAGATATGATATTGTTGCCATTACGGAAACATGGTGGGATGAAACCCACAAATGGAACACACAGCTAGAGGGATTTAAATTATTTAAAAGAAACAGACCAAATAAAAGAGGAGGTAGAGTTGCCCTCTATGTAAGGAATAACTACATCTCTACAGAAATAGAGCACAACAATAATGAAAACTGTAAACTTGAATGCCCTTGGGTCAATATAAAAGGGGGGGGGAAATGACATTGCCATAGGTGTATACTATAGGCCACCCAACCAAACAGAGGAAATAGATGAACTTTTTGCTAGTCAGCTAACTAAGGGATGTAGGAAGCACATCACAATACTAATGGGGGACTTTAACTACCCTGACATCAACTGGGAGACAAACTCCGCACCAAGTGGAAGATCAAACAGATTCCTGACAAATCTAGCAGACAACTTTGTTACCCAAAAAGTAGAGAAGGGAACTAGGGGATTAGCCATTTTGGATCTAATTCTCACTAACAGAGATGAAATGATAGAAGGTGTTGAAACCACAGGAACCTTGGGAGGAAGTGATCACGCAATATTGGAATTCAACATTATGGAAGCACAAGCAATAGAACACAGTCAAACTAGAGTCCTGGACTTTAGGAGAGCTAATTTCAATAAACTTAGAGAGGGCTTGAGAAGGATTCCATGGATGAGAATCCTCAAGGGGAAAACAACTCAAGAAGCTTGGGAAATTTTGAAAAGTGAGATAATAAAAGCCCAGTCTAACACAATACCAACAAAGAGGAAAAATAACACCTCTCAAAAGAAACCAGCGTGGCTGCATAAAGAACTCTCTGACAAATTGAAAGATAAAAAGGATAAGTATAGAAAGTGGAAAGAGGGGCACATAACTAAGTCAGAATATCAGCAAATATCCCGAGCCTGCAAAGATGAAGTGAGGAAAGCTAAGGCTCAAAATGAACTAAGGCTTGCGACCAAAGTCAACAATAACAAAAAAAGCTTCTTTCAACATGTAAAAAACAAGAAAAAAGTTAAGGAAATGATTGGTCCATTAGTGGATGAAAGTGGCAAGAAGGTGACAAGCAACAGGGAGAAAGCAGAACTATTTAACTCGTTTTTTGCATCTGTCTTTACACAAAGGGAAAAAACAGACCAACCTATCAAAAATAGTGCCATAAAAAACAGAATAGAAACACAAGTTAAGATAGGCAATAAAATGGTAAGTGAGCATCTGTCCAGTCTAGACGAGTTTAAATCAGCAGGACCAGATGGATTGCACCCCAAGGTTCTCAAGGAACTGGCAGATGTGATCTCAGAACCACTGACCTATATTTTTCAAAGATCCTGGAGCACTGGGGAACTACCAGAGGATTGGAAAAGAGCTGATGTAGTTCCCATCTTCAAAAAAGAAAAAAAATGGATCCAGGAAATTATAGACCTATCAGCCTGAGGTCAATACCTGGGAAGATTCTGGAAAAGATAATCAAACAACGAATCAGCAAGCACCTAGAGGCAAACAAAGTCATTACTAAAAGCCAACAGGGGTTTGTCAAAAACAGATCATGCCAGACAAATCTTATTGCATTCTTCGACCAAGTGACAAAACTAGTGGACCAGAGGAATGCTGTGGATATAATTTACTTGGATTTCAGTAAGCCATTTGATAAAGTAGATCACAACCTTCTACTTGATGAGATAGAAAAATACATGTAGGGAAGTATGTAGTGGGGTGCCCCAGGGCTCTGTTCTGGGCCCAGTGCTCTTCAACATCTTCATCAACGATTTGGATGAAGGGATAAATGGGGAACTCATCAAATTTGCAGACGACACCAAGCTGGCACGAACAGCCAACACTCCAGAAGACAGGCTTAAGATACAGGAGGCTCTGGTCAGACTTGAACACTGGGTGCTATCTAACTAAATGAAATTCAGTGGTGAAAAAAGTAAGGTTCTACATTTAGGCAAGAAAAACCAAATGTACAGGTATAGTATAGGGGGCACCTTGCTCAATAGTAGTAACTGTGAGAGGGATCTCGGAGTCCTAGTGGACAATCACTTAAATATGAGCCAGCAGTGTGCTGCAGCTGCCAAAAAAATCAACACAGTGCTAGGCTGCATTAACAGAGGGATAGAATCAAGATCATGTGAAGTATTAATACCACTTTACAATGCCTTGGTAAGGCCACACTTGGAATACTGCATCCAGTTTTGGTCACCACAATGTAAAAAAGATGTTGAGACTCTAGAAAGAGTACAGAGAAGAGCAACAAAGATGATTAGCGGACTGGAGACTAAAACATATAAGGAACGGCTGCTGGAATTGGGTATGTCTAGTTTAATGAAGAGAAGGACGAGGGGGGACATGATAGCAGTGTTCCAATATCTCAGGGGCTGCCACAAAGAGGAGGGACTCAAGCTATTCTCTAAAGCGCCCAAAGGCAGGACAAGAAGCAATGGATGTAAACTAATCAAGGAGAGAAGCAACCTAGAACTAAGGAGAAACTACCTGACAGTTAGAGCAATTACCGTATATACTTGAGTATAAGCCGACTCGAGTATAAGCCGAGACCCCCAATTTCACCCCCAAAAACTGGAAAAAGTTATTGACTCGAGTATAAGCCGATCCGCCGTTCTGCAAGCCTCCGCCGCCGGCAGAGGCTGGATCCGCGCTCTGCAAGCCTCTGCCGCCAGCAGAGGCTCGATCCGCCATTTTGCAAGCCTGAATACACAGGAATACCCTGTGTGGCCGCGGCTCTCGGGGAAGCCCTGGCTGTCCGCTTGCTCGCTCCACGCTGCCATTCGGGGCCCGCGCGTTCCCCGGGCAAATCGCGGCGCCCAGCAGGTGAGGAAACACGCCCGCTCCAGTCGCCCCCCCTTCCCTCAGGAGACGCAAAGCAAGTGACCGCCCGGAGCTTACCGAGGACTTGCGCGCAGCCGAGGCTTCGGTGCTTCCAGGATCGCGCGCACCTCTCCCAAGCCGCCGCCGTCCGGAGACCTGCCGACGTTTGGGGAGGTTTGGGCACCTCCCCAAACGTCGGCAGGTCTCCGGACCTCCGCGCCCTGCCTGCCTGCTTCTTTCCGCTGCGGAAAGAAGCAGGCAGGCAGGGCGCGGAGGTCCGGAGACCTGCCGACGTTTGGCGAGGTTTGGGCACTCCCCAAACGTCGGCAGGTCTCCGGACCTCCGCGCCCTGCCTGCTTCTTTCCGCTGCGGAAAGAAGCAGGCAGGCAGGGCGCGGAGGTCCGGAGACCTGCCGACGTTTGGCGAGGTTTGGGGAGGTGCGCGCCTCCCCAAACCTCCCCAAACGTCGGCAGGTCTCCGGACCTCCGCGCCCTGCCTGCCTGCTTCTTTCCGCTGCGGAAAGAAGCAGGCAGGCAGGGCGCGGAGGTCCGGAGACCTGCCGACGTTTGGGGAGGTTTGGGGAGGCGCGCACCTCCCCAAACCTCCCCAAACGTCGGCAGGTCTCCGGACGGCGGTGGCTTGGGAGAGGTGCGCGCGATCCCGGAAGCACCAAAGCCTCGGCCGCGCACAAGTCCTCGGTAAGTTTTTTTGTTGACTGGAGTATAAGCCGAAGTGGAATTTTTCAGCCCAAAAAGTGGGCTGAAAAATTCGGCTTATACTCAAGTATATACGGTAATCAGTGGAACAACCTGCCTCCAGAAGCTGTGAATGCTCCAACACTGGAAGTTTTTAAGAAGAGACTGGACAGCCATTTGTCCAAAATGGTATAGGGTTTTCTGCCTGAGCAGGGGGTTGGACTAGATGACCTCCAAGGTCCCTTCCAACATCATCATCATCATCATCATCATCATCATCATCATTATTATTATTATAGACTTGGCTTGGTCTACAATGCTTACAGTTTCCTAATTGAAATTATGGTTAGGCCTGTCCAGAGAAGGAGAAATTTAACTCCTTCAGAGCCATAGTTCTGGGGGTGGGGGGAAGACTATAAAAACTATAAAATATTTTTGGCAGAAGAAATTATTCAGGGGATGCCTGAGGATTTTACTTCTAACAAAATAGAGACTAGCTTTCTCAAGTCAATTACATTCTATTTCTCCCCAAACAAAAAGTTTACACACTACATACCGTACATATCTATCACACTATCCCCTTTGGGGGAAAGCAACAATACGCACATAAAAAAGGATTAAAACATACTGAGACAAAGAAATTAGGCATGACAGGAAAAAAAGAAAAGAAACATGAGAAAATTAGTTTACATCAATACTATTCTACTGTACACTGCATCACACATTTCTGTCTTTGCAAACCATTCTATTTCTCATCAGGCCCATGTATCTTGTCATATATTGTTCTTCACATTTTTTTCAGTATCACATCAATTTCATCAATTATTTTTTCTATCCTCCCTCTCCTCTAAATCCATTCATTTTTCTTTCATATATTTGTTTTGTAATTTGATCCTCATACATTCTCTCTTTATCACAACTTACTTCTTTCACTGGTCATTCTCTTTCATATTCAACCCACTTTCATTCTTGGCTCAGTGTTTCTTTTGTTTAATAAATAAAAAAACTTGCTTTTTATTACATAATCTCCTTAAGTACTACATTCAACTTACTTATTTTATATGTGCATTTTCTGCATACAAACAGCAGTGAAATGTTCTACAGGGTTTTTTTAAAGCTGCCAAACTGGAATTCTGCCTAGTAATGTAGACACTTAGATAAACTGGATTTTTTTAAAAAAAAAATCATGCATTTTTACTCAAAAATTGACATTTGCACTTTAAGAGAAGCTCCTGCTTGTTCCTGCAGCAGCTTCCTTTAACTTTATAACTTTCCAGAAGTGCATTTATCAGGAGAAAAAATGAAGGCTTCTTATTGTGTTTTCTCTATTGAAGATTTTAATCTAAAGCTGTGACTGTTTGTGCATTTTGTTTCTGCTGTGAGTTACAGATTTAATGCTCTAGATACTCACTGATTTCATGCTCTGATAGATAGTACAGATATAAAACGCCCCCACAGCATGAACAAACGAGATGATACCTCTCGCCTACCAGCCATTTGGAAACCCGCCTTGATTGACAGACGAGTCCCAACCACCAAGAATGATACCAGACCCAAACTCATGATAACATCACATGACATCACCACCACACAACCATTCAAAAAGCAAATCCGAACCCACAACGATAACGACACACAACCACAAAACAGAAACCTAACCACAGCTGCAACATCAGCCACTTTAAACCCCTCCAAACCACACAATAAGCAAACTGACACCCACTATAAAAACATGGCACCACCACAAACACGGAGCCGAACAAAAGCAGCACAACTCACCAGTTCAGGTCTAAGGCTGGCAGCTGAGACCAGCCCATCCACTCAAAACACACCCCCACCCAATCAAAACACAGCCCCCATTCAAAACACACTCCCACCCAATCAGAACACAGCTAACCCCCCACCCAATCAGAGCACACCTCCACCCACAGAACACACCCCCTCTGGCAGTTTAAAAAAGAGGAACAAACAGCCACTATCACACACTTCTCCCAGAAGAAAGAAGCTGAAGTCACCAGCCTGAGGATGACGGATGAGATTTCGTCGAAACGTTGCTCTTACACCTTCAATTCTACGTGGGGAAAAACCCGAATAACCAAAGATCCATATATATATATATATATATATATATATATATATATATATATGTAGATCTAGAGTCTCGGGTTTCTTCCCGCGTTCCTTTCATCTTCAGAAAGTTGTGGCGACGTTTCGACGAAATCCCATCCGTCATCATCAGGCCGGAGTGTTTCTCCTGCTGCTACCAGGAGCAATGCGTGGTCTGGCTGTTCCTTTCCTTCCAACTGCCGGTGGGGCTGTGTTCTGACTGGGAGGAGGCGTGGCTGCTTTCTGATTGGGTGGGGGTGTCCTCTGGCTGGGTGGAGGCGTGGCTGTCTTCTGATTGGGTGGATGCGTGGCTGTCCCCTGATTGGTTGGAGGCGTGGCCGTCTTCCGACTGGGTGGGGTGTGTTCCGAATGGGTGGGGATCTTTGTTGTGTTGTAATATCCTGAGTGTTGTGATTTGGTGTCCTGAGGAGTGGGCTGTGTAGTGGCCTTCAGAGCTTTGGTTTGGCTCCGAGTTCGAGGACCTGCTATGTATCTCTGGTATGGGTCAGTCAGGTTCGTGTGTGCGTTCTTCTGCTTGGGTGATGGCCCTTTTGCTTGACTTGTCCTGTCTTCTGTGTGGGAGAGTTTTTGTTCTGGGTGTGGATGAGTCTTGCTGGGGCTGGTGGCATTTGGGGTTGTTTGTTGGTTTTTTTAAATCCTTATTTGCTGAAATTCGTTTCTCTATCAATGCTGGTTTCCAAATGGCATGTAGGCGGGAGGTGTCGTCTCGCTTGTTCATACTGTCTGGGTGTTTTTCTATTTCAATGGCTTCTCTGATTATTCTGCTATTGAGATGTTCTATTTTGGCGATTGTTTTTGTACCTTCAAAATTGATGTTGTGTCCCGTAGTGTTTATGTGTTGTACTAGTGAAGATGTGTGATCTTTCTTCTGTACTAAGTTCTTATGTTCTTCTACACGTACCTCTATTCTTCTGTTAGTCTGTCCGATGTATGTTGCTGGACAGGAAGCGCATGGGATTTGGTATATGCCCTGGTTTTCCAGTTCTATTTTGTCTTTGGGATTTCTCAGGATGGTTGATATCTTTCTGTCAGTGTTAAATGCGGTTTTGATGTTATGTTTGCGTAGTACTTTACTGATTCTGTCGGTTGTTCCTTTTATGTAGGGCAAGATGGCTCGTCCGTTGTTCTGTTCTTCTTCTTGGATGTTTTTCTGTTTCGGAGTCCCCTGCTGAATCATGTTGGTGATTTTGTTTGTTTGGAACTTGTTTGCTGTCAATATGTCTGTCAGGGTGTGTAGTTCTGTTTGTATATGGGTTTCATCTGCAAGGCGTCTGGTTCTTGTTATTAGTGTTTTGGCTACTGAATTTATTTGTGCTGGGTGATGATGTGATTGCGCATTGAGGTAACGGTTGGTGTGTGTTTTCTTTTGGTAGACTGTGTGTCCTAGGGTGCCGTTTTGTTTTTTGTATATAAGTACATCCAGGAAAGGTAACTGGTTGTTTGTTTCAATCTCCATGGTGAATTTTATTTTGGGATGTAGGCTGTTCAGGTGTGTTAGGAAGTTTTCTAGCTCTTTTCTTCCGTGGGGCCAGATCACGAAGGTGTCATCCACATATCTGAGCCACAGTTTTGGTTTGTTTGTAGTCTTTTCCAGAGCGTTAGTTTCAAATTCTTCCATGAAAAGGTTGGCGATAACTGGTGATAGAGGGGATCCCATTGGTGCGCCTTCTATTTGTTTGTATCTCTGGCCTCTGTGTATGAAGTATGTGTTTGATAAGCAGTGTTCTGCTAGTTCTATAATATGGTTTGGTGGTTGGTATTTGCTTCTTATTGTTGATAGAGCTTCTTGGACTGGCACCTGGGTGAATAGTGATACCACATCGAAGCTGACTAGCAAGTCTTTTTGGTCTATCTGTAGATTTTTCACTAATTCTATAAAGTGGTATGAGTTTTGGACATATGAAGCTGCCATTTCTGCATGAGGTTGTAATTGTTTTGCTAGGTATTTAGCTAAGTTTTGTAGTGGTGAGCCTATAGAACTTACTATGGGTCTTAGTGGGATTCCATCTTTGTGTATTTTGGGGAGGCCATATAGTTTTGGGCATCTGGATGACTTCTCCCTAGGAATGATTGTTTGTTGGGTTTCTTGGCTTATAGAAGTTGATTTTATCTTCTTCTTGGTGGTCTTTTCTAGATAGGTTGTGGGATCTGTATCTATAGGTTTGTATGTAGTTTCTTTGAGTAAGTTGGACAGTTTCTCTTCATAGTCTGATGTGTCCATTACCACTGTAGCATTGCCTTTATCTGCTGGTAGTATGATTATGCTGTTGTCTTTTCTTAGGTTTTGCAATGCTACTTGTTCTTCTTTTGTTAGGTTGCTTTTGGGTGGTTTGCTTGTGCATAGGATGTGGGTGACTTCATGTCTGACTTGGTCTGCTTCATCTGCATTGAGTTTAGTTAAGCTGGTTTCAACTCCACATATGATGGTTTCTGTGGGAATTTTCTTTGGTGCAACAGCGAAGTTGAAACCTTTTGCTAGGACGTTTGTTTCTGCTGTTGTTAGTCTTCTGTGGGAGATGTTATGCACTACTTGTTGTAGATGTTGTTGTGATGTGGTTGTTTGGTTGTTGTAGTTCTCTAATTGTTTGAGTTTCTTTGAATGTCTGTTGTTTTTATAGATGGTTTCTGTTTCTGCTCTCCAAACCGCCAATTGTTTCACTTTGTCCCATAGTATCGGGTGAATAGTGTTGCTGAGTTTGAGATGTAATGTTAGTAGGTCCTTGTTTGTTTGGTCTAATTGAAATCTTTTATTGTGGAGTTCATTTCTTAGTAATGCCATTTCTGTTCTTCTTAGAATGCGTTTGGTTGAAGTGGTATTGATGTGGAATTTCAATTTGAAACAATTTGGTCTTATATTTTGGTCTCGACATTGGCATAGGAAAGGTATGTCACTTAGTATTCTTGCTCTTCGTACTTCTGACTTTTCGTAAGCCCTGGTTAGTTGGTAGATGTCCTCCCCGTAGAGGTATGATATTTGTTTTCGTAGATTCTCGCGGGTGTCTGTATGTGTAGATCTAGAGTCTCGGGTTTCTTCCCGCGTTCCTTTCATCTTCAGAAAGTTGTGGCGACGTTTCGACGAAATCCCATCCGTCATCATCAGGCCGGAGTGTTTCTCCTGCTGCTACCAGGAGCAATGCGTGGTCTGGCTGTTCCTTTCCTTCCAACTGCCGGTGGGGCTGTGTTCTGACTGGGAGGAGGCGTGGCTGCTTTCTGATTGGGTGGGGGTGTCCTCTGGCTGGGTGGAGGCGTGGCTGTCTTCTGATTGGGTGGATGCGTGGCTGTCCCCTGATTGGTTGGAGGCGTGGCCGTCTTCCGACTGGGTGGGGTGTGTTCCGAATGGGTGGGGATCTTTGTTGTGTTGTAATATCCTGAGTGTTGTGATTTGGTGTCCTGAGGAGTGGGCTGTGTAGTGGCCTTCAGAGCTTTGGTTTGGCTCCGAGTTCGAGGACCTGCTATGTATCTCTGGTATGGGTCAGTCAGGTTCGTGTGTGCGTTCTTCTGCTTGGGTGATGGCCCTTTTGCTTGACTTGTCCTGTCTTCTGTGTGGGAGAGTTTTTGTTCTGGGTGTGGATGAGTCTTGCTGGGGCTGGTGGCATTTGGGGTTGTTTGTTGGTTTTTTAAATCCTTATTTGCTGAAATTCGTTTCTCTATCAATGCTGGTTTCCAAATGGCATGTAGGCGGGAGGTGTCGTCTCGCTTGTTCATACTGTCTGGGTGTTTTTCTATTTCAATGGCTTCTCTGATTATTCTGCTATTGAGATGTTCTATTTTGGCGATTGTTTTTGTACCTTCAAAATTGATGTTGTGTCCCGTAGTGTTTATGTGTTGTACTAGTGAAGATGTGTGATCTTTCTTCTGTACTAAGTTCTTATGTTCTTCTACACGTACCTCTATTCTTCTGTTAGTCTGTCCGATGTATGTTGCTGGACAGGAAGCGCATGGGATTTGGTATATGCCCTGGTTTTCCAGTTCTATTTTGTCTTTGGGATTTCTCAGGATGGTTGATATCTTTCTGTCAGTGTTAAATGCGGTTTTGATGTTATGTTTGCGTAGTACTTTACTGATTCTGTCGGTTGTTCCTTTTATGTAGGGCAAGATGGCTCGTCCGTTGTTCTGTTCTTCTTCTTGGATGTTTTTCTGTTTCGGAGTCCCCTGCTGAATCATGTTGGTGATTTTGTTTGTTTGGAACTTGTTTGCTGTCAATATGTCTGTCAGGGTGTGTAGTTCTGTTTGTATATGGGTTTCATCTGCAAGGCGTCTGGTTCTTGTTATTAGTGTTTTGGCTACTGAATTTATTTGTGCTGGGTGATGATGTGATTGCGCATTGAGGTAACGGTTGGTGTGTGTTTTCTTTTGGTAGACTGTGTGTCCTAGGGTGCCGTTTTGTTTTTTGTATATAAGTACATCCAGGAAAGGTAACTGGTTGTTTGTTTCAATCTCCATGGTGAATTTTATTTTGGGATGTAGGGATGTACACATCATCACCCAGCACAAATAAATTCAGTAGCCAAAACACTAATAACAAGAACCAGACGCCTTGCAGATGAAACCCATATACAAACAGAACTACACACCCTGACAGACATATTGACAGCAAACAAGTTCCAAACAAACAAAATCACCAACATGATTCAGCAGGGGACTCCGAAACAGAAAAACATCCAAGAAGAAGAACAGAACAACGGACGAGCCATCTTGCCCTACATAAAAGGAACAACCGACAGAATCAGTAAAGTACTACGCAAACATAACATCAAAACCGCATTTAACACTGACAGAAAGATATCAACCATCCTGAGAAATCCCAAAGACAAAATAGAACTGGAAAACCAGGGCATATACCAAATCCCATGCGCTTCCTGTCCAGCAACATACATCGGACAGACTAACAGAAGAATAGAGGTACGTGTAGAAGAACATAAGAACTTAGTACAGAAGAAAGATCACACATCTTCACTAGTACAACACATAAACACTACGGGACACAACATCAATTTTGAAGGTACAAAAACAATCGCCAAAATAGAACATCTCAATAGCAGAATAATCAGAGAAGCCATTGAAATAGAAAAACACCCAGACAGTATGAACAAGCGAGACGACACCTCCCGCCTACATGCCATTTGGAAACCAGCATTGATAGAGAAACGAATTTCAGCAAATAAGGATTTAAAAAACCAACAAACAACCCCAAATGCCACCAGCCCCAGCAAGACTCATCCACACCCAGAACAAAAACTCTCCCACACAGAAGACAGGACAAGTCAAGCAAAAGGGCCATCACCCAAGCAGAAGAACGCACACACGAACCTGACTGACCCATACCAGAGATACATAGCAGGTCCTCGAACTCGGAGCCAAACCAAAGCTCTGAAGGCCACTACACAGCCCACTCCTCAGGACACCAAATCACAACACTCAGGATATTACAACACAACAAAGATCCCCACCCATTCGGAACACACCCCACCCAGTCGGAAGACGGCCACGCCTCCAACCAATCAGGGGACAGCCACGCATCCACCCAATCAGAAGACAGCCACGCCTCCACCCAGCCAGAGGACACCCCCACCCAATCAGAAAGCAGCCACGCCTCCTCCCAGTCAGAACACAGCCCCACCGGCAGTTGGAAGGAAAGGAACAGCCAGACCACGCATTGCTCCTGGTAGCAGCAGGAGAAACACTCCGGCCTGATGATGACGGATGGGATTTCGTCGAAACGTCGCCACAACTTTCTGAAGATGAAAGGAACGCGGGAAGAAACCCGAGACTCTAGATCTACACATACAGACACCCGCGAGAATCTACGAAAACATATATATATATATATATATATATATATATATGCATTAAATCAATGAGAATCTAGACCAACCCAGGTTTTACTAATAATATTTTAAAGAAAAGAATCTCTGAAAATAATAATATTGACTTTGGTCCTGTCACCACGTACTTGTGGTTGCTATGGAGAATCTGAGTCTCTGTTAAAACTTATGTCTGAGGACATATACCATTCATGCTTTAAATGATAGATCTAGCTGAGCAACCTCAAAAATAGCAGCTACCTATTTTTTCAGCAGTAATATCAAAGAAGAGAACAGTAATCACAGAAAAACATGAAGTCACAAAAAGCTTTAGCAGATCATTTTTCCACTACCACTTCCATAGCATAAAAACAGTATGCCAAGATATTTGAAGGATCAAAGTAGATCTATATTATTTCCTGTCATCAATATTTGCAGCATATAAATCCTCTGAGAAAACCATAGTTTTGATTTTAGTTTATTGTGAGCTTTTCATCTCCACTAGAGCCCACAGTTTCTCCTATGGCCAGCTTCAGTTGAGAAGACAAAATAATAAATAATAATAATAATAATAATAATAATAATAATAATAATAATAATAATAATAATAATAACAACAACAACAACAACAACAATAACAATAACAATAATAATAATAATAATAATAATAATAATAATAATAATAATAATAATAATAATAATAAAGTTGGAAGGGACCTTGGAGGTCATCTAGTCCAACCCCCTGCTCAGGGAGGAAACCTTATACCATTTCAGGCAAATGGCTGTCCAGTCTCTTCTTAAAAACCTCCAGTGTTGGAGCATTCACCACCTCTGGAGGCAGGTTGTTCCACTGGTTAATTGTTCTAACTGTCAGGAAGTTTCTCCTTAGTTCTAGGTTGCTTCTCTCCTTGACTAGTTTCCATCCGTTGCTTCTTGTCCTGCTTTCAGGTGCTTTGGAGAATAGCTTGACTCCCTCTTCTTTGTGGTAGCCCCTGAGATATTGGAACACTGCTATCATGTCACCCCTCACCCTTCTCTTCATTAAACTACACATACCCAATTCCAGCAACCGTTCCCTATATGTTTTATCCTCCAGCCCCCTAATCATCTTTGTTGCTCTTCTCTGTACCCTTTCTACATATCTGCTGTTAAATTTAGAGGATCTAGAATTAATTGAAGTGATTAAGGTGAACCTAAGTTTAATTGGACCATACCATTTACATGCAGGAAGTCAGGAAATAAATAGGTTCTAAAGCAGATAAATAAAAGAAAACAAACAGTCCATTAAAGTTCTTTTGGCTGCAAATATTCATTATCTTTGGGCACAGTTTGTTGCTATAAAGTCTGCAAGGTTCCAAAATAAGTTCCAAGTCACAACATTTGAGCAAGCAATTAATTTGGCAATTTCTAAGATCTGAGGAAAAAAACACTTCTCAAAATACAATTTTTCCCCATGCCATGACTTCACTAAGATCATTCATAGTACAATCAGACCAAAATGCTACTACCTCCATTCATACATGGATGATCATGCAGTAATAAATTCCACCACAGAAATCCCACTTAAATTAATGCAAGCAGCAGAAAAGTTAATTAAAGAGATATAAACAAAACTTTCGATAAATGATGTAAGCTGGCATCGTCTGTCATCCTAAAGCCTTCCAAAATACTAGGTTTTAAGTAGAAGGACCCTTTATATATATGGCAGAAAATCAAGGTAAAACAATTTGTTAAATGTCCAAAAAAAAAACCCTCTACTAACAAAACAGTGGCATACTTTTGGAGCAAGTTGAGAGGATCCAGAGCAGGCTTTGATCTATGAGCTTATGCCTGCTTTGAAAAGGGCATTTTTGTTTCTCTCTGTCAAGCAAAAACAAAATTGCAGAGAAGGATGGATTGTAATTTTCTCCTCACTTTATTTTTAGCTAACCTAAACTATGGTATGTGAGTTATCCACACAGAGTCCAGAGTCTAGTTTTGGCTCAACATCAAATCTCAGCCCCTGAGCAAATTGATCAAGGAGGGGAAGCTGTAACAAGCAACAAGCAAAAATTTACCCAACCTATCTGGAGAAATGTGCATCAATATGACAGAAAATCTGCATTGTCTTACTCTTAATTTGGAGCAACATGTCCAACATATTTTAACTTTTGTTGTTAGTTGCGAAGTCGTGTCCGACCCTGGACAACGTTCCTCCAGGCCTTCCTGTCCTCTACCATCTTCTGGAGTCCATTTAAGCTCACACCTACTGCTTCAGTGACTCCATCCAGCCACCTCATTCTCTGTCGTCCCCTTCTTCTATTGCCCTCAATCTTTCCCAGCATTAGGCTCTTCTCCAGTGAGTCCTTCCTTCTCATTAGGTGGCCAAAGTATTTGAGTTTTAGCTTCAGGATCTGGCCTTTTAAAGAGCAGTCAGGGTTGATCTCCTCTAGGACTGACCGGTTTGATCGCCTTGCAGTCCAAGGGACTCGCAGGAGTCTTCTCCAGCACCATAGTTCAAAGGCTTCAATTCTTTGGCGCTCAGCCTTTTTCTTATGGTCCAACTTTCACTGCCAATTTTAACTTTAGATACAAATATTACCTGTTCCATGCAGATAAGACAATTCTCTCCAAAATGAAACACTCCAATTACTCAATTTCAGATCACCAGTGGCTACAGCACCTTCCGATTCCCTTCTTTTAAAAAAAACAAATTAGCCATAAATTACTCCCTGGGGAGAGATTCTCCAAGTACATTACAAATTCTTTCCTGCAAAGCTGATCTACAGGAATAGTTTTTAATAAAGCCCTAAAAGGAGAATAAAACTGTAGAGTTTTACATTTTAAGAAAGCTAGACATAAATGTAAATCTTACACGTAGACCGTGCTTGTTAACCTCCCTGAAAACTTGACAGCTCAGAACCAATGAAGAAGGATTACAAACCTCGTGCATCGAAGAATTCATCATCAGAGCTTTCCACTGAGTCGATGCCTTCCATGGGCCACTGAGAGCCAAACCGGTGCAATCCAACTGAACAAGGGGAGAAATGCAGTATTAGTATACAGGATTCCAAGATGGGAGTCCAATCAAACTTTCTGTGTATTTAAAACCTTCCATTTTTCAGTCAGCAGCTTTAAAATACTACTGAAGTTGAGTGGCTAATAAATTCAAATGCATACAAACATTTTTAAAAACCGCTGTTGTCAAACAAGAAAAAAAATCAAGAAAACAGTTGGTCCACTAGAGAGAGAAGATAGCAAGGAAGTAACAGGCAGCAGAGAGAAAGCAGAGCTACTTAACTCATTCTTTGCATCGGTCTTCATGCAGAAATAAATTATAACCGAACCCACCAAAAACATAACTGAAAGAGACAAACTAGAAATAAAAGCTAAAATAAACAAAAAATGGTAAGAGAACAGCTGTCTGATCTTGATGAACATAAATCACTGGGGCCTGACGGACTATACCCCAGAGTTCTGAATGAACTGGCAAATGACATCTCAGAACCACTGTTCCATATCTTTCAAAAATCCTGGAGCACAGAGGAACTATCAGAGGACTGGAAAAGAGCTGATATGGTTCCCAACATCATCATCATCATAATTTGGAAGGGACCTTGGAGGTCATCTAATCCAGCCCGTTACTCAGGCAGGAAACCCTACAACATTTCAGACAAATGACTGTCCAGTCTTTTCTTAAAAACTTCCAGTGTTGGAGCATTCAGAGCTTCTGGAGACAGGTTGTTCCATTGATTAATTGTTCTGTCAGGAAATTTCTCCTTAGTTCTAGGTTGCTTCTCTCTTTGGTTAGTTTCCATCCATTGCTTTTTTGTTTGGGAACTTCCTCATTGCTATTGTGCCTCTGCAATCAGAAATTTGATGACACTGGAGATAAAGGACATCAAGAGGAATTTTTAAACATCAAGAGGAATTTGGAGGGGACAAATTAAGAGGAACTCTGAGTGACCTACCCTGGAACAGGGGGGAAAGTGGAGCTGACCTATTGTATTACCCTATGACTGGGAGCTACAGAAAAGAAAAGGTTCATTTTCCTTTGCTGGCAGAAGTCTTAGGATTTGACTCTTATCAGATTGTATTTAATTCAGATGATAGCACTTAAATTGAGGGCAAGTCCAATAAGCTTTAGCCTTAGCCTAGGGAAATCATCATACTGGTTGACACACCTCCATTCCTGAGATAAGGGACTGCCCAGATCACTTGCAGATTTAGGATGCCACACTACATTACAGATTTGCTTCTCAGTCACATAGCATTCTGAAGAACCCTCAAACACTGACATATTGTTCATTTTATGTCCTGTTTTTCAATCAGTTTTGTGTGCCAAAATAACTCAAGTCATTAAAAAAGATACTGAGCTGGACCTGCCCTGAGGCTTAAAGTCAAAAAAGACAAGGCACATGGGAGATGAGAAATGGTAGGAAAAGAAGAAGAGTCAGATTGATTGTTCAACGCCAAAATGAAATAGTAAGCAGCAAGGTGGCATTTATACATAGTTCAGTCGAGGCTGGTTTTAACCTCCTGAAGCGCTTGCTTAAATAGAAAGTTCTGGCAGTTGTTCCTTTGGATGATAGATGCAGCCAGATTTGGTGTGGCAGATGGATGGAGGTACAGCTTGGCTCTCCAGTCCCAGGGCAACTGGAAGCAATGAAGTGCAAAACAGATTCTTTGCATCTGCCTTTTTCTTACCACTGTAAACATGAACACAACACATATGTATACCTACCCTTTGTGCCCTGACCAGTGTACATTTGAGGATTCATGGCAGCACGACACAACACAATGTTGCCTTGCTTCTAGGCAAGGTTTGTTTGACTTGTACATATTTTAATCTTATATTTTATGTTGTATAGTATGCCTTATTTTAATTGTGATGCTCCTGATGCAAATAAACAAAAAAACAACACTGTAACCAGGCCATTATATATTTTCGGGAAAACCTGGATGCAATCTCCCAAGAGCTCTTGATCCACTGATGGATGAATGAAGATGAAGTGTGTGCTAGCCTTTCTCTTTCCCGTTCCAAGAAATATACCTTTCTCCATGAAATTCATCATCAGAACATCAGAGACATTGACAAAATGGTGCTGTAATACTTCAAGAAGACTGATATGAAATGGCAATAAAGAATGGACTTATGACATATTTTAAAGTCTCTCAGCCCAAATGCTTGGCCAACGTTATGCTGACACAAGAGGCCCAATGAGAAAGTTCATGGACAAATGTATTTTTTCCTTTTTGTTTAGGTTAAGATTTTTTTCCTTTTTTTTCAAAATTGCATCAATTTGTTAAGGAATGCTATTTCCTTTTAATGTTGCCTCAAACAGATAGATCAGGGTGACCTAACCTAACTATGCCAACTAGGAAAAGAAAGGGATCTTTTCTCACTGCTGCTGTTTTGAGCTAAACTGTGCTCTTAGATCACTCTGCACTGGTGCCTAATTTATCTCTAGTTTTCTCAACACTTCACTTTTTCCTTTAGTTCTTATTTTTATTAGTCTATAATTGCAGTGCAGCAACATCTATACAAGGGGTATAGATACCAGCTTTGCTGGCTGAGGAATTCTGGAAATTGAAGTCCACAAGTCATAAAAGGGCCAAGTTTGAAGACCCCTGATCTATACTAAGTAACAATGAGATTAAAATGGCAATATATCCATAATTATTGCATAAATGGTATGACCTCACATACCATCTAATGTATCATGAGGTATCATTTGTGTCATTCCATTATTTATCATTATTTGCCCTCTCCATCACTGACTCCTCAGAGGCTTATACCAGGCATGTCAAACTTGTGATGTCACGTGACATTGCGCAACGTATTGTGACTTTTTCCCTATTGCTGGCAATGGGGTGGGCGCGATTTTAGTATGATGCATCTGGCCCACGGGCCGGCAATTTGACATACCTGGCCAATACTATGGGAGCCTTTCAAACTGATGAGGACAAGCTACATAATTAACAAACAAGTATATAGTAGGACAAGAGTCACACTCTGAAGATGACTTCTAGAGAGGTTGTGGTGTCCTGTTCATGATATTACAGGTCACAGACTGCCTTTGTACGTTTATTTAAAATTTGTGTGATTCTTGTGGACCTCTTCCTCTAATAACTAACTGTAGTTCTGTCCAAAGATCTTAACTCAGTGACAAAGCACATGCTCTGTGGGCAGAAGGCTCAATTGCTGAACATCGCTTTTTTCTAAAGATCTCAGTGATGGATGGTTTCTCATTCAAGATAACCCTTAATAATAGGTTCCAGCCAGAGTGCAGAGTAGCTTTTTTTTATTATATTAAGCTGATTATTCCAAAATGTTACTACACTCCCAATTCTACAAATACAGTGGAAAAACCCATGAGTCAACGTGGCTTACATGCATGTTGGTCAATATTAATCATTTGCTGTTTTCTTCTGCTTTTCATACCCAAACGATATATTGGCATATACATCCAATGATTAATCATTCAGCTACACTTTGCTACCGACTAAATCCTCTCTATTTCTCCTGCAGAACCCATTTAATATAAATACTGGGCTATGATTTTATAAACTTAAAATATCCAATTAAAACTAATGAATTTTAGTTATGAAGCCAATAACTTGATGGCTTTGAAGACAGAGATCCTGGAAAATGCTAACAGCTTGGCTACATTAAATAAAATCCATTTAATGCTAAGTGTTCCCAGACACACCAATAGCCTTTCAAATTAATCTACAAAAAGTGACAAAAACCTGCTAACTGAGCACTAGGTATTATTAAGGTAAAAGTATAGGGCTTGAAGGATGTTCTTTTACATTTCATCTTTACCTTAAAGAAAGCAATTTTGTGAGCCTTTATTTTCAAGCTGCAAACAGACTATATCACTCAGGCTGCGGTAGTGAAAGATCAGTTTACTTAACACACTATTTTGTACAAAATATAATATGGACATAGTTGACACTTACTGGGATTTAACATTTTCCTCCCTGCTTAAATCCCAAGGAAAATCTGCATCTAAAATGTTTTTTGTTTAGATTCCACTGGCTCTGATGTGATCCACCCCCAAAGCAAACACCATCAATAGAAAAATTATTTCTTCAGGACTTAAGCAGGGGAAAAAAAAATTAGAATCCTCCTCTATGCTTACTCATTTCTCAGTAATCATCCACAGCTGGGATTAATTGCAGTTAGGTTTCACATCTGGTTGTGAAAATGGGCCAAACAGATCCTGTTAATCTAGAATTTCCTATTTTGCTACTCTTCTCCAAGCTTTCTAAACCCAGTGTGGTTCCAATGTAATAAAATTCTCTTAAAAAAATAATCTGAGGACATGCAATTGAATAAATACATGTTGCTATGCTAATGGCTTTCCCCAGCTCTACTTTACTGAATTTCATTTACTCGCTTTTTCTTTTACTTACTTTCTCAAATTTTAGCTTATAAGCTTTTCATGGGACAAGATAAAGCTCCATGAATACAGAAGGTGTTATATAAATAATTATTCAAAAGACCTTTCTCACACAAGAACACATCTGTGACAGAAGCACTCATGATGCTAGCAAAGTTTGGTATATCCAAAAATAGATCCAATTCTTCTCTCTAGAAGATCAAGAGAGGCAATCTTTGGCCTTGATGTTGAAATGAGAAAGAATTTCATGGGGGGTGGGGAATAATTTGCCCTTTCCAGTTTTCCTTCTATATAAGGTATGCATCTAATGAGGTTTCTCAATGTTATTTCATATTCTATTTGCATTTCCTCTAAGTCTTTTATCTCCTCCTGGGAAGACATGATGGCTTCACAGGGCAACTGTCTCTTGGTGTCATTTTCATGAATGGTATCTACTGTTTATAGGCAAAGAATGGGCCCATCACTATTTTCTCATGATAACAGCTTGCTTTTACAAAATATGGCAGCCAATTGGCCAAACACTGTGTTATCAAAACTCAGCCATGACAAGGATGAACAACATGCAAACTTGGACTTCTTCAGACTTGATTTGTAGATAATTTGGCTTCCTATATAAGGAAGGAGCTTGTAGCAGCAGGATGCCCCCACTATACCAAGTTTTCTGTATCAGGAAAACTGGCAAAGAAGGAGAAATGTGCAAATCAAGTTGGCATAGGGCTTGTATATTTCCATCTGTCTTAAAGACATGCTGCCTGTTCAAAATGCTAACATTTCTAATTATCTTTCCTAATGAGAGTGACATTGCCATAAATGTGAAGGGTAAGGCTAACTGTGAATGGTTATAATACAAAATTGTAAATGTGAAGGGTAAGGCTAACTGTGAATGGTTATAATACAAAATGGACTGTCCAGAAGTCCCAAAATTTTAGAGATTGATTCCTGTAGGGAACTGATCCTTTTTGTTAGCATTCTGGGCCAGCGGGAAGTATTGTCCTGAGAAGCATATTATATATACCGTATATATATAGATCTTTGGTCATTCGGGATTTTCCCCCACGTAGAATTGGAGGTATCAGGGCAACGTTTCGACGAAGTCTCATCTGTCATCCTCAGGCTGGTGACTTCAGCTTCGTTCTTCTGGGAGAAGTGTGTGATAGTGGCTGTTTTTTCTTCTTTTTTAAACTGCCAGAGGGGGTGTGTTCTGTGGGTGGAGGCTTGGCTGTGTTCTGATGGGGTGGAGGTGTGCTCCGATTGGGTGGGGGCTTAGCTGTGTTCTGATTGGGTGGGAGTGTGTTTTGAATGGGGGCTGTGTTCTGATTGGGTGGGGATGTGTTTTGAGTGGATGGGCTGGTCTCAGCTGCCAGCCTTAGACCTGAACTGGTGAGTTGTGCTGCTTTTGTTCGACTCCGTGTTTGTGGTGGTGCCATGTTTTTATAGTGGGTGTCAGTTTGCTTACTGTGTGGTTTGGAGAGGTTAAAAGTGGCTAATGTTGCAGCTGTAGTTAGGTTTCTGTTTTGTGGTTGTGTGTCGTTATCGTTGTGGGTTCGGATTTGCTTTGAATGGTTGTGTGGTGGTGATGTCATGTGATGTTTTTTTTTATTTAAAAAGTTTTACAATACATTTTGACTTTAATCCCCCCCTCCCCCACCCCTATCCCTCTCCCCCACTCCCTCCTCCCCCCCCCCCGACTTCCCAGAGCTAAATACAGGGCATAAAATCAAAAAACAAACATAAACACCCCTATGTTATCAACAATAAACTATAAATTCTATCTCTCTCTAGCTCATATAAAATGAGTACAAACAATATTAATATTACAAATAAAGTAGAAAAGAAAAAGAGGAAAACAGAAAAAGATCTTTACTCAAAATAAATTTTCTTAATCCCAGTCCTTATTCATATTAATTTCAAAAAAACAAAGAAAAGAAAAAAAAACTTTCACCTGCTATTTGCATTCTCCCACCTTTCTCTAATTTCCAAACAAATTCTCAGTTACGCACCAAAAGCGCTTATCTCTGTTAATCTTAATAATCTCCGACCAAACTAAACTATAATCAAAAATAGTTCTTGCATGTATCACGCCAAATGTCTCACAGTTCCAAATCATCCTTAAGTTCAAATAAAAGTTCAAATAAAAAGAGTATATAAAAAAAAATTAGGCAATCTCTAAGACAACTTGTTGTTAATTAGGAGCTTACATACCCACTCTTAGTTCAACACATAGTTTAAGTCCATAACCCTAATATACTTTTCTAGCAAGCAAATAACATCAATCTTAAATTGTGTAAAATATTAACAAAGAGGAAAAAAAACTTTCTTTCTCCTCTATAATAATTTTACTCCATTGACATTCTAATCTAAAAATTTAATCAGCAATCTTAACGCCCCAAAACCTTTGGAGCACCTCTGTCATGACCCCCAAAACTTCTTTAGCCCGCTCTCCTCCTACATCTTCACTGTAAGCACACTTTGAAGATTCCATAACTTTCTGCTGGTCTTGCTCTTGCTCTCGTCTCGCTCTTCTTAGGGCGGCACGCGTCATCTTCTGGCCTCCTGCAGCAACCGATGAGACTGTGGCTTGATCCCCTCCAACACCATTGTCCTCTGTCTGTCTATCTGCAACATCTTGAAACTTTCCCACACCGTATCCTTTTGCAGCTTCCAAAAATGATAGGGGGGTTGCTTTTAACACATTACTATAAAAATCACGTGCCTGAGCCACAGTAACCAAACGATGTCTTTTACCTTCGTGCGTCGCCACCAACCCAACTGGAATCTCCCATCTGAACTTAATATCACGTTTCTTAAGTTCCTGTACTAGAAATGCAAAATCTTTCCTTCTCCTTAGGATCTTCGGAGGGATCTCTTTTAAAACCAAAACTTCTTGCTCAGCCACTACCAAATTAGTATCATAAGCAGCTTGAATGACTTCATCTCTAATTACTCTCTTTGTAAAATAGACCACCACATCTCTGGGTAACTTCCTCTGTCTTGCAATCCATGAATTTACACGAAAAACTTTGTCCATATTTCCCTCAATTTCAGATGCTGACTGGCCCAGTACCCCTTCCAGAGCCTCAGAAATCAGCTGCTTTAAATCTTCTTTACCATTCTCCTTTAAACCCCTAATTCTAATAGCATACTGCATCTGATTATACTGAACAAGGCTCAATTCTTCGTCCATTTTACCCCTTATATTTTCATTTTCTAATACCTTTGCTTCTAATATAGAGTTCTTTTGACTGAGATCCTCCACTTTTATATCCAGCTGTAGCACACATTCAGCTACGGATTCAACCTTAGACAAGATGTCCACCCTCATTGCTCTCAGCTTCTCTTCCATCTTCTTCTCCAATTTCTCCATTTTCTCCTCCAATTTCTCCTCCAGCTTTTTCAACTTTTCATCCATCATATCAGACATCAGTTGTGCATGCTTTCCAAGAGCGTCTTGTAAATCCTTAAGCGTCAATACCGAGGGAGATGCAGGAGGAAGCAAAGCTTGCAGTGAGGTCTCTTGCACCAGGGAAGACCCCGCATTCCGAAGAGCTTTAGAAGTTTTAGCCGCCATCTTCCCCCACTTTCACTTATTACGCACTTTCACTTTAAAGCTATAAAATCCATTGAGCTAGAGAGTAAAAATAAAGAGTCCACTTCACCTTGACCTCCTGTACCGCTCTGCCTGCATCTTGATAATCAAAAGTATTTCCTTTTGGCAGGGGTGGTTGCTAACGCCTGGCTCTGCTCCAAGAATCCCAGAGCAGAGGCGCTGCGCAGCTCGGAGCAACCCAGGCTTCGGGGGGGCTCATCCTTCAGCCGCCCAAGCTCTCAGCTCAGGCGGCCCCGGAGAGCTCAACCCCTACCTGGGGCCTCACCCCCTCCTCTTCTCCCGAGGAGGGGGCTTCAAATCCATCAAAACAGCTGATCGGCGCTGTTTACGATGGAAAAACACAGCTGCGGAGCAGGCAGCCCGAAAACGGCTGTCTTTCGACGTCGCGTCGCCACCGGAAGACCGTCATGTGATGTTATAATGAGTTTGGGTCAGGTATCATTCTTGGTGGTTGGGACTCATCTGTCAATCAAGGCGGGTTTCCAAATGGCTGGTAGGCGAGAGATATCATCTCGTTTGTTCATGCTGTGGGGGCGTTTTTCTATCTCGATGGCTTCTCTGATTATTCTGTTGTTAAAATGTTCAATTTTGGCGATAGTTCTGGGTTTTTTTAAAATCAATTTCGTGTCCCGTGGCTTTAAAGTGTTGGAACAGGGATGAAGTTTGTTCTCCCTTTCTGAGTGAGTTCCTGTGCTCTTCAATGCGTGCACTTATTCTTCTGTTGGTCTGTCCGATGTATGTGGTGGGGCAGGTGGGGCATGGGATTTCGTATACTCCTTGGTTTTCTAACCCAATTATGTCTTTGGGGTTTCTTAGGATGGTGGATATTTTTCTGTCTGTGCAGAATGCTGTTTTGATGTTGTGTTTTTGGAGGATCTTGCTGATTCTGTCTGTGGTCCCTTTTAAGTATGGGAGGACGGCTTTGCCATTTTCTTGTTCTCTGTCTTGGATTTTTGTGGGTGTCTCTCTTCGGATTAAGTTGGTAATCATGTTTCTTTGAATCTGTTGGCTGTTAGTACATTAGTGAGAGTGTGTAGTTTGGTTTTTAGGTGTGTCAGCTAGGTGTTTTGTTCTGGAGATGAGTGTCTTGGCTACGGAGTTGATCTGTGCTGGGTGGTGGTGTGAGAGTGCGTTCAGGTAGCAGTTTGTGTCTGTGTTTTTTATGGTAGATAGTGTGTCCTAGGGAGCCATTGGATTTCTTGTAGACTAAGACATCAAGCAAGGGAAGATGATTGTTAGCTTCTGTTTCCATGGTGAATTGTATTTTGGGGTGTAGGCTGTTGAGGTGTGTGAAGAAGTCATCCAGTTTTTCTTTGCCGTGTGCCCAGATTACGAAGGTGTCATCTACGTATCTGAGCCAGAGTTTGGGTTTGTGGTTGGATTTTTCTAGAGCGAGGGTTTCAAAGTGTTCCATGTAGAAGTTTCCGATGACAGGTGAGAGAGGTGATCCCATGGGTGCTCCTTCCATTTGTTTATATCTTTGTCCATTGTAGATGAAGTATGTGTTTGATAGGCAGTGGTTGGTCAGATCTAGGATGTGTTTTGGGGGGTTGTATTTATTTAGGATAGCTGTCAAGGCTTCTTTGATTGGCACTTGTGTGAAGAGGGATATGACATCGAAGCTCACAAGTAGGTCACAGGGCTGTAAGTTTATTTTACTTATGATCTCTATGAATTGGAATGAGTTTTGTACATGTGAGGTGATGGAATTTGCGTAAGGCTGTACTTGTTTGGCAAGAAATTTGGCTAGATTTTGTAGAGGTGAGCCTATGGAGCTGACTATGGGTCTGAGTGGGGTTCCTTCTTAGTGTATCTTGGGGAGACCATAGAGTTTGGGACATCTGGATGATTTTTCTCTGGGAATGATTGTTTGCTGGATCTCTTCACTGATGGGGGTGGTTTTTATTTTGGATTTTGTGTCTTGAGTTTGTATGTGGAGTCTCGGAGTAGGTTGGATAATTTGGTATGGTATATATATTTCTCTCCCATCTGTTTCCAAAAATACATAAACATTTTATTATTGTGCATAAATCTTCAATAATAAAATTAAATCAACCAAAATGTTTTTGGGTGCTTTTCGTTTCTTTCTTTTTAACTGAGGATTGTTAAAACTGAAGTTGGTTTATTTCATGTTAATCTAAAAACAAATATTGCAAACAAAAGAAAATAATACAATATGATCTACATAAAGAGACTTTATACCATCAAAACTGGAGAAACAGGAAAGGATGTCATGACTAAGAAACCCCACACTTGGAAGACCTTTCTCTAATCCAGGGGTGTCAAACTCGCAATGTCACGTGATGTGTCGTGATATATTGTGACTTTTCCCCCATTGCCGGCATGGGGAGGCGCAATTTCGGCATGACGCATCCAGCCCACAGGCCAGCAGTTTAACACCCCTGGTCTAATCTGACAGCCATTTTCAAACCACTTTTACTGAAATCCTAGCACTTTCACTGGGAAAAGAGGAAATAGCAATTAAGAAGCACAGCTTATTTGCTAAACATATATATAGTAGACATCCCACAATGCAAAGCTTAACAAAAATTTCTTTCCTCTCTCCCATGTGCCAAAATAGCATACTGGCCATCTTTGTGGATACATTGGCAGCAATTCCAAGCATCAAATGCCTCCCTCCTTTTTAAAAAAAATGAAAATGGGGGAGCAAAACACCTTATTAATTCATAAAAATTAAATCAGCCACAAATGGTTTATTGAATGGAAAGCCAGACTTTGATTTTAATTAAGCCAAACTGGTAGAACACTTGGGAAGAACTGGCAGCCAGAAGGAAAAGCAAGATAAAAGCAGCCAAAAGGAATAATGAGTGGGTGTGAAGGCAAAATGGATTGCACACAAAGGAGTGAGGAAGGAAGGAAGGAAAGTCTCTAGCTGCAGTTTTTAATGCCAGTCCCTCAATTCCACTTCCCCCAAATGGCAAATGACTATGTCCTTGGGATAAGGACAATTACTACTACAATTCAGTGTAGTAGTTAAGGTGGTTGGCTAGAAATCACCTGTTAGGCATGAAAGGCACTGGGTGATTTTGGGCTAGTCTCTCTCTCTCAGCTCTATCCACCTCATAGGGTTGCTGTTGTGGGGAAAATTGATTTCATTGATTTGGTGTTGTAGGTCTGACATCAAGAGACTGTCTGAGAAAAGAAGAAATTGATTTTGCAAAGAGGAGATCTCTAGAATTTGTAACAATGTTCTCAGACCCACTAACAATTTCTATCTTTAGAGTAGTGTTTCTTCAAGTGTGGCCCTAAGACCCCTGGGGGTCCCCCAAGAGGCTCTTACCAGGAGGTCTAAACAAGTGGAAAAAATACCACAGCAAAAGAAGGAAAGCATTTTAATGGCAGGACTGTAAAGTACAATGAATATACATAGAATGCATATACATAGAATGCATATACATAGAATGAGGGCTATTGCTAAACACATTGATTTGTGCTTCTTAGATTGTAAGCCGCCCTGAGTCTTCGGAGAAGGGCGGGATATAACTGGGATTAAAATAAATAAATAAATAAATAAATAAATAAATAAATAAACTTGGCATCTTCACCCTACATTTAGCCTTAAGCTGCATCTCTAACACTGTTTCAGGGATGGAGTAGTCCTATCCTTGCCATAAGTGAAGAAAAAAAATAGAAAAAAGATTTAAACAGTACTACTTATCTTCCCACTGTTCACAGAGTCAAAATAGCACCCCTGGATATCTCACAAACTGAGTCCCCCACTCACGGAGGAAACTAAAGCTAAAAATTTGATTCCTCTTCCAAGCTCTGACTCCAGACCTATTAGATATGGCAGTACTTTTCAACCTTGGCTACTTGAAGATACGGTGTGTGGATTTCAAGTCCCAGAATTTCTCAGCCAGCTATGATGGCTGGGGAATTCTAGAAGTGGAAGTCCACATTCCTCCAAGTAGCCAAGATTGAGAAACACTGAGATATGGCATATCTCCCTGGTCTACTCGCTATTACTGGCTTTTTAAAAATGTTAAAAATTGCAATAAATCATCTATTCCTCTTCTACAGCAAAAACAACCAATTGTATTTTGGTGCCTACAAAGTTATTGCATGTTATATATTTAAGCTGACGTGACATTAAATAGCTTCTATTAAGACAACAAATAGAATTTTTTTCTATACAGCACTGCAGAATTGGTCGCGTTTTCTTATATAGAAACAGACAACTCCAGATGGGGCTTCATTCCCCCTGCTCCCATCACTCCATTTCTCTCCCCCAAACACATTCTTGTTCTGAAAAGGAAGAGGACGCTGTTCTCAGACTTGATTCAGCATGATCTAAAATGGTGAGGCACATCATTTAACCAGCCTCACTGTAAAATAGGTAGTTAAGATAAATTAAGGGAACAGAAGCCTATTTTAATGGATTGCGGAGGATGTAGTCTGAAATTAGCAGACAGAATAGCTATACTGAAAGAATGCCAAGTTTAGGTGTTATCTATCATTGGAAATTTTGGATTCCAAAAACGTCCTGGCTTATTCAAACCTGCATGAAGGTGGCCATTCATCTAAGCACCAGATCCACAAGACTTGATACCCTCATGGAAGAAAAAGTACAGGTAGTCCTCAACTTATAACCACAATTGAGCCCAAAATTTCTGTTGTTAAATGAGACATTTGTTACGTGAGTTTTGCCCAGTTTACAATGTTTCTTGTCACAGTTGTAAAGTGAATCTCTGCAGTTGGCAAGTTAGTAACTCGGCTGTTAAGTGAATCTGGCTTCCCCATTGATTTTGCTTGTGAGGAGGTCACAAAAGTGATCACATGACCTTGGGACACAGCAACGGTCATAAGTATGAACAGTTGCCAAGCCTCTGAATTTTGATCACATGATCATGGGGATGTTTCAAAGTTCGTGTGAAAAACAGTCATAAGTCCCACTTTTCAATGCCGTTGTAACTGAATGGTTGCTAAATGAATTGTTGTAAGTCGAGGACTACCTGTATCTGTTGCCTAGATTGCAGCTGCAACATGGAGCATGCTCGGATCAAGGTGCATGACTAAAATTACTTCAATGATATGCCGATTCCATCTCTGCCAAGTCAAGCACAATTTCACTCTCTCTACCTCCCTCCTTCTCAATCTCTCACTCACTCTTTCTCCTTAATGATAGTCATCCCACTCAGCCCAATTACTGAAAATCAATTACGGCCCTGGGATCCCACAGGGACATGTCTGTCAGAGATTCTCACTTCACAGGCACATTACATGTATCATGCTGGCTCAGTAGCTCCAAGTAAAAGGAAAAAGGGTTCTTCTCATCCCATTCAGACAGAAAAACATTCCTTAAAAATATGAAACGAATGGGAAAGGACCTTGTTTCAGATACTTGGGCTTAACAGCACGCATTGGACTGGTGACTAATATATTTGGGTAATTTTACTGAATTTATATTTATTAATAAGGAATAGCTAACTCACGCATGGGTTGCAAGTAACCCTCTATGTGAACTTTGCATTTCTTAAAGAACCCCTGGCAAACTCACTGATTTTCAGTGGGTTAGGACGCTGAGCTTGTTGACCAGATGGTCGGCAGTTTGGCGGGTCGAATCCCGAGTGCTGCGTAGCAGAGTGAGCGCCTCTTACTCGTCCCAGCTTCTGCCAACCTAGCAGTTCGAAAGCACATAAAAATGCAAGTAGAAAAATAGGGACCACTACGGTGGGAAGGTAACAGCGTTCCATGCACCTTTGGCGTCTAGTCATGCCAGCCACATGACCACGAAGACGTCCTCGGACAAGCACTGGCTCTTCGGCTTTGAAACGGAGATGAGCACCGGCCCCTAGAGTCGGAAACGACTAGCACGCATGTGCAGGGGAACCTTTACCTTTACCTTTATTTACACATGGTCCTGCTTTTAAGGATACTAAATGACAGTGTTCATGTGACATGCTTAACTAATCGTATTTTGAGGGTTGCACAATGCATTAAAATATGCATTAATCAAATGGGCTGTTTGCATTACCTGCTATGACACAGAAACATAATCAAATTTAACATTATGAGCTTGGCATGTTTGTATTAATGTATGTGAACATACAAGGGACGCGGTGGCTCAGTGGGTTAGGACGCTGAGCTTGTCGATCAGATGGTTGGCAGTTTGGCGGGTTGAATCCTGAGTGCCACGTAACAGAGTGAGCGCCTGTTACTCGTCCCAGCTTCTGCCAACCTAGCAGTTCGAAAGCACATAAAAATGCAAGTAGAAAAATAGGGACCACTACGGTGGGAAGGTAACAGTGTTCCGTGCACCTTTGGCGTCTAGTCATGCCGGCCACATGACCATGGAGACGTCCTTGGACAAGTGCTGGCTCTTCGGCTTTGAAACGGAGATGAGCACCGGCCCCTAGAGTCGGAATTGACTAGCACGCATGTGCGGGGGAACCTTTACCTATGTGAACACATTTCATGTACTTGCCCCAACTGAATAGGGCTGTCTTCATCATTAGCAAGGAATGATGCATATGGCATGGATAAAATTAGAACAAGTTCCTAATATACATGCATGTTCTTTTTCTTATCAAAAAGTTCTTGACTGATCAAAAACACAATGGATTGTTGCAATCATATCTATAGGCCTATCTGGTAAGTTATATTTTCTTTTCTCTTTTCTTAATATTTCTATTACTTATTCCTTTTCCATGCTTTTTATTCCACTTTCAACGTATTATTAACTTGAAAATAAATATTGTAATCAGGTATGTATGGATATATGTATAATATATTCAGCTGCTTAATTAAGTCAATCTTGTTGTGGGGGGGGAAGCCATGAGTTAATTATCTCCACTGTTCTGAGGATTGAAATATTCATCTTTCACTTACAGACATCACAACACTGCTAACATTCTCTGAGGTCCGAGAAAAAAAACCCAGAACAAATTATAGCTAACAACTTACACTTTCTGGAAGCAAAAGTTGGATTTTGAAGAAGCAGAATATCAAGCGTAGTGTTGCTTCTGAACTTTGGTCTTAGAGAAGACTCCTGAGAATATCACAGTCCTTAAGCAAATCAACCCAGAGTTCTCACCCAAATGATCTCAAAGAGCCTTGGTGGAGCAGTGGGCTAATGCCTCCTTAAGTAACACCAGCTGCCTGCAATTAGTGCAGGTTCGAGTCCCACCAGGCTCAAGGTTGACTCAGCCTTCCATCCTTCTGAGGTAGGTAAAATGAGGACCCAGATTGTTGGGGGCAATTAAGCTGACTTTGTAATAATGCCGCTTGGGGGAGGCCGAAAGCCCTAATAAGCAGACATATACATAGAATGAAGGCTATTGCTAAGCACATTGGTTTGTGCTTCTTAGATTGTGAGCCGCCCTGAGTCTTTGGAGAAGGGCGGGATATAAATGGGATTTTAAAAAAAATGTTTGCACAAATTATCAGTTCATATTAACATACTTTGGACATATTCTCTCTAGGAAAGTTTATAATGTCTGGAAAGATGGAAGAAAAAAGAAGAAAAAGACACCAGCAGTACTGTAAGCTGGATGGATTCAGTTACACTGGTGATACACAAATGAAAAAGAACCAGATTGGAAACAAATCCTCCTTGAGAAAATACATATATGTAGTCACTAATAGTTGAGACCAACTTGATGGCACATAATTAATCACTACCAATCACACAAAAATTGTCCAAGAACTGTAGGTTGACTCCAGTTAATTAAGAGGCTCAGGGTATCTGCCTACATTCACTTCTGAAGACATTATTGGCCTGGAATAGGAAGCCATGGGTCACCTATCTACATTTTATTAAAGATCAGAAAAAGTTTGTGTAGCTGAATCCTTGGCTTTTAAGGCCAAATAATGCTGTTCCATGGTCCCCATGACCTCCATCAAGTCTTCCCCAAATTTAGAGGTAGTATGTGCTAAGTCCTGGTTTGTTTAACCATGATTTACTTTGAGAACCTAGCCAAAGGTGAAAACATGGGTACCATGTCAGTGGATCACAGGGCAGAGGACAATAATCTGAAAAATGTCTAGAGTGTTGATGCGAGTCTGTTGACTACTAGCAACAAATTTCTTCAAAGAGCACTATAGAATTTAAGCAATACGGCCAGAGACCTGGGTCTACTTCTGACTTTCAAACAAGACAATCAGTTTTTACCTCCACAGAAGGTACTCTAATCTAGAAGTACCTTTTAACTCCACTTTAGTTCCAGTGAAATATAGTTTCCTAGCCTACCAGTTGCTAGGCTACCATAACATTTTTCTTTGCCTGTAACTAACCACAAGCCAGAGCTAAAGAGAATAAACACTGAGGACAGTTAGTGGTCTACAAGAGCATCACGCAAAGCTTTGGCATCCTGAGCTGTGTGATGAAAAATCTATCTGCAGAAAAACTGGAAGAATATTCTCTCTCTCTCTCTCTCTCCTCTCTCTCTCTCTCTCTCCCTCCCTCCCTCTCCCTCTCTCTCTCCCTCTCTCTCTCTCTCACACACATCTCATGTAAGGCATTCCAGCTGCAGAGCCCATCTGTGCACACATACACTATCTCTTACTCATTCAGAGAGAGAGACACAGAGACACACACAGAGAAACCATTAGCAGCTTTCTTGAGGATCACATCACTGTTTGGTGAAATGAAACCTTTTATCAGGCACTCAAAGTTGTTTTCTCCTTCAACAAGCATTCATTGCTTGGAAAGCTTAAATCCACTTGCTTTTCTCTTCTACAGCGAGAGAACAATAAAGAGGACATTTTTTCTAATATTGCATCTTTTTCCCTGGTTAGTGTTAAAAAAACCCTCCCTATTAGATTTCACTCAGATTCAAAGTTCAGTTTTCAAATACTGATGATTTTATAGCAGCCATGGGATTAGGTGTGTGGGGAGGGTAGGAGGTGGAAAAGAAAAAGGTTTTCATATTATCTACTACTCTTTTCTAGCAAAACAATGCAGAAAACTACATGAAGCCTGGCAGGAATATTTCCTGATGAGATGCCTCCTGATGTGCTGGATATGCTATACAAGAGAGATTATATGGGACTGACCATTCCAGATATTGTAAGGGAGGCTTTATTTCTTGAATATAGTTTTTGAATGATTATGAAAGAATACAGTACTGGTAGAATAAATGTGATACAGTATTACTCAGAGATGAGCATTCAGAATACCAAAATATATTCTATGTGGAGTTGTCTTCAAAAAGTGTATGGTATAAAATTTATGTAAAGTATAGAGCCATTTCCCTTT
This sequence comes from Vipera berus, assembly GCF_964194415.1. Taxonomy (NCBI): domain Eukaryota; kingdom Metazoa; phylum Chordata; class Lepidosauria; order Squamata; family Viperidae; genus Vipera; species Vipera berus. The sequence goes on along the minus strand of NC_138202.1, from coordinate 338,478,645 downwards.
GTTGAAAGATCTGTGCTTGTTTTCTAGATGTATTGTAAAGTGTTGGGAGTACTTAGTAACCCAAGGCCAGCAAAAGATATAATCTTCTTTTCAGAAATCTATTCATGAGTCATATGGTTTCAAACTTTGGAATGCAATCTTTAATTGCACAACCCTCTCTGCTTTCAAGAAGAGCATCACAACTTTTCAGTCTAGTCTTTGAAATTGATTGAATATGATGGTATTGGATAATATTAGTGTCTTCTAGGCAAGATCAGTTATTTCTCAACTAGTCCCTCTCATACATAGTCAATATATTAATTGCTCTTCCTCAACACTGTCAGGAATAATTGCTTGTGTACATACAACTCATGTAACCAGGTCAGTTAAAGATTAAGGACTGTATTTGCACATGTTTAGCATTCACCCTGGCTAGGTATTTTTGTGGTTTGGGGTATTGTTGAAATCTAAAAAAGGTAAATATAGTAACCAAATTAAACCTTGTAAACACAGTCATTGAGGTTGGAAAAGATGAAAAAATAGAGATGACTAATTAATTTTGTCACAATCTCTGATCCTAGAGAAGGACATGCATACAAAAGCAATTAGATGAACTCCTATTCACAGAGCTAATATTAAAATGGGAAAAACATGCATTCAACTCTTACAGCATATATCCTTACATCTCTCCATTTAGATCATATTATATCCATCCATCCATCATCTCTGTGTGTGTTATATACATTCATCTACATTTGTCCCATCCATCCTACCTTGTACATGCATTTAGGTATGCATAGATAATATATGAGGGTGAGCCAAGGGAGCTCCTTTGTACCAACGGAACAAGACTTCTCTTTGCTGTTGTTTACTTGTGTTCTTGATCATCAAATTAGCAGGACTGGGAATAAAATTATGGGGAGGACAATTTCCCCTCGCATTCCCTCCTCTCTCCACTTTGGTTATTCAGACAACTTGGAAAACAGCAGAATAATCAGTGAAAAGGTATGGGGAGCTATTGTCTGAAAGCATTCAAAGTCATCCAAGAATGATGCAAATGGAAAGGCAATATAAGGAGGTCTGGCATCCAGTAGTTGAGTCTAGCTCTCAGCTTCCTTCACCAAAGACGAACAATTGCTCTTAACCAGCTGTGTCCTGCAACTGTTGAGCTCTTGTCTCCATGACCCTGCAAGATACTGGAAAGAAAAGCATTTAAAAATGTTTTTCTAGCGCAATAGGCTTATCATATGTGCTCAGTATTGCCAGAGAAATTTGGATGTTAGGTTCTGAATGTCCTCATCTAGCTAAATACTGTATCTAAAAAGAGCTAAATGTTCAGGATTGCTTATTTATTTCCAAAGACCCTCTACCGCATTCCCACACCTTCTGTGTTTATGCGTATCCTGCACTCTTATATAAAGATAAGAAGAAATTCACCGGGTTAGGCCATAGACCCATATAATCCAAAATACTATGTCACACGACCAACAGTCTTCTTTAGTCGATTCCAAACAACAGACGTTTAAGGTATGCTGGTTGTGATCCAGAAGGTAATACAAGTAACCACTAATACTAGCCATTTATTCATTTATTTAAATGATTTATAAAACTGCTCATCTCATAGCAGTGACACACGAGATGGATAAAGATTAAAGCCACCCGGCTACCATTTATATCCTGGCCCTCCATGAGCTTAAGGAATTTCTTATAATAACTTGCCATTGCCACAAGCGTTGGCCGTGAATTTAACTCTGCCTTGCATGAACAAGTATTTCTTGCTGTCAGTCAACAGTCTAGAAGAAACAATGTTGTTCAGAGTCATGAGCTACAGCTCACTACATCAGTCCTGTATCTTCCTACATTTAGTTTTAATCGGTGATCTTGAATTCTAACTTTATGAGGAAAGAAAAGAAACTTCTCCCCCCCCCATCTATACTGTGGATAATGTTATATTTTTCCCTCGTTTTCCTCACTCTCCAATTCCTCCCCCATATCCTCACTTCTGTTGCTCTCTAGTTCCATTTTTTCTTTTTATCAGGGATCTTCAAACTTGGCCTTTTATGACTTGTGGACTTCAACTCCCAGAATTCCTCAGCCAGGCTGGCTGAGGAGTTCTGGGAGTTGAAGTCCACAAGTCATAAAAGGGCCAAGTTTGAAGATCCCTGCTTTTATATCCTTTCTATCCCTGTTCTGTATCTGTACTTGGTTGCTCTTGGACTCACTGGCAAAGCTCAGCAGTTTTCCAAGATGCTTGGCTCATACTTGCCTTAAGGCATAGGTAGATAATAACTTTTAGGCTGAATTTTAAAAAGTTGCTAAACATGGATATGCAATTTTCTTTATATTCCTTGTAACTTAATTTTCACCCATCTTTCATCCACTTTTTCTACAGTTTATTGCCATGTCTTTATGACGTTAAAGCTTGATTATTCTTGGTTTTTAGCCCCATTTCCCACTCCCTTTCTCCCCTACTGCCTGCCCACCTTCCCATCACTCTTTACATGGCCAGCCTCAATCTAGGAATCCAGCCCAGGATTCTATATGTTTGTTCTGCTTTAGACCTCCTTGTTCAGATCTAGCCCTTTTTGTCTATCCCACCAAGTTCCTGGGAAAAACAACAACAAGAAGAACAAAAAGTACATGGAGAAAAGGAGTAATTGAGTAAAATAGTTTCTTTTTAAAGAAGTTTTAAATCTTTTCATCATCTAATGAATCTGTTTATGGTCATTACAAAAGAGCAGCAGTTCAACCAAATTCCTCCACATTTCCTTTCTTGATAAGCAGATGCAAGTGTATGATGAGAGGAGAATAAAACTACTCCAAAATAGGAACAACAAAAAAAAGTGCACGCCTTTTCCGTGCATCCATTAGCTCAGTGCTTCTTTGTTCCCCACTCTAATGGAAATAAAGTTTCCAGTTTCCAGCGTTTTGACTACACACTGACAATGGATGGCACTGTCTATATTCAGCTAATTAATTAGATTGCTTTGCCAATTAATTGGGTAGCTGCCTCCAAACTATCCAAAAGTCGTTTTTGGGATACTTGCCAAGGCCTGCATATGCTACAACTATGTCTGTCTTGAGAAAGCTACATTAACAGAATTTTAAAGAATTAGCAAGCACCATATAATCCTGGTATTAGAAAGGTGTACTTGTGATACAAAGCCCACATTCCATGTTCTCATGCTAAGGTTAAATGGTGGCTCAACTGGTCCTATTCCACACCCTGATCTGGATTTGCTAAGAGCAGAACATATGCACCTAGGATTTCAGAATCATCCAAACTTCTGGGACTCATGTCCGTGCTTAACATTTCATAAATCAATTCTCCATCCATTTAGTCTTATTCTCAGGTTTGGAGATAGAAATATATGTACTATTGATCGCAGAAACTGGTCCACTACGTAGTCTTATGCCTGCTGTTTTTTGTTTTCCTCTGGGATAGTAGTTATAGTTCAAGAATTAAAATACTTTCTTGCACTTTTAATTCAAAACTCAGTTTCTGATAAAACTCTAGTTCTTCTCTATTGCTCCCCTAGGAACTTACCATGACACTCCACTCCTTAGGTTAAGTGCTTTGAAGTTATTTATAATGTACCCCTTTGTATTCAAGGAAATAGCAGCCTGTCAGCCGAACAGAGCAAAGCCTCGGCGGCAAAGGGAAATGTACACTGGAGTAAATTTCCCCAATTCATTTGAATTCCTGAAGTGCTTATTCCCTGAATGCAGAAAAGGAGATAACGCATACTGGCACATGTTATTTCATAGTGGACTTAAGCTACATCCTACCAGAACAGCAAAAAAGTTCTCTCTGTTGCTGACAAAATCAGATTTATTAATTAGCATCCTGTAACTGTGGATTCTTTATCCAAATCTACAAAACTGCTGTAAAGAAAGGAAGGTATGTGTTAATGCAAACTGTCTTCTTTTATCAGAAAAACTCATTTTTCAACTATGCCAAAAAAAGGAAAAAATAAAATACATTTGCCCATAACAGGTTTAGTAATTTGACTGATGAAACAATGGCCAAATACTTAAAGGAGTAAATTATGGAAGCAAAGAAAGTTGCTTTTTAAAACAAGAAACAAAAAAAAAATCCTTTTGCTAAGTTATGAAATGTCTTATTGTGACACATTATACATTATGATGATTGTAGAGAAAAGCCTCAACATTAAGAAAACCAAGATCATGGCATCCGGCCCTCTCAATTCCTGGCAAATAGATGGGGAAGAAATGGAGGTAGTGACAGATTTTATTTTCCTGGGCTCCAAGATCACCGCAGATGGGGACTGCAGCCAAGAAATTAAAAGACGCTTGCTCCTGGGGAGGAAAGCTATGGCAAATCTAGATAGCATACTAAAAAGCAGAGACATCACCCTGCCAACAAAAGTGTGTATAGTCAAGGCTATGGTTTTCCCAGTTGCAATGTATGGCTTTGAAAGTTGGACCATAAGAAAGGCTGAGCACCAAAGAATTGAGGCCTTTGCACTATGGTGCTGGAGAAGACTCCTGCGAGTCCCTTGGACTGCAAGGCGATCAAACCGGTCAGTCCTAGAGGAGATCAACCCTGACTGCTCTTTAAAAGGCCAGATCCTGAAGACTGCTCTTTAAAAGGCCAGATCCTCAAATACCTTGACCACCTAATGAGAAGGAAGCACTCACTGGAAAAGAGCCTAATGCTGGGAAAGGTTGAGGGCAATAGAAGAAGGTGATGACAGAGAATGAAGTGGCTGGATGGAGTCACTGAAGCAGTAGGCATGAGCTTAAATGCACTCCAGAAGATGGTAGAGGAAAAGCAAGGCCTGGAGGAACGTTGTCCATGGGGTCGCGATGGGTCGGACACAACTTTGCAACTAACAACAACAAAGAGAAAAGCATGAAGAATGGGACAAACTGGACAATCTTTTTTGATTTTTATCATGAAACTTCAAATAAGAATGTCTATGGAGATTCTCAATCATCGAGGTCCCAGTTGTCCCAAAGGTGCTTTTCAAAAGGCAATTGGACTGACTTCCTTGGTTTTTTCCTTGAAAATGTTTCAGTTCTCATCCAAGAAAGTCCAGTTGCCTTTTGAAAAGCATCTTTGGGACAGCCATGACCTGGATGACTGACAATCTCCATAGACATTTAGCTATGCACTTTGGGGTGAAAAAGAGTGAGAGAAAGTGTTCCCAGAGTGTATGTTTTATTAGGGTAGTAGTTTGCTTTGGCAAGATTCTATCTATAGGTGAGGGACAACAAAGAAATCTTCTTAGAAGAATTACTGTATTCTTCTTAGTTTTTGAGGCCTGATAGTGCATTTCCTTATACAGTAGTCACACAGTTGCAATAGCCCCAGTCATGTGATCAAAATTAGGATATTTAGCAACTGGCATGTATTACCAACCCTTGCAGCATCTTGGGATCATGTGGTTTTTCATAGATTGTAGCATCCATGAACTCATTCATGCAACTTAAATCTATGGATGGCTAGTATTCAGAGGATTTCCAGTGTCATAGTTTATGATAACAATTGTTCCATGAAGGAAATTTGTTTTGATTGCTTTTCTTCTTTAATAACTATTTTATTGTTTGTAAATTGTCTTGTTTTGCATTCTTTGCATACCAATCTTGACTCTTTGAGGAGGCAAAATGGACTAAAAATACAAATAGCAGTTGGATAGCACCCTTTTCATGGCCATTGAAGTTACTGGCTCTGCAAATGTCTCAACTCTCACCCAGTCTATACTCTTTTTTCATTACACTGGCTGAAAACAAAATTACATTGAAACATTTCTATGGATTCATACAAGGGAAAGATTCTGAAGCTGGAATCTGTGCTATAATTTTGCTTCACTACAGAACCTCAGCAGATGATGGCAGCATTTAACTGAGTTGAGTTTGAAAACTATGCAAAATTGGGATTGATTAATGCTCAAGTGGGAGACCTCCAGGGAATAGTAGGGATGTTAAGTCTAGACTGGAGAATTTTAAAACACATCTCAATAATAGATAAAAGCCATTTTTGTACTGCTGCCAACAAAGCTACATGGATACACGCCCGACCTTATTTTTATCTCCGGGCAGTGGCTTAATGATCTGGGTGGGGTTTCTCCATCTGTACAGCCCCTCTCATGGACAGATCATCATCTCCTGCGGCTGGGCCTCCGTCATGCCACCTCCCGCTGCTGGGAGGCGGAACCGACCAGGTGGTTCTGCCCCAGGCGCCTGATGGACCCAGAAAGGTTTCAGACAGCGCTTGGTTTGATTCCTGCCTCCCTCTCCCACAGCCGGGCCGAGACCTTGGTTGACGCCTGGCAACGGGCTGCTTCGGAGGCTCTCGACCGCATTGTTCTTTTGCGGCCTCTGACCCGGCGCAGGTCCCAGTTGGCCCCATGGTTCTCCGTGGACCTACGGGAGATGAAGCGCCGGAGGAGGGGCCTAGAGAGCGTTTGGAGATCCACTCGGTCCGAATCTGACCGAGCACAGTTAAGATCTTTCACTAGATCTTATCTTACTTTGCCGCCCTCATTGCGTCCGCAGACAATCGCCCGGCCGCCCTGTTTAGGGTGACCCGCTCCCTTCTAAATCAAGGGACAGGGGAAGATCCCTTGCGGGGATGGGCCGAGGAGTTTAGTCAGCATCTGCTGGACAGATTCGCTCAGATTTGGACCGGCCTGGACTCCGATTGGGCAGTATCTGACGAGAAGGAAGTGATAGGTCTGGCCAATATTATCTGGGAGGAGTTTGACCCTGTGACTCCGGATAAAGTGGACAGGATCATGGGTAGATTAAGTGCCGCCACTTGTTTACTGGACCCGTGTCCCTCCTGGCTGGTTTATGCGGCTCAGGAGGTTACACGAGGCTGGCTCCAGGCAGTGATCAATGCTTCTTTGAGTGAGAGGTGCTTCCCTGCCGCCTTGAAGGAGGCGGTGGTGAGGCCCCTCCTCAAGAAACCTGCTCTGGACCCAGCTATTTTAAATAATTTTCATCCTGTCTCCAACCTTCGCTTTCTTGCGAAGGTTGTTGAGAGCGTGGTGGTACAGCAGCTCCCGTTGGTCCTGGAGGAAACTGAGTATCTGGATCCATACCAATCGGGTTTCAGGCCCGGGTACAGCACGGAGACAGCATTGTGGTTGCGCTGGTGGATGATCTCTGGCGGGCTCGAGATAGGGGTTATTCCTCTATCCTGGTCCTATTAGATCTCTCAGCGGCTTTTGATACCATCGACCATGGTATCTTGCTGTGACATCTCCAGGGGTTGGGAGTGGGAGGCACCATCTTACGGTGGTTCTCCTCCTACCTCTTGGGCTGTTCACAGACGGTGTTGGCAGGAGGACAGAGGTCAACCCCGAGGCCCCTTGATTGTGGGGTGCCTCAGGGGTCGGTCCTCTCTCCCCTCCTGTTCAACATCTACATGAAGCCACTGGGTGAGATCATACGTGGTTTCGGAGTGAGGTATTATCAATATGCTGGTGATACCCAGCTTTTCATCTCCACTCCGAACCAACCCAGTGATGCCCTCGACGTGATGTCCCGTTGCCTGGAAGCGGTACGGATCTGGATGGGGAAGAACAGGCTCCAACTCAACCCGGCCAAGACCGAGTGGCTCTACGTATCAGCATCTCGTGTTGTCCAAGATTCACCATCTTTGGTTATGGGGGGAGAGGTGTTGCCTCCCGTTGATAGGGCGCGCAACTTGGGCGTCCTCCTGGATGCATGACTCAATTTAGAAGACCATATAGGGGTCGTGGCCAGGAGGGCATTTGCCCAGGTTCACCTGGTGCACCAGTTGCGCCCCTATCTGGACCGTGATGCCTTATGTACGGTCACTCATGCATTCGTTACCTCCCGTGTAGGTTACTGCAATGGTCTCTACATGGGGCTGCCCTTGAAGGCCACCCGGAGGCTTCAGCTGGTGCAGAATGCGGCTGCGCGGGTTGTGATGGGAGCATCCCGATACTCCCATATTACACCCCTCCTGTGTGAGCTGCATTGGTTGCCGGTTGCCCTCCGGGTGAGGTTCAAGGTGCTGGTTCTTACTTATAAAGCCCTACATGGCTTAGGCCCGGGATATTTGCAGGACCGTCTGCTGCCAGGAATGACTTCCCATCGCCCTGTGCGCTCACACAGAGAGGGTCTCCTCAGGATGCCATCGGCTAGACAATGTCAGCTGGCGACCCCCAGGGGGAGGGCCTTCTCTGTCGGGGCGCCTGCCCTTTGGAATCAGCTCCCCCAAGAACTTCAGATGGCCCCAGATCTCCGGTCCTTTCGTCGCAACCTAAAGACATACCTTTTCCAACTGGCTGACCTGGACTGACGACGGGGTTTTTAATTTTGTTTTAATTTTTATTGGTTTTTAGTGGGGCTTAGTAAAATTTAATTTCTTTTAATATTTGTATTTATTGTTTTTATTGTTGTTTTTATTGTTGTTAGCCACCCTGAGTCCTTCGGGAGATAGGGCGGCATATAAGTCCCATAATTAAATTAAATTAAATTAAATTAAATTAAATTAAATTAAATACGTTCATAAAGTCACTAGAAATCAAACTCAGTAAAGGATCTTACTCAACTGCCCAGTTTTTCCCCATAAAACTAACAGCAGAAACTCGGGGCTGTATTCAAGTAAGCATGGGGTCTCATGAAACACACAGAAAAGCAGAAGAGAATCTGCAAGCAATCCAGAATTTACTATATACTCAAGTCTTATTAACATCCATTGAAATAAGTAGGGTTACAGGTAACGGGATAATTTTCTTCTTTTTTAATTTCCAGCTTTCTATGTCTGCAGCATAAAAAGTAAGAGATTCCTTGAGGAGATTGTGAAATGATACCTCTTGAGACATTCTGAAACTTTTAACACATGAATATAGAGAATTAATGTTGAAAAGAAATTATTTAAATTTCAGAGTGCTGAAGTTTAATAACATATAATCTGTGATTCCAAGGGTTCTTTTCACACATTGCAAACACTGAGTTTTAGTATTTGCTGTCATGGCGCCACAAACAAATGCTACTTATATTTTCAACTTAGGTGAATATTTATATAGTAGTGTCAACAATTTGGTCAAGATAATCCATTTCTTCCAGAAGTCTCTGTAGCTGTGCACTCATTACCTACTCTACCAGGTTTTTTTTAAAAGAGAAGGTTAAACACAGTGCAGTCATCTGCAGTAGCTGGACCAAGAGTTGGTCTCTTGAGAAAGGAATATATCAGTGCCTCTTTCAAAGCTCTCAAGAAATGCTTCTCTCCCAAGGATGTATTACCACTTCAAATACCCAGCTCCTATTACCTTCTTGGATGCTTTTATTAATCAGGAGGAACAGAGATCCAGTCCACACCATGCTGAACTTAAGGTACAGAGATGCCTGTGTGCTTCCTCAGGACTCCACAAATAACCAGCTGTACACAAACATAAGTTAACATCCAGATGCAGAACAAATTCCTTTCAATGGCCCACCAACAATTTTGGAATCATAGTGAAGGAGTGGTAAAGGCCAAATGCTTTTTCTTCCAGTACAGAATAGTCAAACAAAAGTCACAAGGATTAATTTTACTGGCAAGCTTTGTTTAAAAGTCCTGATGCTAAACTCCCTATTACAAGGAATACAATGCTAGTATATCAACCTAGCAACAAAATGGAGAAGAGAACTTAACTTTCATTCTAGCCTGTTCATCCTCTGCCTCTTAATAAGACCAAATTTTAAAAAGATTCAGACAACCAATATGATTACCATCTCATTAGCATCATCCACTTTTGAGAACTTTAAGAAAACATGACATTTGCACTGACATTGAAGAGGTCAAGCTACACTTAGAATTGCCTAGAACAACTGAAACTAATCCATTGAAAAATTGTTAATAATCTTCCCAAATACCTTTTTCCAACTACTTTTGTGACACGCAACAATAACCGCCATGAAGAGGCAATGTGCTTTGAAAACCTCTCAGAATGAGATTTCACAAAATTATGTCCTCTTTTATCAGATACTCAGAGGGAAGCAACTGCCTGCCTGAATAACAAAAGATTTTTAAAAGGCTGTTATAACAATTGCATTGGCTCCTAGTTTATTTCCCAACACATTTCAGAGTTCTGAAATGAGCAAATCTCATCCTTAAAGGGCTATGCAGAATATTGCAAAACTTCTACTACAATATTACAGAAGAACAGCATAAATGGCATCATCATGACAGATAACCATGTACAGTTTGACTACAAACACAATGAAATAGGATGGTAGAACTTCATACCTTTCAGCTCCTCCAGATTTGACATTAAAAATTTACCTCCCATTGACTGATTACTGATTAATTTATTTTTACAATTAAAAACAAAAGCAAACAATATAGGGAAACAATAAAATGTATTATAGATACCTGACAGCTGTAGACAAAGAAAAAGATACTGTATTTACCAAAACTGTTTAACAGCTGGACATCTGATAGTGATGGCCAGTGCAGTGAAATTAGCAATGTGCTTGGAGGTATCCAGTGACCTGTGGGCTAAGAGTACCCTGGTGTAAGAGTAGGTTGGAAAATACAATATTGGCTGACCATGCTGAATAGAAGGACAAAAGAGCCTGTTTCTTTTCCTTCAAACAAACAGGTGCAATGTGGCCTTTGTGCAGGGATGTGTTCAGTCTTTTAACAGTGAAAATGGCAAAATATTATAACCAACAGGTGAGAGGGTATGAGCAAAGAATATTTGCTAAATTCTTAGCAGGGAGAACAGCCTCTTGAACCAAGGAATGGGTTTTGCTCAGGTTCTTCTACATAGTGGCATTAGTTCCACATGCAGATAATTTTAGTCAAAAAGAGAGGATTGAGTAACAGGGAAATAGAAGGGACACTTTGCCCACAACGGAAATATATTGCACAAGGGAAAGTGCAAGTCATCTGCACAATGGTTTGAAAACATGCCTTTCTGGCCACACACACATATCCCCTTCAGTAGGCATTTAAAAAAGTGTACAATCCCTTATTTTCTTCTGGATGGAGCTCCAGGTTCCTGCTTCTCAAAACTTCTCTCCCCTACAGTGTCCCGAGTCACACAATATGTTGTTGTTGTTGTTGTTGTTGTTGTTAGTTGCGAAGTCGTGTCCGACCCATCGCGACCCTATGGACAACGTTCCTCCAGGCCTTCCTGTCATCCACCATCCTCCGGAGTCCATTCAAGCTCACACCCACTGCTTCAGTGACTCCATCCAGCCACCTCATTCTCTGTCGTCCCCTTCTTCTATTGCCCTCAATCTTTCCCAGCATTAGGCTCTTCTCCAGTGAGTCCTTCCTTCTCATTAGATGGCCAAAGTATTTGAGTTTTAGCTTCAGGATCTGGCCTTCTAAAGAGCAGTCAGGGTTGATCTCCTCTAGGACTGACCGGTTTGATCGCCTTGCAGTCCAAGGGACTCGCAGGAGTCTTCTCCAGCACCAGAGTTCAAAGGCTTCAATTCTTTGGCGTTCAGCCTTTCTTATGGTCCAGCTTTCACTGCCATACATTGCAACTGGGAAGACCATAGCCTTGACTATACGCACTTTTGTTGACAGGGTGATGTCTCTGCTTTTTAGTGTGCTGTCTAGATTTGCCATGGCTTTCCTCCCCAGGAGCAAGCGTCTTTTAATTTCTTGGCTACAGTCCCCATCTGCAGTGATCTTGGAGCCCAGGAAAATAAAATCTGTCACTACCTCCATTTCTTCCCCATCTATTTGCCAGGAATTGAGAGGGCCAGATGCCATGATCTTGGTTTTCTTAATGTTTAGTTTCAACCCAAGTTTTGCACTCTCCTTCTTCACTCGCAACAAGAGGCTCTTTAGTTCCTCTTCACTTTCTGCCATTAGAGTGGTGTCATCTGCATATCTTAGGTTGTTGATGTTTCTTCCGGCAATCTTAATTCCAACTTTTGATTCATCTAGCCCTGCCTTTCTCATGATGTGCTCTGCATATAAATTAAATAGGCAAGGCAACAGTATACAGCCTTGCCGGACTCCTTTCCCAATTTTGAACCAATCAGTGGTTCCGTGTCCAGTTCTCACTGTTGCTTCTTGGCCCGCATATAGGTTTCTCAAAAGACAAATAAGATTGTCTGGTATGCCCATCTCTTTAAGGACTTGCCACAGTTTGTTATGACCCACACAATCAAAGGCTTTAGCATAGTCAATGAAGCAGAAGTAGATGTTTTTCTGGAACTCTCTAGCTTTCTCCATGATCCAGCGTATGTTAGCAATTTGATCTCTAGTTCCTCTGCCTCTTCGAAATCCTGCCTGTACTTCTGGTAGTTCTCGATCCACATACTGCTGGAGTCTAGCTTGTAGAATTTTAAGCATAACTTTACTAGCATGTGAAATGAGTGCAATGGTGCGATAGTTTGAACATTCTTTGGCACTGCCTTTCTTTCACACAATATACTAAACCATAAACCCGAGGGCCACTGTTATGTTCATACAACATACTAGGTGCAAACAAAAAAAAATATTATGTGATATGTTCAGTTAATTTACTGTAACTGTTAACATCTGAGCTCCTGCAACATGCTAAACTGCAAATTACCTAACTCCACTTTGTATTGTGTAATTTCAACCAGTCAGCACCTTGCAAGAGTCTACACTATGGATGTATCAAGTATCTGACAGAAATGCAACTGTCAGATCAACCAGCTACCAAATACCTTCAAGCAGAATAATTATACATATGCCTGAGGTCGTACTTGCAGCCCCAAATCAATGCCAAGACCAGTTCCTAGCTCACTATAATTTAAATGTAGTTTAATTTAGGTTTTTTTTCTGTTGTGGTACTTCATTACCTATTGGCTTGGCTTAGACCTGGCTTAAAAACAGTTACTGTGAGATGGACCTTGGAGTCCTAGTGGATGATCACTTAACTATGAGCTAGTGCAGCAGCAGCCAAAAAAGCTAATACAATCCTGGGTTGTATAAACAGAGGCATAGAATCAAGATCACACAAGGTATTAGTACCGCTTTATAACACACCTCGAATACTGCAACCAATTTTGGCCACCATATCACAAAAAAGATGTTGAGAGTTTGGAAAAAATTCATAGAAGAGCAACTAAGATGATCAAAGACCTGGAGACCAAAACATATAAAGAATGGCTGCGGAACTTGGCTTTGGCTAGTCTAAAGAAAAGAAGAAATAGGGAAGATGTGATAGCAGTATTCCAGTATCTGAGGGGCTGCCACAAGGCAGAGGGGCTTGTTTCACAGAACACCAGAGGGAAGGATGAGAAACGATCATTGGAAACTGATCAAAGAGAGAAGCAATCTGGAATTAAGGAGAAACTTCCTGACAGTGAGGACAATTAAGCAGTGGAACAGCTTACCCTCAGAAATTGTGGGCGCTCTATCACTGGAAATTTTCCAGAAGAGATTGGACAATTACCTGCTTGAACAGGGGGCTGGACTAGAAGACCTCCAAGGTCCCTTCCAGCACTATTCTATTCTATTCTATTCTATTCTATTCCTATTTCTATTTCTATTTCTATTTCTATTTCTATTCCATTCCATTCCATTGCAATGTGCTCTACACTGAAAAGGATCCAGAAGCTTTAGCTGGTACAAAATGCAGCTGCTTGAGCAATCTTGGATGCCCCCAAAACAGCGCATATAATATCTCTGCTGTGTGAGTTGCATTAGAGGCTGGTTTCTTTCCAGGTCAAATTCAAAGTGTTGGTTATGATCTCTTTAAAGTCTTAAATGGCATGGGCCCATCTTTGCCCCATCACAACAACAGTCTGTAGGCAGGGAAGATATGTATGTATGTATGTATGTATGTATGTATGTATGTGTATGATATGTATACATACATACATATCTTCCCTATCTACTGGGTAGGACAGACTGATGTTGTGATAGGACAAAGATGGTTCTGTAGGTAACCTGTATGTATTAATTTGCTTGCCACCATCTCCCCTCGAGATGTTGCTGACCCTGTCAGTTAAAGGCCCAGGAAGAGAGCCTTCTCTATTGTTGCCCCTGTCCTTTGGAGCATTCTCCCTCCAGAGGCGAGGTGGGCCCCAATTCTCTTGGCCTTTCAAAAATACCTGAAGACCTGGCTCTTGCCATCTCACTTGGGACTCATAGAGGAGCATGCAGCAGGAGCTGTGGCCATGAAGGCCTTCCTCTCGTCTTTTAATTCATTTTTAATGTTGAGTTTACTATTCTTGTCTCTATTTTAAATTTTTATATTCAGTTTTTGTGTTTTTAACATTTTATTTGTACATCACCCAGAGTCCCTCTGTGAGGAAAATCAGCAGTTTCTAAATTTGATAAATAAATGTTATGCAAATAATAACTAAATTAACCCTCTGCTTGTAACCCAACCCCAACTCTGAACACAACCTCCTCCTGACCTTAGCCAATCATATTAATGAGAACAGATCAGCTAACTGGGTTATTTGCCCTAGTGGTTTTAATGTAGATATGAAACTGCAGTGAGGGAAGGATAAGGAAAGGAAAGAAAAATGAAAATCTTGAGGGAATCCCAAAGTTCTCCCAAGGCTGAACCTTCCCCCCCACCCCAGGATAAACAATTTCTGAATCCTTTCCTCAAGAAAGGATCAAAGCTCAACTCCCCAAATCAACCCAGAAAAATACTATTGGCAACAGTACTAAAAGTCATTCAAAGGTTTTTCTATTCCCTTAAATTCTCCTGGTAGGTTGACCAATTTTATTTTTATCACAAAATCAGGTACAAAAGCACAGTGCAATTCATATAATTACTATAGTGCAAGATGAAGGGAAGTCAGACAACATGACCTATAATCTTTCTGAAGAAAAAAAAATAATAGAATCCAAAAGGTAAGGGATTACATACTTCTTCAAGAATTTTGAAGAAGGTAAAGGCTACAGGATTACATCTTCAAATACTCAGGAAATGAATCCAAAGGTTTACAAGGATTTAAACCAATCTCTGAAGGCATTCTTTGGTTAAAGCTCTGTTCTCTTTCAATTCTTGCTAAACACAATCAATCTTCTACTGATCTTGGTGTTTTTTCAAACACAGTAAATCAATTTTAGCTCTTGCCAACACCAATATAATTTGGGGATATGCTCTCTAGAGACAAGCGAGAAGGTTTTTGAGTATTATACTGCTGTAGTTCAGAACAATAAACCTTTAGGAATTTGGATCATATCTACATATTACCACTTACAGCAGCAGCTGTAGAACTCACAAAATTGAAATTGTCTACTCAAAGGTATTACCACACATCGGAAAAGAAAAGGCCAGGCTAGAACCATTTCTAATGCAATCATTTTCTGTGTGCAGGAGTTAGTTTGGCTGTATAATTAAATTATATAAATAATATAGTCAAAAAAATACCTTCAAGGTAATATAATCTAGCCACACACATAATACAAGCTGTGTAGTGCAGGATACAGTTATAATAACCTACCACAACTTTTTAAGTAGTTTGTTCCACTGACATACAATTCACACTGTTACAGAGTTTCTCATATCATTTAACTAGAACTGCTTGCTTATATTTTCCATTAAATATTTGCCTTATTTATTTGTTTAATTTCTATGCTGCCCATCTGACTGAGACAGCGATTCTGGATGGCTCAGAATATAATAAAATATAAAAATATTAGAAAATAATTAAAATTAAATAGAAAAGATTGAATAAAAAAGCTAAAAACCAAGATGATGGGCAGCCTGGGGGTGGAGATTTTCTCTACCCCCAATATAGAAGGCCCCATGTCGGGGCTCTAGGCCAAATGCAGAGCAAAGTTTTTAGATTCTTCTGGAGGGCTAGGAATGTGGGGCTGGACATCACTTCCAGCAGAAGACTTTTCCAGACAATGGGGGGGGGGGCGCACAGGAGAAAAGACTCTTCTCCTGGTCCTTGCCAGCCAACGAGATCCAAAGTAGGCTATTTCCACTGGAATGAGTGGGGCAGGCTAATTCCATCAGGATACCCTGGATCCATGCCATAAAGGGCTTTAAAGGTAATGACCCACACCTTGAATTGGATCCAGAAGCAAGCTGGTAGCCAGTGCTGCTCTCATAACAGTAGTGTCACATGTGTCACTAAAGGGGCCTCCAGCGAGGAACTATCCTCGCTGCTGTGTTCTGTACCAGGTGTAGCTTCTGAATACTCTTCAAAAGTAGCCCCATGTAGAGCATATTGCAGGAATCCAACTGGGAGATGACCATAGCATGAGTGACTGGGCGCAGGGGTCACAATCCATGAAAGGGTGCATTTGGCACAAACATGAAGTTGCACAAAGGCTCTCCTCACCACGACTGCCACCTGCTCTTTCAGCAGGAGTCACAATTCTAGGAGAACCTTGAACCCAAAGCCACTCTGTCTTACCAGGGTTCCAAGCACCATGAGAGGGCAGCTACAGCATCACTTGGATCACCAGGGATGGAGATGTAAAATTTGCTATCATTTGCACATTAATGATAACTCATCCCATAATGTTGGATGATCTCACCCAGCAGTTTCATGTAGATATTAAAAAAGAGCGGAGATAGCACCAAGCCCACCGTAAAGGAGCGGCCATGGACTGGACTTCTCACTCAGTATAAATACCGACTGAGACCTGCCTTAAAGAGAAGAGCTGAACCAGCACAAGATGGGTCGCCCAGCCCCAGCTCTTGCAATTGGCCCAAAAGGATACTATGGTCAATAGTATCAAACGCAAACAAGATGTCAAGAAGACCATGGATGGATGCACTACTCCCATCCTGTTCCTGCCAGAGATCATCTACAAGTGCTACCAATGCTATCTCTGTCCCATAACCATACCTAAAACCCAATTGAAAGGACTCCTCCAGACAATCCATTTCATCTAGGATCTTCTGAAGTTGCATCACAATCACTTCTTCCATCATTTTCCCTAAAAAGGGGAGGTGGGAAACTGAATAGAAAAGTGCTGGCAGATGGGATGCCGTGAAGATTTCTTAAGGTCCCAGAAATGCCTCCCCCCTTGCAGGGAATGTATTAATTACTGCTTGGACACACGTGCAAGTCACCCTCGTGGAGGTTTTACCAACCAGGAGGGGCAAAGATTTAATAAACAAGTAGTTGCGCTAACAGCACTGAGGAACCTGTCCACTTCCTCAGGTCCAACAGGGTCAAACTGCTCCCAGATAATTAGGTAAGTCTGCTCCCTGGGCATCTGCAATGGATCCACTCCATGTTTGGATTCCTGGAAACAAATTCCAGGATTTCTTCTCTCAGGTGCTCAACAAATTCCTCTTTATATTTTCTGTATCCACCAGAAGTGATTTGGACAAGCCTAGCTGACTTTGGCTCATTTCAGAAGCTATGCAGTCAGCCTTGGTTGATATTGGGATGAGGGACCAAAATGTGACTGGCAACTACTGCCAGGAAAATCACATTATAGTAATTAGGAATCAAGCTCAAGTTTTGCCTTTAGTTCATCACTAGGGTTGAAGCAGAATTCAATTACCAATTCAAATGGACTGAAAGACTGGTTGGTTTCTTGTATATTCTTTTTTTTAAATTGGAAACCAATTGTTTGGAAACTAACAGGAAGACAATGAAATTGCATATTTTATGGTTACAAAGAAGTTGATTTTACAAGATTGGAAGGATACTTATGCTCCATCGGGTATATAATGAGCTGAAGAGTCTATCTCCTTCTATATTTGATCAAGCACTTTATCCACTGAAAGGACTATTGTACTTACCAATCTGAACTGGAAATACTAACATCTTAATTTCTAGTTTCTCATTGTTAAAGGAACTGACAAATTTTAACATTTATTATATACCATGATATAAATATATATGCATAATGAACTTGTTTACTTTATAACAAATTAATGCCTTTGTACTTGTTTCCTATTTTTTCTTTTTAAAAAATATAAATAATAACAATCATCACAAGAATCAATCCAATTACTCCTGAAATTGAAATAAGAGAGTACCAATTTCTTTTATTTAGAAAACACAGTACCTTTAACTAACTCTGGTTGTGTCCCAGTGTGTAACCTGTCAAGGTCATTCTGAATCTTAATTCAGTATGCTATTAGGTTATCTGCCCTTGCATGCACCCTGTAGTTAACATAAGCATCTCCTTTATAAAGTCATTTATACAATAGCTGAATAACACATGGCTTAGGTACAACCTGTACCATTCAAATATTTTTCATGCACTGCTGAAAATGGGATACAGAGAACAGAATGTTTTTATGATAGGACAAGCCATTACCTATTAAAATCATGTTAAGCTGATATGATTTATTTTTGATAAACTCAAGCTGGCTCCTAACAATTTAAGTATGCTTTGGTAGCTACTCACAAACTACCTGATAATAGCAATAGCACTTAGACTTATATATCAGTTGATAGTGTTTCACAGCACTTTCTAAGCAGCTTACAGAGTCAACTTATTGCCCCCAACAATCTAGTCTTCATTTTACTAACCTTGGAAGGATGGGTGACTGATTCAACCTTGAGCCAGTCAGGATCGAACACCTGGCAATGAGCAAAGTCAGCCTGCAATGCCACATTCTAACCACTGTGCCACCATGGCTCTAACCAATTCTAGAATTTTTCCCAGGGTGATTCACACACTAACCCACAAGATGAAGGACTGCATTCCACAGATCAAGTCCACAATCCTCCATTTTTTGACTCCAGGGATAAATCTTGCCCATCTCCAGACTATTACTCCGGGGTCCGGAGTACCTCAGGGAACACCTGCTGCCGGCGTCAACTTCCCTCCGCCCTGTGCGTTCCCACAGAGAGGGCCTCCTCAGGGTGCCACCGGTCAGAGAATGTAGATTGGTGGCCCCCAGGGGGAGATCTTTCTCTGTGGGCGCCCCGGAGCTATGGAACCAGTTACCGGTTGAGCTCCGGACGGCGCCCGATCTTCGCTCCTTTCGCCGCGATCTGAAAACATACCTGTTCGAACAAGCCGGCCTGGCCTGAGGGGGGATTGGTGGGGTTTTTACTATCACTTTATTGGGGTTTTATTAATGTATTTATTGTTGGGCATGTATTTAATTACTTTTTAATTTTTGTAGCTTTGTGTTTTATTCTTGCCCTGTACACCGCCCTGAGTCCTTCGGGAGAAGGGCGGTATACAAATATTAATAAATTAAAATTAAATTAAATTATTAGTTCCTTGCTCATATCCACGATTTCTCAGGGATTAGAATAAGTGCCCCTTCAGCACAGCACTGCAATGCAGTGGGCTCCAGAAGATTATTGGGAAGATTATTCTGCAATCAGGAATAACCTTCCCACTGAAAGGATCATTTCTTAAAATACACCTGCCTTTTCTCATTTGGGCAAGAAGAAACAATCTCTCTGTTCCTTTCCAGAAGTACCTTGCCTCTCCTTTCAAAACATTTTACTGACTTCAATAAACTAGAATGTGAGAAAGAAAACTTCAAACCCCTTCAACTTTTTGAATGGCAGAACAAGAGTAGCATTCACTCTTGGGTTGACTGAGCCCAAAGTCAGGCTTTCTCCTTCACCTGCTACCTACAAGAACAACAAAGCTTTCCCAGTAGGTTTTATAGCATGGCTTCCTCTATTTGTAAAACAGGCATTAGCCATACAGTTGGACTCAATGAAATACTGCTGTTTCCTCAAACTGTAAACCAGAATACAGTGGTGTTTCTCAACCTCAGCAACTAGACATCAACTCCTAGAATTCCGCAGCCTGGGAAATAGTAGAGGAAAAATAATAAATGCATAAAGCCAGCACATTCTGTTTGGAGTAAATATGACAACATCTACAAGAACCAAATGTAAGATGGGGAAGTTACCTCAAAAAAAGTTGTGGTAAATTGTCGGGTGCATCAACTACCATTAGATATACTATATAATAGCCTGGTCCACAGAAGATATGAAAGTGGCTAGGATCCTACAACATGCTGGATTTTAATTCATTTATTGGTATAAAGTGCATATTCCTAGAATCTTCTGGGAAGCGAGAAGGTTACTGCAAGCAACAAAGAAGTAGGATTTTCTCTCAAGCTAGCAATCCTTAATAGATATATCTCTACATGGAGGGGGAAATGCAATGGGAAATTTAGGATACTGTCCTGGGCCCTCTTCTCTTCAATTCTTTATAAATGACTTAGACAAAGGGATAGAAAGGATGTTCAATAAATCTGCAAACGTCGCAAAGCTGGAGGGGGGCAGAATTATTAACACCCCAGAAGAGAAGCTTTTCTATAAAGGATCTTTATAGACTTGAATATTGGGCCCTATCCAACCAAATGCAGTTAAAAGGTGAGAAATGAAAGGTTCTGCATTTCAGTATGAAAAACCAGATACACAAGTATAATGTAGGTAGGCAATACCTTTGAGAAGGATATGAGTGGCCTGGTAGACCACAGCTTAAGCTTGAACCAGCAGTGTGCTACAACTGCTAAAAATAAACAGTGCAGTCTTGGGCTACATCAACAAAGGTATAATGGTGAGATCACAGAAAATGACAGCTCCACCACTCTACACTGTATTGATCAGACTGCACCAGGAATACAGGGCCCAGCTTTGATCCTCACAGTACAAGAAGGATGCTGAGCAACTGGAAAGAATGCAGAGAAAAGCAATAAAGACGGCAATGGCCATCTTAAGAATAATTAAAGGAATTATGTTCAGTCAAAATAAGTGAAGGCCAAGAGAAGACACAGTAGCAGTTTTCTAATAATTGAAGGGCTATCACAGGGAAGAGGATGTAGATTTGTCATAGTGAAGACAAGAACCAGTGGGTGTTGAGTGGAGTGGAGTGGAGTGGAGTGGAGTGGAGTGGAGTGGAGTGGAGTGGAGTGGAGTGGAGTGGAGTGGAGTAGAGTAGAGTAGAGTAGAGTAGAGTAGAGTAGAGTAGAGTAGAGTAGAATAGAATAGAATAGAATAGAATAGAATAGAATAGAATAGAATAGAATAGAATAGAATAGAATAGAATAGAATAGAATAGAATAGAACAGAACAGAATAGAATAGCTTTATTTGCCAAGTGTGATTGGACACACAAGGAATTTTTCTCTGATCAGAAGCTCTCGCTTATTTTGAGATTAAGGGACCCAAATCTCATAATAAGGAAGTATTTTCTGATGAGAGTTATTAAGCAATGGAATAATGTCCCTCCTAGAGTTGTGGATGCTCCATCACTGGTGGTTTTTAAGCAAACAGCCATTTGTCTGGGATGGTCTGAGAATTATTGCTATGGGCAGTGTGTTGGACTAAAAGACCTCCATTTCATCCAGCTCTATGATAATATGATTGCAACTTTGCAAGCATGCTGTTCAAAACCATCTCTTGAGTGGGGGTTGCCATTTGGCTTAGCCTTAACCAAATGGCACACTAACACCTCCTGTTCCACATATTCAAATGTTTGCAGAAGCTCAGTTAGATTGCTTTAATGAGTTGCTGCCTTCTCAGGCTTCCTGTTTGCTTCTACAGGATCCTGCAGGATGCTAAATGTCGAGCCTCAGACAAAACCGACAAATGACAAAACAAGAAGCCTATTCACACCCAAACAGAGGAACAAGAATCATTCACGTCAGCTGCACTCTCAGAAGCCCCCGCAGAATTATTTCTAGAGACAAAAAGAGGGTCACAAGATTTGCCTGTTTCTAGCCCTGCCATTATAACCAGATAGCTAGCTAAAAGACTCTGAAATAAAAGCCTATCCAAAAACCTTTGAAAAATATTATTCCTGTAATCCTTCCATTATTTCCTCTGGACACCATACAAAGCATTTGATACTTGGGGGAAAAATAGGCAGATTAGTGATGTGGAACAAGTACAATTTCAAGGCAATGAAAAAAGTTATCAAAGCAGGGAAAGGGTGGTTATTGTGTTGGTAAGATTCTTAATAACAAGGTGGGGGGACAGCATATCATACGTGAGACAGTGTCTTTGGTTTGGACTAATTTGCATTAAAATGGCACATTTATTGGAAGCAATGGATGAGTAACTGAAAGAAACACCGTTGTTAACCTACATGCACTTTATTTATTTCAAGAGCCTTGCAGGTTTTAACTGGACAAAGATCTACCGTATGAAGCAAGTATGTATTTTCCTATCAAAAATAATCATACACCTTGAAATTTACCATCCCACTTCCACAAACTTTGGCTTGAAAGCCATCTAGGTGACTTTGGGCCAGTCACTCTCTCTCAGCCCAACTCACTTCAAAGGGCTGTTGTTGTGAGGAAACTAGGAGGAAGACGACGTATTAGGTATTAGGTGTGTTCGCCACCCTGAATTATCTATAAAAATAATAAAGATGGAATTAGAAACACCCCCCCCCAAAAGAGCCATGTAGTCACCAATTCTCAATTAGACTGAACCTACAGTGCAGATAATAAACTAAGGGCAGTTTGATGTGGGCTTTATGTTTATTTCCTGAAGCAATACTGAAGTTTCATTACACTAACAAGTTAAGGAAATCATGCAGAACATAGTTTCTCGAGTTTTTTCCAACCAACTTACTACCAGCAGCTATAGGTTTACTGTGTAGGTGAAAAACATGGGGAAGGACTGCATATGTGCTATTCTGGGTCTCCCTCTAAGGAGGGAGCTTAAAATGTTCTCATCACCATCATTCCAAGCCGCTGCCCAAAGGCCTCTCCATAGGAACATTGGAGGATTTTTTGGGTGGCGGGGGAGGGGAATGTTTTCCTCTGAAGGCCCTGGCTTAACCTTATGCCTTATCAAACATGATCTTTCTTTTGCAAACTTCTCCTTTCCCTCCCCAAACGAGAATTTTTTTTCTCGTCTGATCAGATTTCAAAAATGTACACTAGCAGAGAGAAAAGATAAAACCCTAAGCCTATTTAATAATTACGTTCCAGCATTCCATTGAATTGGCAAGAATAAACGGGCTAGGAAAAGCATGCAGAACACGTCTTCTTGAATTCTTTCCACTCCCCTTACCAGAAGTAACCAAAGGAGGCACCTGTACTTTCTTCTGAGTAACAAATTAATGTGTTGTAAATGAGCCTGCTGTTTCTCTTATGGTGCATCTGTGTATCTGTGCACTGGGAAGATGTTCTCCTCTTGGGTCCTGTGAGCATGATGGAGCAGGGGCTTAGAATGGAGCCGTCAACAACACTTCAATGGTGTTTTTTTGTGTGTGCAGCCCATAACTAGACCCAGCCCTTTTTAAATTTTTTAAATCTTTTTTTTTTGGCTGGTTTCTTTACCATACCAAATTTGGTCCTGTTTTGTTCAGTTTTGGGAGCATTATCTTGCTGACACCCAGAGAGATGAGCAGGCAGGCAGGCAGCTAGATGGACCGACAGAACTGCAAATCCCATTACTTATTTTCTGTCCAATGTTTCATTTTTTAGAACGGATAAAAAGAACAAACCTCACCACGCTACAGTTTATATCTCTCAGACAAGCGTCCCTTTTTTCCATGCAGAGTGATTTAGCATCATAACCTTTTTCTTTTTTGCATAAGAAAACAGCATTCAATCAAGGCATAGTTTCTAAAAAGGAAGGGAGTAGTTATTCTTCCATCAAATTCCGCAGTTATGAGGAGAAATGCACTCTGCACATGATCAAGAATTCATTCCAAAGCAATGAACTGACATTTCAAGTTGATTTCAGCCTACGTGAGCCTAACTAAAGGTCATTTCGCAGACCTTATTACCAAGCATATAATCTTCATGTACTAGACTTGTAAGCACAACCATAGAGGTAGGAGAAAATGAAGAATCTTAATTCGGCTAAAACTTGGAAGGCTAAAAATAACCCAAGCAGAGACTTGCTGCGCATGCTGATGAGAAGGAAAGCACCAGAGAGAATGCCAATGAGCTTCTGCTGACGCAAGCCAGCTAGCTGCGTTCCACAGCATGCCAGGTTCCAGGGTGATATCAGACACTAATTTGGGAAGCGTGCATGCAACTTTGCTACAATTTCAGAGAGGAAGAGGAGAGGGGGTAGCAAACAAAAAGGAGTAAGAAAACTGAGTTGTGCTTTATTAATACCTGACAATTAAGCCAAAGATCAGAACTCCTCAACCAACAGCCTTACAAGGGTTTCTGCCCAGTCACTGCAGTCCAAACCTTGCAAGATCCAGAAAGTCAACATTTTCAGCCGTTCCTCTTCACCAACTCACGTATTAAAGGTTTACTATAAATCTGAAGAGGGACGCGGTGGCTCAGTGGGTTAAGACGCTGAGCTTGTCGATCAGAAGGTCGGCAGTTTGGCGAGTCGAATCCCGAGTGCCGCGTAGCAGAGTGAGCGCCTGTTACTCGTCCCAGCTTCTGCCAAGCTAGCAGTTCAAAAGCACGTAAAAAATGCAAGTAGAAAAATAGGGACCACTACGGTGGGAAGGTAACAGCACTCCGTGCGCCTTTGGCGTCTAGTCATGCCAGCCACATGACCACGGAGACGTCCTCAGACAAGCGCTGGCTCTTCGGCTTTGAAACGGAGATGAGCACTGGCCCCTAGAGTCGGAAACAACTAGCACGCATGTGCGGGGAAACCTTTACCTTTACCTTTACCTATAAATCTGAAAGCTCAGTTGGTCTACAGTGAGAGACTATTTGATGGATTGAATGACTTGATGCTGTTTGACTACAAACCATTCTGGGCAATTCAGAATACACCAAACAATGTGGAACAATACGCTGTTAACAGAAACAACAAAGTTAAACTTTGGAAAAGAAAGAGGGGCAAGATGGGGAACTCAGTGAACCCATCCTAGCCCTTCAGCTCTTCAGAATAAACAAATAAGCTGCAGCTATGGGAAATCCATCATTGCTTTCATCTCCCACTGATTCTATAAGGCAGGGGTCCCCAACCCCCGGTCCGTGGACCAGTACCAGGCCATGGCGTGCCAGCAACTGGTCCGCACAAACAAGGAAAACCCCATCCACAGGATGCAGGCAGCACACAAAACCACACCCCCTCCGGTCCGTGGAAAAACCCCTATCCACGTAACCGGTCCCTGGTGCCCAAACGGTTAGGGACCTCTGCTATAAGGGAACTGATAGGTCATTCCCAAAAGAACATTAGTGCTATCTACCCATACTTTGGTTGGCAGAAACATTTATTAGCATGACATTTGCTGTCCCATTTTGCTGATCCTTATCCTGCTTATAAAATTCTGCTTCATCACTGCCAGTCATCTGAGTTTCCTTCTAAGTCAAGTGATTTGATTGGATGCATCTTGAAGCTGCTTATGTTACTTGAGGTAAGGGGGGAAATATTACTTTAACATTAGTACAGCTAGAGATAACTTAAAAGCATCTCACCTCATGAGCTGAAGATTACATGAAAGTAACATGGGGATAAGGCAGAAAAAAGCTGTTTGTGTTGTGATTGGGTACAGACAGGTATATAGCCTTTATCCTTTTGCTGAGAGGAATGAATTCTACCTGGATCCTGCCTTTTGAGAGAGAAAAATCAAAGCCATTTTAGCAAAACAAGAAAACTTTCCTTTGCCAGAAGCTAGTTGGAGTAGAAAATACTTAGTGCAGATAAAACAGTCTAATGCAAGATAAGATTACATCGCATACTCACAAAGAAGTACAATGAACACATTATGGTCTGACACACTATCATCATAAGAAAACAAAGTATGTTCTGTAACAAGTTTATAAGGCAAGGTAGCCTGGTTGATCCAAAGGCTGATTACTGCCAATCAACTGCACACAGATCTGGTTCTTCTATGGAGATGGCCAAGTACACAAACTTTTCAGCTCAAACTCCAGAGCTGGTCCAGAATATAACAGAGTAATAGAATTGGAAGGGACCTTGGAGGTCTTCTAGTCCATCCCCCTGCTAAAGCAGGAGTCCTTAGACCATTTCAGAGAAATGTCTATCCCATCAGTCCAATCAGAGTAAGGAGTGAAGCAAACCGAACTACCACTGAAGTAGGTGCCATGTATATCAAGAGGATGAGTAGCAAGGCTAGGGCAAGATAAAGCAATGGCTAATAAAAAGACTAAACTCTCAGATATGTAGCTACAGTATATATTTATTCTACATAAGCAGAGGATTCACTACTCCAGAAGCTGCTACCTGGATTCATATAACTCATTGATACTTAAATCAAGATGTAACCCCCCCCCCACACACACACAATTGCTAAGCTCATATAACAAGCTAATCAGAAACTAATAAAGCCAAGGATGACTTACATTAATGGCCTACATTCCCCCAAATGATTAAGGTTCGAACTACTCCATCTAATTTGATCTGATTCTAACATACTATATGATGAGTTGAGTCTATCTGTTGCTTTGAGTTTGTGACTTTGAATCAATACCTGATCCACGCACAAGAACATCAGAAATGTACAGAATAGTAAACAAAACATAGAAGACAAACAATAAAGAAAGTATAAAGCCTTTACCCAATTCTACAAAGACAGGGAGCAGAGCCATCACCAGTAAATTTAAATATAGATTAGAGTCTGCAGCCACTGAAGATCCCAAAGTCAGTGAAATAGGAACTGGAGGGTTTAGAAAGTGAAACAGCATCACTAACTTCCTAAATATGAGCCTCAACAGATTGTCAGCAAACTGAATGCTGGAGTCATATAGGAAATAAGCCAATGATAATTTTGGGTGGGAACTGCAGAAATACAGGTTCAAAAGAGCAATTAATAATGTGTGGAGGGGAATCAACAAGACTGAATTGCAAAGGAAGTTCCAATTTCCAGTGAGAAAATACTATTTTCTGGAGAGTTCAAACATATCTATGAAAAGAAATTGGCAATCATTCACGTCATCTACAGACCTTTCCACTCATATGGTCCTCAAATATAATATGGAATGGGATCTCCATTAGCAAAAGTTTCATAAGTCATTTGCACCTCTCATCTGCCATACAGACATTTCCTCAGGTTAGAGTTTTCCTACTGTGCTACACAATTTGTCCCGACCTATCTGGAGTAAAATATTTTGCCTCTGGCCAAAGAATTAAAAAAAGCTTAATGAAGATCAGAAACGTGAGACAGCACTTTAAAAAAATATTATCATTGGTACTCTGCCATAAGGTAGCCACAGCCATAAACCAAAGAAAATAGAAACTCTATTGCCCATAACTAAGGGGAACATTTGCATTGTTGCAAAGCAAAGAGTTAGATAGGGAGCAATCCTTCTGGGGACGAGCTTTGGAATTCTTAGCTGAAGCTTCTCTGAAATGAATGGCAAACAAGATGGGCTAAGCCCACCTTCCCTTTACAGAAGGTACCACATCTTTCTTTCATGAACTCTTTTGCAACTCCAAAGCACAGACAGTTTTCGTAAGAGATATAAATTAGTCTGTATTAGAAAAGAAGGTCACTGCACATACTTTGAAAAGTTCAAGTCCTATTTGCAGTCAAGAGTCTCATTAAGCATTTGTGCCAATAAGGACTGCAAGTAACCCAGGCAGAAGCCAAATTCAACCGGCATTAAGCTATGACAACAAAACTTTCTAACGCCCTGAAAAATATTTATTTTTCCAGGACTATTCTCAATCATTCTCATTCTCTCTCTCCCAGTCTCCTGGAGAATCAAGCTTATGTAGCATATGCTGTTTAAACATCACAACTTGTGTCAAAGCCAAGAAACCAATAATCGATGAAAACAAGGGCAGCTGCAGGGTTTCACCTATCAAACTCTGGATGCTATGGTAGCAAAAAGAAACACAGCAGTCCTTTTGGCTTATAGCTACAGCAGCATGGTACAAAAGGATTGTGTACAATATTAGGTCTGAGCGGGCAACTACCACAGAAAGATATGCTTCTCCCCTGTTGCTGCAGAGAGCAGAAAGCACAGTAATTTGGATATTTAACAGATATTTAATGGCAAAAATCCAATTTTACAAGGCAGTCAGGGCAAAAGAACCTCAGTTAACAAAATTACTCCTCTCCTTGAATTTTTCAGGCCAATCCTCTTTTCTTTCCTGTAAAGTCCCAGCTATCCTCCTCCACCCCTTTTTCTCCTTCTTTGCTTTTTGGACAGTCTGTTTTTACATAATCTGGATAGAGAAAGAACAGAGACACTTCATCATCAAAGCCAATCAAGCTGCAGATCATTCAACTGTACAATATTGATTCTACTTTTCCTGTTAAATTTTGCATTCTATTTATAGTGACAATCATCTTTCTGTGCCTTCTGAAAACTCAGAACATCCATACCAGATGAGTTACAGCTTGGACCACAGAGAGCCAAGGATTCCCTCCATCACAAAACACATTTTAACATCACATCCATTTTCACCACCACATTGAAGGAAACTAAATAAAGCCATCTTAGTGGCTTATTAATATAACCATCCATAGCATAGAAAATAAGAAAGCTTCTAGATGATTTGGCCAAGAGCTCGGCCAAAATTGGAGATAGGCTAAATTTGCCCCTTTAAGTTTAAATGGAGATACTTCTTCCTTGTTACCTAATTATTTACATTTTACACCTTTTAAAAAACTTGCAAATTTTATTTGACATAAAACACAGGGACAAAGAAAATTCTCCAAACACTGGAGACATTTTTTTTGGGGGGAAAAACTTCATTTCTCACTTTTTTTATCAGAACCTGGCATTTTTAAAAAGAAATGTATGTAAAAAACCTTGTGAATGCTGTTTACCTAGAGGTGACAACAGGACAGAAGATGCATCACAAGCAGTATACATCTTTCAAATTTACCCCAACTCCCTAGAAAAATAAAAGGAATACTCTGAATTAAATATGTCAGCCATTTGAATGTGCATAAATAATCATTTAGTCACTTCCAAGTCCCTGATTAACTCAACTTTAATTTCAGCACTTTCCTCTCAACATTATTCCCCATTTAATTCAAAAGGCTACATTGCTAACTAGCAGAATCCAAAACATTTGGGAGGGGGAAGTTACAGATCATCTGCTCTGTAATGCAGGACATCCATAGATAAAGATTTTTCTGACAATGAGAACAATTTCCTTGACAGTGAGAACAATGAATCAATGGAACAGCTTGCCTTCAGAGGTTGTAGGTGCTCCACCACTGGAGGCTTTGAAGAAGAGACTGGCCAGCCACCTGTCTGAAATGGTATAGGGCAGGGATCCTTAACCTTGACAACTTTAAGACTTGTGGACTTCAACTCCCAGAATTCCTCAGCCAGCTTTCAGGGAGTTGAAGTCCACAAGTCTTAAATTTGCCATGGTTGAGGACCCTGGTATAGGGCCTCTTGCTAGAGCATGGGATTGGACTAGAAGATCTCCAAAGTCCCTTCCAACTCTGATGATATTCTATGTTCTAAAGCAGGGCTTTTCAACCAGTGGCACGGGTACCACCTGTGGTACATTGGCACCTGGCAGGTGGTACGCGACCATCCTAGAAAAGTGGTAGCAAGGGAGGGGAATGAGCTGAACCAGTGGCAGCACCGCACAAGCCTGAGCAAGAGATGGCTGGAGCTGCAGGGCTGTCAGGGCTCAGTAGAAGCACCAGGATCAACGCTTCTTTGGGGCTGTCAGGGCTCAGTGGAAGTGCCAGGATCAGCACCAGGCTCCAGCTGGAGCTCGGTGCTGATCCCGGTGCTTCTGCTGAGCCCAAAAGAAGCACCGATCAGCTGGAATGTTGCAGCATCTCCAGGGTCTTGAGATTTACATTCAGATGCTTGGCAACTGATTCATATTTATGATGGTCAGAGTGTCCCAGGGTCATGTGAAGTGACCAAAACCTGCTGCAACCACCCAGCAGATGCCAATCCTCAACAGAAATGCTCACAACAATGAAAACCTTGGACAAGAGGAAGAGCGTCGCCGGGCAGGCAGGCAGGTGTCTTGCTCAGCTGTGGTTTGGAGGGTACTTTTTCAGCCCCATTGTAACTTCGAACAGTCACTAAGCAAACTGTTGTAAGTTGAGGACTACCTGTACTTCATCACTTTTTTCCTTTTTTTTGGGTCAAGTTTTTGACACCTTGCTAGGTGGTACTCAGATGTTGCCATATCCTAAAAATGGTAGAATGGGTGAAAAGGTTGAAAAGCCCTGCTCTAAAGCACTCAAGTGGACGGTTCTGCATTCTGCTTCTCTAAGTGATTATATCAAGTTTGTCTACTTTCTTTAAAAAAAAAAGTCTGCTGTAAACACTCTTTTCCCTAGGTGTTCCTGGAGGAAAGGAGGGAACCAAAATCAAAGTCATTTTTTTCCCTTGGGGTTTGTCTCCTTCAGAGATCAAATGGTGATAGACAGAGTCCACCTCCCTCTACATTTCACTCTCCTAACACTTTCTGAGGTAAGCTCAGCTGAGAGACCATTACTGCCTACCTTCACAAATAAAGTTGTCTGGAGACACAAAAAGGTTCAAATTCCTTCACATTGCCTCCATTTAACCACTGGTTAGACCCTGCTCTTTATGATTCAGAGAGAAAAAGGGCAACTTTTCAGAAAAATGCTGAATCTCTCCTTTTCCTCCTCTTCCCCCCACCCCCAAAGTAAGCAAGGCTGGCTTGTGAAGATCTCAGAGTAGCCTTTGTTGTCATGGAAACTGCTCACTCACCACTCAGTGAAGCAGCCAGTGCAACTCTTGTTCTGCCCCTCCCTCCTTAAAGGCCACAGGGGCCAAAATCAGAGCCCAACCATAGAGTCAGGGTGACTCTCCCAGCAGCTTTGGAGCCATTCACCAAGGAAGGAAGAGGGTTGTTGTTGTTTTTTGCTCTTGTTAGAAGGCACTGGATATTTGAAAACAGGACTCCCTTTTTGTAGTGGGGAGAAGTGAAATATTATCTGTGCTTACAATCATCTACATCCCTTGCCGTATTTTTTTCATTGGTTTTTTTACAGACATCAGTGGCTAAGGTGTTCACCCATTTTTCTATTCTTGACCCAAAGCCAACCTTGCATAGTCATTCTGAATTTTGGCCGATGTTGGAAGAGACAACCTGACAAGAACATCAGCAGAACAAGTGACAGGTAATGCTTACAAAAGTGAGCAACAGACAAAAAATGTGGATAAGTACCTCTGGCCTCCCTGGCTAGGATAGAAATCTCTGTATGTGTTTGTTCAGCTCAAATTTTGCATCTCTTGCAGGGATACTGCTTAAAATGTAGATGTTAAATGCCTTGCTGTGTGATTAATATCTTTGGCTAAATGTGCAATTTCCCTATTAAGCCATCCAATCTATCAAAAAAGGATTGTTATGAATGAGCTTCTGTTCAACCAGTTCACTCCAGGGACAAGGTTCTTCTGAAAGGGTTGAGGTTAATTTACCCAGATGCTGTTCTCAAGTAGTCTTACAGAAGGTATCTGAGAATGGGGAAGTCTCTCCTGCCTCTGAAAAATACAGCATTGCCTCACTTCAGCTCCTGTCTGCTCTTAAGGTTCACATGTTACTTTGCAAATCTGCGTAACATTTGCATGTATTTTCAACTGTGTATCATTCACAGAAGCCACACAAACTACAGCTCATAGATATGTTGCTCTAAATCTAACAATAACCAAAAATGGAAGAAAAGCAAAGAGAACCCAAATCAAGTGTGAAACAATCAAATTCATCAGTAACTGACAACAGGAAGAAGGGAAGAGAGGTAAAATCCAGCACTGTGAGGAACTGGACAAGAAAGATCAAGCTTCAGTTTAATTGAGCAACACTAAGTGATTGTGGGTTTTGAGGTTCACTGGTTCTGGGTAATCTCCATCTTTGTTCTGGATGTGATTGCACACAGACACACCCCAGCAGACCTCCATGGGTCCTGCAGATAGCAGCCATGGACAGCAGGTCCACTTCACAAATCCATCTTGTATGCAAACTATGCCTCTTCCTGAATCAAGAGACCCTGCTCATGGTTGCTTATGCCTTGATCACCTCCCATTTGCACTAGTGCAATACACTACACACAGAATTGCTTGAAGACCACTTGGGAGCTGCAATTGGTTGAAAATGCAGTTGTTCAGATATTTATGAGTGCACTGTGGGATAAGATGGATAGAATCAGTTACAGGAATGATGAGTGCATGTTTGAAGTTCTGAAAGATCTGGTTAGGACAGATCATCATGGAGAAAATCTGTGTGGTTAGGAATCAATGATAGCTTGATGGTAGATAATCAAGTTATCTGCAACATTACAAGCTGCCCTGGCTTTCTTATAGGCTACCTGGTGTAATTCAAAACATGAGTCATCAAGCTGGAAGACCTCCATGCAGTTGTGTGCAAGACTGCCCATCTACAATATGTCTGTTTATCCTATGTGTCTAAATATAATGGTCATGTTTCAGATGCTTCTATCACAGAGCCTCCCTTGTGGAACAGGATCCTACCTGAGAGTCAGATGGCCTGTCATAAGGGCCTGAAAACTTGATATAGCCGTATTAAAGTTTGACAGATTAAATGAGCAATCCTGTTTTTGCGCAGGCATTTTCCAAAGTGTTGGATGATCCTGTCTAGAAATGATAATGAGTTGAATGTGAATGCCGTAGTTGGACTCAATTTTCTGTATTGGATATTGGTGTGTTTGGTTTTTTATTCCTTTGTGTTTATGTTTTTAACCATATGTAAACTTCCCAGAATGGCTAGGGCAGGGGTAGGCAACCTTGGCTCTTTTATGACTCGTGGACTTCAACTCGATTTCAACTTGCCCCTGGGCTAGGGCAAGTTGGAAGGCCAAATAAATAAAAGGGTACCTGGGGCAAAAAAAACAACCCAACCTCTGGGGGTTGGCCTCTTTAACTTGTTTAGAAATAATTTTCTGAATTCTCACACCTGTGTTCTATTGTATGGCATACCCCAGAGCACAATGTGGCTTCTTGGATTTTGGCTATGTTGTGCAAATCTGCTATTATAATTTATGAATCATGGTTTATAGTTTAACACAATGTATAAGGTAAAGGTAAAGGTTCCCCCGCACATGCGTGCTAGTCGTTTCCGACTCTAGGGGCCGGTGCTCATCTCCGTTTCATAGCCGAAGAGCCAGCGTTTGTCCGAGGACGTCTCCGTGGTCATGTGGCCGGCATGACTAGACGCCAAAGGCGCACGGAACGCTGTTACCTTCCCACCGCAGTGGTCCCTATTTTTCTACTTGCATTTTTACGTGC
This sequence comes from Vipera berus, assembly GCF_964194415.1. Taxonomy (NCBI): domain Eukaryota; kingdom Metazoa; phylum Chordata; class Lepidosauria; order Squamata; family Viperidae; genus Vipera; species Vipera berus. The sequence continues at coordinate 338,445,722 of NC_138202.1, read as the reverse complement.
TTTCGAACTGCTAGGTGGGCAGAAGCTGGGACGAGTAACAGGCGCTCACTCTGCTACGCGGCACTCGGGATTTGACCCGCCAAACTGCCGACCTTCTGATCGACAAGCTCAGCGTCCTAACCCACTGAGCCACCGCGTCCCTAACACAATGTATAAATCCAGCTAATTGTGATTTAGTCATAATAAACAAATAACAGCTCAGCAAGTTGAGTAAACACAATCTGTATTTGACAGTAGTATATATAACTTCTGTCCCAGAAATACTTATTATAATTCAACAGCAAAATCTAAAAAAATATGATTCATCTGCATTAAGAGTACACATATCTACCAACACTGAACTGCAATCTACAGGTAACAACTCTATACCTTCCTAGAGAAACTACATTTCCAGCAAGTACCTAAAATATTCCTGTTGCCTTTTGCTTTGCCTCTGTATCCTGCCCCATGGAAAGTCCAAGTGTTGTCAGTCTCTCCAGAATCAAAATTAAAGATCATCCAACCAGCCTTTATCCATTTTTTTTTTGTGGGGGAAGGGGACATTATGCTTTGAAACCTCTAGCACTGCTCTTTTTCTTTTCAGATATCATTCATAAGCCCAGGTCAATAAAACAGTGTTAGGTTCCCATAACATGAAGAACCAGACCTATAATCCACATTATACCTAATTCACACCATAGTAAATAATTGACTTCCCAATATAAATTGGATGTCAACTCCAGAATGAACCTGGCTGCCATTTTGCTCGTTCTAGGTTGCCACAAGAATGGGAGGGGGTGTGGAGGATTTTCACTAGTCTAAACATTTTGCTGTTCTGTGGGAACCAAGATTATTTCTGGCAGTTAGGTGGGGGTGTGACCATTTGGTTAGAAAGCCTGCCAAGCTATCCTATTGGGGAACGTAGCTAATTGCATGGCATTGGAATGGGAAGTTCAACTTTGTAATATTGTTTCATTTTGGAGGGGACTTCAGACTTGGTTTCATTTTTGACCATGCCGATACTATGTTCTTTGAGGAAGTTTCAAGCCTCAGAGTTCTGATTTGTTTGGTCTTGTCTATCGGAACCTTGACATTGGATTACCAACCATCCAACCTCATTTTAGCTTAGTCTAGTATGATCCCAAGTCTTCATGAGTTTTTATAGATTGCATTAAGTCACCATGTAGTTTGCTAGGTTTGGGCCAAACAGGCTCTATAAAACTAATATACAAATGCAACAAGTTAGCTTCATTAAGATAAATATTTGTGCTGATCCAGCCCAGAAGTCTGATCCCGTCAGTAAAGAAACTCCTTAGGGTTGCTTCTCCACAAATTCTCTCATGTGTATCAAATCAGTTTGGGCTTATCTATGTTTTATTGAGCCACATATAGTGAAAAGCCATAGCCGCTCACTATCCATGTATTAGCAATGCTATCAGCTGGGACTTTCTACCAAACAATTTTACTCCACAAGAAAAAACAGATGAAAAAACTACATATGTGTCCAAAGAGATATGTTTCTTTTTCTTTGGATTTTCTTCCAAAACAGACAAATACAAGGCAGAAGCCCTTGGGAGAAGCTAATCTTCGTCCTTTAGGAAAAACAAAATGCTTAGAAATACCTTAGAAGACCAAGGCTATTCTCCCAAGTTCATATCTAGTTATTTCTTCTCTTACTTGCTTCCTTTTCAAAAAATAATGGGAATGAGGGGAAATTTATACATGGGATGCTTCATCCTCTCCAGTGCTATAACCACAATGCTGGCCCTTTATTAGGGAAGATGCCCCTTCCCAAAATTGCTAATAATGAAGTTCTCTCCTTCAGATGCCAACCCACATTCACAGCCTGAAGATGAGATTGCAAAAAAGGACATTGCTCGGGAAACCCATAATTTCCCCACAAACAGCTGCTCTGCTTCAAGGTTTGTTTGTTTTTTTAATGCAGTATAGTTCTGTCTTTTTTAACTAAAAATGAATACATTTTCAGAGGTTCACACCTGATCTTCAACAATTAAGCCAGATAGCTGTCATACCACGAGTTAATTTCCCTGATTCAATTAAAGCTGCTTAGGCTGATCCATTTTGTTGCTTGCTGTTAATAACAGCCTTGGAGATAGCACACCCGGCTCCCTAACACTACTCTGCTCCAACCCAGCCTTCATGTCACTCCCTTCCAAAAGACGAGGGTTTCAATCTCATTGGAGTTTCAGCAGCAAAGGATTTTCCCATTATTAACTGGGTTCACACATTGGACTAACACATGATGGCTTTAACCATAAAGGCTAGCATTTCACAGGTTGGATTGGGTTTGCCCAATGAGGTAATTTATATTGTTCATCTGTCTAAACCCTATCCATGGATCAAGCTAGTTAATATGGTTGTGCATGCCCAGAGAATGGCTGAGTGCACATAACAAGCTACACTAAGCTTAAATAGATATAGATTGTCATGTTTATGGGACTCAAGCCATTGTCTAAGCATATAATCCAGACCATCACATTAAGCCATAATATGATTGATGGGCATAACATATGAATAGACCAGATGTATTTGTTTATCCAGAAATACCCAGCCAAACTAACCAAAGCTTAATGCAGTTTAGCTTACTTTAAACAACATTTCCATATCATGTAAATTTGCACTAATGCCTAAGTTACACTTAAAGAGCCTATGTCACTAGGAAAATAAGAAAATAAGGGTTCAGGACTAATTGATTGTAGTGTTGTTCCCACAGTGGTATCTTATCTTTTTCATGCTTCTATTTCAGCTCTCACTCCCACTGAAGTGCAATAGGAGCTTTATTCCAAAAACAGACTAGAAAAAACTAGTGTTTTCCTACCTCTTTCATGTGTTTGTGAAACCTTGGACAACTGTGAGATTTAAAAAAATATAATCATGCAGGAGGAGAAGCAACAAAAAGCAAGTTGTAGAGATGTCTACAAAAAAAGGAAAGAGGCTAACAAACCACGGCTAGCCAAAATTTGTTAGATCACGTTTACTTATTTAGAACATTTATATATCCACCCAACTCAAACACTGAGAATCTGGGCAGCATACAAAATCATTAAAGGAAAAATAATATCAATAAAGCAAATTAAAACAATTAAATGACTATGATCTAAAACAGACAAGTCAAACACAAGGCAGGGGGGGGCAGATCCGGCCCGTGGTTTCATGTGGCCCGCGAAGCCATCCTGGAAAGAGTGAGGGAACAGCCCCCACTGCCTTGGCCCTGGCCCAGAGACTCTCCTTCTACCAGAGACCCCCAGATCTGTCCCACTCCTGCCCAGGTCCCCATAGGCATCCTTGATGCGAATGATGTACAGCTGGCCATGCCCACCCAGTAGGCCATACGCACTCTAGTCACACCCACCCAGTAGGCCATGCCCACCCAGGCCACACCCACCCGGCCCCCTGAGGGCAACCACAATGCTGATGCGGCCCTCAATGAAATTGAGTTTGACACCCCTGATATAAAATATCTCTCACCAATCAGGAACACTGCTAAATCTGACACAGGGGATATATGCTAGGTAGATGTTTTAAATAAAGCTCATATTAAGTCATACTTTACAGCTCATAGAAACATGACTGTTGTGCTATGGATCCAAGTTTATAAACTGGAAAGATCTGATTCACACATCAAGCATAACAATAAGCAGATTGTCTCTGTTAAGGCAATGTGTGACAAACTGATACTGGTACTTGGATTACCAGTAGTACAATATTTAGCTTTAAATTCTCCCATGCTGGAAGAAAAAGAAATGAAACATATACGCATCTTCCTCTAACTTGATGAGGGGAAATGCTAAATAAGCCCAGAATTTATTCTTAAGTAGCAGCTGGAGTAGAAGCCACAAGAATTTTGCTGCAGTTTCCTGAAAGTGCAGAACATTTTAGAATATATTTTAGAGCACTATAATTTTCAGGATGTTTGAGAAAGTCATGCCTCCGACACCTGACTATTGCAAACATTCTGGAGCAGATTCCCATGGGCTATTATGAACATGAGGGGAGAAAGTATCTCAGTATTCTAAATTCCTAGCCACAGTGATTAATTTTTTCAGCTGCAGATATGCATACATAGCTAAAGAGTCCTTTTAACTAGAATTTGACCCCAGATAACTTCAGGGACATATTCATGAGTTTTCAAGGCAACCATATCGAAGTCATGTTTTAATTTTTATTTTCTAGCCAGTGTATTTCCTGGTGCAGTGTACAATTGAATCATTGCCCATCCAAATGATATACTCAGCACTATGCCTTGCACCTCTCCTCAAAGATTTCAGCAATCAATATTAGTGGCAGCCAGTTATGGAAAAAGGAAGAGGTCACCTCTGTCCATATGAAGTGGGGGGAAAAAAATCAAACCCTTGCCTCCAATTGGAACCATCCCAGTGGTGGATGCCAGACATCCTTCAAGACCAGGCAGATTCTGCCTTCCTGTTTCTCCAAGAAAAATTAAAAGCTCAAGTTGTTTTTCCTGTTCTGCGAGGTCAAAGCAAAACCCATTATATAAAGACTCTCCTGAACTTTTCTGAAGTCCTCAGCAAGAAACCAAGAAAATCCATCAGAAATTGTGCAAACTCTTGGAGTTCATCTCCTTAGCATTTTCTGAATAAAACCGGGACTTTGCTTTGAAACAGATGTTAAGACAGCTATATGATCTAGTCCAGAAAAGGGAGTAAAAGTATCTTTAAGGCAGATTTTTTTTAAAAAAAGAATGATTCATAAAATGGCAGTAGGAAAGCTACCTTGGCTAACATCTTTCTGTTTATTGTTTTACAAGTCAAACAGCCAGCTTTAGTAATGGCACTTAGACTTATATACAGCTTCAGAGTGCTTTACAGCCCTCTCTAAGCAGTTTACAGAGTCAGCATATTGCCCCCAACAATCTGGGTCCTCATTTTACCGACCTCAGAAGGATGGAAGGCTGAGTCAACCTTGAGCCAGTGAGAATTTTAGCCTCTAACATATTAAGGATTTTTGCTACAACACTGAAGGCATAAGGAACTTTAATTGCCCCTTATTGCCAGTGCCTGGATGATGTCACACATGAACACCCTTCTACAGCATTGTCACTTATTGGAAGGAAGTGTCTTCCGTTTTAGCTCCTACAGCAATGTCCTAAAAGGAAAGCCATAACCAGGGGTGGAGACAGACTGATTAAAAGAGAAAGAAAAGCCAGCTTTCTTATAATGAGGTCCCCACACCATTAATGCCAAATACAAGCACTTTTCTTATATTCACATGCCTCCTGCTTTAAATGTAAGCCCAGTGCTCTTATTCAGTTGCTCACTACAGAATTCTTTGTGTATCTGGGCCATTTATTTGCTGCCTCAGTTTCCCAGTTCCAGGGTAGAAGTAGGGGGCTACAGCTGAGATGCAATCTTCCGAAAATCATAGACTGTTGAACTAGAGAGACTGAAACATCCAAACTATTACAGGTAGCCCTCAATGTATGACCACAACTGAGCCCATATTTCTGTTGCTAAGTGAGACAGTTGTTAAGTGAGTTTTGCCCCATTTTATGATCTTTCTTGTCACAGATGCTGAGTGAATCACTGCCATTATTAAGCTAGTAACAGGGTTAAGTGAATCTGGCTTCTCCCCATTGACTTTGCTTGTCAGAAAGTCAGAAAAGATAACCACATGACGCGAGACAGTGCAACCATCATAAGGTGAATCAGTTGCCAAGCATCTGAATTTTGATCCCATGACCATGGGGATGCTGCATTGGTGGTAAGAGTGAAAAATGGTCGTAAGTAAGTAAGTCAGCACACTAAAAAGCAGAGACATCACCCTGCCAACAAAAGTGCGTACAGTTAAGGCTATGGTCTTCCCAGTTGCAATGTATGGCAGTGAAAGTTGGACCATAAGAAAGGCTGACCGCCAAAGAGTTGAGGCCTTTGAACTATGGTGCTGGAGAAGACTCCTGCGAGTCCCTTGGACTGCAAGGCAATCAAACCGGTCAGTCCTAGAGGAGATCAACCCTGACTGCTCTTTAGAAGTCCAGATCCTGAAGTTGAAATTCAAATACTATGGCCACCTAATGAGAAGGAAGGACTCACTGGAGAAGAGCCTAATGCTGGGAAAGGTTGAGGGCAAGAGAAGAAAGGGACGACAGAGAATGAGGTGGCTGGATGGAGTCACTGAAGCAGTAGGCGTGAGCTTAAATGGACTCCAGAAGACGGTAGAGGACAGGAAGGCCTGGAGGAACGTTGTCCATAGGGTCGCGATGAGTCGGACACGACTTCGCAGCTGACAACAAGTTTTTCCAGTGCTGTTGTAACTTCGAGCAGCCACTAAATGAGCGGTTGTAAGTTGAGGACTTTCTGTATTTCGGAGCTTTAGTTTGCAAAAATCTTTCTTGCAGGTCAGGTCACTTTAATTACTACAAATGGACAATCAATTAGTAATCAGAAACTTGCCTGCCTTTGGAATGAAATGCCCACCAGAAGATAGGGAAGTGAACCCAGCCTGTCACAGGGCAAAGAAACGAAAGTCAGCTTAGTTAACTTAAGTGATAACTTTTGCCAAGGTTTGCCCAAAGCATCCAAGGGTCAGGTGGTGCTTTTTGAAAAGAAAACCAAAGAGCTTTCAGCTATTGTGGATTCCCATTTCGGAAACACCTATATTCTACTACGCTGTTTTTAGCTTGCAAAAAAAGCAATATATATCACATAGGTCTGCCTTAACTTTTCATGTGGCATTTAAGGAACAGCAAAACCAGAAGTGGCACCACTTTTAAAAATTCTAATGCTTAGGAAGTGAGAGAAAATAATGAAACATTAGTTGTAAAGGCAACCCCATTCATTTTTGCATCAGGCATCAGGAGATGAAGACCCTTAGAAGCCAGTCAGTTTGGGCTCCATTCTATCTCATCTGAACATTTCCAAATTCAAAAGGAACCAAAGCAGAGCCACAAAATAGATGGAACATTGTAGAAGGTACCTGGAGGGAAATGAGCATGTTACAGAATCAGAGTTGTCATGGCAAAGCTGGGCATCATGCAATGAAATCCCAGTTGGCAAAGCAGAAAGACCTGGTTCTCTGTATATTTCTGTCAATCCTGAACACACCTCCTGGTAAACAGCATGCAATATATTCTCCTGGAAAGGGGCAACTGGCCTCACTACATTTGCATTTCTACATAAAACAATTATGCTGAAGGGCCTGGGAAACACCAGCATATACATTCAAAAGATGCCTGAACAAGGGAAAAAAATCAACAAATTTCGGGGTGGGGGGGTGGGGGGGAGGGAACCTCATTCTCTTTGGCAGCCCATGTTTGTATGTGGTTTCCTCTTGCCTTCCTTTCCCAGTAATCTGAAACTGAACACACATACCCTGGAGAACAAAGTGCTTATTTTACCATTTAAACTTGCAGCCAAACACTAGCAAAAGCAGATGGAGGTTAGTAGAGACACATGTCATACAGGTGTTACAAAACTGGAAACTTGGCCATAGAATTATTATTATTAAATATTGTTGGGGATTGCCGTAATAGTTCGAGCAAAAATTGTTTCTTTTCTTTCTTCCTGGCTAATTGTCAGATTGCTCACGATTCTTCTCTCCACTGCCATACAAAAGACCGCAATGGAGAGCCTTTCTGTCCCAGCTAAAAACATCCAGGTCTCATCCCCAAGACTTGACAGCACTATCCATTCAGAGTGGTGCTATTTTCTCTCTGGAAAGCTGTGATAAAGGGACATTGGATTTGCCAGTTCCCTGGCAAAGTTATAAAATGCATTCTGTTCTGCTTAACCTGCCTATTAATAAATTCCAGTGTCAGAAAAAGCTATCAACCTCCCTCAACTTCCCTCTGAAGGAAGCCCAGCCTGAGCAAGAATTGCACCCGGGAAAGTGATAGGGGAGTAAGATCCAGGTTTCCACCATCGTGATCCCGCAGGATGAAGTGCCAGGACAATGCCTACGAAAGCAGCGGGCTTTTACTCAGACCCCCAAGAAATTTGAAAGGTTTTTCACTTTGTCATTTGAATTTGAAGCGGGTGGCGCAGTCTGCTGAATAGACCGAGATACAGGATACAGGAGTAAGCAACAGAGGAACAGCGTCTTCCTGCCACAAGGGCAGAAAAGCACTCCACACATGTTCAGAGTCCTCGCATTTAGAGGCCGAGAACAAGAGCCGCGGTGGAATCCAGAGGGATTCGAGAGAGACGGAGCGCGACCAAGGCTGCAACTACTCGAAGTAGGGCACGCCACTTTCGCAGACCGCCGACCAGGCGCCCTGCCTGCCCCAGCTTTGGCGCGGAGGGTGAAGAATCCCCAGGGCCGCCAAACTCTCGCGGGGAAAGACTCCCTTCCCGCGCGCCGCTCCAGACCCAGAGCCCTCTGCACGTGCTCGGGAACGTCTCGCCGTCGCCGCCACCCGCCCTTTCGGCAACGCCTCGGCTACCGAGCTGCAGCTCCGCCAGGCGGAGACGGGGCACGTGCGAGGGAACCAAAAGCTGCGCCGCAAAAGCTCACCTGGGCGCGGCGGCGGCGGCGGGTCGGTCGCCATCGCCTCTTATGCTGTCCAGCGCAGCGCCTCTCCGTTCGTCTCTCCTGGCCGCTCGCGCGCCGTCTCCAGCGGACAAGCTGCGTCTCGATCTCCGGCCTGACTGAGGCTCCCGCTCAGCGCTAGAGGAGCCGCTGCTGCTCGCACCGCCGCCGCCCCCCCCCCTTCCTTTAAAGGCTCCGCCGCCAACACGCGGGGAGGGGAGAGGTCTCCTTAAGCGGCTGGAGAGGGGCTGCCGACCCACCCCGGAGCCGAGGCCCCAAACTGATGGCACCCTCCCGGTGGCGCAGGGCTGCTGCAGCGGCTGCAGGTTGAGCCGCCGCGCAGCCAGGCAGAAAGCTGGAGTTGGAGAAGCTGCACCCGCTGTCACGCCCCTGTGGAAAAGCACCGGCGGAGGGCCGGAAGAGGGATCGGCGCCCTCGCAACGGCTCTTCCCACTCTGCCCCACGGGTCGTTGGGATCCAAACTCGATGGGAGGATCTTCCGTGTCCAGAGCAAGGAGGAGGTCCCGAGCATGTACAGAGCGCATTCTCAAAGGGATGTCTGCACAACGGGCTTGAAAGAAATTTTAGTGGTGGCTGTGCTCGCTTGACATGCTACGCTTGGCTGGAATGGGGAGGGAAGTTTTGTGATCAGGTTATTAGACAGACAGCGCTATATTGTGCAAACTCACAGTACGGGCAAATTCAGTAACCGTGTTGTGTGAATGAACTCAATGCATTTGTCTCTCTATCTCTAGAATTATGGCAAAACCCTTGCTGTAGGAAATCCCAAAGAACCTGGGTTGTTGAAATTAAAGATACAGGCAGTCTTCAATTTAGGATCACAATTGAGCCCAAAATTTCTGTTGCTAAGCGGGACATGCATTAAGTGAATTTCCCCATTTTGCTACCTTTCTTGCTACAGTTGTTAAATGAGTAGCTGCGGTCGTTAAATTAGTAACACAGTTGTTAAGTGAGTCTGGCTTTCCCATTGATTCCTTGTCAGAAGGCCATAAAAGGTGATCACATGATCCTGGAACACTGCAACCATCAGAAATATGACTCAGCTGCCAAGCATCTGAATTTGATCACATGACCATGGGGATGCTGCAGCAGTCGTAAGTGTGAAAAATGGTCACAAGTCACTTTTTCCAGGGCTGTTGTAACTTCAAATGGTCACTAAACAAACTGTTGTAAGTCAAGGACTACCTGTATGCTGGCGTGGATATCCCCTGCCAAGCACATAAAGGTCAGCGCTTTAGCCTTCCTTTCAAAGGACAGACTAGCTCCTGTCTTTCTGCCCTCCATAAAATAACCTGGGCTGCATCTGTTACCTGTCTGAATTCACTGGTGAATTCACTGTTGGAGCCAGCCTTTCCTATGCATGGGGGAGGGAGAGGGGAGGTCCAGTTGCAATGGCACAGCTTTCAAAAGGCCTCCAGAACATATGGTCCTTGGCTGAAAAATCTGGGACTTGTGCCCACAAAGCTGGAGGATAACCGATAGGGAAGGATGCGCAGTTCATGCACACTGGAGAAAAAGAAGCTTATATTTTCTTCTACTCTGTCTCTGCCTACTAAGTGGGTAGGCAATTAGACACAGATTTCAGAAAGAAATGCAGAAAACTGATGATCCTGTCCATTATCCTCTGTTCTCACCATCAATGGCTCTCCAAAGTCTTTGGCAGAGAGGTTTCCATCACTCAATACTAGATTCTGTTTCAGTGTGAAGGGCTAGGATTGAATCCAGAATGTTTTTGTTTGCTGAAATTGTGAATACATTCCACCAGATCTTCATTATGGTCATAGACCAGCATAAAGAAAATGTGATACAAACAATAATTTTAAAAAAGCTAAAAAGTATAAAAACAAAAGGTATACAAGATTAAAAAGCATTCAAAATACATTTTAAAAGGCTAAAATATATGAAAAATAAAAATATCTATTAAAATTAGAACATTAAATAAATACAAGGGAGCATAAAAGTTAATATATGACTAACTAAATCTATCACAATACACAACACTCTTGCCCAACAAATTAAATGCTCATTAAGGCTGGTCTGAGGCACAGATCATCATCGGATGGATTTTAAGCACTGCTGCGCACTAGCCACGTTATAACAGAATTAGTTTCTGCAAGCAGCAGAAAGTGTCCTGTGTGCCCTGAATATTTATATAATAATGGTGAGATGAGGCTAGTATGAAAATGTCTGTAATAGAGGCACTAGAGATGCTTTGTTGTTTCTGTATGTCCAGGTCATGGACATTGTTTTTCCGAGTAAGAAATTTTCTCTTATGAGCCTTCATGGGCAGCTTCATGCCAGCATAAAGGCCTTCCAGTGACTTTGAGGTTGGTTGAGTATGTCATGGGTAAAGCAGAGTACCTACTTGCAATAAAGTTTGGAGACTTGGCTAGATCCAGCAGTCCCCCCCCCCCAAAAAAAAACCAGGCATCATCTACAACATCCAGTGTAAGGACTCTAACAGCCAGTATGTAGGACAAACAGGCAGAAGACCAGCAGAGTGCATTTATGAACACCCATCTAGCAGTCAAGACATGATGACAACTCCTTAATTTCACAACTCATGGATAGACTTAACTATTCAACTATGAAACTGTCAGCATCCTAGATCAGGCCAAGTCCAAAAACACTAGAGAATTCCTGAAAGCCTGGTACTCAGACAAATCGACCCATCAACAGACACATATAGAGAAACAACACCAACATGTCATTCAAAAGAGACAATCAAAAAGCCAAAAAGTGTTTGGTGTTTGAAGCCGTACAATCTCTTGCGAGATGAGAAGATTGTTCAAACTTGGTTTCAATATACTCAATTACGTGCCAGGTGGAAAGAAGATCAGAAAATTGGTTTTTCAATGACCGATGAAAATTTGATAAAGCAAATTAGAAACCAGGGTCCAGCACATATCAAACGGATTTATCTTGCATTGATAGATATTGACTCAGAAACAGAACTTGTTAAAGATTGTATGATAAAATGGGCCCAGAATATCCAAGAAGTTATTACAATGGACACGTGGGAAAAGATATGGGTGAGGAACGTAAAATTTACACAAGCCCAAAATCTAAGAGAGAACTTTTATAAAATGTTTTATAGATGGCATTTAGATCCTAAAAAGCTTGCAAGTATGTATCCGAACTATCAGCCAAAATGTTGGAGGTGTGGTGGCGAAGATGCAACATATTTTCATATATGGTGGACCTGCAAAAAGGTCAAGGCTTTTTGGATAAAAATTTGGTGGAATATGCAGAAGATCTTCAAGCAAAGGATAAAGTTTTGTCCGCAATTGTTTTTGTTGGGCATAATTACAGATGCTACTGTTGTGGACACTAAGTTGATGTTGAATTTAATTACAGCAGCAAGACTTTTAATAGGTCAATATTGGAAGAAGGAGGAACTGCCGACTATAGAAGAATGGACTCTAAAGGTTTCTGACCTGGCGGAAATGGCAAAGATCTCGGCTTATTTGAAAGATCATTCGCAAGAACGTTATATTATGGAGTGGAAAAAATGGATTGATTATATCCAGAACAAATATGGGTCTAAAAAGTTTCATTTAGCATTTGAATAAGTCTTCCTTTCTTTTTTCTTTTCTTTTTCTTTTTAGATGTAATATTAATATTGCTTGTAGTTATCTTATATGAGCTAGAGAGCGATAGATTTAATAGTTTATTGTTGTTAGCATATGGATGTTTATGATTGTTCTTTGTTTTTATACCTTGTACTTAGCTCTGGGAAGTCGGGGGGGGGGGGAAATGGGGGGGAGGGGCAGGGAGGGTTAGGTAGGGGTGGGGGGAGGGGGGGATTGTTAAAGATAAAATGTACTGTAAAACTTTTCAATAAAAAAAAAGCCAAAAAGGAAACAAAATGACCAAAACATCTCACTAGCAACCAACACACAGAGGAGCAAAGATTAGCACTAGACTTAACAATCGAGAAGTAAACAATGCTCCAATGGAAGAACTAACAATGCAGACAAACAGGTTAACAGTAAAGAATAGCCTAATCAAGGGATCACCAAGTCTACACCCAACACTGATGGGAAACCACTAGTATATAAAAATAAAAGCAAAACTTACTCCCTTTTAACACTGATGATTTAACCTAGTTTGATAATGAAACTTCTGCAAGAAAACTACCTAGCTCAGAGAGCAGCAAGGACCCCACATTCTGTTTTAAGGTGCTGGTAATGACCTATAAAGCCCTACATGGCATGGGTCCGGATTACCTACAGCAGCACCTGCTGCCAGCATCAACCTCCCTCCGTCCAGTGCGCTCTCAAAGAGTGGGCCTCCTCAGGGTGCCTCCGATCAGAGAATGTCGATTGGTGGCCCCCAGGGGGAGGGCGTTCTCTGTGGGCACGCCAGACCTATGGAACCGCTTGCCGGTTGAGCTCCGGATGGCCCCCGACCTTCACTCCTTCCGGCGCGATTTAAAAACTTATCTTTTTGAACAATCTGGCCTGGTCTGATGGGTTTAGGGTTGGATCTAATTTTAACATAGTTTTAATTATTGTATTATATCAGGCATAATTATTTAATTTTTTTAACTTCTTTTTTAACTTTTGTATTTATATTCTGATATTTATTGCCCTGTACACCGCCCTGAGTCCTTCGGGAGAAGGGCAGTATAAAAATTTAATAAATAATAAAATAATAATAATAAATAAAATCGAATATGAAATCTTGCCATTTGCAACTGCTGTAGAAACTGGAGGCAACATCACAACAGATACACAAGCCCTGAGATGCATTTTCACCAACCATAAAATGGCAACCCTTCTAACATTTTCTGTGCTATGTAATATTTCATATTTTCATGCCCTTTCTCCTTCAGTAATTCCCCTCCCCCCAGAACCAAACCTTATCATAGCGCTTTGTGGACTTTTGAGTGAAATTAACTTTGATTCATTTTGAAAACCCTGACTGTGCATGTCCTTGAGAAATTGATTCCTGATATACCTCTCCATCCTGTTTCCACTCCACTGCTACTAGGATTAAAAGCCCTTCCTCGGGCAAAATGCTTTAAACATGGCACAAGTTTCTTTTGTGGCACCAACCCACGTTTTCATAGCACCAGCAGTTCATAGAATCATTTGTTGGCTTTCCCACAATTCTTATGATTGACACTGTTAAATAGCGGGTTCTTTGGCGCAGGAATGACGATGTGGAACGGAGTACAGGGTAACTCATCATTTATTTTGTTCAGGAACTATACTGGGGAAATGGCTGCAACTAGCCGCAATATATAGTCTAGCCCCTAGGTGGCAGCCAATAGCTTTGAATCAACCATTGCTGCCTGGAGATAGCCAACTGCAGCACAAGAGACTTAAAGTCTGGGTTGCTGGAGAGTTAGCTACTCCAGCAACCCACGTGGTATTCCTTCAAGAACCCAGTACATAACACCCCTCCCCTCTTAAAACAGACCATAATAACACCAATTTGTCTCAACAATTGTCAAGACTCAAAAATAAAAGTGATAATAATAATAGTAATAGTAATAGTAATAAAACAACAATGTAGACTACAATGTTATTAAACAACGTCTGAATGAATAGGCTACCAAAATGGCACTTTTAGACAGTTACATCATAGCACTAGTTTCTGTAGTCTAGTGGCAATAGGATTTATAACAATATATAGCTCTTTATTTTACAACGTAATCTGCAAGATATGAAGGAGGCTTGTGTGCCCTAGAGGAACATCTCGGAGTTCCCTTCACTTTGTGGTCTACCAGCTTACCCAGTGGGCTGGGTAGACTTGTGTCCCTTTGTGCTCCTGAGTCAAGGGGATTTGATGCACTCTGGCTGGCCTCTCCAGGTTGGTCCACCCCAGAGTCAGACTGTTTGGCAGAGTAGGCACAGCGGTTGCTGAGGTTTGGTTGGCTTGCTCCTTCAGGGGGTCCATGTTGCACTCCAGAGCTCCCCAGTTCTCCCTCCGGTTCCACCTCAGTTAAGAAGGAAAAGTCCTGGTAGTCCATGTGAGGACTGGCTCGGCTGCAAGTTTGAGGACCTTGGGAGGGATTTATGATGAAGTCCTCGCTTAGTGGCCATTCTGGAAACTGTTTCCTGAGCTGATCAATGTGTCATCTGACAACTCGCCCTCCCTCCAACCCCACTTCATAAGATAGGGGTCTGGATGCCTTGGTAATTTGACCAGGAACCCACAGATTCCCATGACCCTAGTTCCTGGCCCAAACCCAATCACCGAGGTGCAGCCCCCTCAGGGGTTTTGGTTGAGAGGCTTCTGCTGCCACTCTATCTTGATGTAACCTGTCCAGTTTAGTAATCAAACGCCTCCCCCAACATAGTTCTGCAGGACTTTTGCCTGTGGCAGTGCAGGGCGTAGAATGCTGGCAGGGTAAAAAATCTGCCAATCTGTGATGCCAGTCACCTGTGACAATGCGCTTGATTGCCTCCTTCGTTGTCCTCACCATGCGTTCAGCTTGACCATTAGAAGATGGATGAAAAGGAGCAGACATTGCATGTCTGATGAGATTAGCTCTAAGAAAGGCCTGAAATTCAGCAGGAGTGAATTGAGCCCCATTGTCTGAAACTAAGACATCTGGCAACCCATGTGTGGCAAAGAGTTTTCTCAGCACCTGGATGGTCCTAGCAGTAGTCATGTTAGGAACTGGAATTACTTCCAGCCATTTTGAGTGGCTATCCACTACTATAAGGAAGAGCTGTCCTTGAAAAGGCCCAGCGTAGTATATGTGAACCCTAGACCAGGGAGTGTGTGTTTCCTCCCACCTATGAACTGGAGCCTGTGGCATTTCAGGCCTAGATTGGTGGCATGTATAACAACCATGGACTTGAGCCTCAATGTCTTTATCAAGGCCAGGCCACCAGAGATAGCTTCTAGCTAAAGCTTTCATTCTGACAATGCCTGGATGGCCTTCATGTAATGATTGTAAAACCCTGTCTCTTAGGGAAGTGGGAATTATGACTCTGTTTCCCCATAATATGCACCCTTTATGGGCAGATAACTCATGCCTCCTGACAAAATAGCTCTGAAATTCTGAGCCTGGACTTTTTTCCAACCAGCCTGTATAAACCCATGACAACACTCTGCTAAGTATTTTATCTGTGGCAGTTTCAGCAGCAATGTCCCCTGCATGGAGGGGAAACTCAGGTATGTCCTGTATGGACAATATTCTAGCAGCAGGAGCCATGGTAGTCTGCTGAGGCCATCAGCATGGCCCATTTCCTTGCCCAGTGTGTGAATTAATTTAAAATTGTATGCAGATAGGAAAATAGACCACCTCAACATTCTTGGAGATAGTATGGGGGGGGGTTGTTTGTCTGTTGTAAACAGTCCCAAAAGAGGTTTGTGGTCAGTGTAGACTGTGAAATCCCTGCCATATAAATAGTCATGGAATTTTTTTTATTCCAGCAACGATGGCTAGGGCCTCTTTGTGAATCTGAGCATAGTTGCGCTCAGCAGAGGACAATGTCCTTGAGTAAAATGCTATAGGAACCTGTTTCCCATTTTTTTCTATGTGGCTTAAAACTGCCCCCACCCCATAGGGAGATGCATCGCATGCAAGACATACAGGTTTAGATTCTTTGTAGTGAGTTACAGTGGACTTTTCTGACAATAGTGCTTTTAAGTCCTGAAAATTTTTTCATGTAAGTTAGTCCATTTCCATGGAGCTTTCTTATCTAGAAGCCTGTGGAGGGGCTCTGCTATTGCGGCCTTATGAGGTAGAAATGTATGATAGAAGTTTAGGAGACCCAAGAATGCTTGTAGCTCTCCTTTTGATTTGGGCCTAGGAGCCATTTTAATGGCCTTTACTTTAGAATCAGCGGGGTGAATGCCGTTAGCATCAATTCGGAAACCCAGGAATTCTGTTGAAGAAACCCCAATACTACACTTGTTCTTTTTTAATTTGAGGCCTGCTTCACAAAGCCTCTGCAAGACAGCACCTGAGCCTACTGGCCAACACTTCTGGGGATTCCCCTGCAATAAGAACATCATCAAAATAAGGGCAGACGCCCTGAATATCCTTGAGCGTACACTCCATGATTCCCTGCAAAAATGCCCAGTGCACCACTGACTCCAAACTAAGCATTTAACTTTGAAAGCCCCCCTGTGAGTCACGATGGTTTGAGCCGCGACTGTGGCCTCATCAACCGGCAATTGCTGATAGGCCTGTGCTAAATCAAGTTTAGCAAAAATAGTCCCCCCTTGCAAGGAGGCTAAAATATGGTTGACCACTGCATAGGAGACCACTTCGATTGGTGTTGGCGCGAAAAGATTCTCGGCCAAATCAAAGGTTGCTGGGCCACACACACAGAGTAGCATTGCGGCCTTCAGTCCTTGTTCCACGATCTGATTGGCTCTGAGGTAGTTTTCTACTTGTGATAGATATGATGGCCATTCCTCCGGGTGTTTCACATCGAATTCTCGCAATTTCCCAACCTTCGGCATTCTTTCTTTCTGGTTCCTGCATTCTTGCGGATCCTGCTTCCAGGCTCAGGGAATGAGTCCACTGAGCACGAGGTCGCTAGCGTAGCTTGCTAGCGGACCTTGAGAGGGGGAGGGAAATGCCTTTTCCCTCTGGCGTGCGCTGCCTTTCCCTCGTAGACTTCAACTCTTTAATCAGTGAAGCAGGATCCCATCCTCATCACCACTGTTAAATAGCGGGTTCTTTGCTGCAGGAATGACGATGCGGAACGGAGTACAGGGTAACTCATTGTTTATTTTGTTCCGGAACTGTACTGGGGAAATGGCTGCAACTAGCTGCAATATATAGTGTAGCCCCTAGGCGGCAGCTAATAGGTTAGAATCAACCATTGCCGCCTGGAGATAGCCAATTGCAGCACAGGAGACTTGTAGTCTGGGTTGCTGGAGAGGCGTTAGCTCAATTTCAATTCTGAAAGCCCTGACCTTCACTGCTGCATTTTATTTTCTTTATAGTCATTATAATGAACCTAATCCTAATTTCTGTCACCCAACAGAAGACACTCCATTTTCTGTGTGACTACAGACATATTTGAAAAATTGCAGGTTATTTATTGTGTTTCTGCTTAATCTTCAGGCTGAATCTATCCTGTACTCCAGTTACAGGGAGATATCAAAATAGGTCAGAATGAAAAATATCTGAAAGCTAGATCCAGAAACAGTGAGTTGCTAAATACCCCTCAAAAGATAGTGAAACCTGGAATGAATAGATCCTCATTTAGAATTCAGATGCAATGCAATGGACAAATATTTTATTCAGACATCTCTCCTGAATAACAAACATATTCACTGCATCCAATGTAGCTCAGACGACACAATTAAAAAAAATACAAAAACCTTTGTTAATTGACTTTATTTGCAGCTCTTTCTGTAATGGCATAATTATGCAAATGACAGAAATTACATCGGTTGAGTCAATTTACATATGTGTAATGCCATTATGCAGTGATGCAAACTGTGTCATTTATGTATGATGCAAATCAATGTATTATGTAATTTATTTAATTTGCATTTTGACATCATTATACAAATAATGTAAATCAGCATGGATGATATAATTTCATCTTAATGGATGTTCAGAAAGGACATCACTTCTCCCTGAATGGACTGTTAAATAAAGATTTCCTTGGACTTTTGATAGGCAGAGACAAATGTTGATAAATCCTGGTTGATTTGATTTCAAGGTAGGCAGTCTTTTAGGGCAAGGGGCATATTTGAAAGGATCTGAAAGGCTTTCATGAGAAAAGTGTTTATTTGCAAAATGGCCTCCATTTGTTGGGGAAATGAGCAGACAGAAGTTGCAGGGAATTTGGCAGAAAGCAGTTTCTGGTCCCATTTCAGTCAGGTTTTATCCCAAGGAGACCATTGGTCATGCTTGTCAATGACCTTTGGCAGATCTAGGATGGGTGTGATCAGTCCAACCTTGTGCTATTTAATCCCTCAGACACTTTCAATATTATCAATCATGGCGTCCTTTGGAACTGGCTGCAGAGTTTGGGATATTACAGTTGTTTTCTCCTTACATTCCCAGTAAGGTCAGAGCATGCATAAAAAAATGGGATGTCTCAAGTAGGATGCTTCAGAATGCTTTGTAGCCTAAACTGAGTTTGTCTATCTTCCTTACGATTTTAGACTACAAATACTTCACATGAAATCTTGCTTCTTTGGAAGGACAATTCCTGATAAGTACAGTAGCAGCACGAAACCTGGTACCAGAGAACAAGCCATACCTGGGTTCTGAACAGAAGCCCTTTCTCATGATGCCCACCTTAACACCAGCACCTAAGCCAATTCAGAATAGAACTGGAAGGGACCTTGGAGGTCTTGTAGTCCAACCCCCTGCTCAAGCAGGAGACCCAATACCATTTCAGTCTGTTCAGTCTGTTCTTAAAAACCTCCATTGATGTTGTTGTTGTTGTTGTTAGCTGCGAAGTCGTGTCCGACCCATCGCGACCCTATGGACAACATTCCTCCAGGCCTTCCTGTCTTCTACCATCTTCTGGAGTCCATTTAAGCTCACGCCTACTGCTTCAGTGACTCCATCCAGCCACCTCATTCTCTGTCGTCCCCTTCTTCTATTGCCCTCGATCTTTCCCAGCATTAGGCTCTTCTCCAGTGAGTCCTTCCTTCTCATTAGGTGGCCAAAGTATTTGAGTTTTAGCTTCAGGATCTGGCCTTCTAAAGAGCAGTCAGGATTGATCTCCTCTAGGACTGACCGGTTTGATCGCCTTGCAGTCCAAGGGACTTGCAGGAGTCTTCTCCAGCACCATAGTTCAAAGGCCTCAATTCTTTGGCGCTCAGCCTTTCTTATGGTCCAACTTTCACTGCCATACATTGCAACTGGGAAGACCATAGCCTTGACTATACGCACTTTTGTTGACAGGGTGATGTCTCTGCTTTTTAGTGTGCTGTCTAGATTTGCCATGGCTTTCCTTCCCAGGAGCAAGCGTCTTTTAATTTCTTGGCTACAGTCCCCATCTGCAGTGATCTTGGAGCCCAGGAAAACAAAATCTGTCACTACCTCCATTTCTTCCCCATCCATTTGCCAGGAATTGAGAGGGCCAGATGCCATGATCTTGGTTTTCTTAATGTTAAGTTTCAACCCAAGTTTTGCACTCTCCTTCTTCACCCGCAACAAGAGGCTCTTTAGTTCTTCTTCACTTTCTGCCATTAGAGTGGTATCATCTGCGTATCTTAGGTTGTTGATATTTCTTCCAGTAATCTTAATTCCAACTTTTGATTCATCTAGCCCTGCCTTTCTCATGATGTGCTCTGCATATAAGTTAAATAGGCAGGGCGACAGTATACAGCCTTGCCGGACTCCTTTCCCAATTTTGAACCAATCAGTGGTTCCGTGTCCAGTTCTCACTGTTGCTTCTTGACCCGCATATAGGTTTCTCAAGAGACAAATAAGATGGTCTGGTACTCCCATCTCTTTAAGAACTTGCCACAGTTTGTTATGATCCACACAATCAAAGGCTTTAGCATAGTCAATGAAGCAGAAGTAGATGTTTTTCTGGAACTCCCTAGCTTTCTCCATGATCCAGCGTATGTTGGCAATTTGATCTCTAGTTCCTCTGCCTCTTCGAAATCCTGCCTGTACTTCTGGTAGTTCTCGATCCACATACTGCTGGAGTCTAGCTTTTAGAATTTTAAGCATGACTTTACTAGCATGAGAAATGAGTGCAATGGTGTGATAGTTTGAACATTCTTTGGCACTGCCTTTCTTTGGAATTGGAATGTAAACTGATCTTTTCCAATCCTGTGGCCACTGTTGAGTTTTCCAAATTTGCTGGCAAATTGAGTGTAGCACTTTTACTGCACTGTCTTTTAAGATTTTGAATAGCTCAGCTGGAATACTGTCACCTCCACTAGCTTTGTTGTTGCTCAACTTTTCTAAGGCCCACTTCACTTCACATTCTAGGATGTCTGGCTCGAGGTCAGTGACCACCTCATTGTGATTATCTGGGACGTTAAGCTCATTCTTGTATAGTTCTTCTGTGTAATTTTGCCACCTCTTCTTAATCTCTTCTGCCTCTGTTAGGTCCCTGCCATTTTGGTCCTTTATCATGCCCATTTTTGCATGGAACGTTCCCTTCATCTCTCCAATTTTCTTGAAAAGATCTCTGGTCCTCCCTATTCTATTGTTTTCTTCTATTTCTTTGCACTGTTCATTTAAGAAGGCATTCTTATCTCTTCTAGCTATTCTCTGGAATTCTGCATTCAATTGGGCATATCTATGTTTTTCTCCCTTGCCTTTCGCTTCCCTCCTTTCCTCAGCTATTTGCAAAGCTTCCTCAGACAGCCATTTTGCTTTCTTGCATTTCTTTTTCTTTGGGATGGTTTTGGTTGCTACCTGTTGTACAATGTTGCGAACCTCTGTCCATAGTTCTTCAGGCACTCTGTCTATCAGATCTAATTCCTTAAATCTATTTGTCACCTCTACTGTATATTCAACAGGGATATGATTTAATTCATACCTGAGTGGCCTAGTGCTTTTCCCTACTTTCTTCAGTTTAAGCCTAAACTTTGCAAGGAGAAGCTCATGGTCTGAGCCACAGTCAGCTCCTGGTCTTGTTTTTAGCGACTGTATAGAGCTTCTCCATCTTTGGCTGCAGAGCATATAGTCAATCTGATTTCTGTGTTGACCGTCTGGTGATGTCCATGTGTAGAGCCGTCTCTTGGGTTGTTGGAAAAGAGTGTTTGCTATGACCATCGTATTCTCTTGACAAAATTCTATCAGCCTGTGCCCTGCTTCATTTTGTACTCCAAGGCCAAACTTGCCTGTTATTCCAGTTATCTTTTGGCTTCCTACTTTAGCATTCCAATCCCCCATGATGATAAGGACATCATTTTTTGGTGTTACTTCTATAAGGTGCTGTAGGGCTTCATAGAACCGGTCAATTTCATCCTCTTCAGCACTGGTGGTTGGGGCATAGACTTGGACTACTGTGATATTGAATGGTTTCCCTTGGATTCGAACTGAGATCATTCTGTCATTTTGAGGATTGTATCCCAGTATTGATTTTCCTACTCTTTTATTGACTATGAAGGCTACTCCATTTCTTCTGAGGGATTCTTGCCCGCAGTAGTATACCTGATGGTCATCTGAATTAAATTCACCCATTCCTGTCCATTTTAGTTCGCTGATACCTAAGATGTCAATGTTCAGTCTTGTCATCTCTTGTTTGACCACGTCCAGCTTTCCTTGATTCATGGATCTTACATTCCAGGTTCCTATGGAGTAAAAATCTTTACAGCATCGGACTTTCCTTTCACCACCAGACACATCCACAGCTGAGCGTCCTTTCGGCTTTGGCCCAGTCGCTTCATTCTTTCTGGCGCTACTAGTACTAGCCCTCTGCTCTTCCCCAGTAGCATATTGGACACCTTCCGACCTGAGGGGCTCATCTTCCAGCGTCATATCGTTTTGCCTTTTGGTACTGTCCATAGGGTTTTCATGGCAAAGATACTGGAGTGGGTTGCCATTTCCTTCTCCAGTGGATCACGTTTTGTCAGAATTCTCAGCTATGACCTGTCCGTCTTGGGTGGCCCTGCACGGCATAGCTCATAGCTTCATTGAATTACGCAAGCCCCTTCGCCACGACAAGGCAGTAATCCATGAAGGGGTCCATTGATGAAGTACCCACAACTTCTGAAGGCAAGCTGTTCCACTGGTTAATTGTTCCCACTGTTTGGAAGTTTCTCCTTAGTTTCAGGTTGCTTCTCTCCTTGATTAGATTCCATCCCTTGCTTCTTGTCCTGCCCTTGTGCTGTGGAAAATAAGTTGACCCCTCTTCTTTGTGGCAGCCTCTTAAATACTGGAATACTGCTATCATGTCCCCCCCCCCCCTAGTTCTTCTTTTCTCTAGACTGGCCATTCCCAAATCCTGCACCTGTTCTTCATATGTTTTAGTCTCCAGGCCTTTAACCATCTTAGTTGCTCTTCTCTGTACTTTTTCTGAAGTCTCAACATCTTTTTTGTAATGTGGTGACCAAAATCGGGTGCAGTATTCAAGGTGGTCTTACTAAGGTTATAAAGCAGTAGTAATATTTCATGAGATTTTGATACTATGCCTCTGTTTATACAATCAAGGATTGTATTAACTTTTTTGGCTAATACCTGCAGGAATGTTCAACTGCAAAATGGGTGGGGAAGACAAAAACTGATGCCTACTCATTTGTCTGCTTTCCTCCATCTGTCTTTTGCTGAAGAGCATTCCACGTAGAGGTCAGCTGGCTGTAGGCTAGGATTACATTCTGTGCTAAGTCATAGATTGGTTGGCTGTGGCTTAGCAAGCTGTATGAGCCTTGTCCTTATCAAGCTCCTACAGTGACAAGGACAAACATAGCTAAAAATTGTATTATCGTAATTCAGGATATGTTAGCCATACTATTTACTGGCAGGTGGGAATGGTAGTTTAAAATTTATACCCAGTCAGTAATGAAACTCTTTGTACTCTTTTGTAGTTCCAGTTTCAATGAAAAGGAAAAATTTTGTTTCCTCTTATTTCTAGTGATAGTTGTCTGTTGATGGAAGTTGATTAGAATCTCCGTATTCCTCCTCTGCTACTCTGATAAGTACACCAAGGCAGGCCAGAATCCCTGAGTCACTAACTGAGCTCTAACATGCATTTTAGCTTAGTCAGTAAGTTACAGTTAAAACAAATTACAGTTTAATGAGAGGTGTGAACCCGCCCATTAATCTAATCCATATTTCTCAACCTTGACAACTTTTAAGATGTGTAGTCTCCAACTCCCAGAATTCAAGGTTGAGATGGTTGTCAAGATTGAGCAACCCTGACCTAATCCAGATTGCTAAACAAATTGTGTGTAGAGATGGTTTACTGAAAAATAGTACAACTGAAGAGTAACCTACCATACAATGCCATAAATCAGACATTACAATTCCGAACAGTTAAGCTTATATGGCATACTAAGTTAATTGTTTTTAACTTTTGTATTTCTTGTTTTAAATACCCTGTAAACCGCCCTGAGTCCTTCGGGAAAGGGTGGTATATAAATCTAATAAAATAAAATAAAATAAAATAAAATAAAATGCATTACAGCTTTGTGAAGTATGTAAACCTTCTGGCTGCTTGGGCTGAAGCCTTCTGGTATCCTTTCCATGGCTTCCTGTGTGGTTCCATTCATCAGAGGAAGCAGTGTCCTTGCAAGCTGGGGTCGCCCCTTTTCTCCCTGAGATACCAGGCTGATCTTCAATTATTTTTTCAAAGCCTCCAGTAGGTATTTGGGCTCCAGAGTCTTGGTTTGAAAACATGAAAGCTGCCCCGTCTGGTAGATTTGTACCAGTGGGTTTCCACCCTTATCAAGCATGGTTGCTTCTCTTGGGCATCAGCTCCATTCCTGTTTTTTTCATCACTCACAAAAAGGAATACAACTGTTCTTTGAAGTTGTGTAAGTTGCTCCTTGCCATCATTTGTTAGATACGCATAAGGAGAATATGTAAAAACAATTGCTGACTATAGTCTATCAGATAAAGGACAACTTTCCTGATATATCTGGGTCAATGATGTTGACCCAGATAACGAACCTTATTTCCAGGAAGGCCAGAAGTACAGGTAGTCCTTGACTTACAACAGTTCACTTGGTGATCGTTCAAAGTTACAACAGCACTGAGAAAAGTGACATGACCATTTTTCACCCTTACAGCCATTGCAGCATCCCAATGATCACATGTTCAAAATTCAGATGCTTGGCAACTGGTCCATATTCGTGAGGGTTGTGGTGTCCCGGGGTCATGTGATCAGCTTTTGCGACCTTCTGACAAGCAAAGTCAATGGGGAATCCAGATTCTCTTAGCAACCATGTTACTAACTTAACAAATGGAATGATTCACTTAACAACTGTGGCAAAAAGGTCATAAAATGGGGCGTAACATAGCAAATGTTTCACTTAGCAACATAAATTTTGGGCTCAATTGTGTTTATAACTCAAGGACTACCTGTAGTAGTCTTTCCCAGCAATGACCACCCATTTATTTACATCAAGAAGTAAAGTGTCTTTAAGCATGGAAGCTCTGTTTAGCTTTTGTGGCATATTATTTCTAAATTAGGTTTTATCCCTCATGGAAGTGCAGAAAACCCCCACAAACCTCATTGCTAATTGATGTTCAGTGACTGAGTTCAGACATAGTTAAGAAGACATGCTTAACTATTCTAACTTAGTTATTGAATAGACAAAACTAGATTATAGTTTGTTGTTGTATTATACATGCAAGTTATTAGAAGTCAAGGTTTGTTCTTGGGCTAGGAATTACAGCTAGTTTTAGCCATGGCTTATCATGACCTTTGCAGTCACAATCTAGATAGTTCGTTGGCTTGTTTTTACTTCTAAAGCTATCTGCCAAAAAGCAGAAATGTGACAGCTACAAGAGAAAATGTCTTTGTAGGCTGATGAATCATTCCTGCTTTTACTAAATTAGCCTTTCCAATATACCGGCCCTCTTTATTTCTCCCTGAACAGCCTTTCTCCAGCAGAATGCACAGCTTTTCAACTGTTGCTAAAGCAGAAGGAAATTTAAAAGAACAGCAGTCAGTAGAAGTGCCGTTATTGAGTACACTGCTGGAAACCCCAATTATTACAGCCCAAAGGTGCAGCATGAAGAAATGCACTTTGTTTATCCTTCTGCTTCAGTGCATATTCTAGAGAAGTTTCAAAGAAACTCCAAATCCTGATCCAATAATCTTGGCCAGGGCCAGGGTTGTGCTCTCAGGCTCCCTAAGTAAGGCTCAATGTTTGGTTTGTCTATAAAACACGATACCTGAAATTTGTTGGGAGATTGTTCAGTTCCCATCCTGCCCCATCACATAACTGGCCTTAAGTGTTCATAGCAAACTGTAATGATGCTAAAATGATGAGTGAAAATATATTGTTGAAACAGTACCTGAATTATTCTGAAACAAAATATGGAGGGATGACATAACCTATCAGCAGCCTTGAGTAAAATGTCACCTGTATAAACACATTCAGAGCTTGGCTAAAGAACAGCTTTAAAATAAAGCCATATCAGAATGATAGATTCATTTGCAAGCATGACTAATGAACAAAATAATCCCAGAATGAATAGGAAGATATTTCATTCCAGGTCAAGCTTACTGTATCAAAAGTGGGCCTAGAACAGCTGGGTAGACATGAGACCCAATGATCAATAGCTAAATTTCCCATTCTGATAGATGAAGATAAATGTTTTTGATAGAAAGAACACTTCCTTTCTAAAAAGGGGGATTAAATTGTAATAATACTGCAATTGGAGTAATTGAAAATAGCTGGTGAGAGATAAACACATTATTCCACCCTAGTACAAGGTGACAAAAAGAGAGTTAGCTCATTTTAGATCATCATCTATCCACATTCAATTATCTTTACACTCCATAGCAGGGGTCTTCAAACTTGGCCCTTTTATGAGTTGTGGACTTCAATTCCCAGAATTTCTCAGCCAGCATGCCTGGCTGAGGAATTCTGGGAGTTGAAGTCCACAACTCATAAAAGGGCCAAGTTTGAAGACCCCTGTTCAATCACAAGCTGCATAATGCATGTGTGAATGATATATGTATGCAAGGTGGGGAAACCACAGGATTCCAACAAAGATTGGCCATGGTAGGTTGACACATGATTAACCAAGGTAATTATAGCCAATTAGAGTGTGGGATGTGTTTCTACCAATTTCAGGGAGAGAATTTTAAAATTTTAAAATTTGTAATTATAAGCCAGTGTCCAATATTTTTTTCTTGAAACAATTGATCAAGGCATTGGTGGCCTATTAGATTCAGATGCATTTGTATGAAAATAATTATCTGGACCAATTTGGGTTGGCGCTCCATTTGAGATACATAATGAAACTGCTTTGGTGATGATATCTATACTTACAACTCTATACCACCCAACTCAATGAAATAATCTACACCCTGATTGCCTAATCTCCATTATGAGTTTGGAGAGAGACTGGATGAGAGAAAATAAAATGAAATTAAACCCAGACAATGTGAAGATGCTGCTGATTAAAAATAAAGCAGTGAGCCAGACCGCTAGCTATAAGATCACTTAATGGTTGCATTGAAAGCACTCTGCTGGTTGCCAGTTGCCTACTGGGCACAATTGCTGCAATTGATCTTTAAACTCGTAAATTGTTTAAGTCCTAATCACCTGATGGACTTCTACTATGAATGTTGGATTAGGAGAGGCCCTTTGAAAGAAGCCCCTAATGCCAGAAACCCATCAATTACATACAGAGCCTTCTTCTATATGATTGACTATAATATACAGTCTCCGAGAAAGTATATTTGGTCCTCAGTCTGTCAAATGTTTAAGAGAATGTCAAAAACCAAGCCTTCTTTTTGTGCTATAGATTGTTTTTAATGTTACTCATTTTAAATTTGATGGTACTGATTTTCCTTATGTTTTGTAATTTGTTTTTTGCTCTGAGTGGTTATATATAGAAAGACGGTGTACAAATTTAATAAACTCATGCACTCCATAGTTGGGCAGCTTTATAAATAAAGTGTGGGATGCAAATGTAATGTTACTAATAATGTCTCAGGTTCTGGCTACTGCTTTCACCTATTAATTATACCAGCCACCTGGTGTTGCAGAGATATTTTGAGATTCATGAATACGGATAGTCAATTCTAATTCAAACTCAGCTGATCTCCCAAGGGGAAAGTATTCCCTTCTCTGCTTTGCTGCCATCTACAGGGGGCAGGATATATGCAGAAATGTACCTAGAAATTCCTTCTTTGATAGATGCCGTCACCATCACCTTTCAAAAGAAATGCCCACTGCCCATTGGAGTCTTTCGAAGGAAAGAAAAAGTTCCCCTTAATTTTCAGCCTCTTGAGCACTGCCAAAGATGCCAAGGATGTCCCAGGCTTTGTGTCTACAGCAGCCACAACTGGCTGACCCTCTAGTAAGGCATCAGCAATACAAGGAAGAAGCAAACACAAACAGTCCAAAAAAATAAAAATAAAAATCTCACTTTGGTCACATTGAGACTACTCAAAACTGATGAGTTGATAATATGTACAACACAGTGACTGAAGCCTTTCTGCCATCCTCTTTAAGAATCTGTTTTTATAAATAAAAATTACAAAACAATGCAATTAGAAAAATAATCATTACACAAAACATTTAAGTATATTAAGCTGGTTTAATAATGTTTATGTAGAAAAACGAAGTAATCAAGTATGAATTGCATTGATTTATTGTACAAATCCCTTTGGACTGTATACAAAATAAGTATGGCTAGTCAAACAGCAACAGTAAAATAAATATTTAATTTTTTATTTTCAGAAGAAGCTGTCTCAGCCTCAAGTGGTTGCTTAGTGGGACAATTCAGATTAAAACCAGTGCTATACATACATAACTCTTCCTTCTATACAGTGAAATACTGCAGACTAACCACAAATGGTAGGAGAGCATCCCAATAGGAAGGGACATCAAGATCAAATGGAACCCTAAATAATTATTTGATCCACAATCCCAAGAAAATGTAAACAAGGCTCACTGAAATCAAGTTGAACCAGAAGGGAAATAGAAATGACTTCCAAAGTTCAACCTGGTAATATGGAGGCCATTAGAAATTATTAACCCAAACCTCCATGTTGACATGAGCCACTGACAAGGTAAAAGCAGATTTTTCACAGATTTTTCTTGGACATTTTAGAAGTACCTTATTCGTTTTCACAAAAACTGGAGTAGAATTTCAGGGTCAGCAACTTTTTCAAGTATTGGACATCTAGTTTTTTTTCATTACCTGAAATACTGTAAAATGAGGTACTATGTTATCAACATCAGCAGTAGAGAATCCAGGAGCTGAGCTTGCAATATCTCTTAAGAATGAGCTCTCCACAATACAAAGCTGGCATTTTCTGTCACTGCCTGAACTAAGTGGATTCAGCCCTTGAGTAATGAGCATCCTTGTAAGATGGCTGCTACTACTGTAAGAACTCAGCCAAGAAATTAGTGACCCTTTCTATAAGACATAGAACTTTGGAGGGGAATAATTTGTCAAATACTCAGCCCAAATGAATCACGAAATGGACAATAAGGCCATGCATGCTTTGAACATGATTGGGGAAAAGCTGCTTTGGAATGCATAGCATCTCTTAAAAGGAACAGTGATGGTTTTTCCCAGGCTTTCAAGGATCAGAATTCTCCTGAAGTTATTTATTTATTCTGGATTGGATGCTCCCCATCAGTACCAGCCTTCCCAAGAAGGAACATAGAAAGTACAGTAATACATGTCAAATTTCACTCCTGAGAACTGGTCTTTGTCAGGTTCAATCTTTTGGCTAAATGGTCTTCACTGAAGGGCCCGGTTTATCGCTGTTCTTCAAAAGGCCCCTTACTCAGCCACCTGTAAAAACTCTGAAGTGAAGACAGTTTCTGCATAGTCCTCACAGAAGCCATGGAGCTCAGCTGCCACATCTGTCAACACTTCCTCTGTCAGCTCCTCTGCCAGGCTGAAAGGAAAGAAACAGAAGGAGCTCAACAGCCAAGACTTTAGTTCCAAAGCTTCTACAACATCCTACAATCTGATCCAGAAGCAGCAGCATATGGATCTTACCACCGGGAAATTGTGAAAGGAGCCAGAGAAAACCAAAGGCAGAAAAACAGAAGATGGACTGCCACCTAGTGGCTCTAAGAGGATGCACAACACAATTGTCTTCGACCTCTTATCAGATGTTTCTCAACCTTAGCAACTTTTAAGATGTGTGGACTCCGACTCCCAGAATCCCTCAGCCGAGGGAAGTCTGGGAGTTGAAGTCCACAGATTTCAAAGTTTGAAAAACATTGCTCTGTTTTCTGACAGTGAAGTATGGGTTTTTGAAATAAAAACAACAAATCCCTCCAGAAGATAGAAAGAAAGCAAGCACACCAAGATTCCCCATACCTCTCTGCAATGTTCCAAGGGTTAAACTGCCCCACCTCCTCAAGGAAAATCCCCTTCAGGTGCTGCTGGTATCGGGCATCATAATCACAGAGGCTTTGGAGAACACGTTTCGGCACTGAGAGGAAAGTGCCAGATTCTTTCTGTGGTGGGGTGCGATGTGTAAAAGACTGCAGAGTCCCACTCCTGGGCTCTGACAGCTCTTCATCAATAGCACTGAAAGCAAAAGTACAACCAGAGTTAGGAAAAATTCGATCAAACGAAAAGCCTCTACTTCACTGAGATGGTCCTGTTATGACCAACACCTACGAGAAGCAAACAGGCTGGGCATGATGGCAATGGCTGTTCTGTACCAGCCTGCTACCGGCCCTGCAGAAAAGGCAGGGACAACCCCTTTTACAAGAAGGCAAGAGGCTGGAACTAAGCCTGCCAAATTTATTAACATAAAAACATAAACAGAGCAAAGAGAGCAAACACGAACCATGAAACAGGAGCTATTCAAGCGGTTGCCTTCAGCAAACCAGCCCTCCCACGCATTCCCCTTTTATACAGTTCAGGGCGTGGCTTCTCTCTGCCTCCTTCCGAGGTGCCTCATTGCCTTCCTCTGTTTACTCCTGATTGACTGCCTCCTGCGTCGGGCGTCCTTGAACAGGGCCAGCTGTGGGTCATCTTCATCCACGCTGTCAGGCTCACACAGCTGGGTCTGCGTCGTAACCAGGTGGGAGGGACCTGGCTGAGGGCTCTCATCAGCAAGCTCTCCAACACCCTCAGCAACCTCTCCAACACCCCCCTCCTCCTCCTCTGAATCGTCCGACCCAACTGCCAAACCCACAGGCTGACCCTGAATCACAACAATAGCCTTCTCCTCCCTTTCTCTCCTTGGGCCTGCTATGCAGAGGATTTAGGGTTTTCCAAATCAGATTCATAGTTCAAAACCAATAGGATCTCATCAAAGTACAGCTGTTAACTCTTTCTATAGTCCCCTGCCTCCTTAGCAAGCTTGGTGTATTCTTCTCATGCTCATTTAAGCTTAAAACAGACCATCTATATTGTCACCCAAGTTTATTTAAATGCTCACTTCCCTTAACCGGAGGTGCTTGTTCCTTTCTAACCAATCTCTTCTGTAACTTCAACCACTGATTCTAGACCTCATCCATCTATCTCCTGAACAGTGAGAGAAAATAACAAAGCCCAACAAGTTTTGGTGAGAAGGTGAAAAGTCAAAGAAAGCAAAGTTACTTCTCTTTCACTTCAGCCCACCTTCCGACTTTCATTCATTTGTTCATGTCGAAAGATTTAATTTTGCTCTGCTTATAAATTCTTTGAAGAATCATGTGAAGCAAAATGGTGGGCTAGATGGAACTGTCTGTGTAGTCTATTTTGCACTAGTGTTCCTACCTACCAAATTCCCACTCTCAAGCCCTCCCCGCTTTTATTTTCCTGAAGCATTCATATTATTGCTATCCTGTGATACCTTGATGATTTGATTATTCCTAGACATGCTATCCATTCTAGCCAAGGGGGCAAATCCATTTTTAGTATAAACAAAGAGGATGCTGAGCACAGTAAACTGTTAAATGTCTTACTCACCTGGCATCCAAGGGTTTTTCCAACATAATGGCTACTTGTGGCTCTTTGTAATTATCTAGTTTAGTTATCTGGATGGGATGAACAACCCCAGGTTGTTGGTCTTTCACTACAGACTCGTCCTCTAGGAGAAGGAATTGTCAGAAGAATAATTACCTCACCAACACCAGAGTAGGCAAGCTCCCACTGTATTTCAGATTTCATCTTCCCCATTCTTTTAACATATTTTTATAGAAACATAAGCCAAGAGAAAACTATGGAGTATTTATTTGCTCATCATGAGAATTTTTATCCATAAGACTTCTTCATAGTATCAATCAGATGTCTGTTTCCTTCATCTCTACAACATACACATATTAAGAATGTAAAAATATACATTCACAATCAGAAAAATGAGGGAGAACCATTCACTGCTCAGCTGTTATTTCTTAAAAATCCAAAACCAAACTGGAAACTCACCTTTGCTCTCCTGGACCCAGAAATCAACATCAGCGTAAGCAATCTGGTTGTATCGTCTGCGTATAGCTTCTTGGTAGTGCTTCAATATACAAAGATAAACCCAATATTATTCAACAAATAGTTTGACTGTGTTGGTGAAAGACTGGGAGACTGACAGATTAAAACACTCCTAGTAAAGCAAACTGCTCTATTTTTGTGCAGTGAGAAGCTTTAATTAACGGAGAATTCAGAATGGGAGAAGTTATCTTTTCTCTCTCTGAAAAAAAGTACTTTTATACAATACTTTTTGTACAGGATACAATAAATAAAATATACAGTATTAATGTCATGCCACAAACCTGCAGGGCTCTGGGCAGCCCACAGAAAGACAAAAAAAATACAAAAGAAATATAAAATCATATAACCCAAGAGTCCGATTTGGGTATCAAATTTTGATAATGGATGAGAGCAAGAGAAATGGGAATATTGCCCAGAATGGAACGTCTACATTTCTAACATTTTGGGTATCTCAGAAATCTCAAGGAATCGTCAGAAAAGGAGAGCAGAGCTCAGTTTGTAAGACACAAATTTTGCACAGTTGGCACTCTATGCTGGTTGAGGAATTTTGGAAATGCTAATCCCAACACATCTGGGTGGCGTCAGATTAGAGGAAGATGGACAAAAGCTTAGAGTTCAGCCTGTAGTGTTTCTCCCTATTTTTCTCATGTGCAAAAATGACAGATGGCACACGTCAAAAAGGCTGGTTTTTTCCCCTTGAAGGAGGACAAAATGCAGCTCCTATAGCAGCAAAATATGGCAGATTCCTTGAGCTTAGTACTTGAAGTGCTTGACCACTGAGAGACGTCAAAGGTCAATAACCTGATGCACAGGCATAGGTCAGCAACCAACAAATAAATGCACCTCTATTTCCTCCATCCTCTTCATCATTGTCTCCAGATCAGACATGCTGAGCGCAGAAAGAGCCACACGTTCCATCTTCTCGCACTGTTCCAGATAGCAATCCTCCAAAGAGATGCCTGGTAAGCTTGTTGCATCCTAGAGAGAGAGAAAGAGAAAGAGAGAGAAAGAGAATGTAGTGTAATGTAAAACAAGTCCATACGAAAAGAAAAACACAACTGGAAGAACTGAAAGAAAATAAAATTGATAACAACTGAAATCAAGGGAAGGCTCTGAAAAAAATGTAAACGCTTGTGAAAAACCAGCAGAGGGAACCAACCTGGTCTCTCCAGAGCTACTATTCCCACAATATAGATGCCGTAACAAAAAAGCATAATTATACAGTTTATACCAAGTCTTATTTTAATAAATTTAGTGTTACCTGAAAATTATGATTGAACATTGAAATATATTGTTCTGGGTTACTGTCCTGTATTTTTGTTTCTTCTTGCCTTACAGAATATTAAAAGTGGGGGGGGGGGGAAACTAAAAAATGGAAGTGTTTTGTCTCTATGGTGAAATTTATTTGGCTTCAGACTCCTTTAAAACTTTGTTTTGTCAAGATGCTCTCTTGGAGCAATGTTGCAAAGCTAAATTACTTTAGGAGATAGGGATGATTAAACATACAGCCTGTTTTGAAAGAAAGCAGGAAGAGAAGTCTGGCACTTTTTCTAATTACTTTATAAAGTCTGACACTTTTTGCATAAATTATCACTCACTGGATTTATTTTTATTTTATTTTAATTCCATTTATATCCCGCCCTTCTCTGAAGACTCAGGGCGGCTTACAAGCTTAGCAGTAGCCTTCATTCTATGTATATGCCTGCTTATTAGGGCTTTCACACACACCCCAAGCGGCAATATTACAAGGTCAGCTTATTGCCCCCAACAATCTGGGTCCTCATTTTACCTACCTCGGAAGGATGGAAGGCTGAGTCAACCTTGAGCCTGGTGGGATGCGAACCTGCACTAATTGTAAGCTCAAAACTGAGGGGAGGGGAGGGGAGGGGATTGTGTGATGGATTTCGACAACATAGCATCCAAAGTAATTGGGGGGGGGGAATTAAACCTGAAAGCCACATTTATTTACAAAAGTGGAGCTTTCGTTTCAGCCATAACCACATTCAACATCTACTTTGGACAGCTGACTTTCTATACTGTTTTTTAGCCATTTTTCTCCATTTTTCTGCCTGACCATTTAACATAGGCATTGGCAACCTTATTCATACAGCATCTTTAGCTAAACTTTAGCTGAACTGTGCGTGCTCCCATGTGAAAAGCAGGATATAAGTCTAAATAATGTATTAGTTAATTTAGTTGACTCAGTTGTTGCCTTATAAGCCTTATTTCTTGCATTTAGCCAAGGCAACAATTTTATTTGAGGTCCTGGCTGATACAAGAGGTAAGAGTTTGGAAGCAAGAGTTGAGTCAGGCTCATCATATGTGAAATATCCAGCCTTGGGGTGCTCTTCAATAAAAGTTCTGGAAAGAAGTGAGGATGTTATTTCTTCATTTTATCAACAAGGAATTATGTCAAGAAAATCAAAAGGAAAAGAGGAAGAATGTGATACTCTACCTGTCCTTTTTCCAAGAGGAGCTCCAGAACCTCAGGATCAGCTTGCTCTACCTCCTCTGTTGGGGAAACACCACTGTTCCTGGAATTTTTCAAACAACACAGGACAGTGGCAATCTGATGAGTTGTGCCATTTTTTAAAGATGCAACTAACAGAACACACATAAATAATAGTAGGACAGCATAATTCAGCATCTCTCCAGACTGGGCACTCTGAAGCACATGTCTTTCAGAACACAGGCTTTTATAATAATACGGAAGGGCCTAAAATCTTTCCCATTTGCATTCCTTGTTTAATGCATTCCTGAGAGATAAGACTGAAACAGCCAAATATATCCCAGGTTTTAATTCTCTCCTCACCAAATGCAATAGAATACACAAAAAAGAGAAATGGACCCAGGGAACTGGAGCTTCTACTTTCTTCCTACAGCTAAAAAATCACAGAAATTGGAAGCCTTTTCCAAAAGTGAAAACCCAACCGATGCCTCGGTCATCACTTATGCTCCTGTTCAGGTTAGTACTAAAGACTATAATCTCTAGAACAAACATTGTCAAAAGAGATGAAATAATGATGTCAGGTGATTATTTAGATCCAAAATCTTATTTTATTCCCCTGGAAGTAATGACAGATGGTGAGATTTTTCTGTTGCAATATTCTTGCCAAATCTTGCAATACTCTTGACATCTGACAAGGTCAAGTGCCAAGCAGGTGTAAGGACTTAGTTCATTTTACATATAGTTTTCAAAGAAAGCAACAAATGTTAAATGTACACACACAGCTTTTCATGAAAACACAGCCGTTGGGACTGCCCTTTACAGGTA
The DNA here is from genome assembly GCF_964194415.1 of Vipera berus. NCBI lineage: Eukaryota > Metazoa > Chordata > Lepidosauria > Squamata > Viperidae > Vipera > Vipera berus. The sequence goes on along the minus strand of NC_138202.1, from coordinate 338,410,965 downwards.
CTTCTACTCTGCCTCCTTAGGTTCAACTAATAAATAACTAGTAATGATAGAAGCAGAGTTTTTTCTTTTCTCTCATTTTGGAAAATCATCTCAATTGCTTCTTTTTGGTCAGGATGTAAAATCTAGGGTATTGGGACATTTATATATATTTTCCCCACAGCTAGTTTTCCTTTACTTGCTCTATTCTAGACTGGTCTAGAAAACCAAGCCCAATTCAGATCTACTTCCAAAGTAAATGTCCTTCCATATGGGCTTCAGTCTAAATTTAGAAAGACAAATGATATCTGTTGGGGACCAAGAAAAAAAATCCATATCTATGAGAAAAAGCCAGTTTGGTGTAATGGTTAAGGCCTCAGGATAGAAACAGAGAGACCGCATATTCTATTCTCACGTTAGGCACAAAGCCAGCTCGATGACCTTGGGACAGTCATTCTCTCTCAGCCCTTGAAGGAGCCAAAGGCGAATCACTTCCCAAAAAAACTTGCCAAGAAAATTGCAAGAATTTGACCAGGCATGAAAAACTGACTTGAAGGCATAGGGAGGGAAGAAGGGAAGGTGAGGTGGGGGGGGGGCGTGGATTCCCAAAATGCAACTATTTAAAAATCCACAACCTTCCACTCTCCCTTTCATGCTTACCTGGGCACTTCTTTCTCAGGTATTTCTTGCTCCTTTGTCTCTATCTCAAGAGATGGCTCCGCATTTTCAGGATTTTTCTCTAGGTGCCTACAAGAATGTTGAGTTTAAATGGGAGAAGAAAAATAACAAGACAAGCTTATCATCACTTTTGCAACCCCACTGGCACCAATTAAATTAATTATACACGTTGTTGTAAACTTCAGCTGGGGAATGAAACACTTCTTCAAGCACTCCAGAATGAGGGACAGGAATGTGTCTCCAAAGAACCAAGAGGGCCTCCTCAGAGGAGGTTGACAGTCGCTATGTTACTGTAACTAAAGGATTTCAAAAGAGGTGACTACAGGGCTATGACTGAGCTTACATCCAGAAAGTTCTAGGGTCACTCCATATTATCACTAGGTGATGACTGAAAATATCTGAAATTCTGCAGAATGAAGACTATACTGAACCAAATGCAACAAATATCTGATCCATCTTAGTACACAGCAGCTCTGAATGTTTCAACCTCCAGATAAAATCCCAGAAGCTATACTTGAATAAACTATTGCCATTTGCCATAAATGAACCCTCATTACCCACTGTAGATGTTTATCCCCCTAACAACTGCCCTCGCCAGGGTGCCAAACCTACCGCAGAGCGGAGGGGAGGGGAGACTTGACACTGGGAGGCATCCATGGGGCCTTATGATCTCGGACGGGTGGTTTGGTCTCCTTAAGCCGGAATGCAACGGTGGGCTCTAGAAACCGGGCTTGTTTGGTTACAGGCTGCACTGTTTTTGTTTTGGGAGGTCGACAACTACCCTTTAGAGAAACAAAAACATTAAAATAATGTGTGTCTTTAGACAACTTTAGCAGTTTTTCTACACAACAACATCTATTAAAGCCTTTACTTCAATCACTGTAATTTTGGAGGAAAAGACATTACATCATGGAAGAAAGTGTGTCTCACAGCACTAAAATTAAGCTTAGAGACAAGGAAGAGGAGGAATGGCTGATGATTATACAAGTGTACCTGAGGTCTAATGGAGAACAAGCCTCCTCTCTTCTTCATCAGAGTTCCTGCTTTCAAAAGTCTTGACCGCCCTACGGCCTCACCCTTGCATGGTGCAGCTGCCCCTTGCTCAATGGGGAGTACGTCTTTCTGGGCTCTTGAGCTGCAGTGATCGATTGTCTTGTGTGGTAACAGGATTTCAGATTCTGGATATTCATCTAAAGTAATTTGTTGCAACAATGTTAGACATATTGTATTGATTTATTATATAACCATGACACTTTACAAAGAAGAGGTAAGAATAGCTGCATACCATAGGGCACTTACTATCTAAAATAGGAGACAGGAAAAAAAACCAGTTTGCAGCACAGACGTACTAAAAACAGAGGCAAACATACTTAGTTTGACTTAATTACAGTAAGATCTAGGGACAGAAAACAGAGGGAATAATTTTAAGAGGTAGCAGGAGTCTCTTCACATGATAAACATCCAAATAACCATTTTTCCCCTCTTAGCATTGTCTTCTGAAGTATTCAGTTCTGAACATCCTCAATTCTGACCATCCAATTAGAGCGGAGATTAAGTTACAATGAGTTCACCCAGAAACTCCCAAGTCATCGGGGTCTACAATTTTTCTGGGGAAAAATTCAAACAAGATTTGTAAGAATTACTAACCAAACTTCTTCCAACTCAACACCCAGAAGGCTCACCAGGAAGAAGTTTCCGAGCCACTGAAGACTTTTTTCGGTCCAACACACAAGATTTCTTTTGCTTTTTTGGCAATCTGTTGGTACTTTTTGGTGCATCAGCTCGAGAGGTAGAGAACCATTCCTGTCCTTTCTTGGGAGACTCCTTTTTGGACAACACAGAGTCCAAGTCCTGCCACAGCAATTTACATCAGATTAAACATACAAAAATCTTAAACTGAACACCCACAATCCATCCTACAGGATGCAAAGTTCAGGTGGATGCTCAACCTTCCTAACTGACAAAAAAATAAAAAGACCTTTAAATAAATTAGAAGAAAAATGCTGTCTAGCTAATATACTCAGTATGTGCTACAAGATTTAGGGATAGTTTTAAGGTAATATAGTTATATTTCTCATCTCATGGGCACAATACATTTTTAAAAAACCCTAGAGATCTGTTGAGTCATCCTTTTAGAGATATCGCTTTACCAGGTTCCTCAATGCCTTAAAAAAATGACAGAACTTCTTAATCCTGCCTTTACTGGAAAGCTGGGATACATTCAGAAATGTATCTGCCTTGAAAATAGACCACAATGAACTATGTAGCACAATCAATATATCGGCACAGGAAATGTTTTCTGACATTTTGCATTATGTCATAAGCTGCTTTATGATAATTTTTATCATAAAATGTTATATAAAATATGCCAACTTCCAGTTCCACAAGAGTCATGAGTCAAGCTAGCCCATTTGGGTTCCTTGGTTCAAAAATGGTTGCCCACGATGCACCAGTTCACCCAATTAAAAGTTACTAAGCACTTTAGTAGCATATAGATAACTTTAACATATTTTCAATTAAATGTGAAATTCAAGAGCAATGGCACATTCCTTAGAGATCAAATGCTAAAACATGTCCTTATTCAATGCTTAGTTCAAAGGGTTGTGCCTTCCCTGGATGATGGAAATCTGTCTTTCCCCATGAAGAGTTATATACACCGCCTTGGATGCCAAGCAAAGAAAAAACTCACTCTCTCCTGACCTCAATTTGTAGAAGCAGATCTATGATGATATCCGGAATGGATGAGTCCATCTCAAGGCGAGCCGAACAGAAAGAGAGCTGCCTGATGAGATTGCCCAGCTCTTTACAATGCGCAGAGGCAGACTGCTGCTCTGACTGGTCAGCAAAATGAGTGACAAACATCTGCAGAGCTCGGATGGCACCTCTGTGAGCTGCTGCCAGCTTGGCCATAGCTTGTGACTGCATCACAAAGGAAAAAGAATTCTGGCTTGAATCAAGCAGTCTCTTGTCAAGAACCCAGAGCAATTCCGCCCGATCTTTAAACACTAGTTCCTTGGCAGCTTGGCCAGATACGTGGATTTCATTTTCCTAAACTCCCCAGCTAGAATGGGTACTGGGGAAAATTCTGAGGGTTGAGGCCCACACAACCCAAGACATCAAGATTGGAGAAGGCATTTCTAGTCTGTATCAGAAGGACTGTAATAGAATACACAAAATCAGACTGCTATGATGATACGCAAAGTAGAAACGTCAGGTCTGACTGAAAGATCACACAGCTCAGTGAAGAGCACACTGAACACAAAGTTTAAAAAGTTATCCTCTACCCACATGCTTCCAACTATTCTCCAAAAGGACCTTTCAGGGAGGCTCCAACCACAGCAACTGTAAGATGTGTGAACTTCAACTCCCAGAATCCCCCAGCCATGTCTTAAAAGTTGCTCAGGTTGAGAAACACTGCTCCAAAGGCTCCAACTGAGCTTTTTCCCTCATCACTCAGTTTCCCCCCAAACTTGGAAAGCAATTTCATCTCACCTTCTTTGTATGTTTAATTTTAAGGGGACTCAGCTTCTCCAGATCTTCTTGGATTTGTTTTACCTATTTGATAATGCAACAAACAAATTAACAACAGAAGGCAGTTTGGAAAACTCTCTGTCTGTATAATAAAGTCTGCATTTCGAACCAAGCTATCTGGTTCAGACTGCTTTGTTTTGATACCCTAGTTCAGGGGTGTCAAACTCAATTTCATTGAGGGCCGCATCAGCATTGCGGTTGCCCTCAGGGGGCTGGGTGGGTGTGGCCAGGGTGGGCGTGGCCTACTGGGTGGGCGTGGCTAGAGTGCATATGGCCTACTGGGTGGGCATGGCCAGCTCTACATCGTTCGCATCAAGGGTGCCTATTGGGGCCTGGGCAAAGTTCCCAAAGTTTCCAGAATTTGTTCAGACCTGTTGCTGGAGCACATAGAGCATTCGGGCAGAGCGCACAGCTTGTTCCTGCCTCCGAATATGGACCCGGCGTTCTTCTTCAGGATCCAGACATATTTCACTTCTCTCTGGGCGAAAAAAAAAAGTTTAGCAAAACAGTTGATTGTGCTCAGTTATGAACAGACAATTTGGTGTAGAAAACACGAAATACATAAGACAATTACAATTGAGAAGAGATGATGAAGAAAAATGTCTGTGTCACTCAAATGCCATGAAAAAGTGTTTCAAAAACTGTATTAAATGCCCTATATCCCATAATAGCAGCTTAAATCTAAACTACACAAGAGAAGTCAGTAATTTTCAGACACTTCTTCAGTTTACTGTCTCAAGTGTAGCCTTTTTAAACTGATTTCTCTTTAATTCTTGCAGTACAAATAATCAGCTCATGACTAGCCTCAAAACCAGTGGGATTAAACTCAAATTATGTCACATGAGATCACTGAAGTTTTTTCATACATTGATACAAAAATGAAGAAACTAAAAGTATCATAGTATGCTAGTAAGCATGTAGTTATTAAATTAAAGACATACTGTATTACTGCATAATAGAGTTTCAGTCTGGCCACATATATTTGATTTGTTACTGTGTTGACACTTTTCCCCCCAAGATCAGTGCTGCAGAATATCATTGCAGACTTCAGAAAATGAATAAGGGGACCATATGCAACACAAGGGCTATAATTTTAAGACTCTAATCTGTCTATGGGAGAATCTGGCTGCAAAGTGCACATATTCTGGTTAGCAACATTGGCAAAAAAATAATCTCTGGTCAAGCACTATTACGAACATTTCTTTATATTGAATTGGAAAATGGCTAGCATGATAAATAAGCGGGATAACAGGCACACAGCCTCATGCTTACTCGTCTTTTTTATAAGCCTCATTTATACTTGAGAACTTACACAACGAAGTCCTGAAAGTCAGGAACAACAATTACAAAGACTCATCGTTCTTTGCTGTCAGTTAGCTTGCCACAATTTTCTTTCCCTGTAAGGTTATTTTTTTTTACCTGCTTCTCAGGACTTGCTACAAGAGTACTGGTTGCATTGAATTCAAAGCCTCCATTCAGTGGGAAACAGACAAAGTCAATGAAGATTCTTCTGCATCACCAATCACAGACTTCTATGCGAGTACCTAGCTTGTTAGGCCAAGAGAGTGACCTGTATCACTTCTACTTCTTTGTATTACATCTTCATTTAAGACAGCTATGTGGTCTAACTTCCAAATGAAGCTACGATCAAATTTTGGCCACATCATAACTATAACTCTTTCTCCCTTACCTTTTGTTGCTAGCAACTCAATTTTCTGAATGTAAGTCTGAAGCTCTTTTTGTAACCTTCTGATTTCTATGGCACATTTGTCTTCCTCTTTTTTGGGGCCAGGTCCTGGATCACGGGTTGGTGGCGAATCAGACAAAGGGGGTTCTGACTTGACATGACTTGGATCACAAAGCAGGACTTTTGCTCCAGTACTGTTCCTCTCCATCTTAGAAGGGTTACTAAGCGGGTGTTCATATTTCAGGTGGGACTTAGATGCTTTCAACACTGCAACGTTCCCTGATTCCTTTCCCCAATGGCATCCCACAGGACACTTATTCATCTTGGCAAGATGCTGCTTCACTTGCTCTTGCAGATGCTTTCTTTTCACATCCCTTCTGGCCAGCTGAACAGCCAGGTTGAGCTTCTCTTCAGATACAACTGAGAATTCAACAGAGTCCCTTAGATCAGCTCCATCACCAGCACCTTGATTTTGTTGAGTTGCTGGCTGTTTCAGCTTTTCAATGATAATTGGACAGGGATTGGTGTAGTGGACAGACAGGTTTTCAGACGATGCAGGAGCATTCCGGCTGAACTGCAGCTGTTCCAAACATTTAAAACAGGCAGTGTGGTACAAGCTGAGTATTGGATTAAAATCACCCAAATGCAAATCTCTGTTTAACCAAAAAAACTCCATTGGGCAACTGAACAGAGTTTATTTATTTTATTTATTTTATTATATTTGTATACCGCCCTTCTCCCGAAGGACTCAGGGCGGTGAACATTGTGGTGAGGATTAAAAGTGGTAGTGGAGACCACTATATATGCTAGTATACTTACTCATATTTCTATGCACAAGCATAGAATAAGCAGCTTACAAGGATCTTAAATTATTTCCCAAGCTAGTTGACTAAAAAAGTAAACTAGTTAATTAAAATTTAATCTACTTTATACTAATGTAATTATCTGTTAACTTCTCCTCAGAAAGAACAGTTATATAGCCCAAATATACCTTATACCAGGGGTGTCAAACTTGCAATGTCACGTGACGTGTCATGACGTATCATGACTTTTTTGCCATTGCCGGCAATGGGGTGGGCACGCTTTCGCTATGATGCATTTGGCCTGCAGGCCGGCAGTTTGACACCCCTGCCTTATACTAACTTTAGAACAGTAAGAATAATTGTTCTGCAAAACGAAGGAAAGAAGACAAGTGTGTGCCATAAGTTTCCACGATTCCTCTCATATTCCTCTGAGGAAGCTCCAGCAATCTAAATAGGCATTATACCTCAATTCATATACGGAAAAATGCAAGAGGTTGTATGAAACATATTAAAAGCAGAAAACATAAAACACATCCAAACAGGACTTTACTTACTGGATTTATGATCATTAGTATTAAAAACAAAACTTCCATGAAATATGTTTCTAAGAATCAGCACCCCTCACATCATTGGTTTGTTTAAAAAAATGATAGGTTGGCAATGCTAGAATGCATATTGGCAAGCTTATTTACATGTTAGCATTTCATCATGTAAAGTCCACAGAAGATGCTGATGTTGCACAATACCTGTATCTGTGGGGACTTTGTATCACTTTTGGCCAGTTGTGGGTGGGATACCAAAGGAATAGTGGTTGTAGTTGCTTTTCGTAGCTCCATCATAATTTCCAGAATCTCAAGCTCCTGTTGTTTATAAAGTTACTGAAAGTCATCAAATATTAAACCACCATTAGCATAAAGACATTCTGTTTTCTTAGCTGAAAGACTCTCTTACTGTTCACTTAATTAGGCATAAGAATTTTAATTTTCTGAGCATCTTACAATGCTTAGAAAACAAGTGTTAAGGTTATCTTTTAAAAAAGTTATGGAATCATTTTGCTTGGGTTTGTTTTATCTATGTTTTTTCAATGGGTTTTGTAGAATGTTTTAATTACTGGCTTTACTGTATGCCATCCAGCATCACTTTGTGTGAGAGCAGCCATACAAATCTGATAAACAAACTCTTAGCTAAGTCTTATATAGCCAGGTGTCTCTCAAAACGCAGCACAAAAATGCTGCTTGCCTCCAATATTAGATATCTGAAAGAAACACATAGAGATGAATATCAGAAATAAAGCTTCCTTATAATAAGGGTAATTTGCCATCATTCTATCATTGGTGTAACTAAGCAAAGACACTAACAAGTTAGTTTGCTTTTCCTTTACAAAGACTTTGAGAACATGGTAGACCATGGTAGAACATGGTAGACCTAGCCAGGAACCTTTTGCAAGAAAGCTGTAACCAGAAACAGAATAGATTTGACTTCGGGAATAGGGCAGTATACAAATGGAATTAATAAATAAATTAATAATATAAGTACCTGACCATCTGCTACAATTACTTATAAAATGCTAATTATATGTTTAAAATTCTTAATAATCTATAAAATCATTCATCACCCAGATGTAGAAAATTCCTTTCCAGAAAAAAAAATCAGAAAATATCACACGATTGATATGGAACATTTTTAGTTATGCCAAGCTTTGACGATCACTGGGGGGGGGGTCTGAAAGTCAACGAAGACTTGATCCAGCTTGGGTCCACTTTTGTTCTGCTTATAACCGCCCAAATGTCATAAGCAGGATTGGGGAGGGTAATCTGATCCTCCTTGTGTAGTGCAATCTATCGATAGTGTAGGCTCAGAGTTGAAATGAGCTTGGTTGTTTCTTGCAGACGTTTAGTTTGGGTAACGAAACATCTGGAAGAAAGTAACCAAGCTCAGTAACGACTCCTCAGTGCAATCTAACGCTGAGCAGCACGTACACCAGGGGTCTTCAAACTTGGCCCTTTTATGACTTGTGGACTTCAACTCCCAGAATTCCTCAGCCAGCTTTGCTGGCTGAGGAATTCTGGGAGTTGAAGTCCACAAGTCATAAAAGGGCCAAGTTTGAAGACCCCTGACGTACACCAATACATGTTTATTTAGTTAGCCACTGCAACGAGCTGGATCTTTGCTGCTGCTATATTTAGCCTAGATAGGTGCAAAACTCACGATGAGATTCCCTTTCTTCTTCCCCTTCTCTCTCCAAGAAGAAACACGGGACAAACCTGACGAATTACCGGAAGAAGGCTACAGAGCCATAGCAGAGATCTGCTACTACAGGCTGAACCGATCCCGCCTCTACTTACTTCCTTAGCAACCGGCGCGTTGAAGGACGCCTCGAAACAGTTCGCGGAAAACGGGTGGCGATAATGGCCAATTAGCTGCCGGGAAAATTCGCAACGCCCTCGAACCAAGCCTGAAAACTCTTTTGAAAGTATTTGGCCCAGGCGGCCACCATCCTTTGGGGGGGGGCGTGGTCCTTGCATTCCCCCTTTCGCCTTTCCACACTTCCGCCCTTCCACGGAGACACGAGATTCCACCATGGGTTGTGAAGAGATTTCTGTGCACGGGTACGATGAGTTCGTTCGGGTCGCCCGCGAACAGCAACAACGCGGCCAAGTATTTGTGTATTTTAGCGGTGACAAAGATCCAGCCAGCGGTACTAGTTGGTGCCCGGATTGTGTTAAGGGTAAGTCAACTCTTCTCCATATAATTTTATGCATGACTTTCTCCACCGCCTTTCCCCTGCGAATCAGATACTGTTAAGGGTTCTGCCAAGGGTTCTGATCAACAAGGTCTTCCTAAAGTTTAACTATTTCTAATTTCTTCTGTGAAATGGTTGCTTGTGAATTGCCAAAAGGTTACCTGAGAAGTTGTCTGGTAGCTTTTGAGGCATTTGAAATGCGAAGTCCATTAGTCCATGCACATACACAAGCACCTCTCTGTGTGCTATGAACTAGCAAGTGGGAACCAGTTCCAGGGAGGTTTTAGTGAAACTGAGACAGGGTACTACTATGAGTTGGAGAGGGGGGGGGGGCATGGAGATGAAAGTTGCAGTATAAAATCTATTACTAGTGCTTCTGCTGTAAGATCTCATTGGAAAGCTAATCCTTTTTTTTAATTTTAGCTGAACCCATTGTACGGGCTGAACTCCCAAACCTGCCAGATGGATCTATATTCATTTACTGCCAAGTAGGACCCAGAGACTAGTAAGTAAGGTATTTCAGAAAGATGGTAGAACTACTTTGGTTCTGCCAAACAAGTATTGTGCATATGATTCATAAAAATGTAACATTTAGTCTGTTGTCAAATTGTATGAGGGTCTTAATGTGGTAAAAATATTTTAAACTTTCCACGTGCAGAATGTCCTCAAGCATCAGCAAAAAAACCCCCTTAAAACGGAATTCCTAAGTTGCAGAAATATTGGCTTTAGTTTAAGTGCAATTTTGACACAAATGACTACTAGGATCTGATTCTGCTCTGCAATAATTTCCTGCTTATACTTTGCTTTCCTCTCTGCCAGATCTGCTCTTATCAGCTGAACTTTACCATTTTGAACTCTGAAATTTGATTATTTATATAGCTGCCCGTCTCACTGTTCCATGATTCTAAGTACTTTACAGTAAAACAAATAGGATGTATCTGCCAAGTATTTATTTAATTTATATAAATTTCTAGGTCTGTTCACTCACTTGGACAATACACAAAAATTAGAAATGGAATGAGTATTTAAAAACCCATTGTAAACAGCAGATACCCCAACCAAGCAGGTACCTACTGGGTCCTATAAGGTAGCACTGCTTAAAAGATGGGATCTGAGCATACCTCTTCTATTGCATTTGGATTTTACAGGAAGTTGGAGAAAGGAACTCTCTAAAACAGGCATGTCAAACTCGCGGTGTCGCACAACGTATCTGGACTTTTCCCCTATTGCCGGCAATGGGGTGAGCACGGTTTCAGCGTGATGCATCCAGCCCGTGGGCCAGCAGTTTGACATAACCAGGCCCTGTACTACGTAGGGCTTTGTAGCTGATGACCAGCATCTTGAATTGCACCTGGAAGTATGGTGCTGATACGTAACCATAGTTTTTTATATCTATGCATTCTGGACCGTTATGCTTTAATTGTTTGAATCTAAAAAATTGCAAATTTGTAACAGAGCTGCAATTGACTGTAGTTTATTTTCATATGATTTCCACCCATAGCAACTTTCTTGTGAATTTGCAAAAACTTGCTTTTCCCCACCTGAAAGTTGTTTTTTCTGAAGTGCAGCAATGTTTGAAAAGATGTTGAGTGCATTGTACTCATGTGGTCTGTTAGGAAAAAAAATCTGTCTGGATCACATCACATCAAGGGCAATGTACTTTTATTAAAATTTGCCTTTCTCAGCAGTCGGTCAAATATGGGAACCTCCATTTATTGTGAATTTATCCACACAGAATATTAACAAAAATGGTTTTCTTCCAACATTCAAGTATATTTTAAGCTATAAAACCATTATTTTAATTTCTCCATAGCTGGAAAAATCCCAATAATGAATTCAAGAAGAATCTTAATTTAACTGGTGTGCCTACACTTCTCAAATATGGAACTGTAAGTATATACATTTTCTAATTAGTTTGGAAAGAGTCAAATGCGGTCAAAAGCCTGTAGTGCTTAGCAGAATTGCCAAATATTTCTTCTCCATTAAGCCTGGCTTTATATACTGCTCTCAACTGAAATTATAAATTATAATTATAAACTATAAAGAAATTATGTTTGTAAAAGTTTGGTCTAACCTGTATATGTCTATACAAAATTAAATCTCTCAAGTGTCCAACGAGTTATTTTTTGAACAAAGCCAGGCCACTGGTGTTTTAATGGATAAAGTATTTCTCATTTGTGATAACTGAGTAATTTAGCAGATATAATTTTGTGTCTTCTAAAAGTCCAGGCCAAAAAGGGATTGTGGGAGTACTAGAAAAACTGGAAAGAGTGCAGTTGGAAAAAATGTATTCCAAAAATAAGCCATGTAGTTATTAAGTTACTTAGCAATATAACACTACATAGGAAGGAATGTTTCTACAAAGGACTTGGATCTTCTATCATACTTAGAAAAGTAATAATGTATCCTGACTTTTGTTTCAGCCTCAGAAGCTGGTGGAAGAAGAGTGTTTTAAAGCTAACCTTGTGCGAATGCTGTTTACAGAGGACTAAGCAACTGAAGCTATTACCAGCAGGGGAAATGCTTTTAGATCAGACATGTCAAACTCGCGACGTCACGTGATGTCATGCAGTGTATCAGAGCTTTTTCCCCATTGCCTGCAATGGGGTGGGCGCGGTTTCCTCGTGACACGTCCGACCCGTGGGCCAGCTGTTTGACACCCCTGTTTTAGATGAAACCATTATCATGTCAAACGGCCAGTGAATAAATCTGTAATCTAAGCTGAGAAATTTAAATAAAATCACTGTGGACTGTGTATCAGTTAAAACTGTGGCTAGTTTATATGAACCCATTTGCTGGAGATTATCTATTCATAAGATTAGATTGGATTCCCTTAGTTTCAGTGTCTAAGGCAAATATATTTTAGAAAGAATTCAGGCTTCTGCAGACATTTGCCATTTTATACATTTTAAATGAACACTCACAGCAATAAATACTGTTGAATTTCTTTCAAAGGGTAAATGATATAGCTTCATTAATTAGAATAATTAATTATATGGATATATATCATTCTTGCAATAGTTAATGAACTCCCAAACATAAGAAATATGAGGACAAGAATGAGAAAGTATACATTTACAATGACCAAAAAAAATGACTTAGAAAAATACTTTTCTGAAGGCTAGGAAGCTGATGGTGATAAGAAAATGACTGCTATTTGCTTAATAGACATGAGGCAGACTTTAAACACCAAAGGAAAATCATTGAGATTAACAAATGGAATTACTAAAGTGAATACCAACACTGGATGTAAAGTATCTATCATTAAATTATCTCTATCAGGTTTAAAGAAAGCTGGGTTCCTCTAACATTTGGCAACAATTACTGGCACATTACACCAGTCTCCCTGAAGTCAGGTATAGAAAATCTAAAATATAGAATTTTCCTATCAATTTGCAATTCGAGAAAATTTGCCTTAAAAGCAAGAAATTCTTCACTATATGCTACATCTTAACTGTAGAGTTGGAAAAGATTACAAGGATCATCTAGTCCAGCCTTTTAGTGTGTAGGACAACTATTCAAACTATCCATGACAGTAAACCTACCCAGTTTACTGACTACCCAGTAAAACTCAAGTCAAGTTGCATGGCTAAGAGTGATGCTCTGAACTACTATAGTGAACATGTTTTTCCACCTATTGCAGTTATTGCTAATGCTTTACATCCAAATCACCAGATCAAAAATTACAAAGCTAATTCCTATGGATTTAGAGATAACCAGAACACCATTTACTAACACAAACTAGCATACAACAAAAATGTTTAGCCACTTTTACTTCTGCTATACAGTATCAGGAAACACATCTACACCTTTAAATCAGAGTATAAATAGAATCTCTTACATCCTGAAGAAATCATTTGTTTGCTCTGTGGCAAATCTGAAATTTCTAACCAAAACTGCTAAACATCCACAAGCAACATTTTACTAATACCAAGACCGTACTAAGGCATTTCAGATAACAATTCCCCAGATTAAATCCACAGGTGTCTTCTGCCCTTGCAAAGAGTTTTTGTAGTGCCTAATGGCTCACTTGACAGAGGTGCTGTTCTGCTGCTGCTGCTGCTGTTCTGCAAGGGCCTGCTGGAGGCGCATCCGCTTGCGGGAATAGTGTTGCCAGTGGAGTATCTGTTGCTCATCAATAAATTTTGCACACTGCGCATTCACTAGTTCTTTACGAAAATGTTCATACTGGAGCAGTTCTAGCATATGCAGGCATTGGGGATACCTTCATAATAAAAAAAAATATAAGATATTTTTTAATGCTTTTCCTAAGCTACCCGTAATCTTGACAACAAATTAGGAATTCTAGAAGTAGGAAGGAATCAATAAATATTCTAGTCACTTAATTTGAAACAAATTGCCAGTTTTCTATTACATGTAGTGAACAAGCATGCATGTTAATTATAACACTATTTTGCAATTAAATAAAATTTTCACATTAATTCAGAAAATTTGGTTAGCAAGATATAATTTTTAATTATAACACTTACATTTTCTGGTGAAATATTCATTTTGGTTCTTTACAAATGAAGAGACATCAGATTTCTTATTCAAAAACTTAATTATTAACATTTTTGGCCCAAGATAGCCCATAATGATTGAGAGTGGACTTCAATCTGTGTCTCTCCAGTCTTAGGCCAGAAATCCTAAAGGGGCGCATGTATTAATCTCCGTTTTAAAACCTTCGTGACAGCATGAATCTAAAAAATTCAGTTCCAATTCCACTTGTCAGGCTACTGTGGTGAATATGGAGAGATCATATGCATGTATTCATCAATACTGCAAGTTAGAAAAGAGCCAGTGGTCAGGCTTCCAGGTTCTGAAATAATTTGGCGATATCACAAGTCCATAACTCTGCTCTTGGCCAAATCCCTAGAATTGCACATAAGCATTTGAAGAATCTGTCCTTTTACAGACCCAGCTACAGGAGGGAATAATAATTTTTACTCCATTTTTCCAAGGGGTTTTTAGTGATTCCTGAAGAGGAGACTGGCAATTGTTTCATAAAAATAGTTTTATGCTATGTGTTTTATTAACTTAGTACAAAGAGATATACATTATGATAATTCTTACTTTAGGTATCTGGCATACTCTGGTTCCTTCCAATAGAGCAAGTATTTTAAATAATTTACAAATGCTTTGTCCTTGAAGTATCCTCTCTGGGCAAGAACTAAAAAAGATACAAAAATAAATTTACTTAAAATTTGATCCTCTGTGCTGTATCAAATAATTATTTTCAAATGAAGACACACAATAAAAAAACTACAATACAGCTAGTCCTGACCAAATGCCCAGCTTTCTGATTTCAACAGTTCTAACATTAAATGTTTAATTTTGTTGATTTATTTTTTTCCATTTGTAACCTGCCATACAGATTTTAGCCAAATCAAACAAACAAAGTTTAAGCTAGCCATCATCTTTGACATTGACTTTAAAATATTTTGCCTATGAATTTGGGCCTACTAAGGAATACATATATATGTATTTCTGGTTAGTTTCTATATATTTTACTGTTTTCAATTTTGTACATTTTGTACTGTAATTTCCTGTCTAGATTTCATGATCTGAAGAAACCAGTCGTGATTTATATTTTAGATACTTACAATTGAGGTAGTTGGGGTTTGCTAGACACTGCACAAATTCCAGCTCTAGTTGGAAACGAAGTCGATTTCCGGTATCATCTGGAACAAAGATAAAGGAGTGTGGAATTATACTATATATATATTGCATGCATTAACTACCTGGTAATGGGTAGTTTTTATACCACTTAGAGCAGAAAATGGGGGGAAATGGGATTCTTAAGATTTAGCCTGTATCAGTGTCAGAAAATATGCAATATCTCTGATGCCAACATTTTTAGATCCTAATTAACATATAAGCCAATCCGAATGACTCATATCAGATGTTGGTTATTTATTTATTAAATTTATATGCCGCCCTGAATTAAAAAACATAGAATACAAAGATTAAAAAAGAATCAAACAATAAATAAAGAAATAAAGGACAATTTAAGCCGATAAAAACCAAATTTAAAAAAACATGATCAGTCCAGGCCCGCTTGTTGGAACAACCACGTCTTCAGGTCACGGCAGAAGGACTGAAGGTCAGGGGTCATCCGCAGCTCCGGGGGCAATTCATTCCAGAGGGTCGGCGTGCACACAGAGAAGGCTCTCCCCCTGGGGGTCACCAGCCAGCATTGCCTGGCCGACGGCACCCTGAGGAGGCCAACTCTGTGGAAGCGAACTGGGCGATGGGAGGTTGACATTGGCAGCAGGTGGTCTCGCAAGTACGGCCTAAGCCATGTAGAGCTTTAAAGGTAATTACCAGCACCTTGAATCGCACCTGGAGGGCAACTGGAAGCCAATGCAGCTCATGCAGGAGAGGTGTAGCATGGGAGTATCGAGATACTCCCATAAGCACCCGCGCGGCTGCATTTTTCACCAGCTGAAGCCTCTGGGTGCACTTCAAGGGCAGCCCCATGTAGACAGCATTGCAGTAATCCAGGCGAGAAGTGACAAGGGCATGGGTGATGGTGCATAGGGCATCTCGGTCCAAAAAGGGGCGCAACTGGCGCACCAGGCGAACCTGTGCAAAGGCCCCCCTGGTCACAGCAGTTAGATGATCCTCCAAATTAAGCCGTGAATCCAGGAGGACACCCAAGTTGTGGGCCCTTTCTGAGGAGGGCAATAGCTCCCCACCTATCAAAAGAGATGGAACATGTTGGACAATACGAGATGCCGGTATCCACAGCCACTCGGTCTTGGAGGGGTTCAGCCTGAGCCTGTTCCTTCCCATCCAGACCCGCACCGCCTCCAGGCACCGGGACATCACGTCAAGGGCATCACTGGGTTGGCTCGGGGTAGAGATAAACAACTGGGTATCATCGGCATATTGGCGATACCTCACCCCAAAGCCACGGATGATCTCACCCAGCGGATTCATATAGATATTATACTGTTTAATAAAACTCAAAACAAATGAAAGGTATATACCACAAGGCCAATGTGGAAAATTATTTTAATGGAAGTTCCTCAGTAACCTGTTGAGAACAATACTGTTTTCCTTTGGCTATTTAATGTATAAGGTCACTTTTTGAACTTCAAACTACATATCCTAGAATGGACTTCGGTCAAGAAAATCTACAAGCTATAATTCCAAAACACTGGTGGGATTAATTCTAGATGAACTACTACCAATCACTTTAGGAGCCTTGGCATGCCTTTAAAGTCTGAACAGCCAAGAAGCTGCTTTACAGATGATGTGCAAACTTTTTTATATATCTGTTTTGATCTTTCAAAATCTGGAACTACAGCTCACATCACTGACCATGCCACGTGGGAAGCAACAGATATGGTGGCCACCTGATGGAGGACGGCTGCTCTCGTGTAATCAGCAAGACACAAAGACACGAGTTCCCTCCCAGCTCCTGCAACTGCTTGGGAGGGTTTTAATGGTCATTCCTCCTCCTTCAAGGACATGCCTCCTTCACCTTTACGGTCGCCCAAGGAAGAGGCTATTCCGTATCAAGAGCAAGGAAGCTGCCATGCTTTTTACGCTAGTTTCATTTACGTATCTGTACAGATGAACTTATACGACGGGAATGACTTTTCAGTTAATATCAATTATATAAGCGGTACGGCAATTATTTGCTTAGAGGGCTCTTAAAAAGGGAAATACAGCCCCGCTCCCCCTCCCGTTATTTCCTCGGAGCCGCGTCCACTCACCGCCCTCCATAGCGGCGGACAGAGGAGTCCGATCTCGCTCACCAAGATGGCGGCCGCGGCGACGGTTCTGCGCCCTCCAAACACATCTCGATGCATTCTGGGAAATTCCCGGAGGTCAGGACGCGTTGCCGAGGCAACGGTGATGCCAGAAGTTGATATCTAGCTCCACGAGGGCATTAAAAACCAGCCTTTTGTCTATTTAAGCAATGGCCACATTTGCTAAATAAAGACGCGTTTTATAGAAGTATTCCCACTGGTTCTTCACAGATATTTCTGTTGTACCATAGGGATTCCAAGACAATCTCATGATAGAATAAAATGCCTCTAACCACTGCCATATCATGTCTTGGATATATTAAGTCCATTCGTTGTGCTGAAGTTAAACCATAATAAGGATTATTTAGTTTTAGTTTAGCATGTTGGACACTTCCACTCAGTGGTGATTTAACAATCTGTAGTTATACAAATGAATTTATAATCCTATATAATATATGAACCTGATCAGTAATTCAATCTCTGGCATCTGCATTTTTTAAAAAATGCATAAATTGGGAACTTGTGATCCTTACAGGTTTTTTATTCTTTATTGCAGAGTGTTTACACATTTTTAACATTTATGTACATGTAACAAAAAGATTTTCATGATACGTTTGAAAAAATATTTTTAAAATGTCATTTTTGTGTAATTGAAGAACAGCTCATGTGCACACTTAAATCATAATCTAGAGATTCTAGACAGGAATAAAATGCTTTCCATTTTGCTATGTGAAATTTTCTCTTGCTCTTTTTCCTCAGAAACACCTCTATATTTCTTTGTTTGTTCATTCACTCATACCGTTTGTTTAGCCAGCCATCTCAAATCAGTAAATAGTCATAAAACAATTAAAACAGTTAAAACACAATACAAAAACCAAATTAAATACAAATAGCAATCGGCAGATATTATTATCCATTGGTGTTAACATAAGCAGTAAACAAGCCCTTTCACATACTCAGGACCGTAACACAGGTCTTCAAAGCCTTCTAGCAGGGCCATCTTAATCTTTGGAGGAAGAGTAGGAGCCTTGGTGGAGTAGTGGGCTAATGCCTCCTTAAGTAACACCAGCTGCCTGCAATTAGTGCAGGTTCAAGTCCCACCAGGCTCAAGGTTGACTCAGCCTTCCATCCTTCCAAGGTAGGTAAAATGAGGACCCAGATTGTTGGGGGCAATAAGCTGACTTTGTAATAATGCCGCTTGGGGGGGGCAAAAGCCCTAATAAGCAGGCATATACATAGAATGAAGGCTATTGCTAAGCACATTGGTTTGTGCTTAAATTGTAGGCCACCCTGAGTCTTCGGAGAAGGGTGGGATATAAATGGGATTTTTTTAAAAAAGAGTGTTAGAAATAGAACTATGTACAAATGATGAACATGTTATTTCTAAAATATATAAACATCTACTGAAATTTGAAACAGAAGAACAAGTATGATCAAATTAATGTTTTTGGTTACAACATATAAATGGAAGAATGAGAGAATGTGGCTGAAAGGGATGAAATTTACATTATCACCTTTAAAAGAATTTTCATAAAATGATCTTAGTATATGTTATCGGGGGAAAATTCTAGAATGTATAAAGGTACTTTAAATTTATACAGGAAATGTGGGGACATTTTACCATGCTTGGTGGACATATAAAAAGGTGAAAAATGGATTCAATTACATACATTACATTACATTACATTACATAGTATCAGTTGAAGCCAGAGTTTTTTTGAGACTGACAAAAAGTTGGAAAAAAGTTACAAAACTTTGTTTTTCTATAAGGTAACTGCATTTAGACTATTATATGCATATCAGTGGAATGACCTGACAGTACTCATTATGGCAGAATTTAGTATGCCTTTTGTTTTTGATCTCACCGTTTTCCTCTTTGGCTTCTCTTGTTTTCAAGTGTTCAAAGGGCAGGGTGATTTCATGTTTTTGTTAACAGGAGGCAATATTAACTTTTTGCCATGACTGTGTCTCCTCCCTTTGCAATCATGTTTTCTTCATTGTTCAAGTTTCATGTACTATTCGTCCAGAGGTCAAATTCTGAATGCTTGTAGGGAAAGAGAAGCAAAAGGCAGAAGTGAAACAGGCAGAGACACACGTACCACTTTAAACATATTTTATAGATATATTGAATAAAGAGATACACTTTGCTATCAAAATTGTTTGCAAACTATATTTGTCAAGAATTTTTGCAATCAGCTTTTACTTTTACGGCTGAAAGTTCTCACTTAGTGAAACTTATAAGCCAATGGCTGACCAATTTTTAAAAGACCTTGAAGATTCAGGTTTGAGGGAACCCTCTGAAATGAGACCTTTGGTGATCAAATGGATTGAAGAACAGTTTCCAGGAGTCAAGTCAATAACAACGCAAACCCTCCAGCAGTGGATGGAAGATAAACCAGGAGAGCTTCTCGTTCTTGTAAGTTGCTTTCTCCTTTGCTGAATCATTGCCTTTTGGTTGGATATGCAGAAAGTTTTCCAATATGTTAATAAGATTAAGGACATTAGGTTGTATCAATTGATAGATCTATAAAGCCACCATGTCGCATGAAATACTATGCTGGCAAATCTTCAGGGTTTTTTATTCTTTCTCTACTCAGATTGATTCATGTCATTTCTGTAAATACCAGCAATATAAAAATTGTCAGGAAGAGAGTGGACCTTTGAGTAACTGGCAGTAGAGATAGCGATAGCACTTAGAGAGTTATATACTGCCCATAGTGCTTTATAGCACTTTCTGGCTGGTGTACAATGTCAGCATATTGCCCCCAACAATCTGGATACTCATTTTTGAAAGGATGGAAGGCTGAGTCAACCTTGATCCTGTCAGATTTGAACTCCAAGCTGTGGGCAGAGTCAGCCTGCAATACTGCATTCTAACCACTGCGCCCAGATACATGAGAGGCTGGAATCTTATTCTTTCAGGGAAGGAAGGAATTCCTTTCAAGTGGCAATCTAACCAAAGAATCCAGCTGACAACTTTAGGCCTCCCAAACTAAATATATTATTTTTTAATGCCAGGTCAGTTGCTGATTAAACAATTGAAACAATGCTTAAATAAACATTTAATATGGAAGAACATAAGATTCCAAAAGAAAATGTAATGCTCCAGACAGATCACAAGGGGGCAGTGGTCTGCTACTATTCCCCAAATCACTATAAAGAGTCTGGAGAAGGTTCAGATCAGATTTCTAAATTATTGTATCTTTATCAACATAACCTGAAAAACAATTGAACAGCGAAAATAACTTGTACAGGAAATAAAGGAAATAACAGCACAACACAGAAAATAGAAATAAAAAACTTAATCCAATTGCCTGTGTTGGGTAGTGGGTTCTGGAGAGCAGGAAGGACGCTGAGATGATGAGTACAACATAACAGCTCTTTATTTGGTGGAAGTCACTGTACTGGGGAATAGAGGCTAACTGCCCTCTTATATATACCTGGCCAGCACCTGGCCAGGTACTCAACCAACCAATCAGATTGAACCTCTGTTTCCCGCCGAAAATGCTTCCCGCCAAAACAGTTACAGTTCAACACCTCCTGGTGGTGACTCTTATGCAAGCTTTAGGTGTTCCAATAAAGCCTAATACATAACACCCCTTCCTCCTTAAGGATGAAACTATATACACGTACAATGAACTTATATACATAACAACCCACTTCCCGATGGACTTAGCCCCAGGCTTCCCTTATTTGTGCACATAGTCCGTGAGGTACGCAGCAGACCTATGGGGCCAAGATGAACGTCTTAGGGTCTCTTCCCCCTTGTGAGCTGGCACCTTACTCAGCGTATCCTGGATGTCCAAGTTCTCCTGAACTGGGGAGTCCGCAGGTAAGCTCTGGCTGACTGTTTCTGGTGGGCCCACCCCATAGTCAGGCCCTGTGGCAGGTTTAGCTCTGCGGTCCTGGGCGGGTTGCTGTCCAGGTTGATCAGGGCACTCCTGGTCCTCCTCAGGCTCGGACGCAGTTGTTTGTTGGTGGTGCTGGTAGGGGGAATGTGAGCTAGCTTGTGTGCCAGCTTGGAAACTCGATGAGAGGTAATTTTCCCCGTGGTTGCTTGTTGACCGTTCTGGAACTCTTTTCCTTACTTGGTCTATGTGCCGTCTGACCTGACGACCCCCCTCCACCCCTATTACGTAAGATAAGGGCCCAGTTTTGTCAACCACCACCCCTGAAATCCACAAGTGTCCCGGACCATAGTTTCTGGTCCAAACCAAGTCACCCGGGTGTAGTTCTCTTGGGGTTTGGGGTTGTATGGCCTCCGAAGCCACTCTGTCGGGGTGAAGCCTGTCCAGTTTGGTGATGAGGCGTCTGCCCCAACAGAGTTCCGCAGGACTCTTTCCCGTGGCTGTGCAAGGTGTGGTGTGTTGTGATAATAGGAATTCCGCCAACCTGTGGTGCCAATCACCGACAATAATGTGCCTGAGTAGGTCTTTGGTTGTTCTCACCATCCTTTCTGCTTGTCCATTGGTCGACGGATGGAGGGGCGCAGATGTGGCGTGTCTAATCAAGTTTGCTCTCATGAAGGTCTGAAATTCAGCAGCAGTAAATTGAGCCCCATTATCTGATACCACAACATCAGGCAGACCATATGTGGCAAAAAGTCTCCTGAGCACTTGGATTGTTCTGGCCGTGGTCATATTTGGGACTGGCACTACCTCCAGCCATTTTGAGTGGCTGTCTACCACTATTAGGAAAAGCTGTCCTTGAAATGGACCAGCGTAATCTATATGGATCCTGGACCAGGGTGTATGTGTTGCCTCCCATTTGTGGACAGGTGCTTGGGGCATCTCAGGTCTGGACCTTTGCGAAGTGTAGCATCCCTGTACCTGCTCTTCCACTGCCTCATCTAACCCTGGCCACCAAAGGTAGCTCCTTGCTAAAGCCTTCATGAGAACTATACCAGGGTGCCCTTCATGTAGAGACTGCAGCACCCTATCTCTTAGTGTTGATGGTATAATAAGTTACTACCCCACAACAGGCATCCTTTATGTGCAGACAATTCATGCCTCCTTACAAAATACGCTTGGAATTCTGGGCCTGGACTTTTATCCTGCCACTCTGTGAATACCCAAGACTGAACTCTGCTCAGGATTTTGTCTGAGGCTGTCTCTGCTGTAACATCTTTAATCAAATGCACAGGTATAGCATAGGTGGTACCTTGCTCAATAGTAGTAACTGTGAAAGAGATCTTGGAGCCCTAGTGGACAATCACTTAAATATGAGCCAGCAGTGTGCTGCAGCTGCCAAAAAAGCCAACATAGTGCTAGGCTGCATTAACAGAGGGATAGAATCAAGATCACGTGGAGTACTAATACCACTTTACAATGCCTTGGTAAGGCCACACCTGGAGTACTGCATCCAGTTTTGGTCACCACGATGTAAAAAAGATGTCGAGACTCTAGAAAGAGTACAGAGAAGAGCAACAAAGATGATTGGGGGACTGGAGGCTAAAACATATAGGGAACGGTTGCTGGAATTGAGTATGTGTAGTTTAATGAAGAGAAGGGTGAGGGGTGACATGATTGCAGTGTTCCAATATCTCAGGGGCTGCCACAAAGAAGAGGGAGTCAAGCTATTCCCCAAAGCACCTGAAAGCAGGACAAGAAGCAACGGATGGAAACTAGTCAAGGAGAGAAGCAACCTAGAACTAAGGAGAAACTTTCTGACAGTTAGAACAACTAACCAGTGGAACAACCTGCCTCCAGAAGTGGTGAATGCTCCAACACTGGAAGTTTTTAAGAAGAGACTGGACAGCCATTTGTCTGAAATGGTATAGGGCTTTCTGCCTGAGCAGGGGGTTTTCTAAGGTCCCTTCCAACTTCTTCTTCTTCTTCTTCTTCTTCTTCTTATTATTATTATTATTATTATTATTATTATTATTATTATTATTATTATTATTATTATTATTTGCAGGGGTTGAGCTATGGCTGCTTTGTGGGGTAGGAAGGAGTGGTAAAAGTTTAATAATGCCAGAAAGGCTTGCAGTTACGCCTTGTTCTTGGGAGTGGGGGCCATCTTAATGGCCTTCACTTTGGATTCTGTGGGATGAATCCCACTGGCATCGATCCTGAACCCTAAAAATTCTGTGGATGTAACCCCCATGCTGCATTTGTCTCTTTTTAGTTTGAGACCTGCAGAGTGAAGCCTCTGTAATACTGCCCTAATTCTGTCTGCTAACACTTCCTCTGTTTCTCCAGCAATGAAGACATCGTCAAAATAAGGGCATACACCCTGGATGCCCTTAAGTGTTTGCTCCATTACTTCCTGAAAAATCCCAGGCGCTACACTTACTCCAAACTGTAGGCAGTTAACTCTGAAGGCTCCCTTATGAGTTACAATTGTTTGTGATGCTGCTGTCTCCATGGTGACTGGCAGCTGCTGGTACGCCTGCGCAAGGTCTAGTTTAGCAAAGATGGCGCCGCCTTGGAGGGAAGCGAGAACGTGGCTGACCGTGGGGACCGGGTAAGCGTGTTGCTTTAGGGCCTTATTTAGGGTGCATTTATAATCGGCGCAGATACGGATCTCCCCGTTAGCTTTGAGGGGGATGACTATTGGGGTCTCCCACTGTCCCCTGTCTGTCGGCTGCAGGATCCCCTGTTCTACTAATTTGTCTAGCTCCTTTTCTATTTTGTGCTTGAGTGCAAAGGGAACTCTCCGGGGTTTGATTCGAATGGGTAATACACTGGGGTTTAATTTAAATGAAATGGGGGGCCCTGTGTACCTTCCCAGCTTACTATCGAATATGTCTGCAAACTCTTTGCAGACAGATTCGATGTTGTTTCCCTGCAATCTGTGGATGCCTGATATTACGATGACCAATGGCTCAAACCAGTCCAACCTGACTAAACTGGTCCTACGGCCTTCAACTACGATAACATCCAAGTGCCCCTGAAACCTCTTAAACCGCATGGAAAAGGTGGCCTCCCCCTTAACTTTTACTGGGGCATTTTGGAAATTGGTTAACATGATTTATTTTATTTTATTTATTACATTTATATACCGCCCTTTCTCGAAGGACTCAGAGCGGTTTACAGGGTGATTTAAAAACCAAGATACAAAAGTTAAAAACAAATTTAAAAAATTATATTTGTCCCTGCATAAATAAAACCCCAGTTAAAATTAAGATTAATCCTCAGCCTGGGCCAGAGAGCTCGAAGAGCCAGGTCTTCAGGTCCCAGCGGAATGAACGGAGGTCAGGGGCAGTCCTCAGCTCCACTGGCAGCTGGTTCCAAAGGGCAGGCGCCCTCACTGAGAAGGCCCTATCCCTGGATGTCGTCCGCCGACAATCTCTTACCGGTAGCACCCTGAGAAGACCCTCCCTGTGGGAGTGCACTGGACGAAGGGAACTTGATGCCGGCAGCAGGTGTTCCCTCAGATATTCCGGACCCAAGCCATTTAGGGCTTTATAGGTCATCACCAGCACCTTGAATCTCACCCGGAGGGCAACCGGAAGCCAATGCAGCTCGCGGAGTAGAGGTGTTACATGGGAGTATCGGGAAACCCCCATCACAACTTGCGCGGCCGCATTCTGCACCAGCTGAAGCCTCCGAGTGGTCCTCAAGGGCAGCCCCATATAGAGAGCGTTGCAGTAGTCTAAACGGGAGGTCACGAGCTCATGAGTGACTGTGCGTAGGGCATCTCGGTCCAGATAGGGTTGCAACTGGCGCACCAGGCGAACCTGGGCAAAAGCCCCCCTGGTCACGGCTCCTATGTGATCTTCAAAATTGAGCCGTGAATCGAGGACACCCAAGTTGCGAGCCCTATCAACGGGGGGTAACACCTCACCCCCCATCGTTAAAGATGGAATAGTCTGGGTAACCCGAGATGCCGGTATGCACAGCCACTCAGTCTTGGCAGGATTGAGACGAAGCCTGTTTCTCCCCATCCAGACCCGGACCGCCTCCAGGCAACGGGACATCACGGCGAGGGCATCATTGGGTTGGTTCGGGGTGGAGAAGAAAAGCTGGGTATCATCAGCATACTGATGATACCCCACCCTGAAACCACGAATGATCTCGCCCAGCGGCTTCATATAGATGTTGAACAGGAGGGGAGAGAGAACCAACCCCTGAGGAACTCCACAAACGAGAGGCCTTGGGGTGGACCTTTGCCCTCCCATCAACACCGACTGCGAGCGGCCCAGGATATAGGAGGAGAACCACTGCAAAACAGTGCCTCCCACTCCCAACCCCCTGAGATGCCGCAGTAGGATACCATGGTCGATGGTATCGAAAGCCGCTGAGAGATCTAATAGGACTAGGACAGAGGAACAACCCCTGTCCCGAGCCCGCCAGAGATCATTCACCAGCGTGACCAATGCCGTCTCCGTGCTGTGCCCGGGCCTGAAACCCGATTGGTACTGGTCCAGATAATCAGTTTCATCCAGGAACAGAGGAAGCTGATGCGCCACCACATTCTCAACAACCTTCGCCAAAAAGCGAAGGTTGGAGACCGGACAATAGTTATTTAAAACAGGCGGATCCAGGGCAGGCTTCTTGAGGAGGGGTCTCACCACCGCCTCCTTCAGGGCGGCGGGAAAGATACCCTCCTTCAAGGAAGCAGTTATTACTGCCTGGAACCAGCCTCCTGTCTCCTCCCGAGCCGCATAAACCAGCCAGGAGGGGGAAGGGTCCAACAAACAGGTGGTGGAGCTCAGCCTCCTCATCATCCTGTCCACATCATCAGGGGAAACAGGATCGAACTCAGTCCAGATAACACGCTCAAGACCGTCCGATTCCTCCACGTCAGACTCTGCCCAGTCAGAGTCCAAACTGGTCTGAATCTGAGCGATTTTATCCATCAGATGATGACTAAACTCCTCAGCCTGCCCCTGTAAGGGATCCTCCCTCACCTCCCGGTTGAGAAGGGAGCGAGTCACCCTAAACAGGGCGGCTGGGCGATTATCTGCAGACGCAATGAGGTCAGCAAAGTAATTAGCCTTTGCCGTCCTCATCGCTGCAAGATAAGACCTTATAAAGATTCTTAACTGCAATCGGTCAGATTCGGATTGGCTGGATCTCCAACAGCTCTCTAGACCCCGTCTCCTAAGCTTCATCTCCCGGAGCTCCACAGAAAACCATGGAGCCCATCGGGATCTGCGACGGGTCAGGGGTCGCAAGGGTACAACACGGTCGAGCGCCCCAGTGGCAGCCCTTTCCCAGGCATCCACCAAGGGGTCGACCGGGCTGTGAGTGAGGGGGATAGGTATAGACCCAAGTGCCATCTGGAACCGTTCCGGGTCCATTAGGCACCTGGGGCGGAACCACCTGGTCGGTTCCGCAGCCCAGCAGCGGAGGGTGGCATAGCGGAAGACCAACCGCAGGAGGTGATGATCAGACCATGACAGGGGGACAATAGTTGGCGAGCCCCCTCCCAGATCATCAAGCCACTGCCCAGATAAGAAAACTAGGTCGAGAGTGTGTCTCCCCCCCATGGGTCGGACCCTGAATTACTTGGGTCAGGTCCATGGCCGTCATGGAGGCCAAGAACTCCCGGGCTAACTCAGACGATACTCCCAGAGAAGGAAGGTTAAAGTCGCCCAGAACTATAAGTCTGGGAAACTCAACCGACAACCCTGAGAGGGCGTCGAGAAGCGTGGGCAGGGCCATTGCCACACAGCTGGGTGCCAGGTATGTGAGCAACAAGCCCAACTGAGCCCTAGGGCCACACCTCAGAAGGAGGGACTCACTCCCGCCTATCTGTAAAACAGTGCACTCCCGCGGACATAAGGTCTCCCGTATAACTACCGCCACCCCACCGCCCCTGCCCTGAGCCCTCGGCTGATGCAACACACAGAAACCTGGAGGGCAAAGCTCAGTCAGAGGGACACCTCCCTCTGAGCCCAACCAGGTTTCTGTAATGCATGCCAGATCCGCGCGTTCCTCCTCGATCAAATCATGGATGAGGGGAGCCTTATTCACCACGGATCTGGCATTGAAGTACACCAGCCTAAGCTCAGGGACCTGATCCCCCACACCCCCGGGTAAACCGGTACCAACCGGAGGGTCAGAGCATGCCACTGCTTGAAGACAGCGGGGGCGTGATCCCAGATGTCGATATGGCCCTCCGTGTGACCGCCTGCTGCCATTCCCTATCGTCGTGGGGATTTGAAACCCCACCCCAATACCAGGAAAACCAGAAGCCCCCAACCCCCAACCCCTCTCGCTAGGGACCATCTCCGGCCCAGACTGACAGCCGGTTGAAGAAACACATCCTAATTCCCTCCCAACCCTCCCATTCCCCTCCCCTCCCTAACCCTTTAAAACAATCGGCTAAAAAGTACTAGGGGCCTCTTGATACATTTCTGAGAGGGGGTGGCAGGAATTAATCCCTACCAGCTCCGCTGAATTACTCTGTGATTAGTGGTGTGATGGTAGTCTATAGAAACTGCATCTTACTAATCAGAAGTTCCATCCAATTAGTCTACTGATTTTGCTGGTTAGCTGGATGGCAGGAATGTTAACATCCCACTACACCAGGGGTCAGCAACCTGAAACAGTGAAAGAGCCACTCGGAACCGGTTCCCTCACAAAAGGAAAAACTGGGAGCTGCAAAAAATGTGTGTGCATGTGCAGAACAGGGTTTGACTGAAGAGTGGAGCCAAGGCGAGATATGCACCTACCCTGCATATTTGAATTGATTGGTTGAACTTTTTTAGTCCCACTTTTTTTTTTGGACTGCACATGGCAGAGGACTGGGAGCCACAGGAGATGACTGAAAGAGCCGCATGCGGCTCCGGAGCCGCGGGTTGCAGACCTGTGCACTACACAATCTTTTTTTCTTTCTTTCTTTTGAGTTAGCCACAATTACTTCTGGCAAGGTGGTGAAATATTCTAGATTTTGCTTGTTTTGAGGGATTTCAGAGCCATCATGAACTTGCAGCTACTGTTATCTGGCCCACACATGCAGTAGAACCCATGCTGGATTTGGTTTACTGTTGTTAGGCCTTTAAAATAAATCAGGTCAGGAAACAGTCACCAAATGTTTCCTGGAATTATACTTTGATGACATAGGCTATAGTACTATAGGAACAGAATTATGAAAGCCTGACTGCCTTTGCCCATATCTCAGTGAATTAGGGAGGAGTGAATATGAAGCTCTTTCTCACACTTTCTGTTTCCTGGGCTTAAAGCATGTTTTTGTGACTACAGTCTTTGCCTAGCCTCTCACAGATCATCTCTGTAGTTCTTTATTACCTGTTTAGCTAGAGTCAGTGATTTAAAAGATCTGTCTGTTGTCATGAGTTGATGGCTGCCATAAAACTCTGCCACAATTAAGACAGCTAAAACAGCCAAAAAATCTAAGTGTTTGAGAATTTCCATCTTGCCTGTTAGTAAAACTGTTGAATACTGGCTGAACTATAGAAGACAAAAATGAGTAGGCTAGGGTAAGTGACCTTGTAACATGTTTCTTCTTCCCTCTAGCAGAGCTAAGTAGATGCCTTTGGCAACACAGAGCAAAGAATCAGATAGGTGGAAGCTGCAGCACAGGTGGAGGAACTCTTGGAAAAAGCAGATGAAAAATAAAGTGAGACATATGTAAGTCCCATGTGAAATCCTATTCTGTGACGGGATGCAGAAGGACTATTTCTTTATATCTATTGATACAAGCTCTGTAAGGGTGACAAACTCAGGAAACACTAGGATTTTCAAAAAGATCTTTATTGGTAATGGTAACATAACAGAACTTTGAAAGCCTGTCAGGGCAATTGGCCTGCTGAACATATGCCTAGCATTAGGAAGGAGTTACTCTGAGCCTCTTTCTCACACTTCCGCCCCCCACCCCTATGCTGAGATGCCTCTTTTGCAATAGTCCTATTTCCTCCTCCACTTTCCCAGAACCTGTTAGACATTCCATCACAATTGTGTCTGCCCAAAAGATGCCAGTGATGCTTTTCTATAGTGTGCAGTATCTCATCCATCAACATGTTGCAGGTTAGATAACACTGAGAAAGCTCACAGAGAACAATTTTCATTTTTCTTCGGGGACAAAGTTGAGCAAGATGTAACTCAGATTTGGGGTATCAGGATGGGTGAGGGTTGTACTCACTTGCTCAATTCTTGCTGCATCCAGCTGATTAAATCAGACATGTGCTTAGCTCATGGTTAAGGGAGATGTGCTTCCTTAGGTGTCAGATGCATTCCAACCTGCTTAAAGGAAACTTTGTTATGTCTTTACTGAAAAAGGCCGTATTGTACCCAGAGGATATCTGTAATTATAGACCAACCTCAAATATTCCTGGGTAAGATGATCAAGGAAGCAGTGGCCTTGCCGTTCCATACACAGATAGTCCTCAACTTGGTGGAGCAGTGGGCTAATGCCTCCTTAAGTAACACCAGCTGCCTGCAATTAGTGCAGGTTCGCATCCCACCAGGCTCAAGGTTGACTCAGCCTTCCATCCTTCCCAGGTAGGTAAAATGAGGACCCAGATTGTTGGGGGCAATTAAGCTGACTTTGTAATAATGCCGCTTGGGGGGTGTATGAAAGCCCTAATAAGCAGGCATATACATAGAATGAAGGCTACTGCTAAGCTTGTAAGCCGCCCTGAGTCTTCGGAGAAGGGCGGGATATAAATGGAATTAAAATAAAAAATAAAAAAACTTACAACTGTAATGCAGTCTGTTCATTACAGTTGCAAGTCATGATTTCATTATGTGAGGTGTCCACATGATCACTTTGCCTTACCTGCTGTACTTGTCATCTTCATTGTCATCGGACTCAGAGGGTCTGGAGCTGAGCCGCTGTGAGAGGGTGGCTCAGCTATACCATCAATGGCACCACCCTATACCATTGGCTATCTCCCTAGAGGTGAGAGATCTAGGGAGGTATGCTTTATTTGGGTTGGTATTCTGTCCGCTTCTGGATAGGTCTGGGCCCTCTGTGTGAGAGAGGTGCCCGATCTGTCTTGGGAGTCACCTGGCCAGCTCAAGTGGCAGGGAGCTGGTGGACCGGACATTGTTGATCTTCTGTCTTACATCTTTCCGAGTGACTATGGGACTGCCTGGCTGGATCTACCCGATAAATGGTTTTATCCTACTCAAGCATGGACTTATTCGCGCTCAGGGGTGCCCCCCCTTCCTGGGTGCGACCTGCCTTTATTTCAATCTATCCTCTTGATGACGGGCCCAATTACTGGGACCCTGAGAGATGGTTGGGCAAGGGCAGGAGCCTCCATCACAAATTTAATAAGAGGCCCCTGGTGCATTTTTTAGCTCAATTTTTTATGGGGTTAGGGAGAGGGGAGGGTTCTAAAAAGGTTTGGTTGGAGACTGGGGGGGGTTCCACCAACCGTTTCTCAGACCAGGCCGGGGATTGCTCACGCCGTGGTGGGGCTTGGGTTGGGGGCCTATGGGGCCCCGGAGCGGGGTGTGGGATTGCCTATTCCCACGGCGGTAGGGAATGGCCGCAGGTGTATGAACAGAGGGCCGTATCAATATCCGGGAGTGCGTCCCCGCTGTCTTCAAGCGGTGATGCGCTCCGACCCTCTGATTTCGGCCCGTGGTACCGGGAGCGAGGATGAGCAGCCACCTGAGCTCAGGCTCGTGTATTTTAATGCCAGATCCGTAATGAATAAGGCTCCTCTCATTCATGAGTTGATTGAGGAGGAGCATGCGGACCTGGCTTGCATTACGGAGACCTGGTTGGGCCCAGAGGGCGGGGTCCCCCTGGTTGATCTTTGCCCATCAGGCTTCTGGGTGCTGCACCAGCCTCGGGCCCAGGGTAGGGGTGGTGGAGTGGCAGTAGTTGCGAGGGAGACCTTATGTCCGCGGGAGGCCACCATGGTCCAGATAGTTGGGTGTGAGTCCCTCCTCCTGAGATGTGGCCCTAGAGCTCAGTTGGGCGTGCTGCTGGTGTACGTTTCGCCTAGTCGCGTAGCAGCAGCCCTGCCTGAGCTTCTCGATATCCTCTCAGGGTTGGTGGTTGAGTTCCCCAAACCTATGGTCTTGGGTGACTTCAACCTACCATCCCTGGGGGGATCATCTGAGTTAGCTCGGGAGTTCATGGCTTCCATGACGGCCATAGACCTGATGCAGGTTATTCAGGGCCCGACTCATGGGGGGGGTCACACGCTCGATTTGGTTTTTCTATCCGGATGGTGGTTAGATGATCTTGGTGGGGGTTTTACAATTATTACACCCCTGTCATGGACCGATCATCATCTCCTGCGGCTGGTCTTCCGTTTTGCCACTCCCCATCGTGGGGTTGTTGAGCCAATGAGATGGTTCCGCCCTAGGCGCCTGATGGACCCTGAGCGGTTCCAGGCGGCGCTTGGGCCCCCACCTGCCTCCTTTGCCCACAGCTCGGCCGATGCCCTAGTGGAAGCCTGGGAAAGGGCAGCCACAGAGGCACTCGACCAAGTTGTACCCATGCGGCCCTTGACCCGGCGCAGATCCCAATGGGCTCCATGGTTCTCCATGGAGCTCCGGGAGATGAAGCATCGGAGACGGGGCCTAGAGAGCTGTTGGAGGTCCAGCCGATCCGAATCCGACCGGTTACGACTAAGGTCGTTCACGAGAACTTATCTCGTGGCAATGAGGGTGGCAAGGTCTAACCACTTTGCCACCCTCATCGCGTCCGCAGATAATCGCCCGGCCGCCCTGTTTAGAGTAACTTGCTCCCTCCTTAATCAGGAGGTGAGGGAGGAGCCCTTGCAGGGTCGTGCCGAGGAGTTTAGTCGATATCTGTCGGATAAAATCGCTCAGATCTGGACCGGTCTGGACTCCGACTGGGCAGAGTCTGACGATGAGGATACGGGCAGTCTTGTCGATGTTATCTGGGAGGAGTTCGATCCTGTGACTCCTGATGACGTGGACAGGATCATGGGGAAGCTGAGCTCCACCACGTGTTTGTTGGACCCGTGCCCCTCCTGGCTGGTTTATGCAGCCCGGGACGGGACACGAGGCTGGCTCCAGGCAGTGATAACTGCTTCTCTGAGGGAGGGTAGTTTTCCCGCCGCCTTGAAGGAGGCGGTGGTAAGACCCCTCCTCAAGAAGCCTACCCTGGACCCAGCTGTATTAAATAACTTTCGTCCGGTCTCCAACCTTTGCTTTCTTGCGAAGGTTGTTGAGAGCGTGGTGGCGCATCAGCTCCCTCTGTTCCTGGAGGAAGCTGATTATCTAGACCCGTACCAATCGGGCTTCAGGCCCGGGTACAGCACGGAGACGGCATTGGTCGCGCTGGTGAATGATCTCTGGCGGGCGCGGGACAGGGGCTGTTTCTCTGTCCTAGTCCTTTTAGACCTCTCAGTGGCTTTCGATACCATCGACCATGGTATCCTGCTGCGGCACCTCAGGGGGTTGGGAGTGGGAGGCACAGTTCTTCAGTGGTTCTCCTCCTACCTTCTGGGGCGTTCGCAGTCGGTGTTGGCAGGAGGGCAGAGGTCGACCTTGAGGCCCCTTGTTTGTGGAGTTTCTCAGGGATCGGTTCTTTCGCCTCTCCTGTTCAACATCTACATGAAGCCTCTGGGTGAGATCATTCGTGGTTTTGGAGTTGGTTATCATCAGTACGCTGATGATACCCAGCTTTTTATTTCGACCCCAAACCACCCCAGTGATGCCCTCGACGTGATGTCCCATTGCCTGGAGGCGGTCCGGGTCTGGATGGGGAAGAACAGGCTTCGACTCAACCCTGACAAGACTGAGTGGCTGTTCGTGCCGGCATCCCGGGAAATTCCGATTATTCCATCTCTGGCCATGGGGGGTGAGCTATTACCCCCCGTAGATAGGGCACGCAACTTGGGGGTCCTTCTAGATTCACAGCTCTCTTTAGAAGAGCATATTGGAGCTGTGACTAGGGGGGCCTTTGCCCAGGTTCGCCTGGTGCGCCAGTTGCGACCCTATCTAGACCGGGATTCCTTGCGTACAGTCACTCGTGCGCTCGTGACTTCTCGTCTAGACTACTGTAATGCTCTCTACATGGGGCTGCCCTTGAAGTCCACTCGGAGACTCCAACTGGTGCAGAATGCAGCCGCGCGAGTTGTGCTGGGAGCTTCCCGATACTCCCATGCTACACCTTTGCTCCGCGAGCTGCATTGGCTGCCGGTTGCTCTCCGGGTGAGGTTCAATGTGTTAGTGATGACTTACAAAGCCCTACATGGCATGGGTCCGGATTACCTACGGCAACACCTGCAGCTGGCGTCAACTTCCCTCCGTCCAGTGCGCTCCCACAGAGAGGGCCTCCTCAGGGTGCCTCCGATCAAGGAATGTCGATTGGTGGCCCCCAGGGGGAGGGCGTTCTCTGTGGGCGCGCCAGACCTATGGAACCGCTTGCCGGTTGAGCTCCGAACGGCCCCCGACCTTCGCTCCTTTCGGCGTGATCTCAAAACTTTTCTTTTTGAACAAGCTGGCCTGGTCTGATGGGTTGGGGCTGGGTTTTATAATCGGTTTTAACTTTTAATATGTATTAATTTATTACGGGCATTGTAGTTTAATTACTTTTTAATTTTTGTATCCTGGTTTTTATTATGTATTGCCCTGTTGACCGCCCTGAGTCCTTCGGGAGAAGGGCGGTATACAAATTAAATTATTAAATTAAATTATTAAATTAAATTTTCTTTCCCCCTTGACAGAAGGCAGTTTCAAGGAAGTGATAATAGCCACCCAGAATCAACTTACAGTGAGATGGAGTGCATATAAATTTAATACATGAATAAATTATTAGAATTAAAATTAGAATAACAGAGTTTGAAGGGACCTTGTAGGTTATTTAGTCCAACCCCCTGTCCAAGCAGGAGACCCTACTCCATTTCTGACAGATGGCAGTCCAGTCTCTTCTTGAAAGCTTCCAATGAAAGCTTGAAAGATTCCCACAACATCTGCAGGCAAACAGTTCCATTGGTTGTGGGAAGGAACTGCTGCCTCCCAAACTAAACATACATATGAACTTTCTAAAGGCATTCACTTAGCCATTGTGTAAGACACTGTTGGACTAGGTAGGCTGATACCTTAATTCAGCAAATTTTCCTACATTCTTATATTCTTCTGTTGCCTAGCAGGTAATTTCTATCAGTTACCCATTCAGCAAGACCTAACTAGCACAATCATGGCAGGATCTGTTTTCCTCCTTCCTACCGCTATTTTTGCTTTAATGGCTTCCCATATATTTCTTGAGTTCACATGATTCCAAGTCAGATGTGGGAGAAGGACAGGCAACTATCCTAGATCCAGAAAGTTGTGAGATCAGATCTATCTCAAAATGCTTTGCCCCATGGTGGACACTTCTCCCGCTGGCTTCTTTAATAATGACAGGTGAAATATGTGAAAGGAGGGATGTGTGTGCTGCAACTGTTTCACCACACAGCCTCTCTTTATAATCCCTTTTCAACCCATGTCTGCAAAACCATTGTGCAAAGCCTGGAGCAAGTTTTGACAGATGAATTAGCTTGTCAATCTTGCTAGCCATTACCTCCAAAGTGATAACACCATCAAAATCCTTTCTAGAGGAACATGTTGCTTAACAAGTGCAGCTGTGATGCATCACTAGCCCATTCACTAGTGTTTATGGTGCTACCGTAGCTGAGAGCTTATGGCAAGCTCCTAGCATGCAAATGATCTGCTTCATGGAACATTTAAAACAGTCCTCTTCAGATACACAAGTACTGTGTGTTGGGGGGGAGAGAGCACGGGGGGGGGGGAGGCTCAGCTAATCTCAATGTACACATGTTGTACTTTGACAATAAAGGTTTATTATATTATTACTGTTATTCTAATTCTTCACAGTAAGGTTCCCAAACCTGGGTTGCTTGAATTTACTTGAATGAGATGTAACTGCAAATCCCAATACATGGAAAGGGGGAAGGGAGGGGATGAGAATGTCTTCTAGTTGCCTGTAGGAGAACTAGCAAAAGCCTTACAACATCCCGAAATGAGAAGTATCATGAAAAGGGCTCAGTGAAAGCCACATTAAATTTGGGGGCAGATCAAAAATAGCGTGGCATTCTGCCTACTGAACCAGATTTTCTTGCTTAAAGAGGTTAACACAACCCTGTGGTTAACCACAAAGCCCAAATAGCAAAGCTTCAGTTGACATTCCTTTGTTGCATTATTTTTAAACCTTCCTTTTATAATAGCAGCCTTGAAATATCCATCTGGACTTTTTTTAGTAGTGGTTTTGTTTATTTTTATACAAGGAGCTATTATAAATGTTTCAACCTATAATCCTCCCCAATCTATTGGTTCGTTTAGGAAACAAGATACAAAACCTTCTAAAATGGACTTATTCTTAGTTTTTGTTAAAAATGAAATGATCAAGAGGCTTTAGTGGTTAGAAAACTATTATTATCACAGCAAAAAGAATGGAATCCCTCCCCAGTAAACATAGCCTCTGGGTTAAAAGGAGAGAGTAAACCACAGATTCACTTTCAATCCTGATTTCTTTTTCACATGAGAAGTCAGTGCCCTGTAAAAGACTTCGGTGAAACAGAAAATAAATGTTGGCATTTCATTCCTGCCAATCAAAAGCTGGAGCCATTTTGAAAAAAGAGAAGAAAAATTGAATATTTAAATCTAGCTTACCGGGTGGATCTGAGAGGGATCAGGAAACGTGAATGGACCAGAGGTGGAGATTAAGAACGTGAGGGAGGCCTGCAATTCAGATTCTTCCCTTTTCTAGCAGCCATTTGGGAACCATTCCACGGAAGGAAGGAAGGAAGGAAGGAAGGAAGGAAGGAAGGAAGGAAGGAAGGAAGGAAGGAAGGAAGGAAGGAAGGAAGGAAGGTCCTTGTGGCTAAATATGCTAAGAGGAAAGATATTTTAGTCCATGGCAACAAAAAATAAGGAGTCTGATGGCCTTTTAATAAAATTATGTTAGCTAGATAAGCCCCTGAATTTTTGACTAAAGGTTGGCTAACTTGAAAAGAGATCCTTGAAGAAGAAAATGACAATCCACTTGTTCAATGTTATCTTCATGAGTCAAATTTAACTCTAGAGGTTTTTTTTAATCTTACCTTTATTGCTTTCCAGGTGTTCATCAAGATGCATTATACAAAGAAAAATAAACAGAATATGCAATATATGCAGTAATTCATTTTGCCTGCCAAAGTATTCACAGAAATGAAAACTGAGTAAAGTCAAATGCCAGGATCATAATCAGAATAACAGATTTGGAAGGGACCTTGTAGGTCATCTAGTTCAACCCTCTGCTCAAGCAGGAGATCCTACCTACATCATTTCTGACAGATGGCAGTCCAGTCTCTTCTTGAAAGCTTCCAGTGATGAAAGTCCCATCTCTGAAGGCAAACTGTTCCACTGGTTGATTGTTTTCACTGTCAGAAAATTTCTCCTTATCTCTAGGTTGAATCTCTCCTTGATCAGCTTCCATCCGTTATTCCTTGTCTGGCCTTCAGGTGCTTTGGAAAACAGGCTGATCCCCTCCTCTCTGTGATGGCCCTCAAATATTGAAACACTGCTATCATGTTTCCGCTGGTCCTTCTCTTCCATTTTGACTGCTTGGACTATATGCTGCCCTTTGCTACCAGCCTACTCATTTCAGTTCTATTCATGCATCACATGAAGCTTAAAATGAAAGTTTGGTCATATCAGTCAGAATAGGGCATTTATTCCCAATTTATCATGCTTTGAAATACAGTCTCCTTTTTTGACAAATGCCCTATATATAAAATTAACATTATGTGTGAGACTAGGATTGGTATCTCCTCATACGTTTGAACTGCATAGCATTTTCACTCTTTTCCTAGTTAGCAAGACCATGACTAACTTTGTGACTGATTACAAAATTTGTCTTTTTCTGATAAGACCTGATCCTGCTGCTTTCTTGATATCCTGTTAGCCAGAGAATTTGACTATGAATCCCTTTCCTTTTTTTTCAGGAGAATCATGAAGCTATTTACATACAATGTGCTCAGAGTTTGATATACTGTATTTTCATATTGGAGTCGTCGCCAGGGGGGCATTTGCCCAGGTTCGCCTGGTGCGCCAGTTGCGCCCCTATCTGGACGGAGATGCCCTACGTACGGTCACTCATGCACTCGTTACCTCCCGGATAGAATACTGCAATGCTCTCTACATGGGGCTGCCCTTGAAGACCACCCGGAGGCTCCAGCTGGTGCAGAATGCGGCCGCGCGGGTAGTGATGGGAGCATCCCGATACTCCCATATTACACCCCTCCTGCGTGAGCTGCATTGGTTACCGGTTGTCTTCCGGGTGAGATTTAAGGTGCTGGTACTTACCTTTAAAGCCCTACATGGCCTAGGCCCGGGATATTTGCAGGACCGTCTGCTGCCGGGAACGACTTCCCATCGCCCAGTGCGCTCACACAGAGAGGGCCTTCTCAGGGTGCCGTCGGCTAGACAATGTCGGCTGGCGACCCCCAGGGGGAGGACCTTCTCTGTGGGAGCGCCAGCCCTGTGGAACCAACTCCCCCTTGAGCTCCGGATGGCCCCGGATCTCCAGTCCTTTTGCCGCGGCCTTAAAACTTTCCTTTTTCATCAGGCTGACCTGGACTGACGACAGGGTTTTTAAAAATGTTTTTAATTTTTAATTGTTTAGTTTAACTTATTTATTGGGGCTGTTTATTTAATTTCTTTTAACTTTTGTATTGTTGTTTTTATTGTTAGCCGCCCTGAGTCCTTCGTGAGATAGGGTGGCATATAAGTCCCAAAAATAAATGAATAAAATAAATTTCCTCCAGAATTTCATATGCAAATCTGATTCCACTGTGGCTAATTTTTGCTCTTCAAAACTATCAGAGATATTGCCAATTGTACAAAAAAATACCACACACAATCAGGATTTCCACCAAATGCTAGACTAGGGGGAATTGGGTAATTTATGATTTTGCCATTGTCATAGCACGGTCATTACATTAGGCTATAATATTTTTATATATTTGGGCACAATAGTTATGTGAATACAGAAATTGTGCTTCATTAATTTAGGCTTAGTGTGTTAAGCCTCAGTGAGTTTATTCCTCCTTCTGATCATGGGAGTATCTGTCTTCTGCAGCATTCCTTGTACATTTTTCCTATGGTTCAGAGCAGCAAAATGCCTGGAGCAAGATGTTGGTTACTGTAGATGGAAGTCACTTTCCTGGTATATGTGTGATTATGTGTGCACTTGTACATATGCTTCTGTGAATATTTAAAGTGGAGCAGGGTGTAACCAGTTTTCTCAAGATTATCTAAAAAATCTTCCAATATATTTTTAGCGTATGTCCTATAAAATGTGTAGAAACATTTTACATTCAACCAGGTCATAGAAACAGAGTGTGCATGCAAGATGCTTATTTATAACAACTGTGATGTAGCCTGCAATTTCTTTACTCTTCCTCTGTCATTACACATCAACAGTTGAAAGATCATAGGGAAGCGGTGCCTGAAATGATGCAGGGAACATACTTGATTAGAGATCTGAATGTTCTGCCAGTTCTGTTTTGGGGAGTCATAAGGAACAGAGGTGATGAGGCAAATTTACAAAAACTCCATTGTACAACAGTCTAGTTTCTTAAATTGCTCTCTTGAGCTACTGTTTCGGTCAGTTGATTTACTATCCCTTCATTATGTTTCTAGTCTGAAGATGAAGGGTTAGACAGCATCTGTTCACACAACATCTTGAATCCCCAACTAGCCAACTATATTTTATTTATTTTATTTATTTATTGATGGGATTTATATCCCGCCCTATCTCCCGAAGGACTCAGGGCGGCTAACAACAAAACATATAATAAGTACAGAAATCAAGATAAAAATGAAATTGAGAACATCAGTGCAGTAAATTAAAATTAGAGAATTTAAAAAATGAATTAAAAATACTAAATATAAATTAATTAAAATGCCTGTCAGTCTAGGTCAGCCTGGTGGAACAGGTGTGTTTTGAGGCCGCGGCGAAAGGATTGGAGGTTTTGGGCCATCCGAAGCTCAGGGGGGAGCTGATTCCATAGGGTTGGCGCTCTTAGCCAAAATATAGGTGGTACAAATGCAGTCTTGGTCATTGGATGGTCATTAGAAAGTTTGGCATGTGGCAGCTGCCTTTTGCAGGTGATTGATGATTTTGTCAATGCTGATGGTATTCAAGTGGTGCTCCAGCTGATTTTAAGTGATTGCACCAAGGCATTTATTGCTATTACAACTATCTTTGCTTTCTTTTGCTACAGTCATTCTACTTTTATTTGCAGAGCTTTGCATTTTGCAATTTTTTTTCATTTCTTTCTCTTCTATTTTGCTGCCTCTCGATTCTACTGTGTCCACTAACCAGGTATTTTTGTATTTCTTATTGACAATTGATAAGTCTGGGATGCCATGTGGCAGGTGCTTGTCTAGAGAACTTTAGCTTCTTCATTTTCTATTACTCTGTTTTGTGGTCCCACCAGTTCTTGGTTGCAGGCAAATGGTATTTCTTGCAAATATTTCAATCCATTCATTGTTGCTACTTTGTCATGATCTTGTTTGTAGTCAGTTTGTGCCATCTTCTTGCAGCAGCAAACCAGATGGTTGACAATTTCTTCAGCTTCTTTGCAAAGGTGGCTGTCTTCACAATTCTGGCTTTGTATGCATTTGTTCTTAAGGCTTGGTTTTGTGTAGCCTGAATTAGTTTCCCCCCCCTCCTATTCTTAGCTATTGTGATCTCCAAAAAAAAGGTGGGGGTGAGGGAATCTGAAAATTGGTCTTTCCAATCTAATGTGTAATTTGTAAGCTTTGCCACTGTCTCTACTAGCCTATTTTTGCTGAGTTACCTCCTTACTTAAGCAGACTGGAAGCTTGGTATCTTTGAAGAAAAAAATAACCAGTCTTATGATACAACATGTCTTTCCTTTATTCCATCTTCTCAAGCAGTGATCCTGCTGTCAGGAAGGAACACAAAAGAAGGAAAAAGATGGGATGGGAATTCCCTTGATGGTTCTGCTCAGTCCTTTCAAGATTTTTGTTTGCTTATTCCTTTTGTCTTAGGATACTCGAAGTCTAGCAGAATTTGAAGTCAGCCACTTGCCAGAAGCAATCTTAGTTCCTCCTGAAACTGATGCTGTAAAGGAAATTTTCAAAGCATGGTTCAAACAAGGTATGGTAAAAAAAAAAAGTTCTAGAAAGTATTGAAGGTTTTCAAATGGACCAGGTTCGACCAGTGTTTAAAGACATGATTAAGATATGCTTAAAAACTGTTGAGATAATCTTCATCAAGCAGAGTTGAATTTCTCCAATAAATCGTACTCCTAGATTTCTAAGAGGCCATACTTATTCACTATAGCATGAAAGGCTCAGAGTTGGAATATTCTTTTTTTCATTGAGACACTATGACCAGGAATCAGGCTATTTTAGCTCTATAACAGTTTGTCTAATGTCCTGTTTCTGCCTTCTCTCTTGGGGGTTCTTAATTAATTTATTATTGGGACTTATATGCAGCCCTATCTCCCGAAGGACTCAGGGCGACTAACAACAATAACATACAATAATACGGAAGTTAAAATAAAAATTAAATTAATGGCCCCTGTAGAATAAATTAAAATTAAAATTAAAATAAATTAAAATTAGAGTTAAAAATTAAAAACATAATTAAAATCCCTGTCAGTCCAGGTCAGCCAGGTGGAAAAGGAGTGTTTTGAGGCCGCGGCGAAAGGACTGGAGATCTGGGGCCATCCGAAGCTCAGGGGGGAGCTGGTTCCATAGGGTTGGCGCTTCCACAGAGAAGGCCCTCCCCCTGGGGGTCGCCAGCCGACATTGTCTAGCCGACGGTACCCTGAGGAGGCCTTCTCTGTGTGAGCGTACTGGGCGATGGGAAGTCGTTCCCGGCAGCAGATGGTCCTGAAAGTATCCCGGGCCTAAGCCATGTAGGGCTTTAAAGGTAAGTACCAGCACCTTAAATCTCACCCGGAGGACAACCGGTAACCAATGCAGCTCACGCAGGAGGGGTGTAATATGGGAGTATCGGGGTGCTCCCATCACTACCCGCGCGGCCGCACTCTGAACCAGCTGAAGCCTCCGGGTGGTCTTTAAGGGCAGCCCCATGTAGAGAGCATTGCAGTAATCTATACGGGAGGTAACGAGTACGTGGGTGACTGTATATATTATCCACTATATTTTTATTTTTATTTTTTATACTTTGGTCACATATGGATGTTTTTTCCATTGCTCTCTCATTTGTTTCCTTTTGCAAGGAATTTTAGATTGAAAGAATACAACATTGGAAATTCTATTCAATTGATGGGAAAAGATCCCGAACCAAGTTGGCCTTTTTAGTTTTTCACAGAACACTCTTTTTTTTAATTCTTTCCGGGTCTATTTTTGGAAATATTGGCCTATCCTTACTTCCCAGTTCCTGGACTTAAGCAAGCCATTATATCAAACCATTTGCTTTAAAAAATGTCAATCAGTATGTTCAGTGTGAGAGGAGTACTTAAATATGTGTGTAAAACAAGAAGACTTTGAATGGGTGATTGAATACAAACGTGAGTGAGCGGTAATTAGGATTGTTCTCACATGGTCAAAAGTAAACAACCTGATATTAAATGGGACTGTGACCGCACTAAGAAATGGATGAAAAGTATACGTCTGCCTAAAAATAATTTCTTCTGGCTCTTTTTGTTAAGTCAGCAGAAAGAGGCACAAATAATTTGAATACTACTATCTGATAAACTGCAGTCAGACTGAATTCTTTCATAATGGCTTCTTAACTTTTCTTAAACAAAACTTCCTTATAAGTTGTTCCTGGTTTCTGTGTGTCTGTTTAATGAGCTCTTGTCTAGCCTGCTTGAAAAAGCCAGAGAGAATGAATGAGGACTGAAGGACAAAAAAGTATGGAAATCTGTTGCTGTAAACTAGTTTTAGTTATATTTTCCTTTTTTAAAACTTCATTTTTCTCTTATGCATTTAATTTATTTGGCTTACTCAGCCTTCTTGGCTGAGGAGCTGAATATCTTCTTCGCCCGCTACGAGGTTAAAAGACCAGACCCCGTAGCCTTTGCTGGCCGGCCTTCTGACTCTCAGCCACTCACCCTGTGTGAACACCAAGTGAGAGCTGTATTGAAGGCTGTGAATCCCAGCAAAGCCGCAGGCCCAGATGGGGTGCTGGGGATAGTGGTCAGGAATTGTGCCGATCAATTAGCAGAAGTCCTGACAAGGATTTTTAACATCTCCTTGCAAACGGCATGTGTACCATCGTGCTTGAAAGCAGCTACCATTGTCACAGTCCCCAAGAAAACTGCAGTTGAGTGCCTGAATGACTACAGACCTATTGCATTAACATCTGTAGTCATGAAATGCTTCGAAAGATTGGTTCTCCAACATCTCAGGACATGCCTCCCACTGGACTTTGATAAACATCAATTTGCCTACAGGGGAAATAGGTTGACAGACGATGCCATAGCTACTGCTTTACACTCTGTAGCAAGTCATCTCGAGAAACCTGAAAGTTACGTCAGGATGCTTTTTGTTGACTACAGCTCGGCTTTCAACACCATTTTGCCGAGCATTCTCATCGAGAAGCTGACTGACTTGAAATTCTCCCCCATCTGCGATCAGATTCAAAACTTTCTTAGGGATCGGTTACAAACAGTGAGGGTCGGGTCTGCTTTGTCCACCCCCCTGAAGCTTTGCACCGGCACGCCACAGGGCTGTGTGCTTAGCCCCTACCTGTACTCTTTATACACTTATGATTGTGTATCATCTGACCCATCCACTGCGATAATCAAGTTCACAGATGATACAACTGTGGTGGGTCTTATTACAGGTGGGGATGAGACAGCATATAGGGCGGAGGTACAAAAACTATCCATATGGTGTAGTAACAACAACTTGCACCTAAACATCGGCAAGATGAAAGAGATGGTGTTAGACTTCTGGAGAAAAAAGGAGGAACCTGCCCCACTTTACATCGGGGAGGACTGTGTACAGAGAGTTTCCTCCTTTAAATTTCTGGGAGTCTACCTCTGTGAAGATCTGACCTGGAAAGTTAACACAACTCAGGTGGCTAGAAAGGCCCAACAGAGGCTTCACTTTCTTAGGGTCTTGCAGAAGAACAGGGTAGAACAATGTCTAATGACTCTCTTTTACCAGTCTACTATAGAGAGCGTCCTCTCGTACGGTATTGTGGTTTGGTATGCTGGTCTGACAGCCGCGGATAGGAAAGTATTACAGATGGTAGTGAGCACAGCACAAGACATTGTGGGCTGTCCCCTGACACCACTGGATGACATCGCCAGGGCTCGCTGCCTTGGAAGAGTGAGGAAGATTCTCAGGGATGACTCACACCCTGGACGGTATCTCTTTACTCTCCTACCATCCGGTAGGAGATATAGGAATATAGCCAGCCGTACCAACAGGCTGAAGAACAGCTTTTACCCGTGGGCTGTTAGGCTTTTAAATGGGACATAATCCTATGCAGAATTGACTTGGGAGGCCGGTGTGTGGTGTAGTTGGTTCACATGGTGTGGTAGGATGGAGGGTTTGTTGTCACTGTGTGTTGGGGGGAGAGAGCACGGGTGGAGGCTCAGCTAATCTTAATGTACACATGTTGTACTTTGACAATAAAGGTTTATTATTTATTATTATTTATACCCTTTTTTTGTATTGTACATAACGTTGCTTACACAGAAAGAGAACAGTGTGATACGTATCATATATAGCCATCATACTATATATGCACCGGTGTAAAACTTTTAATTTTTGTTCCATTTCAGAATATGAAAATTGTCATAGACACATTGTTTGCTACTGTACTGTGGGCTATCGATCATCCATGACAGCTCAGCTCCTGAGTGACTACTTGTGCTGTGAGACAAATCAAAATTTCATTACCTCTTCCATGATTTACAATCTTCAAGGAGGTCTAGTGAAATGGGCCTCTGAAAAGAGGTGGATGATAGACCAATATAACAAACCATCATCCAAAATGCATCCCTATAATGAAGTCTGGGCAAAACTCCTAGAGCCAGAGTTCAAGGTGGAAACTACAGAAAAGGTTTAAAGATGGTCTTGGGGGGAAAAATTCCAAGTAAGGAAATCAACTTGAACATTCAATCTCAAAAATATATTTTAATTATATTAACATATTACATTTTAATTACATTATATTAAATTATATTTAATTATTCCAAAAGTGATCCACAAGATAGCCACAACTCCATAAACTTCAGAATGAAATAGTTAAAGAATTGCACTAACAAATAATTCATGAGGCACTTTCAGCCAGTTTGTAATGCTCATTGCTTGCTCAGTTTTCTGCAACTCTTCCTTGATGCTGCTGCTAAAATGCCTGAGAAAATATTTCTAAAAATATGACAGAACCCTCACTTGGAGGCTACTAATGTAAAATATTCATAGATGGGTGAAAATCTTAGTTTTTTAAATTTTACATAATTTTTCAAAGCAGTTTGTTGGTGAGGAGAATGCCAGCAATTTACTTCTTTTTCTGTACTTCTATAATAAGTAGGTTTTTTATTAAAAGAATTGTGAAAATACTTAGATTTTTCAAAGAATTTGTTTGGCAATTGTCTCAAGGAGAATTTCCTTTTACAGTCCAGCTGAAAAATTACCATTAAAAGTAGCACAGTTTTATGATAGCCATATCCTGCTATCAGCCTTAGCATCTTTCTTCCTGTTTGATCTTCTGGAGACAATATTTTCTTAAGGATACCATAAATACTTAACTCATATCATTTATGGACCTTTATTTTGCAAACCTAGATAATAGGTTACTCTAGTAACTAAGTTTAAAAAGCTGTGAATACAGCCTCAATCTCCAGTTATGAGTTGTGGGATCATTTTGGACAACTGACTAGGTAAGGT
The DNA here is from genome assembly GCF_964194415.1 of Vipera berus. NCBI lineage: Eukaryota > Metazoa > Chordata > Lepidosauria > Squamata > Viperidae > Vipera > Vipera berus. The sequence goes on along the minus strand of NC_138202.1, from coordinate 338,366,053 downwards.
TTGGACATTGCCACACAGTTGATTGATTATGTTTTGGTGTTTGCACAATATAATTGATTAGGACTGAGTTAAATCTGGGTCTCTTTTGTATTAAAACCATTTTTCCCTGCCCCTGCCTAGGGCCTGCTATAGTCACAACATGCTATCCTGACCTTGACTCAATAATGTATATTCTGCAAATCTGATTTTGGCTCTGGCTCTGCCTTCTCTCCTGCTTCTGCTTTCTCTTTAGCCCCATCCTGTTGCCTCCTCTTTGCAGTTCTAGGGAAAAATTGCTTCTTAATAGATCTCAGCTTACTGCACTGTGCTTTTCATTTTGACTTTTTGCACTGTGTGAAGTGTCCCTCTTCAACTTTGGCAGCTTGAAGATGTATGGACTTCACCTCTATGAAATCCCCAGCCAGCATGGTTTGCTTGAGAATTCTGGGAGTTAAAGTCCACATATTTTCAAGCTGCCAAGGTTGAGAAATGCTGCTCTGATTTTATTTGATCAAAAGAACATAACAAACATCATGACACTGCTGGGTCTATAGAACATTCTAATCCAGTTAAACATTTAGCCGTGCATTTTCCTCAACATTCTAAGCTTGATTATTGCTAACTTTCTCTGTAGACCTTTCTGAGCAAGATACCATCCTGTGTATTTTATACTGAACACTTTGGTGTGGCATCTATAATAACAATTAGCAACAACCTATAATGTGAAATAAGGGCAATGAAAATTTATTAAGGAGGCTTCAATACAAACAAAGCTTTTCTACAAGAACTTCAGTGTGGCAAACATTCATAGCAAGGGTGAAAACAAAACAGTCTTGGCTGAAGTTGGCTTAGTTGGACTTTGGCTGCCAGAATCTTCAATATTAACCAATCTAAAAGAATGCTGTTTTTTCTTGTTCAACAAACTCTTTTGTCTTTTTTTTATATTTAAGAATCTGGTTATCCTTCACCTTTGCTGGATAGCTAATAGAAAGAGGTCCCAAACCACTCTAGCCATATCAAAATATTTACTGGCTGGGGAATTCTGGGAATTGGAAGTCTAGGCAACCTAAAGTTGCCAATGTTGAGAAATACCCGCTTTTACACACCACCTTTCTACACTAAAAAGTTCCAAATACTATTGTTTTTCCTACTGTAGATGGAGAGCAATTCTAATCCCGCTGTGGTTGCCCTTTTTTGTATTTTTCATAGCTCAGAGTATTTTTTTTAAAGTATACTGCTACGTACACAGCATTCCTATAACTGTTGCACTACAGTTGCACTACAGATTTATATAAAGGTATTACTGTCAAACTTTGGCCATGTCTCAAGATTGTTCTGAACCAGCCTGCTACCGGCCTTGCAATAAGGCAAACCCCTGTTCAAACAGTAGAGACTGGAGAGCGTCTAAGGCTGGAAAGCGTCTGCCAAGATTTATTACTCAAATAACAGAACAAGAAACAAAAACACTGGAACTTGAATCCTCAAACGGAAGGGTTGCTTTCAGCAACCAGCCCTTCCCCAAACACTCCTTTTATTTAGAGATCAGGGCGTGGCCTCCCTGTGCCTCCTCCCGAGGAGTCCCACAGCCTTTCTCTGTTTGGTCCTGCTCGACTGCCTCCTGCGTCGGGCGTCCTTGAACAGGGCCAGCTGTGGGTCATCATCCTCCGCACTATCGGGCTCGCGCAGCTGAGAAGAGGGCCCTGGCTGGGGGCTCTGCGAAGCCTCCAAGCCATCATCAGCCGGTTCGTCTTCCACACACTCCTCCTCCCCCTCATCTGAGTCATCCGAGACATCTGAGCCGGCTGCCGGACCCACAGGCTGGCCCTGAGTCACAACAAAGATCTCCATAATGTGAAGATATTTCAGGTTCTTTTAGTTCTGTGTTCCCAGACATTGGTGCAATTTGAGCACTGAACCCAGAGAATAGAAGGTGCCCCAGATGGCTGTAGGGCAAATTGATGGAATGTGTTGATATGTCTGCCTGTATTAAAGAAAATGACACTTATGTTGGTTACCTGGAGCTTTCTTCCATTTTAGTCAGGGCACAATTACCCACTGTGCTAAAAAAAAAAATCCCTCATATATTGTACATGTAAAAAGGTAAAGGTTCCCCCGCACATGCGTGCTAGTCGTTTCCAACTCTAGGGGCTGGTGCTCATCTCCGTTTCAAAGCTGAAGAGCCAGCGCTTGTCCGAGGATGTCTCTGTGGTCATGTGGCCGGCATGACTAGACGCCAAAGGTGCATGGAATGCTGTTATCTTCCCACCGTAGTGGTCCCTATTTTTCTACTTGCATTTTTATGTGCTTTCGAACTGCTAGGTTGTCAGAAGCTGGGACGAGTAACAGGCGCTCACTCTGTTACGCGGCACTCGGGATTCGACCCGCCAAACTGCTGACCATCTGATCGACAAGCTCAGCGTCCTAACCCACTGAGCCACTGCGTCCCTGTATTGTACATGTATTTGTACATTTTACAGACTCTCATGAATTGACATTCTTCCCTTTGTGTCAGTCTCTGGGAACAATGTCTTTTTTTTGTCTTGAATTGGGTTCTGTAAACACCCTTTAGAATCAACCAAAGGACCCAGCAAGAAACTGACATCCCAATTTTCTATTGCTTTATCAGATGGGATTAGAGCGATGTTTCTCAAACTCAGCAACTTTAAGATATGTGGACTGAGATACACTGGTTTAGAGGACTTTCCTCACTGAGGTTGTCAGAATCACTTGCTCTTGGATCAACTCCTTGGGAAGGGTGAAATATTATATGTACCCTCCAGAGAAGCCCATTATCATCACTGCTAGCTATTTGAAGAACTATGAAAAATTAAGAGCTAGCATTGAATTCTCCTGTAGTCTTTTCCCCTTACCCCTATTGTATATAAATTCTGAGATACAATATAGAATCATAGTAATGGTTTAAATGCTTTCTAGGTTTTCCTCCAATCATGCAGGAGTAGGGCCTATATAGAGCCCTTGGACACAGGCAGCAAACAGAAAAAAAGGGAAGGGAGGGAGGACATTGTGTGTCTGAACCTTCAGAAGTGTTCCCAATTTGGGGTTTATTTTCTTTATCACGTGATAGGAAAGGTTTTTTTCTGCATATTATGCTACTCTTTGAAAGAGTTCAGCATGGCACAGACAGATAACAAGAACCACCGTGGGATGGTGAAACCATTAATAATACTCATTTTATTTTTTATAATTAAGTTAGAACAACAACCTCTTGGTTACAAGCTCATGAAAGATAAAATCTTTAAAAAGAGATTTTAAAAAAAGGAACAATTGAACAGTACCCATCGCAAGTAGGCCTACATCACTCCCTGTAAGAACAAACTCTTTCAAGAGGACTGACAAACACTGAGACCCCTGACCAGGAGCTGAGATCCTACTAGATCTTCCCCAGAGCCTCTATTCCCTCAAATACCATGTAAACCGATGGTGCCAGCCCACAAAATGAATAAGGAGATATGTTAGTCTGAACCTAGATGTAATGGGGAAAGTAGGAGGTAGCTATCATCCTTTGGTCTCTTCTCAGGAGTCATATGACCAGAAATCTCCAGTCCTTATTACCTCAGAAGACAAGGCATTTCCACTTTTCATGTAATCACTAGTGAAGTTGGGTAGAGAATCACAAGGCTGTTCATGCATTTACACAGCAGGCTAAGCCACAACAGCCAGATTTATCCAACATGCTATGTTGACACGAAGCAAACCATGTGATGGCTTGGCTCAATGTATTTAATCAAGTCACAGAGTTTCCTGCCCATCCATTACTCAAGAGCAAAAACTATTCAACTTTGGCACATAAACATCTGTCAACATTGGAAATTTAAGTACCGTTGGATCTTTAACTGAAGAATTAAAAATTAGTTTAAAGTCATTCACACTGATTGAAGACAGCAAGATAAAACATCAAATAAGTCCATCAATTAAAAAAGAATTATTATTTTATGACATTCATTTTTACAAGTTTTCAAAGTCAGGCAAACTACTATAGAAAAATAACTTAAAGGTCTGCTTTATACATTTGTGCTCCAAGTGCCCCTCCTCCTGACTCTTGCAAAGGAACATATGAAATCATGACTTCTCAAACTCAAAAGACCAAGCAAGGAGAACTTTAGCTTAGGGAATGGGAGGAAAGATTATGTATATGAGGATACTCTAGATGGCTTACATGAATATTTATGTAACATTTTAAAGATCCTCTCTTCCTCTTTTCTCAAGGCAAGTTTTTATCCAATAGCTCACTGATCTGCTACTTTCCAGCCACTGAGTTCAAAGGTACTGAGATATTTTTAAATGTATGTTTATCAGATGCACAAAATACAAATTGTACTGCATTGATTTTAAGGCAATTTAAATAACATTAAACATATTAAGTTACCTGCATTTAACTCTGGCTGTTTTGCTTTTACTCCATACTTTCAAGCCCACCCCTGCCCATCCATATCCCCTTCTGCTGGCTGCCTAGCTCTGGGCCTGCAAATGGAATGGGAAGACACAATTGCGTTTCTGCCTGGCTGGGAACTACCAAAATCGGAACACAGCAGGCTGTTGTTAGCCCATATAGTCCATACTCCCAGTTTTACCTCTTGTAAGTTTAGTCTGTTCTGAAGCCACTTTCTTCCTATATTTAGACATAGCAGTTTTTGCCCCCATGCTTTGTCTCCAAAGAACCCATATTCTGTTCCTGGTGTGCCTGGAAACACAGCCGGGCAAGCACTGGCTGAAGGAGATGCCACTGAGATGTTTGCTCAGAGATTCTTCTGGAAGCAGCACAAACATTTAGGTGTGGCTGGAATGCTTTCCAGGTGGTCAGCCCCAACTCAGGACAAAAAATTGGACCTCAGTGGGTTAACTAAGGTTTGAGGGGGAAAAATTGGGGCAAGAGAGGAACAGGACGTCCATACAAGTGCAGAATGCTTTTGGCTTTGCTTTCACTTCCCTAGGGTGCTGTTTGCCCATGATGGAAAAGTGTCTAACTGGAACATAGCACGCCCCCAGCTGTTGATGGATAGAGTTATGCAAATGACTCCAATGATGTTCATCACAATTCCAGTTTTAACCTGGAGGGGAAAGAAACAAAGAAAACAATGAGCAGTCCAAAGGTTCTGTGGCTCATTCGTAGAGTAGGCAAGAGGAGGAGTCATTAGGCAGTGTCAGATTGTGATGTTTTTATAACTGGAAGGGAATCGCACCATTCTCCCTGTTCCAGGAATACAATGTACAAGTACCCTTTGCTCCCCCTTTGGCATATTCTGGGAAATTCCAAAGAACAAAATGAACACCAACAGCCTCCCCCTCATTTAGAATTTAACTTCGTCACTGGGGGAATTGTAACACCGGACCTTCTGAACTTCTCACATACAAAGTAGGCTCAAGATTTCACTGAGACTCATTATTATGCAAGATTGTTCAAATCAACAGAAATATAAGCCTATTATATTCCAAAGGGGAAAAAAATCCAATGCTGCTGATTTGCAGGAATAGCCTGGACAAGTTGCTATGGGACAGGATGGGAGCTTTGGGTCTAGTATGTTACTGCTTCTTCCTAATTAGTTTTCTGCCTTCAAAGTGGGAGTTACAACACTAGTTTTATGGAAACTGGAGGGTTAAAATGCACAATAGCATTGAACAGTCACTGAGCCTCCTGGTGCTAACAGTAATTTATTTATATCCTACTTTACAAAAAGTAAAGTGTGGTATTCAGTGCTTTTTTTGTAAAAGAAAAAGGTGCCGGAACTCACACACATCATACAACCCGCCTTGCCTACCCTACAAGGTTCCATCCAAAAAAGGTGCCGGAACTCCGTTCTGAGCGTTCTATGAAAAAAAAAGCCCTGGTGGTATTTCAGCATAGTTCTAAATTAGTAGTAGGAATGCTTCAAAACTTACACTTGGACACCAAATTGAAACTCTAGCTTTATATTTCAAAATGAGGGTAAATCCATTTTTTCCAGAACAGAATTTTTATTTAAGTCTACATTCCAGTAGAAGAAAAATTTTCCCAGCTATATAGAAACTGCCTGTTGTGTGAGCCTCTGCATACAACAAGTGTGTACAGATTTTTCTGACAGACACATAAGCACTTTGAGTGGTGTGCCTAAAGATATACTCCCAAAAGAAAGCAAGTTCAGGATGAAAAATTTGTTTTATTTGAGCCAATTTAAACCCAAATGCAATGGCAGCACAACACCTATCTTACCATGGCGGATAGTGAAAATCAAACAAAAGTCAGATCTGGTTGCTATTTCCATGGAAGATCAGCAAAAATCCCAGGAATGAAAATTAGACTGAAAAGTCTGAAAAAAGGACTTCATTTCTATATTTCTGTCAGTTGGATATATCCTTGAAGTTACTATAGAATTAATAACTCAAAGGAAGCTTACACAGAATTACAGCTTAAACTTTATAACTTAAATCCCCTTCAATCAAATAAATAATTACAGCTTTTATATTCGGGATGGCCCCCAGGATGTTGGAAATACCTATTCTTTAAAAACAAAACCCTGCCTTCCTTTTTAAAAACTTGGATATGGAAGCTTCGTTTGAAATCAAAACTGCCAGCTTACCATGTCAGATACGTGGAGATGGCCATATGAGAATACAATGGCATTTGGAGGGGTTGCCACAGGGAGCATGAAGGCGAATGAAGCACTGAGAGTGCCTGGAATCATGATGTATAAAGGGTTGACTTTAATAGACTGTGACTAGACAGACAGAAACAGAGAAGGAATGGGAAAGAAGAGAGAGAAACATTTATAGTATTGAACTGACACATGGAAATACATGCAGGTCTGAAGCAGCAAAGAAATGTTTTAGAGGCCACCACTATCCATTCTAAAGCCACTTCCAGAGCAGAAACATAACATAAGGGAAACAGTTGATGGAGCTGGCCAAACATTGTGTATACCTTGCAGAGGCTATAAACAAGAGTCAAGGTTGATGACATCAATGGTGTCTTAAAGGACCACATTAATGTATATTAGTCTCTTGACTGCCACACCAGAAAAAGAACATAATAATGTCAGAAGCACAGGTTGTCCCATAAGAGTATAGCCTTGGCATAAGAAGCTGTTGGGCAGAATTCATATGATATTAAACAACTCTCCAACAGGTTGTGATTCAAGTATAGCTCTCCCCACAACTCAAAACAATGGAGCTCTCTCCAAGTTAGGAAGAAATCCTGATACCAGCAATTTCTACATCAAAAATATACTCCCCCACATATACTCTTCCCATACAATAATCGTTGCTGCAGTTGATAGTGTAATCAGATTGTACTGGAAAAAATGAAGCATGCTTAGGGCAACTGCTCTGAGAAAAATTGTCTCCATATACAAAATATGGAGCATAAATATTTAGTCATCAATATAAGCATAAATATTTAGTCATCAATTCAAAAGCTCCCTCAATATTTCTGTCCTGTTTTATTTTCCCTTCCATTGAAATCTGCCTTACTCCCTTGTTCTTCCAAATTTCTCTACAATGCTATTGTTCTTATGGTCATGCTGGCTCAATCCCCTATTCTAACATCCTGTTCCATTGCTTTGTTCACATAACATGCTTCACCTGGTTTCTGAATTAACCCATTGTCTGAATTTGCATAAACACTGAGCCATAAACTAACTAAATTTCACACAAGATGTAACATCACAAAAAAAAATTAACCAAGGCCGCCTTACTGTAGGAATGCAACTGTTGTCTTATCTAGGTAACAAATCTGATTATATATGTATTGCATGAACATAGCTATAAATACATAACTGAAATAATTATGCACATTGATGAAGTTATAAAAGCAAAAAATCATCCATTTGGTCCTGTTGCTTTCAACTAATCGAAGAAGAATCACCTGTTGGATCCCCAAACTGAATCTGATCCTTATAAAAAGCACAGGATGACCCCCAAGCAGCTAATCCAGAAACTGTGGATTATTCATGCATCAGGGTGGAACAGCTGTATTATGCATTACAAAACAAAATCTTCAAAATAAATGTAGGCCATGAGAAGAGTTTTACCAATGATGCAAAGATGGGCAGGAAGAGGGTGGCTGTGGCCACATTACTGGTACACTCGGTGAAAATGGCAATGACAATAGAGAGAATAACTGCAATGGCCCAGGGAGGAATGGTATGCAGTGGTGTCATCTGATTCCCCACCCATTTGGACAGCCCTGATGCCTGGTAGATAAAGGGAGAAAAACTAAGTTAGAAAGAAGATCCCGTAAAATAGAAACATTACAAAGGTTAAATTAATGTAATACACATGATCTCAGTTTTTAATATGGAATAGCTGTATTTAGGAATATGATATGCCCAAATAAATAAGTCATGTTTGGCTTACTGTGATGGCCTAACATACACAACATATTATCATAGTGGCTGAGTTGCTACAATATGCTGAACCACAAACTACCCAACTCATTTTAATGTAAACTAGTGCAAATCCAAGCATATTCCTCTTTCATTATGAAAAAAGATTGTGCCCTGCAAAGCTGAAACATAAGTCCTCACAGCTAGCTAAAAGTCAACTTCTACTTAATGGTGGAGAGATTTTTATCAACAACCATTCACCCTCAGGTTAAAATGGAACCTCCAAATTCAGAAAAAGTATATCTCTGTAAAGTAGGTATGCCAGCAACCACTGACTATCAGAAAGGTCATAATACAATATTCAGAGCAGGATAGTGGAAATCGTGTCTGGATATGATATTTTAGCCTAGAAAACAGATGATTTTCACATCAATCACACTGGAGCAGGAGAAGAAGAATGCCTGTCTTCTACTACCCCAGAGGGAAGGACTAGAACCAGGTAGTAGGAATTGCAGGAAAGCACATTTTTTTATAATCCTCAAAGGAAATCTCCTAAAACCAATCTACTCTGGGCAGTACTGGGGGATCTCTTTGCTGGAGAGTTTTTTCCCCCCTTTTATTTAATTGTGTCTGATCTTGAAGACTTCCTGGACAAGTCCCTTCAGTTTTTCTAGCAAGGTGTTTCAGAAGCGTTTTCCCATTGTTTCCTTCCGAGGGTTGAGAGAAAGTGACTGGTTCCAACTCTGTGGCTGCATTCACACATATATTATCCCCGATTACTGAATTAACACAATTCAGTTCTAAACCAGCAAAACTGTCCTTACAAATAATTTGCAGAATTTAGCCATCCCTCCATTAACAAAGCTGCTTTTTAGAAAAAATAGCGGGATAATTTCTAAGCCATATACTCAAGGATATAACATTATGGAGTCCTTGGGGCTCTCTGAGCTTGGTTGTTTGCTTGCAGATGTTTCATTATCCATTTGGATAACATCAACAGTGCATGATGTTATCTAGCTGGGTAATGAAATATCTGTAAACAAACAACCAAGCTCAGAGAGCAGCAAAGAGTCCACAGTTCGACTCAGATCTACAGATATTCTGTTGTATGCATTATTATTCCCTTCATCATTTTTCCCATCCTTGCTGCTTACTTGATGGCTAACGCAAGTGCTGTGTTAGGCAAACATAGCTCAGTAAAGAATCTCATGAACCCTTTCCCATGTCTCACCAACAATCCCAACTTTATGTATTCTTCACATATACAAAGGAAGCAATGTTCAGTCCCACAGGAGCTACATAAAAACTTTTCACATCCACGTGGTGTGCACAGGGGAACTTGCCTATTCACCTTAAAGCTATGAGAGTAACCGGCAATACTTATCTCCCAGCTATAGAAGAAAGAGCTCAGATGTATGCTTCTAGTCAGCCAGAGCTCAACTATAACCCAAAATGGATCAGAATATGAGCACCAAGATCTTTTGGGTAACCATATACTCTGCAAGGCACCAACACCAAAAGAAGAGATGTGCCTGGCTGGGAGGCACAGGAACCTCTTTGTCTGGCTCCTGTGTTTCTCTCTCCTGCCAAAGCTCTTTCGGGAGAACAAGGGCAGCCTGTTCCATTCAGTCATTGACTGCTCAATTTGAATGGCTGGTATTTTTGTATTAAACCTACAATTTAAAATGTTGCCAGATGAACCATGCTGAATAACCAACAAGCTTGCAGCCTAACTATTAGATGCTGCTTCCCAAAAGCTAAATTTAGGTCAGGTTCTCCTAGCCCTGATGCCATCTGAATGCAAACGGCAGCTGCCTGCCATTCAGCCAGAAGCACTCTAGTTTGGTGCCAGGCAGCAGGGTGGGGAGCTCTCCTGCTGAACCCCACAGAACCTCATATGCACGGTCCTGAGTAGTTTGCTGTTAGCAGCCACAGTTGCAACAGCAACCATGTTTTCTGGAAAAGTGAAGCAGAATGTGCCAATTGATCAGGGCAGTATGCTGGCCCCAGCTACACAAAACATCACTTGTTTTCTAATCAACGGTTCTCCAGAAAATGTAGGATAAGTTTACCCAAGGGCTTAAAAACATATGTCATAAGAGAAAGATGCTGGGGTTTCACTTTCCTGAACTGTATTTAAAGCCCGGGATGCCCCAATATTACCTACAAACATGAATTGAGGCTTCATGAAGAGGAAGAGAAATTATACTTTGTTTGTTGGTTTATGTCTTGAATTTTGAGGCCATATGGTTGATTTATAATATTTTAAGAACTACATTAGTAGCATCCTCCAAAATTCAACAGGGGCTCTGCAGACAACCTAATCAAAAGCCTGGGAACAGAACCAGGTCCTAAGAGACTCCCAGAACACTTGAAGAGTTCAAGCCATAGATATTGAGCAATCATTTGAGACATATTAGTAGCTGTTCACTGAAAACTCTACATTAGACCAGAGGAGAATCCTGATAATCTAACTCCCTGCATTGTGCAGTCCATGGGAACATTTTGTTGTTGTTGTTAAGAAAAAAATCTGTTCCTGGCAGCAGTTGCTATCAATAGGGCTGCATTTGGATCCTGGGCATGTTTTATGCAAACAGAATAACTTGGTGAGTCTAATTTAGAGATCAGTTGAAAAATAACCAGGATTGTGTATAGACAGAACCAGTGTTTTAGTTTAACCATAGTCTGAACAGGCTACAGTGGCTGAGTTTATATATCACGCTAAGACATAAAGCATGATTTATAAACCATAGTGGTTGGGTCCATCCCTTGCATAAACTACACCTCCAAAAAACCAAGTTCAAGTTCAAACTAATCATGCTTATTGTTACATGAGTCCAGCTGCCAAGTTTCTAATTAAACACACTTTAACCAATTCAATTAAAGTTTGGCAGCTGCACTCACACAATATACTAAGCATGGTTAGTTTTAACTTTGTTTGGTTTACCTCAATTTACAAAACCTACCTGTTTGGTTACTTTATGGCTCAATTATTGTAGAAATACAGAAAGTGGGACTCTGTGCAAATATAGAAAGCATGTCAATTTAATCACGGTGTTATATGAGCACAGCACAGTAGGATAGGAAAAGAGCTCAGAAGGCTGAGTTCACAAAAAGAAACACTCAACCTGGTAAGTAAAGCACAAGATTTCCATCATAGATTCGACCAGGTTTGAAAAAAATGTTAAACCACAGAAAAAAACAATTAAGCAAGCAACATGTAATAATATAGCCAGCGTTTCTGCCTTTTTACACTGATCCATGTGGGTAAGGTGCAACCCTTGCAAGTAAACTGAACTGGGCTTCCTAACTGTATGATGAATGTTACCAAACAGGATTCCTCTTGCAAATGAGGAATTAGAGGGAACAAGTGCTAAAAACTTACATCACTTCCACTGGCCAAAGCAAAGCCACCTCCAAGCAGCAGTACAATATTCCAAGGCATCTTCTTCTGAACAGTTTTCCAATCCAGCAATGGAGCTGGGAAAAATGGTTCCTTCATATCTGTGGAAAGAGCAGGATAAGCTAGATGTGTGGGAGGGGATCTCGGCTCAGAGGAGGAAATACTTCATCGCCAATACCAACTTCTCTCTTTCCAAGAAAGTAGATCAAAGGCTTAATGCCACTGTGAGGAAAGCATGTTTTGTCTACACTCTGCTGTTGGACTAGTCTGGAGAATGGTATCCATTGGTTACGTTTCTGGGACACCTCTAATACAATCAAAGCATTCCCTTGTAGATGCCTAGTCACAAAAGGAATAGCTATTTTCGGAACGCTGTTACCTTCCCACCGTAGTGGTCCCTATTTTTCTACTTGCATTTATATGTGCTTTCAAACTGCTAGGTTGGCAGAAGCTGGGACGAGTAATAGGCGCTCACTCTGCTACGCGGCACTCGGGATTTGACCCACCAAACTGCCGACCTTCTGATCGACAAGCTCAGCATCCTAACCCACTGAGCCACCACGTCCCTTATATTTTATATTTATCTCTCAGCCTTTTGAACTAAAAATAATCCTCCCTAAACTCATTCTGGTTGGGGTTTTTTTTCTAGTCATATTATACTGGTGACAGTAGGGAATATGTAGATTTCAAAAATGCTTCGGAAGGAATGCTTTGCACACAAGCAAGGACAACAGCTCCTTTCTATGCATTAAAACAGTGGTTTTTCCCCCTCAGCCTGCCATGTTTGTTCTGAAGAAATTTTTGAAGTATCTTCAACCTTGTTGAGTCCCCGCCTGGGAACAGGATCATTCCATTCAGTGTGGCAACATGGAGCACCACACAGCAGCCTAGGTCTCAAAAGCCTTCTGATTCCATCCCTTGAAGAGCAAACTCCTTCCTGCCCTGTTTCTTGAGAAGAGACTACTCTTCTGTAAGTTCAAAGGGAGAAGATAAGCCGCCTGAAAGTTTCCAGGGTAAAGGGGGAAAAAGCGATGGTTTTCATCCTTTACCTTCCTCAGCTTCTTCCAAATCACAGCTGTTCTGGTTGCTGAAACCACATCTGGGCCTCGTGGAAGGAAGAATGAAGAGCAGTAGGGCCACAAAAATGGCCACGGTGGCATCGGTTACATATCTGGAATGAATGTTAGAAAAAGACAGAGAGCTGAGAATTGAGGCCCATCTCATTTTTCAGCCCCTGAAGCAACCAAACAACAAGTGGGAAAGGTTCGGCCTTCCTAAGCCCAGCTGCTAAATATCTTGAAGTGTGCACAAGCTACTCTGTATGAGGGGAATCAAGATCGCCATCGCTCAGTCCTCACTCTCTTGTGGAGTATATGTATAATGCTCTGCTTGGTAGTGATTTAGCAAATCAATAAGATCTCCCTCAGCTTTGCCTTAATTAACCTAATATTTGTGTTTCAACTTCTTTGAAATATAAACAGCTTCCAGATCAATTGTATGACTGACTTGAGTCAATATTTGTCATGAGTCTAATGTGATCCCCTGACCTCTCTCCAAATAGATTAGGATGATGTCCATTGGATTATCTCATAAACATCCTGCAGAGAGAGGCAGGGTTTTCCCAAGCTGTTTATTGACAACTAAGCAGAGATTTGAACTCAGTACAGGGTGACAGAATGCCACATGCTAATCATTGTACTATAAATCCTCAGTTGCAGCAAACCTGTTTACTGTTCACTGCTTTCCCTCCATCTGGACTGCATGCTGCTAATTTACATTTATGTCTACAACATATGCAAAAGCAGCAGTGCTCTGCTGATTCACTGTCAATCATAAGCTCTGTGCCATCTGGGAAGACATCCAAAGCTCTCTCAGGGTAGACTCTGTCTTTGCAAGGCAGTTGTAATATCCACTCACTCTTTGTCTTTATTGAAGAGAAAAGTTGCCCAGCCTGGGATGAAGCCTGGATCTCGGGTGAACCAGAGGACAATCAGCAGTGTGAAAACCATGAGGACGCTGATTTCAGCAAAGGAGATGGGCCCCAACTTTCGATACTCCTCCTTCAGCACGTTAAGAGCAACCTTCTCTTTCTCGGTCTTTTGGCTTCCACAACCCCAGGTTTTCTGAAAGCTGAAGGCAGAAGTGAATGGTCAAGCTAGTTGGCCAGGCTTTTCTTGCCAAGTGGCATAGAGGAGAGATGATCAGTTGTCAGCCTTCTCTGGCACTAATCTATGTACTTTACATGGGCTACCTTTAAAGATCACTCAGAACCTTCAGCTGCCCAGGAAGCAATGGCCCAAGAGTTGCCATAAGCCTATTATACTGGTGCTGCAGGCTTTACACTGGTTCCCTATTGATTTCCAGATGCAATCCAGAAAGCTGCCTCTGGCTCCAAAGTAACTATACGACCAACTCCTTCAAACAAAACTGACCCACTGATTCCTACATCTGAGGAGAAGCTGCTTCTGGTTCTTCATTACAGGTAGTCCTTGACTTACAACAGTTCATCTAGTGACCGTTCAAAGTTACAATGGCACTGAAAAAAGTGACTTATGGCCATTTTTCACACATGACTATTGCAGCATCCCCATGATCGTGTGATCAAAATTCGAATGCTTAGCAATTGACTCACATTTATCATGGCTGCAGTGTCCTGGGGTCACCTTTTGCAACCTTCTGACAAGCAAAGCCAGTGGGGAAACCAGATTCAGCTGTTCAACAGGGAAACCGTGTTATTAACTTAACCAATACAATCATTCACTTAGCAACAGTGGCAAGAAAGGTCATAAAATGGGGCAAAATTCACTTAGCAAATGTCTCACTTAGCAACAGAAATTTGGGGCTCAGTTACGACCGTAAGTTGAGGACTACCTGTACTGCAATGTAAAAGAGGCTGAGATGCACACAACTTTTTCTTCTTTTTAGAGGCTGTTCCTATGCTGTCAGATTGTCTCCCTCTAGACCTCAGACTTACCCCCTCATTCCTAGCCTTCCAGAAGCTATTAAAAATGAAACTGTTCTGGACACCGAGTGGTGATTAAAAGAACAGAAATGATTGATTAATGGGTTTTTATATTGGTTTATCTATTTAATATGGGTTTTTAATATGGGTTTTTATATTGGTTTATCTATTTAATATGGCCATTTTTTATCTCCTCATGGTGCACCTCTGAGAGTTCTATTTGCAGTGGGTAGAAATGGAATAACATAAACCAGGGGTCTTCAAACTTGGCCCTTTTATGACTTGTGGACTTCAACTCCCAGAATTCCTCAGCTAGGCTTGCTGGCTGAGGAATTCTGGGAGTTGAAGTCCACAAGTCTTAAAGTTGCCAAGTTTGAAGACCCCTGACATAAACAAAGCAAAGGAACTGAGCAGGGGTGATAAGAAAGGACAAATGTGGACAAGAAATGACAAGCCAGCAGAGGTAGGTGTGTTAGTTCGTGTGATCATACTGGGCAATTCATTCAGAACAGGGAAAGAGGTGAACAAGAGGAACAGGAGACACAGCCAGAAAAGCACAGGCCACAAAAAGAAGGGGGCAGTCAGGATACAGAAAGGAAAGAGTGGAGATGAAAAGTGAATGTATGGAAAAGGAAATAAGATGGCCTGGGAATCATCACTGCAGTTTGGGAGGCCTCAATAGAGGACAAAACCCAGCCTAGAAACAAAGGAGATGGCTTGGCATAAGCCAACAGGGATTCCATTCAGTTCACGGATCTTGGCTACATTCATATAACCTGCTTAATCTAATTACATAATTAACTGATTTGTAGATTTGCACCACACCCTAAGCCACTAATAACTTTTTAACCAACAATAGTATGTTATGCAAATGTGATTGCTGCATCTTTAAGTCATTTATGTACATTGTGCAAATGTAGCTGAACTCCACACTCACACACATATTGTCCCTTGTTCAGAGGAAAGGACAAATGGGAAAAATAACCCATGAACAGATCAATCTGGCCCTAAAATTTTCCCTAAAGCTGAATTGCTTAATTTATGAATACATTATCCCAAAGATACTTTTTCCAAAAGACAACTGGACTTTCTTCATTTTTTTTCTTTGAAAACTTTTCGCTTTTCATCCAAGCAAAACGTTTCCAAAGAAAAAAAACCAAGATAGTCCAGTTGCCTATTAGAAAAAGCACCTTTGAGATAACCATGAGCTGAACAATTGAGAATCTCCATAAACATTTGTCACCATATTACTCTTTCATTCACCCAAACACTTACTTGAATCCCATAAAGGAAAACTGAAGCCAAAACCAGGCCAGTATCAGCATTAACAACATATTGGGAAAAGCAAATCCAAACCAGGAAGCAAAATTCAGGACATCATTATTTCTTGGAAACAATCTGTTCGCAAAAGGGAAAAAAAAAGATGTGATTGTGCCCTGATTTAGTGGCCTATGGCATGCAGATTGGGTTGGGTGACAGTCAACTCTGGGAAGCCCACATAATCTGGGGTGCTAGCAATGAAAAGGATCGGGTACTCTTTCACAAAAGGGAAGATTTGGGGTGATGCTTTCATATGACCTTGGGAAAATGCATTTCTCAATGACAGTTGACAATTACCGGTACATGAAACAAAACCTCAGTTGCGATCCCAGGAGGAAGGAATGAGTCCTCAAGACACGGAAAACCATTTCCCACTTAGGTTTTAAAAATCATATGTCATAAGTGCACTTACTGATTCATCTGGCCTTTCAGGACCAAGTTAGGGCCTGTCCCAGTAAGGGTGGCTGTCCCGCCAATGCTTGCTGCGTAACACACACACAGGGTCATTCCCTTGTTTGTTTGCTTCTTTGCTATCCTGTCTTGCTCTCGAGAATCATCAGGAAGGTATCCATTGCCTACAGATGGAGAAAAATAAGCACTGCTTAGCTTACTGCATATCACCCTTGTTTCTTGAGAAGAAACAGCAGGGCAGAAAGTTAACAGCAGAAGAACAGTTTTCAATTATGCCCCAATACCTGCTCTTTAATTTCAAAAGCCAGAGAGATAGTTTCTTCATTATCTATCCTAAACATCTGCTATCTGGAAATGTATTCTCTCTGAACATGGAGCTTTCATCATTCATGACTGACAGTTTCTAGTCTGTGCAGTTTACAGGTGGGTGGGTACCAAGCCATCTACACTAATAGACATGATTATATCTTCTGCCACCAAACATTTTGCTTTAGATTTCATCAGTGAGAACTGTTCCCAGGCAATTGTTCTTTACAGGTTGGGAACTGGCTGGCTGAACAGAAAGATTTAAAATATAATGTTTCAGATTTTAATTGGATTCATGGGTTTTGTCACAAAAGGTCCAACATATATTAATCCATAGGGACGCGATTTACAGTAAGCCATACTGTGGCATATTAGAGGCGTATAAACCCAGCTGCTGTAGTTTACAGACTTTGGTTTATTCGTTTATTGAATTTCTGTACTGTATCGCCAAATCTTGTGATACAATGTGTGAATTCAGTTGGGGCCTATTTAGGCAAGCATGGGTTTCAGAACCATGGCTTAACACGGTGCATCACTCTAACCAAAGAAGCTTGGAGGGTCTATAATATCTGAGATCAATTTGTTAGAGGCCCAAGAGCTATTCCCTCTCCTGGCGGAAATGGTGGACCACAGCTTGGGGCCACTCCAGTGACTAGTCTCCTTATCTTTGACTGTTTTATTGCTGCACTAGTAAGCAGAAAATACCTTTTGTTTATCTCCATTTATATGATTGCTCTATAATGATAAATTATGGGTCCAAAGGCAAAAAGATAGAGAAATTGATCCAACCATGCACACCCTCAACTTCGAAACGAAAAGAAAACCTTCACAGAATTGAGCGGTAGAGGAATACAGAGATGAGCTTACAGCAACTATGGTATTAGTAAAACATAGGCATAGCCTGGGGCAACAGGAAAGTATGAAAAAGAAAGATTGCCCTGTCTTCATTCTTTTTGATCTTAAGAGCAATGTTTCTCAACTTTGGCAACTTTCAGCTATGTGGACTTTCTCCCAAATACCCCAGCCAGCCATGTATTCAAGGATAGAAAGGAGACACTCTGTTGGGCTTTCAAAATTCTGTTAATAGAGCCTATATTAATAAAGCAAATTCCAGGATTTCTTCCACCTCAAAGGGCTGACATGAAGCTGTTAAAAAACAATTCATTTTACGAGAGAAATTAGCAAGGGGTAATGTAACTAGGGACGTAGTGGCTCAGTGGGTTAGGACGCTGAGCTTGTCGATCTGAAGGTCGGCAGTTTGGCGGGTCAAATCCTGAGTGCCGCGTAACAGAGAGAGTGCCTGTTACTCGTCCCAGCTTCTGCCAACTTAGCAGTTCGAAAGCACGTAAAAATGCAAGTAGAAAAATAGGGACCACTACGGTGGGAAGGTAACAGCGTTCCGTGCGCCTTTGGCGTCTAGTCATGCCGGCCACATGACCACAGAGACGTCCTCGGACAAGTGCTGGCTCTTCGGCTTTGAAACGGAGATGAGCACCGGCCCCTAGAGCCGGAAACGACTAGCACACATGTGCGGGGGAACCTTTACCTTTACCTAATGTAACTAACCTGGGATTGCACCTTATGTTCAGAGTTGATGAGTTAAAGTCTTTTAGAATAACTGAATTTATGCAAGTTAGGATTTCAGTGGATGAATTGAAACAGTAAGTTGGATATGAGGTAAAGACTCACATAGGAACATGGCAGAGTTTAAAGTCTTAGTTATTGAATCACATGAACAATGTATTCAAAAATCCTGGGAAACAACAGGTCATAAATGTGGAAACAAAGTTGAAATGAAATAAAGATATTCAAGATTAGACTCACAGCATTTGCTATGATTAGATTTTTCAGATCCATAATAAGGGTCTATATCCTGCACTTATCTCAGTAAGAAGGATCTTTGACATGAAATGCTAATAAAATCATGCTTTTTCCTATCTGCTTCCAGATAATTCACAAGAACAAGTTGTTTAATTGAGTTTTTTTAGCAGCAAGACCCAAAGTAATTAAACCATTTTTTTTTCTTTTTCCAGGATAGTCTATTTAACCTTGCATTCTGGGATGATGCAATTTTTTTTAAAAAAATAAAAGTTTTACAAAGAACATAAGAATGAACACAAACTAATACTGAATAAAGAATCAAAGGAAGGAAGGAAAAAAAGAAAGAAAAAAAGCAACAATGCAGAAAGAAGAAATAAAAAGAAGCTTCTGCTCTCTATTGTGGCAAATACAAGTACAATTACAAAATTATCTCTTACTTCATGATTATAATTTTAAAAGGCTCACTTTTTTTCCCTGTTACCCAGGTTTTTTATTCTGTTCATCAAAACTACATTTTTTATATTTCATGTAAAAAGTCCTGTTTCGTGTAAAAAGTCTAAAAAATCAGTCTTTTGTCTGATCAAAGAAGTTAATTTAACGTTCTCCACAAGTTCCATTATCTTCAGCATCCATTTCTCTACTGTGGGTAATGTCAAACCTGTCTGGGATGATGCAATTATTTGATCAGCAGACTGCAGTGAATTTATTGGGTTAGATACAGGGGTAGGCAACCTTGGCTCTTTTATGACTTGTGGACTTCAGCTCCCAGAATTCAAGTCATAAAAGAGCCAAGGTTGCCTACCCCTGGATGAGCTGAAATGAACTAGCACCTGTGTGTGTATGGGGAGGAGGTATGAATACATTTCTGAGCAACCTTTCCATTCAGTTCAGGTGGAATGGGGCCCTCTGCTATCGTTGCTGGGATTATGGTAAAGTACGTGTTAATTCTTTGAGAAAGACAATCTTGAAAATGCAAGGATGTTGAGTCTTGTGGGGCTTTGTAAATTAAACCTAGCAATTTGAATTTGGCTTGGGAACCTACTGTAGTGCATGCAATATGGGTGCAACACCACTCCTCCCATTAGTCATTTAGATGCTGCGTTTTGAATCAGCTGCAACTTCTGAGTTGTTTTCACCCCTATGTAAACATGTTGCAGAAGTCTAAACAGGTGATATGGGGATCAGAGTTATAATACTTCCAATCATTAATGAGATGGCCTAATAATTGTACTGCATTCATTAATGTCTACGGCCCTACTAAATATCATCCAGAGGTTTTATATAACTGTTTTAGAAATCTTCTTTATTTAGCTATGAATCTGATGGTTATGGATGGATATTTTCATTAATTTTTCAATCTTTTCTTAGACTGCAATACTACTACAATTAAATTTCATTATTGTACATTGAAAAGGCTAGTAGTTTTCAAAACTTAAGGTTAATTTTTTAGATATAGGTAGTCCTTGACTTACATAGTGGCTGTTCAAAGTTACAACAGCACTGAAAAAAGTTATGATCAGTCCTCGCATTTACAACCGTTGCAGCATTCCCAGTCATGTGATCCAAATTTGGCTGCTTGGCAACTGGCATGTATTGATGATGGTTGCAGCGTCCTGGAGTCATGTGATGGCATTTGCAACTTTCCCAGCTGACTTCCAACAAACTAAGTCAATGGGGGAAGCTGGACTCGCTTTACAATTGCATGATTCATTTGACAACTGCAGTGATTTGCCCAATAACCATGGCAAAAAGGGTTGTAAAATCAGATACAATTTGCTTAACAACTACCTTGCTTGGGAGCAGAAATTATGGCCCCAATTGTCATAGGTTGAGGACTACTTGTATGGGACAATTTTTAAATCCTTCATAACAAGAGTATTCTTTGGCTGGGGGGACTTTGGATCCACTCTGTACCAATTCCACCGTTTAATCATTACACCAGACTCAAGATCATATTTATATCTTCTGCTGCTATTATTATACATGACTCCTGGAAATTTTTTTTTAAAAAATGAACATCTGGGTAATGGTTAAAGAAACTTTGAATATATAACTGCAAGACACCCTACAGCAAAAGTACAAAACGTTTTTACATTAGCCAAATTAAAATTCAATTCTCTTTCTGGAGCCAAAATTGTACTGAATTGCACTGGTGATATTGGGAATACCCTGATAAAATTATTGGCTTGTTGATTGAAACAGCAACTTTACAATAACATAATTTACACAGCTAAGTATGTGAAAAGCAAATGACATAATGACACTAACAAATCAGCAAGTTTTTTATTATTATTATTATTTATATTTGACCTCATTACAATTAAACATTAACCAAGGCAGAAATTAACTACTTCTTGAATAATGTTGTTCTTCCAGAGATCACATATAATCATGCAGTTATTTAGTTACACATTTACTTCTTCAGGAAATAATAGCTACTATTAAATCTATAACAAAAAACATGCTTAGTTTATTGAATTGTAGTACTGAAATTTGTTCCCACTGTATATTTTTGGTGGTTTATAACAGTCTTTTTTAAGAAACTTTTTTCAATATATTTTAATGATGAAATTTTTTTAAAGCTGGTAAAGAATCCACTGATTATGCACATTATTATCTAATTCTTAGTTATGTGCTGATACTAAAACTTTGATTCTTACACATAGATTACAAATGAGATTACCTTTGTTTAGCTATTCCTCTACAATCCGGTTTTATAAAAGGGCAACAACCCTAATAGTTGAGTATTAGCTGATTATTAATTATGCACCTTCACAAAAATTGGAAATGGCAGTAGAATGTCATCGGCAATGGAAAAGGGTCTTGGATATAGTGAAGCTGAAATTTATTGAAACAAGTTTTAGTCAAATTAATTGGATGAAAGTGTAATTGTGCAATTCCTCAGCCAGGCTGATACAAATGGAATTATCACCTCAACTATCAACCTGATTCATGAAGCTGATCAAGGTTTTCTTTATTTTCTCTTATATTTAATTTAATATTGGGATTATTATGACTGTCTTATTAAGGGCATAAAAGTAACCAAATATATAGTTACTATATGTTGATATAGTATGTCTAATGGCAGAAAGTGAAGAGGAACTGAAGAGTCTCTTGTTGCGAGTGAAGAAGGAGAGTGCAAAAGTTGGGTTGAAACTAAACATTAAGAAAACCAAGATCATGGCATCCAGCCCTCTCAATTCCTGGCAAATAGATGGGGAAGAAATGGAGGTAGTGACAGATTTTATTTTCCTGGGCTCCAAGATCACTGCAGATGGGGACTGTAGCCAAGAAATTAAAAGACGCTTGCTCCTCGGGAGGAAAGCCATGGCAAATCTAGACAGCACACTAAAAAGCAGAGACATCACCCTGTCAACAAAAGTGCGTATAGTCAAGGCTATGGTCTTCCCAGTTGCAATGTATGGCAGTGAAAGCTGGACCATAAGAAAGGCTGAGCGCCAAAGAATTGAGGCCTTTGAACTCTGGTGCTGGAGAAGACTCCTGCGAGTCCCTTGGACTGCAAGATGATCAAACCGGTCAGTCCTAGAGGAGATCAACCCTGACTGCTCTTTAGAAGGCCAGATCCTGAAGCTAAAACTCAAATACTTTGGCCACCTAATGAGAAGGAAGGACTCACTGGAGAAGAGCCTAATGCTGGGAAAGATCGAGGGCAATAGAAGAAGGGGACAACAGAGAATGAGGTGGCTGGATGGAGTTACTGAAGCAGTAGGCGTGAGCTTAAATGGACTCCAGAAGATGGTAGAGGACAGGAAAGCCTGGAGGAACGTTGTCCATAGGGTCGCGATGGGTCGGACACGACTTCGCAACTAACAACAACATATGTTGATATACTGTTTCTACTGATCAATATGAATGTTTTTGCCAAAATGTATTGATATAATAAAAAGTTTAATTCTCAAACTCCTCAGTTAATTGAACCATTTCATATACTACTTATTGGTTCTAATATATCCAGAGATATTTCTAAAAAAATGAGTTTTACTTGTATGAATTATTTTAAAAAAAATTAAAATATTTTTATTTGTAAATGTAAATATTTCAAACTGTATATAAGATTAAAAAAATTATAATGTCTAGTCCAAATGCATTAGTGACATCAAAAGTTCTTAATTATCAGTAATGAAAAGTGTTTTGGATTATTCCAAACCTATGGGGTTTTCTTTTATGGATAATTAAGGAACATATTTAGGGCACTATTAATTATTTGCAAGAACTCTGAAATAAAAGTTAGAATGTACCATATTGAAAAATCAATGGCTAAGAGTCTGAAAGAATATTAAGTAGGTTTCTTAGGATCTTATGAGATTTATTCAACAAAAGGTATTTTCATGTTTATTGGAGAATGATTAAAAATTAAAGAATGTTTAAAAAGAGTTGGTTGTTAGTATGTTAAAAATGTAACATAATGGAGGGGACTAACATATATGATATCAGCTTGTCCAATGGCTACCTTTTTATCCATAAGTCTGAATATGGTTGTAGGAACAATAATATGTTTTAAAGACATGGATATGATTTTCAAGTATGTGTTGAAGTAGTGTAATCTATCAATATATAAAGAATTATAGTTTTATTAAGAGTAGGACATGGGAAATATATAGAAAAATTGTGCATCATTTGATTTAATTATCTGCATTTCTATTTGTGAATGTTTCAATAAAACCTAGATCAATATTACTATATGTGACCAAGATTTAATGCTATATTTAAAAATTATTTCCTATAAGATTTCTTTGTTCTTGTTTTTTTCTTCTCTTGTTTCATGCTACTCGTTTATCTTTTCTTATTGTTTTTCTGTATTTTCTGCTTATTTCCATATATACTGTAATGCACTTATGTAACCAACTAAAGATAACAAGGGGCTCCAAAGAGCAGGAAGTACAAAGAGTACGCACCACAAAATACTTTTTTGCCTTTAGTAGCTTCTAGGCCCTGCTTATGTCAACCAACTGATAAATCTGTTTAGTTTTAAGAGAATGTAAGATTCTCATTTACTCTCATCCATGTCATAACTGTGTCATTGCACTTTCCCCTATTTAGTTCATGTAGCATTTTTGCAACTTAAATCAGGATGTAAATCCCAAATGAATTTCAAAAATGTTGTTTTCTTCTATCTGTTGGGGAGGGAATCCACTCACCTTGCACTGAGGAGACTCCTGTGGCCACCTTCCCGTCTAGTTCAATACCGTTGTTGATGTGTCCAGCAGTTGATTCCATGACTGCCAGGTCATGCTCTGAATTGTTCATCTGGTCTAGAATAGCCTGGATGATGGGGACCATCATGGCAGTGGTTGCTGTGTTGCTGATCCACATGGACAGGAAAGCCGTAACCCCCATAAATCCCAACATCAGGCTGAAAAGATACACAGTGAGGGGGAAAGTATCTCATAAGTTAGAAGCACCACATCTGCATTTAGACCTCCATGGCACCACCTGGTGGTGATTTGGGTTTTTGCTGTCAGGAGCTGGAGCCTCCGTTAGCTCAATGATCTGTTGAATGAGGATTAACTCCTTGGGATCAGACTGAAAACCTACGGATTTCCCCCCTGCACTGATTGAGTACAATCAGCATCTGCATATGCAAGAGGGGAGAAGAGGAAAATCTCCAGACATGAATGTGCCATTTTTGCCTAATAGCCTTAATCTCCCACACACATTCAATCCAGCCTGGCCTAACTTTGGGGAAAGGGAGAGAAGAGTTACTACTTACAGTGCAGGCTTCACTCCAACAATTAGCAACACCCTGAGCGCAATCCGCTTGTGCAGGTTCCAGTGATCTACAGCCACAGCCACAATCAGGCCCCCAATAAAGAGCATATTTGTGTCCTTTAGGTACTGCATGCATACCTGGAGAGGGACAGAGGATGGCAAATGTAGCATTCTCACTGGCAATGAGCATTTGGACCCATGCAGAATGCATGTCCCTTTAGCAATAAGGGTACACCTTGCCTCTAGAGTTAGAAGGAAGAAAGCTTTAATACAGAAGTAGGAGCCAAAGGTCTTTTTCCAAAAGGCAACTGGACTTTTGAACATTTTGCTTCTCATCCAAGAATCTTTTTTGGTCTTCAGAATAGTTCAGAAGTGGAGAAACCGCTTGGATGAGAAGTGAAACATTTTCAAAGAAAACACCGAGAAAGTCCAGTTGTCTTTTGGGGAAAAAACATCTTTAGGACAATCATGACTTGGATGATTGAGAATCTCCATAGACAATTGGGAGCCAACACTATAGAATCTATGTTACAAAACTAGTCCAGACACCCTTCTTATCACCTCTGCTCTTTTTTTCCTATTCACTTCTAGTTGTACAGGGCAGCTGTATACTGAATTAAAATAAGGCTGAATATCCTTTTTTCAGCATTTTGTTGGAACCCCAGCCCTCATCCTAGCATATTGATTGAATCAGTCCACTTTTTTAACTGAACATAGCAGTTGTGTTCTGTTAATCCACATTTAGGGTTTAGTGTCTTGTGTGAACACAGCCAATATTTCTCAACTTCCTTCCACAGGATGAAGATTATGGGATTTTGTTTGTCTAAATTCAGTTCTTGATGTCATCAGGAAAGTACAAACTAAAACTATGATGAAAAGAGTTTTACCATCACTGCTTTTGCTCCTACCTTTTTTGATTCCAGGATGCCAAACAATGGGAATAAAATGACTGGCAAGAGAGCTGTAACAGCCAAAGGAATCACCTCAGTGCACCAGTACACAGCCATGAGAATGATCACATAGCCACATCTGGCCTCCTGTGGACAAGGAAACACACATTCAGGCACACAAAGGCTGACATAAATATCTATAGCATTTTAAACTCTGGATCACAAGCTATGGCATAAGAGCATCTAGGATGTATTCCCAGATGCAAAAAGTGCAGCCTATGGCATAAAACTCACCAGCACAACATTCCTGATCCACAAGTCATTTTTCAGCCTTTGCCTATTTCTGCTCATGACATGATGCACAAATCCTGGTTTGCTTTCAAGCCAAAAGATATTGGACATTCTTGCCCTAAAGAAAGAATTGGTGTGGGGGGGTGGGGGGGTGACTTTTGGGATACTCTTTTAGTAGCTCTAACTTCTTAGACTAGGATAGATAATTTAGTTCCCTTAAGAGCTACTGGAAGTGTTTCTCAATGTTGGCAACTTAAAGTTGTGTGGACTTCCTTCTGGGTATGGAATTCTGGGAGTTCAAATCTATATATCTTTTAAGTTGCCACGGTTGTGATGTTGTACTAGAAGCAAATAAAGCAATCTGTTACTTTTCAGGAGCCATTAGCAGCCCTGATATCCTTCATCTATCAGGAACAGAACTGATTATTCCTCTAGAAATTTCATCAGCCATTTCTGGGGCATGGAGAGAAGGGATTCACACACCCTCACAAGTTCCTGCCTGTAATCAGAATGAAGATGCTAAATCACAATTTAAGTACCCAGCAACTAAGGTAATGTTGCATACACATGCCAAATTAAACTGCTGATGAGAGAGTAAACTAGTCTGGAATTGGTGAAGTCAATTTTCTTGTGGGAAGACTAATTGAGTGGGTATAAATGGTGCTTAAAAGCTCTTGGGTGCAAATGGCTCATACTTGTTAATTTGCCTGTGTCCAAAATGACTAGGTATAAAGCCTTACTTGTGGGCAACAAGTGGATTCATGCCCTACCAGACTTGCAAGTTTCTCTCTGGGCTAAACAAGTGATTTTCACCAATGCACTAGAATTTTATATTAACCCTATCATGCCTAACGGGAGGAAAGATTTATTGTGTAATAGCCACACAGCCTTTAAAGTAACTTAAAGATAAAGAATGTAATTTGCCTTTAAGGTAACAGAAGACATTTGTTACAGACCAACACCCCTAATGTTTGTCTAGAAATTACTATGTAATGTTTGTCTTGGAAGGTTGGGTGTTTCTGCATGTGCAAAACAGACTTCCATAATTTTGCCACTAAAGCAAAAAAATAGATATTATGACACTTCTATTCAATTCTATTTTGCTTGCACTGTAGATAAGCAACCATATGCCCTTCAGGTATCTTGACATTAAAATTCCCCAGTCAATGACAAAGGGATGTGGACTTCCACAAATAGCTGGAAGATACCAGGCTGATTACCTACGGTATATTTCGAGATTCTCTTGGACAGACGTAGATCCAACGATCCAATTGTTAATCAGATTTAAGGTCTATATGTTCTGCAAATTTCAATCATTGTACAGTGTCAACTAAAAATGTCAAATGATTCTCAAGATTTCTTTGTAAAATGTTTGCAGATCTTATCTATACTTCACTACCTAGAACAGTGCTTTTCGAACCTAAGTAAATTACCCAAAGTTGGGTAAAAGTGTATTTTCTTTGAATAATGACACATGAACCCATTACCCAATCACCAACTGCCGGTTGAGCTCCGGATGGCATCGGACCTTCGCTCCTTCCGGCGCGGGCTGAAGACCCACTTATTTGAACTAGCTGGTCTGGCCTGATGGGGAATATTAGGGTTTTTTAATGGGTTTTTTACTGTTTTTATTGTTATTGTATTTTAATTGGGCATTTGTTTAATCTCTTTTTAATTTTTGTATTGTTATTTATATATGCCCTGTTAACCGCCCTGAGTCCTTCGGGAGAAGGGCGGTATAGAAATTGAAATAATAATAATAATAATAATAATAATAATAATAATAATAATAATAATAAGGACATTTAAATAAGAGTTTCTGATAAGCGGTAAAAAGGACTTTCTGATAAGTGGTTTTGGGTAATGAAGGAAAAAGTTTGGGAAGTGCTGACTTAGATTATTATTCAGTTAACAGCTTCCTCTGCATGTACTGGAGAAGAGTACACTAAGATCTATGTGCACACGCAGAAGAAGATCTCTGTGCATCTCAATCCCTTGCACCTACTCACCCTTAGAAGAAATGGTCTCCTTACTTATTTAGAGCAAATAATTAATTTAGACAAAGAGACAAGTGAGGCTTAGAAATTAACAAGCCGATGTTGAGAAAACCTAAGGAAAAAACACATATTTGTTTTGTAAAAAAAATGTATGGTTGTAACTTGAGTGAGAAAAAGCAGAACTGGTGATTAGCCCCAGCTTTCTGCAGCAACACAAAGCAGTAGAGTAGAGTAGAGTAGAGTAGCAGAGCTGGAAGTAGTTATTAAGGAGACAAGCACAGCCCAATAGAGAATGCAGAATCCTCAACTTACAACAGTTTGTTTAGTAACCGTTCAAAGTTACAGCGGCAGTGGGCTAATGCCTCCTTAAGTAACACCAGCTGCCTGCAATTAGTGCAGGTTCGCATCCCACCAGGCTCAAGGTTGACTCAGCCTTCCATCCTTCCGAGGTAGGTAAAATGAGGACCCAGATTGTTGGGGGCAATTAAGCTGACTTTGTAATAATGCCGCTTGGGGTGTGTGTGAAAGCCCTAATAAGCAGGCATATACATAGAATGAAGGCTACTGCTAAGTTTGTAAGCCGCCCTGAGTCTTCGGAGAAGGGCGGGATATAAATGGAATTATAAAAAAAAAAGTGATATATGACCATTTTTCATAGTTAAGACCTTTGAAGCATCCCCATGACCATGTAATCAAAATTCAGATACTTATGACCATTGCTGTGTCCCAAGGTCCTGGGATCAACTTTTGCGACCTTCTGACAAGCAAAGTCAATGGGGGAAGCCAGGTTCACTTAACAACGAGGTTACTAACTTAGCAACTGCAGTGATTCCCTTAACAACTGTGGCAAGAAAAGTTGCAAAATGGGGCAAAACCCACTTAACGAATGTCCCACCTAGCAACAGTAATTTTGGGGTCAATTGTGGTGCTAAGTTGAAGACTACCTGTATTGCACAGTGGAGTGAGAGGCAAAATACCACCAAGAGATTCAGACGGTCAAAGGACTCATGGGTGGGATATTTTGTGTTAACCTTCCTCATGTGCCAAAGCAGCCAAGCTGCAGTCTGGTGGGGGGGGGATCAGTAAAGTCGTGGCCCACCTGTCTTTCCCTCCTCTGGTGGCCAATATAACAGTCCCACCCAGTTCCCAAAGGGACCAGTGTGAATTTGGAAGTCTGATCTTTGCTTAATCCAGGGGTCTTCAAACATGCTGGCTGAGGAATTCTGGGAGTTGAAGTCCACAAGTCATAAAAGGGCCAAGTTTGAAGACCCCTGGCTTAATCAATCCTAATAAGACTGACTCTTCATTTCAATGGTGCAGAGAGCTTGGCCAGAATTTTCACTTTGGTAAATATTTCAGTATTTGGCTGATCACCTCCACCTACCTTCTCCCACTTCTCAGAGTTACTTAAAAAAAAACATGCCTTCCTGATTCTCAGCATCACAATCTTTTTCGAAACATCTCAACATCCAAGACATTAAAGTGTGCCTTAGGGGAGAGGGTACCACAGTGTTTATGCAGAGGGCTTCTCCTGCAGTAGTTCTGGGATTGCTACAGATAAGACAAACTCTCCTGTTGCTTGTTTGTCTATTTCCCTGCCACCCCCAGCCGCGTCCCCCCCCCCAGCCACACAGCAAGCATTTAGATGTAGACTGCCTCTAACCACAAGATTTAATTTGGCAAATATCTATGAATTTAGTGTTTCAATCGATTCCTTATTCAGTTCTAATATTGTAAAGAAAGAGAAAAAGGCTTCTATCCAATTTCTCCAAACTGGTCATCCTTGCGATATCCCTGTTTCCCTGTCCCACTGCTTCTCAGTCTTGTATGTACTTCAAGTCCCAGAATTCCCGAGCCAGCCAGTTGAAGTCCACACACATTTGGAGCTGCTAAAAGTTGAGAAGCCTTATTATCCCATTAAATGAGGTAACCATCCCTTGTGGAGGAAATTTTCAATCCCCCTTGAACCTTTTGCCGAGCTGGAACAGGATGCAACTTTGCCCGGTGGAAGCTAAACTTCCTCCAGATCCCCAGGAATAAAAACACCTGACCATGGTTGTCAAGCAGATACAGATGGTCCTCAACTTACAACTACAACTGAGCTCAAAATTTCTGTTGCTAAGTGAGACAGTTAAGTAAGTTTTGCCTCATTTTACGAACTTTCTTGCCACAGTTGTTCAGTGAATCACTGCAGGTGACAAGTTAGTAACCTCGTTAAGCGGATGGTTTCCCCACTGACTTTGCTTGTCAGAAGGTTGCAAAAGGGGACACATCAATGCAAGATACTGCAACCGTCATAAATATGAGTCAGTTGCCAAGCAGCTGAATTTTGATCATATGACCCTGGTGATGCTGCAACGGGCGTAAGTGTGAAAGAGAGTCATAAGTAATTTTTTCCAGTGCCACTGTAACTTCAAATGGTCACTAAACGAACTGTTGTAAGTGGAGGACTACGGTATAAGGAAGAACTAAAATGGATCTCTGAATGAAGTTCTGCTCTTTTTCTGACGTTTTAAATATTCCAAACCAGGACCAGAATGACAGGAGGCTGAGATATACTCTGAAAAGCTTTGTGTTATTACCATCATTAGATATGAGCCAACAGAGACCGAAATCCACTGACTTCCTGCTGGATCACTCAGACTAAAAGATTTGTTATCAAACCTGTTCAGTGGTCAACAAGATGATCCAAGCATTTCACGCTCAGAGCAGGAAGAGGATATATTCCCCACTGATTTAGTGCCCAGCTTCAGGTACTCAGAAGCTGACTGCTCTTGTATAGAGAGGTTCTGTACTTAGCTACTATGACTGCTGTCTGAACAGACCTAATGTATTCTGCAATGCTTACCTTACCTCCAGCTTTTTTTTTATTATGCCTCTTTGCCTCTTAAGGATTCCTACTGTTAACAAAAATGTGTCTTCCCTATGCATCGACACTATGTCTACAAGGTGGAAAAATCTCTCTCCCCCTTTTCGCCACAGAACTAGGTATTTTAAGTAGACTGTAGCTGTCACTGGCGGCTCTATGTAGCTATCACAACTTTAAGAGGCCACCGGCGGAATGGTTCATCAATCCCGGTTGCCTCAACAACTTTGCACGAGCTTTCGTTCTTCTCCAGGAGGGGAGAAGGTGTCTGCGCCGTTTCTCCAGCAAACCGTCGGCAAAACAGTTAAGAGGTTCGCTCGCTTCTTCTCCGTTTCTTCCGAGAGATCGTGGCGCTCAAGAAGCCAACGGCCATTTGGTTTCAAGGGAGAGCCCCTCTCTCGCGGGCGGGAGGGCGGCATCCGGTCCCGCTACTAACCCTGGATCGTCGGAAGGGTCGAAGAACCGTCCCGAGAGATCCCTGACAGCCTGGGCATTTTGAAGGGGTGCAGAGGGCGCTGAGCTCTCGCGTCTCCGGCTCGGGACGGCGGCACCGCCGAACGCCGATCCTCCCTCCCTCCCTCCCTCCGGCAACGACCCGACCGTGCCGCGGACCTACCTGGGTGGCGATCAGAAGCGGCAGCGGCAGCAGGACGAGCGGCGTGCCGAAGAGCGTGACGAAGGCCTTGTAGCGCAGCAGGGAGCGCAAGAACGGCGGCAGCGAAGGAGCCATAGCCGGGAGAAGCGAGGAGCAGCTTAGACGGGACGGGCGAGAGAGGCTCCCGGCTGCGGATCGGGCCTTTTAAACGGCGCTCCTCCTGGGCGCCGGCCCCGGTCCCTCCCTCTGCCCGGCCCCCGCTGACTGGCTCTCGGGAGCCTGCGCTTCCCACCTCCGCCAGGACCCTTCTCTTCTCCTTTGGGCAGCAGGCCCCGCTCGTAACGTCTGAAAGGGCTCCCCTTCGAAGCAGACGCCCGCGGCTGTATATCCTGCCGCCTTGCCGCTTTCCCCGAATCTTTCCAGGGCTACGACTGGAAAGTTCCACATGTTCCTCGCCGGTCCTGGACAGACGGAATTTCCCCAGCCAGGCCGCCTGTCGCCGCTACAAACGGCCGAACAGCTGAAGAAGGTCGGGGGGGGGGGCGCCGCACGTGGTGGCAGGACCAGCCGCAACTACAGGGCCAGCATCATCGGCTGGATGCGTTGCGAGGAGTCCTTCTCCCCAGCCGGCCAATGAAAGTTCCCAAAGGGGACAACGGTCGCTCGTGCCTCTCAATCTTGAACAGGTAGTCCTCGGCTTACAACAGTTCACTTAGTGACAATTCGAAGTTACGACAACACCGAAAAAAGGTTACCCGTGACCATTTTTCACACTTATGACTGTCGCAGCATCCCCATGGTCATGTGATTTATGTTTCGATGCTTGGCAGCTGACTCACATTTATGACAGTTGCAGTATCCCAGAGTCATGTGATCTCCTGTTGCAACCTTCTGACAAGCAAAGTCAGTGGGGAAACCAGATTCATTTAACAAACATGTCGCTAATTTGAGAACAGTGATTCACTTAACAATTGTGGCAAGAAAGGTCGTAAACTGGCCAAAACTCAGTTAACAAAGGTCTCACTTAACGACATAAATTTTGGGCTCAGTTCTGGTTGTCAGTTGAGGACTACCTGTATTTATTCCTCCTGCTCAGATATCTTCAGCTCCGCAAGTGTATCTCCCACCTCTCCCCATATTTTGAACTGGTCCTAGTGGAGTACAGCTCTTCTCTGGGAAGGATACTCTTTCCTGCTCTCTTGGTTTTCTCTGTCCTCTTAGGTTTCCCTCCTCTTATTCCCTCTACCACCACATTGCCCTTTCTCTTCCTCTTCGGTAGAACTAGAATAAGACCAAACTAATTTTCCCCCCAAAATGATTTTATTTGTACGTCACTCAGAGCCCCTCTATGAGGAAGATGGGTAGTTGCTAAACGTGATGAATAAATAATAAACAAAACTTAAAGATGGAAGGAAATTATGAATCGGGATTGATAGATCAGTGCCCAGTAATCCACATTTTGCAGGGCCACTGCCTCTGCAATAAAGCCCCACACTTGGGCTTCTGACTCTGGAGCCGATGAAATTGATGAAGCCCTCTTTCTGTACCAACTAAGAGTCTCCAGAATCCACATGCTTCAGAGGCTTGGAGTTGACTCATTGTAATCATTCTTTTTAACAATGATAATGATAATTTTTGTGTAGTGAGTTCTTTGGAGGCAGTAAGTGAGACGTGAGGTTGCAAATAAGAACATTGCTTTATTGAGGCAAACAGGAACAGAACTGAAACAGAGGCTTCTGCGTAGCTACTTATACAGTTGGCCACTAGGTGGCAGCCAATAGGTTTAAAGGAACCCATTCCCATCCCAAATCCTCCAATGATCTTCTTGGAGACAGCTAGTCTGGCAAGTCAGTGACCGTTACACAGACACACCAATTGAACAACCTTAAGCAGCATTCAAAAGACACGTGAAAACAGTTCAAGTAAATCCCAATACATTACAATAATAATAATAACAACAGAGTTGGAAGGGACCTTGGAGGTCTTTCCCCTGCTCAGGCAGGAAACTCTATACCATTTCAGATAAATGGTTGTCTAGTCTCTTCTTTAAAACTTCCAATGTGGGAGCATTCACAACTTCTGGAGGCAGGTTGTTCTACTGATTAATTGTTCTGTCAGGAAATTTCTCCTTAGTTCTAGATCACAGGTGTCAATCTCGCCATGTGACATGTCGTGATGTATTGCAACTCTTTTTGCATTGCCGGTAATGGGGTGGGCGCATCTTCGTATGATGAAACCAGCCCACAGGCTGGCAGTTTGACACCCGTGTTCTAGGTTGATTCTCTCTTTGATTAGTTTCCATCCGTTGCTTCTTGTCCTGCCTTCAGGTGCTTTGGAGAATAAATTGACCCCCTCTTCTATTTGGGAGCCCCTGAGATATTGGAACACTCCTAAGTGTTTGCATGCTCCCCCATATTCTTAGTCAATTCTTCCTTTTTTCTATGCGGATGTTCTGCCTTTTTTCTGTGCGGATGTTCTGCTATAACTCTTTTGGGGTCAATGGCTTTGGCTACAGCCATTTGTCAGAAGCTTTTGGACAACTACTAAACATGGAAGCAAAGGACAAGAAACGTGATGGCTTTACTGCCATCTGGTCCTAAAGATGTTTGCAGCTTAGAGATGGTGATCCTACTCTGCACCATTAGAGCTCTTGAAGTCATTGGGAAGGGTTAGGATCTCTCTGCACCATTTCCTGCAACTTTTGTTGATGGGATGGTGGGGAGGGGAATCTTAAGTTCTTCCAAACTCACTTGACCATATAGGCTAACTGGTAAAGAACCATAGCCAAACACTTTCTTTTGTATGACTGTTTTATTAAAGCCTTCAAATCTCTGAAAAAGATGGCATGTAAGTGCAAATCATGTCAGTAAGTTGATGGGGAAGGAAACAAATATTACAGTACTAATGGTATTGTGCATATATCTATTGATTGTATGATTTTGTACACGTATTAACATTTACACCATATTCCATATGCTTGTTCTTTTAGCAGCCTTGTATACAGCATGCAGTATTACATATTGCTTATTTATATGATAAACTGTTTATCCATTTGAGCAAAAACAAAATGGGGAAAACAAGATTTAGCTTGTTTAGAAATTGTGAAAAGTGAACAAAGATTAATAATGCACTTTAATGCAATACAGCTTTCAAACTTTCAATATTCTTTATAGAATAGGAGGAAGGAAACAATTAATGTCCTATAAAAATGGGGAATTCCCCCTCTGAGCCCCAGGAAATATGGAAAAAAAGATTAATGATCTGGTTTGATGTAAGGCAGCTTTAGGTAAATTATGATTATATTTTTTTTGGCAGGGATCACGGGTAATTAGGAAAACACCTGCGTAGCCGTCAAAAATCCCAGCCGAAGAGAAAGGCTGGTGCCACGCAAGGTTGGAAATACTGAATTAGATGCCAGAAGAATCTGATTTCTTGCAAGCCAACATCCGGGTTTTTAATGAAACAGCTGTCAGCTCAGTGAAATGTTTGAGAAGGTGAAATACACGAACCCTTCTAAACCATGCACAAAATCTCCCATCTACTAGGAGGAGATGTATCAGAAATGTATTTCCCTCGCACTCTCTACTGGGGGACCGTTGCACTAGGGAGCTCGGAGGTCTGGCAGTCCTTGCTTGAAGGCCAAGAGGTGACAGGGCTATCAGGAACTCTGGGTGGCTCACTCAGGGCACAGGCCGACTCCCTAGGAAACCCATTTGTGTACATGTATGCCCTCAGTGTGGGAGTTATCAAAAATATGGGCATCAATAGTTACCAGAAAAACTGGCTTCTCCACATAGCTGGAGGGAAGGTGATGAATAAGTTGTGTCAAGTAGCGTCATTAATCCCCTTCTGATCTCTGCTGAGAAGTTGCTTAGAGGGTGGCTTAATTTTCACCTGTACTTGAACTTCTGCCTCCTCCCCACTGCCAGGAGGTCAGGCCTGGATAAAAAAAAAATAATTTTCTTTCTGTCCTGCAGGTGCTTCTGCTCTGGGGTATAGGAGCATCCTGCTTCCTTTCCTTAGCTTCACCACCCTCCCTATGTTTGTTTGTTTGATTGATTGATTTCTTTTTTTATATAAATATTTTATTAATTTTCTAGTTTTACAATCAAATACTGAATAGACAACGTGTTGTCTGGGTCCATTAGTAATTCAGTGGTATATATTAACTTCTTCAATCTAGATCCAATATTACGGCATCAAACGTTTCCTCTCTTCTTCTGGTAGTACCTGTTTTCCCACACTAGGCAAATACAATTCTTATTGTTATTAATAAATATACAATTGAATATCAACATCTTTGTTACTTTTTTCTCATAATATCAATAATGTCGGTTTTAGATAACTTTTCTAACCAAAACATATCCTAATTGCATTTGCACTTAATATCCATATGTTCAATCAGTATCCTGTTTTTGCTTTTTTTAAAATTTTAATTACCCATCAGTGTTCAAAATGTCTGTATTGTTTATAATTTTAAAGTACCGGTAAGTTATATTCGGGTAACCAAAAGCTTCCCTTATTCAAACTTCTTAGCATTTTCCTGTTTCTCTTCTCATAACCAAAATCTAATATTCTAATTGCAAATCTTATCTTTCTAGTTATGATAGTACTTCTATTTCTAGCAATTTCTCCATCATATTCAAACATCTAGTTAATAATATAATATCCCATCTAATGGATCAAAACCATTATTTTCTTCAGTCCTAATCTAGCTTTCTTCCTTTGCCAACTAACTTTCCAAGTCAATGCATTTAAATCATCAAGTAATTTTTCCTCTGGTTTTCTGTACATTGTTTGGAATAAGAAAGACCATTTCATTAAAGTATTTTTGAAAGAACGAACCCATTGATATTCATTAAACAGCCTCCCTCCTTCTCCAGTTCCCCACAGTTCTGCTAACAGCTCTATCTTCTATTCAATCAGTTCTTCTTCCTTTTCCCCAAATATGTCCTGAATTCTTGATTGGCAAGATTTTCCATTTCCAATACTATCGCTCCATCTTCTAGTTCTTCAATTGTCTGAATCTGTCAGTTCCTTCCTTTAGGTCCTCAATCTTTGGATCTGCTTCGTCTAGTTTTCCTTCTATTTTCTGGGTTGCTAGTTCCTTCTTTGTAGTCATGTTCTGGGTTTGTAAATTTAGATTAGAAAATTGTTCTTTTATCTCCTATGTGTTATTTCTACTCTCATCATGAGCTAAAGCAATAGTCTCTTGTATTGATTTTAACATGGAAAGAATTTCTTTCTGATCTTCATATTTTCTTGGTGGTATGTCAAACTGAAGACTTTGGGGACAGGTGTTAGTGATTTTTTTTTACCATTTAAAGCTTAGTATGGGACATCCATTTCATTTTTTGTACGTGGTCTTTATAATAAAAATTGTTCATCAATCAATGATTTGTAATCCAAACTATTCCGTCATCTCAAGCAATGAAGTGTATTTCTCCTGCAGGGAAATAGTTCCACAATCCAGCTCTGAAAGTCAGTTAATATGTATTTTTATTTTTTTAATTTTAATTCCATTTATATCCCGCCC
This sequence comes from Vipera berus, assembly GCF_964194415.1. Classification (NCBI taxonomy): domain Eukaryota; kingdom Metazoa; phylum Chordata; class Lepidosauria; order Squamata; family Viperidae; genus Vipera; species Vipera berus. The sequence continues at coordinate 338,329,628 of NC_138202.1, read as the reverse complement.
TTTTCCGAAGACTCAGGGTGGCTTACAAGCTTAGCAGTATATACGTAGTTCAGGCAAGCCGGTTTCAAAATAGTTCATCTCTGCCATACCGATAAGCAGCCCCCAAGTTCTTTTTTCCCTTTTCCCAGCTGCAGTCTTCAAAAGTGAAAGTTTTCAAGAACAGACAGCAAGAGTCTTATCTAAATCTGGGCTTCAAGCCAAGTTTCCTTTAGCCATAACAAATTGTAGTGCTGTAATTCACCACTAGATGTCATTAGCGCTGTTTTCCAGCTTTTTAAATCCAAACTTATATTATAAGCTTTTCAAATCTTTTTTTTTTTAAAAAAAAGTCTCAAAAGCACTTTTAGTCTCCAAATTTCAAAACCATATATGCAGAGATGGGATTCAACCGAACAACCGATTCTCTGTGTGGATGCCACTTCTGGAAGTCCATTCTGGGCTTGGGCAACAAAAAATTAGCTACCAGTTCTACTGAAGTGGTGCAAACTGGCTGAATCCCATCACTGCATATATGTGTATTAATTCCAAATTAATCTTGTAATGTTTCTCCCAAGTAATTAGTTCGCCACTTTTCTTTTCCTGAGGGAATGGGGTGGAAATTCCCCTTCCCTCTCTCATCGGGAAGGGTGCTTTGGATAGTTTTTTCCAGGAAGAAGTCTTACTAATGTAGGCAGTCTTCCCCCTACCGGTTTGGAGGACTTCCTCGGATCAAACAGAAGGACCACCAACCTCCCACGATCAACGAGGATCCCCTCCTTGCTTGTTGCCTCTACAGGGCGACTTTCGACCCTTTCCAGGATCCCCAGCAAGGTGAAATAAAATGTGAAAGACAGAGCCCCATCTTTCTACGTCCATTTTACCATGACGTCAAAACTGAAAGCCGATTGATTGATTGATTGATTGATTGATTGATTGATTGATGGATTTCTACAGCTGCCTATCTCAGTTAATGACTGAGTGCCTTACACTTCAAAAAGCATACTGCAATTAAAGCAATAAAGCAATGAAATGATTTATGTCTTTCATAAAAGCCCTTCCCAAATTAGGGCTCTTCAAAAGTATTGTGACTGCAATTAGAGGGTGGCTGGGTCTGTGCAATGAACGCCCCATCGTTTTTTGTCATGCATTGTGACATATAAAAAAGGGGTGGAGCTTCAGTTGCCCAATTGCCCCATTATAATTTTTTTTCTTACATGGACAAAGACATTATGGTGCCCTGTGGCCTAAGATTGCAACGTTTGTCATTCTAGAAGAAAACTATTGACAGAAACACTTGTCTTCATAATCTCAGGAACAACTCAGCTTCATGTGTTGTGCAAATCCAGAATACCCACCCCTATGCTGATGTACCACACCTGGAACCACACAGTGACTAAATAGACTAGTTTCATACAACACACTGAGCAACAAAAAAGCAAACCAATGTTAATTAAATTAACGTGTCAGAAAGCAGTTAGTCTCAGCTGGCTTGATTAAGGGCATTATACTAATACAAAGAATCTCTTCAAGGTATTTATGAACACATTTTTTCTTCACATTTATAATATTTCTTCAGTCGGTCAGTTTCTATTGTCTCCCATCACAATCCAATTGGGTGATGGAAGAATATCACAGCACAGGTAGTCATTCACTTACGACCACAATTGAGCCCAAAATTTATGTTGCTAAGTGAAACATTTGTTAAATGAGTTTTGCTTCATTTTATGATTTTTCTTGCCACAGTTGTTAAGGGAATCATTGCATTTGTTAAGTTAGTAACGTGGTTGTTAAGTGAATCTGGGTTTGACTTTGCTTGCCAGAAGGTCACAAAAGGTGATCACATGATCCTGTGAAACTGCAGCCATCATAAATATGAGTCACTTGCCAAGCATCCAAGGGGATGCTGCAATGGTCATAAGACTGAAAAATGGTCATAAGTTACTTTTTGCAGTGCCGTTGTAATTTTGAACAGTCAGTAAATGAATTGTAAGTCGAGGATTACCTATATTGTCAGAAGGTCGCAAAAACTGATCACATCACCCCAGGACACTGCAACCATCATAAATATGAATCAGTTGCCAAGCAATTCTGATCATGTGGCCATGGGGATGCTGCAATGGTCATAAGTGTGAAAATTGGTCATAAGTCACTTTTTTCAGTGCTGTTGTAACTTTGAATAATCACTAAATGAACTCGAGGACTACCTGTATCACACAGTAACTGTAGTACTGCAAACTGTGAGAAATAGTGTGAAGCACAGACTAAAATGTATTTATTAAAGTCAATAGTATAGTAAGGGTATGGTTCTTGCCCAGCTATGATCATAATTAAATCACTACTTTTATTCATGATGAGGAAATCATGCAAATTTGTTTCTCATTTTGCCAGTCAGAGTAACACTGACCTTGAGAATCCTGTAGTAGGACAGAATTACTCACGGTGCAGCACACTTTTCGGTAAACCCTTTCAGCTATTTACAGTAAGTGCACTTCTGCTAAAAAAATACGTTTGTATTTGCACGTATGAGTGTATGTTTGCCCATTACCGACTATTTCTCTTAATTCTCTCCTCACAAATGTGTTTCCTTCCCTTGGTTTTGTGATGGGTCTTTCAAACCATCATTCCCATCTATGACCTGCAAAGTACAAGGTTTTTCCCATCGCAGGACTTTCAATTTTGGGATGCTGACAGCACACAATCAATCAATTAATCAGTCGAATACTGGAAGGGGTGGAAAGCATCCTTTCCCTTTATCCATTCATTCTCAAAGGTTGGGGTTGGGGAAAATGGAAGTACAGGTAGTTCTTTACTTACAGCCACTTGTTTAGCAACTCTTTGAAGTTACAATGGCACTGAAAAAATGACTTACAACAGGTCCTTCCTTGTGGTTGTGACCACTTCAGCCTCCCCAAAGTCATGTGATCAAAATTGCGGGGCTGCTTGGCAATTGGCATGTATTCACCACAGCTGCAAGGTCTTGAGATCTTCCCAGCTGGCTTCCAACAAGCAAAGTCAACGGGGGGGGGAGGGGGGGAAGCCACATTCACTTAACGCCCATATGATTCACTTAACAGCTGCAGAGATTTGCTTAACAACTGTGGCAAATAAGGTCATATGATGGAGCGCAATTTACCTAACAGCTTTGCTTAACAATGGAAAACCTTCTCCCAATTGTGGTTGTAGGTTGAGGACTACATGTATGGTAAAGAGGAGAACAATCAGCATAAGGTCAGTTACAGAAGCAAATGGGGAGGGCAGGGAAACTGGCAAGGAAGGTCATGAGTCATGGCCACATGATATCTTGCTTAACAAACACGGGTGCTTATGGGAGTATCTCGGTACTCCCATGTTACACCACTCCTGAGCGAGCTGCATTGGCTTCCGGTTGCCCTCCGGGTGCGATTCAAGGTGCTGGTTATAACCTTTAAAGCCCTACATGGCTTAGGCCCAGGGTACTTGCGAGACCACTTGCTGCCATTGTCAACCTCCCATCGCCCGGTTCGCTCCCACAGAGTCGGCCTCCTCAGGATGCCGTCAACCAGGCAATGCCGGCTGGCGACCCCCAGGGGGAGAGCCTTCTCTGTGTGCGCACCAACCCTCTGGAATGAATTGCCCCCGGAGCTGCGGACAACCCCTGACCTTCGGTCCTTCCGCCGTGACCTGAAGACGTGGTTGTTCCAACAAGCGGGCCTGGACTGACTATGGTTTTAATTAGCTTTTTACTGGTTTTTAAATTGTCATAGAATTATTGTATTTATTGTTTAATTCTTTTTTAAATTTTCTATTTTATGTTTTTAATTTTTATTGTTGTGCGCCGCCCTGAGTCCTTAGGGAGAAGGGCAGCATATAAATTTAAATAAATAAATAAATAAATAAATAAATAAATAAATAAATAAATAAATAAATAAATAAATTAAATAAATAAATAATGACCTGAGGGAAAAAAGGTCCTGGTCATATGACACTTCACTTAATGACCGCACCCCTTAACAACTAATTTTCCAATCCCAGTTTTGGTGGTAAGCTGAGGACTACCTATAATAAAGTTTCTTCAGAATGAATTGTGGCCGTGTCAGGAAACATTTAAAGTGCTTTTTTCCCCCAAAGTATCCCTTTTTAAAAATAAATGTTGAATTGCAATCTCAGATATGAATGCAGTAAATTTCAGCCCCCTGTGTTGAATCTGATAATGGCAGGAAACAAGAACTAACCCCCAAACAAATGGCCCCCTTGAGGCCTCCCTCAGCTCACAGTGCCCAACACACCTATTTTGTATTGTTCTGTTACGCACCATAGAGCTCACACAAGCCTTTGTATGAAGGAGAGGTGGTGACAGAATGAGTGACATGTCCCTCCACAGTGTCCCTGTTCACTAAGCCCAGGGCTTTTTTTCTCATAGAATGCCCAGAATGGAGTTCCGGCACCTTTTTTGGATGGAACCTTGTAGGGTAGGCAAGGTGGGTTGTATGACCTGTGTGAGTTCCAGCACCTTTTTCTTTTACAAAAAAAGCACTGACTAAGCCATTGTGTACCTTCAAAGATCGCCTTTGACAGCACCAAGGCAGCAGTTCTCAGGTTCTGTGGTGACTTGCTTGTCATCAACCCAAAGCTCTCTGTGGCGTTCAGATCAAAGCTGATGGTTCTGTGTCCCCCCCCCCCCAAGGCTACTTAGTGTTCCTTTGCCCTCACTGAAGGTACAATCAGCTATGCGCTCATCAGAAGTGGAGTATAGCAGGGAAAGCGGGGTGTGTGAGGGAGAGGATTTGGAATCCTTCACATTGGAACCTGGAAGGGAATGCTCGTGAGTTTCTGGGGTCCACCTGAAAAGAAAACACCCCGGATTTGTTTTACCCTGTGTTGCCATAGGCTTTCACTTGCTTCATTCTATCATCTGTGCCCTGAATCCCAAGAAAAGGGCATGCTGTTTCCAAGAGTCATCCAGACATTTTCATTAAAAGATGCAGAAAAAGGAAACGGAAAAACAGTCTTTCAACTGCCAAAATTCGCAGCTGTTGAGCCACCTTTCACCGGAGACCTTTTAGACAACGTTTGGTCTACCAGAATCAGTAGGGAAGGTGCCACGAAGGATGTCAGTTGCTAACGTCTGTGGCCCGACTGCTGCATTAAAGCAGGATTTGCTTATTTTTCCTGAATAGCGGGCACTCCATCATTGCAGTTTGGCTTAATTGAAATTTCACCCAAGAAAGGAAGCCAAGCCTTCTTTACGAAAACAAAAAAGAAAACACAATTGTATCTGAAATACAATCATACAGTAGTATGACAACAGTAGTAGTGCTGTATTAACTTGGTGTTTACCAACATTCTTTTTCTATAGCACGCTCCCTGAATAATAATAATAATAATAATAATAATAATAATAATAATAATAATAATAATAATAATAATAATAATAATAATAATAATAATAATTTTATTTATATACCGCCCTTCTCCCGAAGGACTCAGGCCTGCTACCCAGATATGATCGCTGACATCTTCTGCAAACATCAAGGCATCTTCTCATGTAAAGCGCATTGCAGTAGTGCCTTTGGGAGGTGACCAAGGCATGAGTGACCATGAGCAGAAGCTTCTAGCCCAGGCACAGGCTCACTTTGCACACAACACGAAGTCCTGCAAAGGGCCTCCTGGCCATAGCTGCATCTGTTCCTCAAACATGAGCCCCCAAATTGCATGCAGGTTGCATGTGGGGACAGTGCAATCCCATCTACAATGAATGATGGGAAATCCCCAGAACCAGGGGGACCTAATATCCAGTTGATCCGAAGCCTCCATTCTAACCCCACAGCCTCCAGACACTGAGAGAGAACCTCCTAGGTATCACTTGGGGAGGTACAGGGTAGAGAGGTAAAGGTGTACATCTTTAACATACTGATGATATTTCACTGCCAAATGATCTCACCCAAATGATGTGGATGTTAAACAGGAACAGACAGACTAAAAACCTTTGTGGAACCCCCCCCCCCGCAACAGAAACTGAACTCTCCCCTCCACCGATCAACACCAGTTTGAACCAGCCTGGAAGCAGGAGGAGAACTGGTATAGTACAGTGCTACCCACTCCCAACTCCCAGAGTAGATCCAGAAGGATACCATAATTAATAGCAGTGCTTTTTTTGTAAAAGAAAAAGGTGCCGGAACTCACACATGTCATACAACCCGCCTTGCCTACTCTACAAGGTTCCATCCAAAAAAGGTGCCGGAACTCCGTAAAAAAGCCCTGATTAATAGTATCAGAAGCTGCTGACAGATCAAGAAGAGCAAGGCTCTCTAGCTCAATGGATTTTATAGCTTTAAAGTGAAAGTGCGCAATAAGTGAAAGTGGGGGAAGATGGCGGCTAAAACTTCTAAAGCTCTTCGGAGTGTGGGGTCTTCCCTGGTGCAACAGACCTCATTGCAAGCTTTGCTTCCTCCTGCACCTCCTCCGGCATTGACGCTTAAGGATTTACAAGATGCTCTTGGAAAGCATTCACAATTGATGTCTGACATGATGGATGAAAAGTTGAAAAAGCTGGAGGAGAAAATGGAGGAGAAAATGGAGAAATTGGAGAAGAAGATGGAAGAGAAGTTTAGAGCAATGAGGGTGGACATGTTGTCTATGATTGAATCTGTAGCTGAATGTGTGCAACAGCTGGATGTAAAAGTGAAGGATCTCAGTCAAAAGAACTCTATATTAGAAGCAAAGGTATTAGAAAATGAAAATATAAGGGATAAAATGGACGGAGAATTGAGCCTTGTTCAGTATCATCAGATGCAGTATGCTATTAGAATCAGGGGTTTAAAGGAGAATTGTAAAGAAGATTTAAAGCAGCTGATTTCTGAGGCTCTGGAAGGGGTATTGGGCCAGCCAGCATCTGAAATTGAGGGAAATATGGACAAAATTTTTCGTGTAAATTCATGGATTGCAAGACAGAGGAAGTTACCCAGAGATGTGGTGGTCTATTTTACAAAGAGAGTAATTAGAGATGAAGTCATTCAAGCTGCTTATGATACTAAATTGGTAGTGGCTGAGCAAGAAGTCTTGGTTTTAAAAGAGATTCCTCCGAAGATTTTAAGGAGAAGGAAAGATTTTGCATTTCTAGTACAGGAACTTAAGAAATGTGATATTAAGTTTAGATGGGAGATTCCAGTTGGACTGGTGGTGACGCACGAAGGTAAAAGACATCGTCTGGTTACTGTGGCCCAGGCACGTGATTTTTATAGCAATGTGTTAAAAGCAACCCCCCTATCATTTTTGGAAGCTGTAAAGGGATACGGCGAGGGAAAGCTTCAAGATGTTGCAGATAGACAGACAGAGGACAATGGTGTTGGAGGGGATCAAGATACAGTTTCATCGGATGTTGCAGGAGGCCAGAGGATGACGCATGCCGCCCTAAGAAGAGCAAGACGAGAGCAAGAGCAAGACCAGCAGAAAGTTATGGAATCTCCAAAGTGTACTTACAGTGAAGCTGTGGGAGGGGCGCGGTCCAAAGAAGTTATGGGGGTCATGACAGACGTGCTCCAAAAGCTTTGGAGCGTCAAGATTGGTGATTAAATTTTTAAATTAGAATGTCAATGGATTAAATTTATCATAGAGGAGAAAGAAAGTTTTTTTTTAATATTTAACACAATTTAAGATTGATGTTATTTGCTTGTTAGAAAAGTATATTAGGGTTATGGACTAAAAGTATGTGTTGAACTAAGAATGGGTACGCAAGCTCCTAATTAACAACAAGTTGTCTTAGAGACTGCCTAAACCTTTTTTTTACTCTTTTTATTTGAACTCAAGGATGATTTGGAACTGCGAGACATTTGGCGTGATACATGCAAGAACTATTTTTGATTATAGTTTAGTTTGGTTGGAGATTATTAAGGTTAATAGAGATAGGCGCTTTTGGCGCGTAACTGAGAATTTGTTTAGAAATTAGAGAAAAAAATCTATTCTGAGTAAAGCTCTTTTTCTGTTTTCCTCTTTTTCTTTTTTACTTTATTTGTAATATTAATATTGTTTGTATTCATTTTATATGAGCTAGAGGGAGATAGAATTAATAGTTTATTGTTGATAACATAGGGGTGCTTATGTTTGTTTTTCGATTTTATACCCTGTATTTAGCTCTGGGAAGTCGGGGGGGGGAGGAGGGAATGGGGGAGAGGGAGAGGGAGGGCTAGATAGGGGTGGGGGAGGGGGGGATTAAAGTCAAAATGTATTGTAAAACTTTTTAAATAAAAAAAAAAGAAGAGCAAGGATGGATACACCACCCCCATCCCATTCCTGCCAGAAGGCATTGACAAGTATAATCAGTGCTGCTTTGATCCAATACCCATGTCTAAAACCTGACAGAAAGGGGTCCCGATTGTCTGTGTTTTCCATTCGCTGGAGCTACTGTATGACCATCTTCTCTACAACCTTCCCTAAAAAAAGGAAGGTTGGAAACTGGATGAAATTTGTTCAGTACAGTTGGGTCTACTAATGGCTTCTTTAACTACTTTAAAAGATGAGTGAGAGGGTGAAACTAGCAGCTGGAATACAACACTGGAATAAAACATCAAGAACATGGACCCTGAGATCGGCCCCCTCATCTCCCACCATACATCCCTATCTGTCACCATAGAGATATTCTGGCATGCCCTGGGCCTTCTGAAATCTCTTTCTCCACCAATACATATTAGCTGGTCCCAAATCAGAGGACTGTCATCCCACAAAAACCACAAACCAAACACACCTAGGCGCTGTCTGGATTCAGGGCAGTTCTGCTCCCACACTCAGCTTTCCCAGTTATCCCAATCAGCATCCACTTCAATCAAACATCCACTCTCTACCAAACAACCTGGACAGGTGAGGATACCCACTTCTCCATCCAACTTGAGGATAACCCAAATTGCTGCCCCACTCCAGGTTCTCATCCAGGAGAGGACAGACAGCCCCCTACAGCTAAGGAGGAAATATCCTTTACAAAACCACAATCCACATAAAATGCTCAGTCCGTATCACACCAACTACAGTCCATCAGTCTGGATGGAGTGATTTGGGTTAGTATTAAAATTCATTTAATTTAGTCAATTTTAAGGCCAGCACTCACAGAGCAATGCCAGGTGTCTTGTATGTCTATAGATTTTTTTAAAAATCAATGCATGAAATAATAATAATCCATAAAAACATACAGAATCAGAGACAATTAAATCTAAGAACACATCTAGGCAAGTTCAAACAACATCCTGGCCCAAGTGCCTGGGGGAGTGGGGAAATCAGGTGTTCAATCAAAGGCCATCAATGTCTGTAGGAGCCAGTCTGTGAATTAGAAGAGAAGATGAATCTTGGCATGAAATGTGTTTTTTTTTTCAGATTTGCATGAAAACTTACAAAAGGGAGAGAGATGAAAACATATTCAACATTTCCATTATCAGCAACATCTCTTTGTTGAATGGCCAATCTTAATAATTATTTTTCATTGTTTAAAGGAGTAGGTAATTTTCTCAAGGTAATTTACAATAACGTAATTGTCACTAACTATTCTTTATTTTTAATGTCCCTATTTATTTCCATACTGACTCGGAGTATATTTATTTTATATTGGTTGATTTAGTTCGTACAACATGCTGTGTATTGAATTATCCCATTTTCTGGGCCAGAATATATTGAAATATAAGCTAGTAAACCAGTAAGTATTACACCACACACTGAGCTATGCCTAACCACATTTTACATGTGCAATTGCAATTATTTGTTTTTAATTGACTAGTTTAAATTTAGCCCCTGCTAACTAGTTAATTCTGTTGGCTGAGTTAACAGAATATCAACTAGCCAACTAGATGGGTTCACATAGCATGCTTGGCCCAGTCAATCACAATTATAGCCAATTAAACCATCAATCGGGTCAGACCAAGGATTCAGCTAGCCCAGGATTGCCAATCTCAGATTCCTCTTGATTGTTTCAGACTTGGCTGAAGTTCTCCAAACACTTAGAGTAACACAGCTATAAAGAATTGTTATTGTCTATAAAGAATGAAACTATTTTAAACAGTTTGTAGTTTTGTGACAACTACAGCTGCAGTACCACTTATACCAGCTTAAGTTTAAATTCAAGACTTTGTCCTAAGTGGTTTTATACTTCTGCTTTGTGCTAGAGTAGATGTCCATTTACAGTATAATCTTAGCATTCTTTTCCTGGGAAATTAGCTCCAATGTAACTCCTACAGTCATCACCGACTAGCAGGGGTTCCCTAGACTTTTACAGTGCTGCTTTTTTCCAGGTAATGAAAAGGGAGTGGACCAGTGGTGGGATTCAGCCAGTTTGCACCACTTTGGCAGAACTGGTAGCTAATTTTTTGTTACCCAGGCCCAGAATGGACTTCCAGAAGCAGCATCCACATAGAGAACCGGTTGTTCATATATTTGAATCCCACCACTGGAGTGGACCTACAGTCATGTACTTTCAGGTCATGTGTTCTTCACTGAGCTATAACAGCCCCTAACTATGAACATATGTAAATGATGCACTTCATGTATTAAGGAAGTGAGTTATGGCTTTGTACAAGTTAAACAGGCTAATCTTTAAAGTTCACCAATACCGGTACTTGTTTTAGTTTTTGTGTAATTATTTATCTTGGCTGGGGTTCTCGTAAACCAAGGATGCACATTGGCTATGTTCCCACAACTGATTAAACTAAGTCAGTTAAAAACCATTGTAACTATATTCCTGCTTTTCTTGGATAACATGAACTTTTCATATTTCTCTCTCTCTTCCTCTCTCAGCCTAACCCAATCTTATCGGCTAGTTTAAGTGGAATGTATCACTGAACCTCAGTAAATGGCATAATTCAATATCCAGGTGAAGTGGGTTATATGACTTCAGCCTGAGTCATCACAATCTCAATGTATGAGGAGAGAGTTTCCCTATCCTAGAATGGTTTTGAGGTCCAGCATCATGATTCCAGTTTGAGCAAGCAAGGATCACAACCTGGCTGAGGTTCCTATGACATTGCATGAAAAAGTGAACAACTCTTTAAAAGATCACTCCCCAATGATTGCTGAGTGACAGGTTGGTTGAATCCCAGAGCCATGATTGGTTGACTCAGCAAAAACCATTGTTACATTGCTAGAGGACAAGGTGATGAGCTATAAAAACATTTTTTGCTCTCTGGGGGTGGTCCAGACATCATAAGGGGCCCAAGGACCGGTAAGTTCAGAAAAAATAGTGACCTCTCAAGAGCTGCTTGGCGGCCTTGGCTGAATATTTGAGGTTTGGCTCTTGCTGCATTCCATAGCCTGAGCAATCCCAGCGCTGTGGGACTGAATTGGTCCCAACAGGCATAATTCTCTTGGTTGGACCATTCTCACCCGGGCCCTAAAGTCTTTCACTGTCAGATAGTTGATTGTTCATCTTTGGGAAGCCACAGCTCCTTTTAGGCACAATGGTTATGATTAACATTTCAAAGGGGATGGCAAAGACTTATCAGCCACAGCAAAAATCCAGAGTGTTTCCTGGCATTTTAAAGGCCAACAGATTTATTAGGACAGATCTGCACAAGCTTCAGACCTGCTTGTTATAAAAGATAAGACTGATATTGCTTTGTACGTTGGGGATATATGTGCAGTGTCTCAGGAAGTCAGCCCTGGGAACCAGAAGATGCCTCTTCTATTTCTTAGAGCCTTTCTCTGGTGTAAAGGGAGTCCTTGACTTACAAGCATTTGTTTAGCAACCTCCCAAAGTTAAAACAGCCCTGAAAAAAGTGACTGGTCTTTCTACTTATGACCATTGCAGCATCCCCATGGTCACGTGTTCAAAATTCAGATACCTCGCAAGGTGCATGTATTTATGACAGGTGCAGCATCCTGCAGTCATGTGATCACCACTTGAAAGCTTCTCAGCTGGCTTCCAACAAACCAATCCAGTGGGGGAAGAAGAATTCTCTTAACAATTGTATGATTCACTTAATAACTATAGTGACTGGTTTAACAAAATAGCGCGTCACTTAACAACTGCTTTGCTTAGCAACAGAAATTCTGATCCCAATTGTTATCATAAGTCAAGGACTACTGTAGATCAGGCATCTCAAACTGCCGGCCCGCGGGCCAGATGCGTCACTCCAAAACCGGCAATGGGAAAGTCACGATACATCGCGTGACGTCACAAGTTTGACATGTAGATTCTTAAAATCACTTGGCTTTTTTCCTGAGAATGGTAGCCTACCCTTACTCTTGTTAGCAAAACATATTCTCCTCATTGTGGAGAGCAGGAAAGATGAGAATATTTTGAGGATGTCCTTCCTATTAAGAAGTAGAACCCACCTCGGGGAATCTATTAAGGAATGATCAAGGCTGAGACATAAACATCCACAATTAAACTTATATTCAATGGTGTTTGGTGATTTAAGAAGGAAAACAGCTTGATTTCATTAATGTAAGACTACTGCCATCCTGGAGGACGACAATTTGGCCAGCATTACATAATCAAAGCAAGACAATGGAGTTGCCAGGCACTGTTTATCAACAAAAACTTCAAATAAGGAAAGTCTTCTAGAATAGTGTTTCTCAGCCTCAGCAACTTTTAAGATGTGTGGACTTCATGCTGCTGACTAGGCTAGGGAATTCTAGTTTGTGAAGTCCACACATCTTAAAGTAGCTGAGCTGAGAAACACCAGTCTAAATGATTAACCACTTAGAGATCTTGCCATTTTAAATGAAATGGCACACAATTCTTGCAAGCAAAAGTTCTTGGTAAGGCTGATCGCAAACTTAGTCCCTTCACCTTCCCCATTACACGCATAGAAGCAAACTACTGCTCTATGGAGTAAGGTTTTCTGCTTCAAAAAGCAGCAACCTAGTTCGGTGGCCCAACAGGCCAAAAATGTCAGTCCTCTTCCAAGAGAGGAGGCTGTATACAGACCCACAAGAGGAATGTTTCATCCTGCCTGTCCTACCATCTGCTGTCTGAGGTACTTTCCCTGCTGTAACGTGAGAGCAGATCTAAGCAGAGAAGCGAGCTGGTCTCTGGGCCTCGACGATGGGTAAGGAAGGTTAAAATGAGGAGCTCTGCTGCCCTCTAGCGGCTTCTCAGGTTTGAAAGAATATTTTTACAAAGATAAAATGTTTAGGATTTTTTTCATCACTTTGTTGATCAAAGTGGAGGGCTCCCGGGAGGGGAAGGGGGCTCCAAGTATTCTGTCTTTGAAGGAAGAAGAAATCCTGGCTGGCCGCCCAGTTTCTGTCAGTGGTCGCAGCAGCAAAAGGGATGTGCGACAGGCAGGCTGATGTTTTCAGTTTCGTTTCCGCCGATCCAGATTGCAGAAATGAAAGTGAAAGATGGAGGGAGTGCGAGCGGAGAAATGGAAGAGGAGAGACGCATCTGCAAGAACTGGTAAGAAAAGCCTCCGGGCTAATCTCAACTTCTCACATAGGCGAGGCAAGTGTGCTTTTTTTTTTTTTTTTTTTGCAGTGGTAGCTTCTGTCTGTTCCAGAAATCTGCTTGGTGGCAGGCTGGAGAGAGGAGAACGCGTTTTGAAGTTGGGCAGGAGTGGTGTGGGAAGCCCAGCCGCTAAACTCTAGCCCAGATAGGTGGACTTAAACTTTCAGAATTCCCTAGCCAGGCATCTACAGATAGTCCTTGACACAACCACAATTGAGCCCAAAATTTATGTTGCTGAGTGAAACATTTGTTATGTGAGTTTTGCCCCATTTCTTGGTGTAGTTCAGGGGTCTTCAAACTTGGCCCTTTTATGACTCATGGACTTCAACTCCCAGAATTCCTCAGCCAGTATGCCTGGCTGAGAAATTCTGGGAGTTGAAGTCCATGAGTCATAAAAGGCCCGGGTTTGAAGACCCATGGTGTAGTTGGTAAGTGAATCATCACAATTCTTAAGTTACAAACATGGTTATTAAGTGACTCTGGCTTCCCCCTTGACCTTGCTTGTGAAAAGGTTGCAAAAACTAATCGCATGACTCTGGGACACTGCAACCATCATAAATATGGACCAGTTGCCAAGCATCTGAATTTTGATCGTACAACCAAAGAGATGCTGCAATGGTCATAAATGTGAAAAACAGTCATAAGTCACTTTTTTCAGTGCCACTGTAACTTTGAATGGTCACTAAATGAACTGTTGTAAGTCGAAGACTACCTGTATCACACAGTAAAATATAAGTTCCTGTATTTTTCATATACTTTCCATTTTCAAATTTATTCTTTTTCTTTTGCTGGTGATCTACAATGCAAAATATCCTTTTCTGTTCGGTTTATCAAGAATTAGCAAGTCCCAATCTTTTTTATGTAACGTATTCCCAATGTTCCATTGGTTTGCAAGGAATAAAAAGGAGAATCAGTCTGTTTATCAAAACTGAAGTTTCAGACACATTGATGATCTTGCCCATGGCTGTTTTTTTCTTTCATTCCTAGCAAGAGGGATGTGGCTGCGGTGAACTTCTCTCTCCACGAAGCTCACTGCATGCGGTTTCTTGCTGTCTGTCCCAAGTGTGAGGAACTGGTTGCTTCGAAGGACATGAGTGAGCATCTTGCCAAGGCCCACCAAAAGGTAGGGAGGATCTTTTGCCTTGCAAGCCTTTGATAGGAGGCAGTCTGTGGGCTGCTGAATCTAAGGAGTAACAGGAACACGGTATGATGAGAGTTTTTGTTTATGTTACATGCCAGTTGCCAAAAATCTGCCTGTATTTTCATCATTTGGTCGTATTGTAAGTGTGAGGACTCGTAAGTGTTTTTTTTCAGTGCTGTTGTAACTTTGAATGGTTGCCACACAAAGGATTATAAGTCAAGTACCTGTACGTGAAATAGCTTAGTTTTGCATTGTTTGGGGGGAATGCTGTGCCACCATTTCCCCAGTGATAGAAAGAGTTCTTTCTATACAACTTCTGAGTTTCAGATCCTGTAAGACAGACATGTCAAACACAAGGCCTGAGGGCCGGATGCGGCCCGCGAAGTGGTTTCATGTGGCCTGTGAAGCCATCCTGGAAACAGTGAGGGAACGGCCCCCACTGCCTTGGCCCTGGCCCAGAGACCCTCCTTCTGCCAGAGACCCTCAGATCTGTCCCACTCCTGCCCAGGCCCCCATAGGCACCTTTGATGCAACCGATGTAGAGCTGGCCATGCCCACCCAGTAGGCCATACGCACTCTAGCCACACCCACCCAGTAGGCCACGCCCACCCAGGCCACACCCACCCGGCCCCCTGAGGGCAACCGCAATGCTGATGCGGCCCTCAATGAAATTGAGTTTGACATCCCTGCTGTAAGAGGAGGGCTGGTTTGATAGATTTACCTTCTAACCTCCACCTCCACACATGTCTCCCTGCAACAGTTGTCAGTTTTGCCCTTGACTTCCCACTGAAGAAACATTGACACTGGTTAACTATTGGAATACTTTATTTTGTGGGTGGGGTGGAGTAAATGGACTATCTTTGCTGCAGGTTTTGCAGAATTTGAGGTGGGAGAGAGATATTTACTCCTTGTTCTGAGCACCAGATCTGCAGAAATGAAAACGATGCTGGATATTCTTCTGAAAGCTTACAGTGTGAAAATAGTGACAGTGTTGAAATGGCCATGATTTTCTACAGATACATATTTGCAATGACTTATTCTGTGTCAATGAGGTTGATGTAGAAAACAAATAGGTAATTGATTGGAGCACCCTCATCTAGCCCTATCGTTCCTAAATCTCATCTAGAAGGAAAGCTCTTCACCTTTCATTTATAAAGCTAATTTGTCTAAAATTAACCTTCATATACCTTGCCTTTCCATGATCATTTCCAAAACATGCATGCACATCCATCGATGAGCTATAACATTGCAGGCAGCCACTAAAAAGAGTTTACCAAACAAGATATGCTCTCTGACAAAACCCCAACATCTTTGGAACAAATCAGTGCTGTGTCTTGCCTTCCTGACTTCCAGTGGGTGGTTGTGTCCTTGGGCAAAGCAACTTATTGCCTGTTTTCCATCCTCCCTTTCCATCTTCCAGGTCAGATGCATGCTCTGTCACCAGAAGGTGCAACAGTATCTGCTGGAGCTCCATGAGGTAAGGCGGGTGTCATGGTTCCAATAGATG
Source organism: Vipera berus (assembly GCF_964194415.1). Lineage (NCBI taxonomy): Eukaryota > Metazoa > Chordata > Lepidosauria > Squamata > Viperidae > Vipera > Vipera berus. Next base: position 338,313,599 of record NC_138202.1, on the reverse strand, counting down.
AGACCAACTAAAACAAAAGTCCGAGGCTTGAGTTTTCCTCTATGTTTATTGGTTACAAAACATTAGCATGGTCAAAAGTGAATCCAAGACTAAAGTTCCCTCCCAAAAGTTACATTATTACAAAGTTAACCTTCCCACCCCAGTACTATGCAATCAACTACGTTTCCCAATAGAATAGTTTGGCAGGCTTTCTAAATAAGACCCAGTTCCCCAGTCTAATTGGCAGAAATGATCTTGGTTCTCACGGGACAGAGAATTGTTTAGACTAGCATAAAACTCCATACCCCTCCCCCCATTCTTGTGGAAACCGAAAACGAGCAAGATGGCTTCAGCCAGGTTCATTGCACAGTTGACCATGGACATCTGTCTCCATCTTTGGACAAAGCTTGTGGCACAGGTACAGGTCCCTGTTTTCATTCTCAGCTGTGCTGGGATAAGAGCGTCTTCCTTGAGTTCACTTAGGATATGTGGACTGACGTGAGCTGAAAATGAGCACCATAGTCACTGCAAAGGAAATGAAATGCCGTAAAGGTCTTACGACCTGGCACCTAGGTAATTTCAGGACCACCTTCTCCAATAAGAATCAACCTTCTCAGGTGAATTTGCTTGCAGTTGCTTATTTGGGGGAGGTGGAAAGGACTGAGACCAGAAATGCTGCTTCTGAGTGGTAGCACTCTTCTTTGAAACACTTTCACTCTGGAACAAGAGCGACCCTATTTGGAGTAGCCTCCTGGAAGTCAGTCCGGGAGGTTTTAGGGTGAAGTGAAATCTCATTCATAGTAACTGTGATTCTTGTCTTGTGCTCTGGAAGCTTTAACTGATGTATTCGTGTTAATATTGTAAATGCCAAGAGATGGGCGGTCCATAAATTTAACAAAAAATGAGGTAAATAGGTAAGAGAATATTTCTGTTGCCTCTGATGGGTATCCATTTTGTACATTACGGAGCAGTATGCCAGGCTTGTTACTTGGTGTGACAGCATTTGCCTAGTAGGGTTTAGTGTTAATCATAGAAAGCAATATAGCAGCTGAGAGAGTTTGTGTAGGCTAGCATTTTGTGGGAATTCTATCTCTTTGGTCAGTATGTGTTTCATGCATTGGGTGAACCCAGAAAATGGACAAGAACCAGTTTGGTGTAGTGGTTAAGGCACTGGGATAGAAAGTGGGAGGCCATGAGTTCTTGTCCCACCTTAGGCATGAAAACCAATCGGGTGACTTTGGGTCAATCACTGTCAGTCCAAGCTACCTCACAGGGTTGTTGTTGTGGGGAAAATAGGAGGAGAAAGGAATATTATTATGCATGCTCATTGCCTTGAGTTATTTTAAAAATAATAGAGGTGGGGTAAAAATACATGACTTTTTGTAGACTCAGGTTTATGCAATGTACAAGACTTCATATAAGGCAAGATGTCATCCACACCTCCTGTGCTCCATAGCTAATTCTGTCCAAAGTTCCTTCTGCAAGCTCTGAGGCTTTAAACACACCTGCAAAAACTGAACTTTGTGTCCTTTGTTCTTCCCACCCCTGCAGGCTGAAGAATGCCAGGAGCGCTTAGTTCAATGCCACTTCTGCGAGCTGGAACTGCCCTTCCGTATACTGCAATCTCACCTGGATGCTTGTGGCAGCCGCACTACCATGTGTTGGGATTGTGGCAAATACGTCATGCACAAAGCCCAAGAAGAGCACAAGCTCACCTGTCAAACAGGCAACATGCTAAGGAGCCCTGGTGAGTTTCACACCTGTAGGTCTCTTGCTACCTTTGCCTAGTCTCCCTCCCCATCAATGTCATGTGTGTGTGTGTGTGTGTGTGTGTGTGTGTGTGTGTGTGTGTGTGTGTGTGTTTAGAGATAGGTAGATAGATCTAATGACTTCAAACACAGTTTTTATTTATAATTGTAATCCATCCTGTAAGAAAAGGCAATCCAAAAAGAGTCTTTGTTTTTCAGCCACAATCTTCAGGACTTTAAATTCCAAGGACACCATAATGTTTAAACTATAAACCAGACATGTCAAACACAAGGACCGGGGGCCGGATCCGGCCCGCGAAGTGGTTTCATGTGGCCCGTGAAGCCATCCTGGAAACAGTGAGGGAACGGCCCCCACTGCCTTGGCCCTGGCCCAGAGACCCTCCTTCTGCCAGAGACCCTCAGATCTGTCCCACTCCTGCCCAGGCCCCCATAGGCACCCTTGATGCGAACGATGTAGAGCTGGCCATGCTCACCTAGTAAGCCATACGCACTCTAGCCACGCCCACCCAGTAGGCCACGCCCAGCCAGGCCATACCCACCGGCCCCCTGAGGGCAACCGCAATGCTGATGCGGCCCTCAATGAAATTGAGTTTTGACACCCCTGCTATAAACAATGGGCTTATAGCCAGGTTTTACTCCAATCAGAGCAAGCTGCATGTACTTCTCAGTTTTGCCACTAGATGTCATTAGATGTCCATTCCCACCATACCTTGAAAAAAGTTTAAGAGGTTAAAAAACCGATGATTTCCAAACAAAAAATAATCAAAAAAAGATTTATAAAACCAAAAGTTTTCCGAAGTTATCCTTCTTTTATGCCTCAAGTCAGTTTTAATTTCCCCAAAGCTTAAACCACTGCTTAAAGTTCAGGAGGGAGGGGTAAGGAAACCCCCCCTTCCTGGAGCTAAGGGCTTTGCTGTTGAATGCTGTTTCCCAGAACCGCTATTTCCATTTATAGAGAGATAAGGAAAGTAGTCTCACCCAGATCGGCTGTTTTGCCTTCCGCTTTAAAAATTTGTTGTCTCTGACAATCATCTGCTTCTGGAAGACCACATGGGTGGGGTCAGTCTTCCTGCCGGTCCCAAGGGCTCCTTTGAATCAAGCAGGCCAATCGCCTCTATGGGGCAACTTTCGGTCCTATTGGACTCCCCAGCTGGTAGAAATCAGGCTTGGGGAAGGGAGATTCATTCCCCAGCGCCCATCTTGCAGCGACGTCACCGGAAACTCTCCCCATCGATGCCCTTTTGAAATGCTACCTGGGAATTGATGGAGATGGCCCAATCTTTTTTCATCTAGGACACAGGTGTCAAATTCACCACGTCATGTAATGTGATGCGACGTATCGCAACTCTTTTTGCATTGCTGCCAATGGGGTGAGGGCGGCTTTGGTATGATGAAACCGGCCCACAGGCCAGCAGTTTAACACCCCTGATCTAGAAGCTGGGTCTGTTTTTCCCCTGGCCTATGATTAGTGAAATGAAAGATCAAAATGACCTTCACTTCCCCATCTCTCTCTTTCTCTCTTGTGCTTTCCTCTCTTCAAAATGTAGTTTAGATAGAAGTCAGGCTTTCCTATCTTCATACATTTCTGAATCTAGCTTTTACCTCAGATGTAATAAGCATCTGTTAGCATTTGCTGACAGCTGCACTGAGCCTATAATCTGCATCCAAGAGGGTCACATAATGAACAGTCTTTTTTTAAAGAGGGACACACAACATTGTTCCTCAGAATTCATTCAGCAATTCTCCTTATGTTTGAGAGCACATCCTCTAACATGGGTTCCTGCTGAATTCAAGCCACCAAGAGAAACCCATGTTTTCCATTTACCATAGATCCTGGCTTACTCTTGACAGTTCACAGGTTGAACTGCCTCCACTAGCAAACGAATACTATAATCAATCAAATCAGTTTGTTCTCTGTTCTTAGCCTAGACCAGGGGTCTTCAAACTTGGCCCTTTTATGACTTGTGGACTTCAACTCCCAGAATTCCTCAGCCAGGCACTGGCTGAGAAATTCTGGGAGTTGAAGTCCACAAGTCATAAAAGGGCCAAGTTTGAAGACCCCTGGCCTAGACATTTAAACAACTGGAAAGAGGCAGACTAAAAATTAAGATCCCCAGGAATGGCACATTCCTGACCGGAAGCTAGAATAAGGGTTAGGGAAATTGTAAGTATTCAGGGAAGGCTGAAATGAGGTAGAATAATTTGTAGTTCAGAATGTCTCAGGGTTGTCTGTAGCAAAGCAGGGCAATCCTTACCCATCAATTGCACAACTCCTTTCTTTCAATTACTATGTTGCGACACTCTTGCAGAGCATGGCTTGCATACTGGATAACTTTGCATGCTCCATGAAAGCTCATCTTGTTCCTTGCTTAAGAGTGAGTAACAGGCTCAGCAGTTTGCTTTCTACTAGTAATTACCTACCACCAACTGAGCTCTTAACACCATTTTTAAATTTTGCCTTCCTTTACCTAGAGTTATTTTTAAAAAATCAGGGAATCGAGTTGTGTTAACTGTTTTGACTGGCTATAGTGCAGGTGTCCTATTAATCATTGTCTTAGCCTGTTGTGTGATGTTAGTGCATTGATATAATTGTTTTGGTTGCTTAAATGTTGTATGAATACAACATTGGGTCTTGTTGAGGTTTTGTGTTTTCTCTGTGTCTAGATGAAAATAATGGCTGATCAGGGATTTAACTTGCTTTATGAATATACTGTTGATTTTGCTAAAACTGGGGTTGTGCGACCCATTTCTAAACCTCACTTATTTTCCAATTTATCCAAGGAAACTTAAGAGAGGGATAAAATGAATGAATGAATGAATGAATGAAGTCATTCATTCATTCATTCATTCATTCATTCATTCCCCTTGTTAAATCTGTGTCTGGATGATTTTGGCCAATGAGAGGCTGTTGGAAGAGGCACAGACCAGTCTAAAATCTTTTTGCAGTTTGTTATGTATTGGGCTCAATTGTAAAACCACATGGTAAGCTGGAGCTAGCTAACGGCTCTCCAGCAACTCAGACTTCCCGGCTCCAGTGCTGCTATTGGCTACCCCTAGACAGCAATGGTTTGCTTTAAACCTATTGGCTGCCGCCTAGGGGCCAGGCTATAAATTGCTGCAGGCTGCAGCCCAGTTCTCAGTTCAGATGCTGCAAGCAAATAAACATGACCATTGCTGAACTCACTTGCCTCATCTCCATTCCTGCACAACGAACTCACTATACAACACTGGTGACGAAGGTGGGATCCTGCTTCTCTGAAAGAGCTGAAGTTCACTAGGGGAGAGGCAGCGCACGCCTGGTGGGAAAAGGCATTCCCCCCCCTTCAGTCGGCTAGCCAGACACACTAGTGACCACATGCTCAGTGGATCAGTCCCTGGGCATCGGAGAAGCAGGATCAGAAGATGCAGGAACCAGCTGAGAAGATCTGAAGAATGCCTAAGATCGGAAGGCTGCAAGAGTTCTATATCAAGCGTCCGGAGGGATGGCCATCCTACTTGTCCCAGGTGGAAAACTACCTCTGGGCAAATCAGGTCACAGAAGATGGGCTGAAGGCCGCCACACTGCTCTGTGTGTGCAGCCCAGCCACATTTGACCTGGCCGAAAATCTGTTCACCCCAACACCGCTGGAGTCAGTCTCCTACGCTGAGCTTAAGAAGAAGCTAGGAGAACATTTCCAGCCGAAGATATCGGTGATTGCTTGGCGTTACAAATTCGAACAGCAAATGCAGCAGCCCGGTGAGACTGCATCAGAATACATCGCAGCCTTGAGGCAGGCCACACGCCTGTGTAAATTTGCGGACGTTGAAGAGCGACTGTGAGACCGGCTCGTCTGTGGCCTATGAAACCGAATGCTGCAGCAAAGACTGCTAGACCGAATTTAACCTTCACTGAAGACCAGGACGAAGTCATGGCAGACGAAGCCGCCGGGGGTGCAGTCCAAACAGTCCAGCCTGCCAAAACAACGAAACACAAAGAAACAGTCCACCACGAGGACGCCAAACACTCAGAGGAATCATCAGAGGAAGAAGATGCCGAAGTCAACAAGCTACACAAGCAGCCCGATGCACAGCACCGCAGCAGCAAGCAACAAGAGACTCCTTACAAGGCAGTTCTCTTACCTAGATGTAAAGGTTGTGGCGGCAGCTACCAATGCGCTGTTTGCAGATTCCGGTCAGCCACGTGCAGGGCCTGTGGCAAAACTGGCCACATTGCAGCAGTTTGCAGAGCTTGCCAGAGGGTTTGGCCACCAAAACACCAGTCGGAAGATCCAACCAGGAGAGGTACTGGGGCCCAGGGACCATTTAGTGTGGGGTTTTGTAAAAGCCGCAGAAGTGTATGCCGCACCAGGGCCCGACGCCCCCTTAAGCCAAAATTTAAACTTCAGGTGGAGCTACAAGGTGTCCCCTGTAAAATGGAGTTGGACACAGGCTCAGCTGTCTCCATTATTTCCCTGGACACATTTAATTTCGTGTGCAGTCGCAGTAGAAAATGGGCCAAGCTAAGGCCCTCTGACATAATTTTAACTGATTTTCAAAATGCTAAAGTCAAAGTTAAAGGGGAAGCCACCTTGGCTGTAAAATTTAAAGGGTTTTATGGGCACCTGGATGTCATAGTAGTAGGGGGCCAGAGAACGAGTCTAATAGGACTCAATTGGTTTGATGCTTTAGGCATTCAAGTAACCGGTATCAACTGGACACAAGCTGCAAATCTAACGTCAGTTTGCGAGGACTTTACAGACATATTTGATTCAGTCCTAGGAACATACACAGGCCCGCCTATTTCATTCAAGCTAGATCCCAGCGTGGTCCCCATTAGGATTAAGCCTCGAAGGGTCCTCTTTGCCCTCAAAAATAAAATTGACACAGAAATAGACAAGCTTGTAGAACAGGATGTTTTACAACCAGTTGATGGTGGGGAGTGGGAAACTCCTATAGTCACACCACTCAAGGCCAACGGAGAAATTAGAATATGTGCAGACTATAAATGTACTGTTAACAAAGCCCTTAAGCAACATGCATACCCTGTCCCAGTGGTGAACCACATTTTAGCTTCTTTGCAAGGGGGCACTATTTTCGCAAAGTTAGATTTGGCACAGGCCTATCAGCAATTGCCGGTCGATGAGGCCACAGCCGCAGCTCAGGCGATCATGACTCACAGGGGGGCTTTCAAAGTGAAGCATTTACCATTCGGGGTTAGTGTTGCTCCAGGCATTTTCCAGGGAATCATGGAACGCACACTTAAAGGCATTCAGGGTGTTTGCCCTTATTTTGATGATGTACTAATTGCTGGAGAATCTACAGAGGTATTAGCCGGCAGGCTCAGAGCTGTCCTACAAAGGCTGCATGAAGCAGGCCTCAAATTTAAAAAGAGTAAATGTAGTATTGAGGTTTCTTCAACTGAATTTCTGGGATTTCGAATTGATGCTAACGGCATTCACCCTGCTGAGTCCAAAGTGAAGGCCGTTCAATTGGCTCCTAGTCCTAAATCCAAAGGAGAGCTACAAGCATTCTTGGGCCTCCTCAATTTCTACCATGCATTTCTGCCTAACAAGGCCGCATTGGCAGAGCCTCTTCACAGGCTCTTAGATAAAAAAAGCTCCATGGAAATGGACCAGCATTCACGAGAAAAGTTTCCAGGACCTAAAGTCACTATTGTCAGTTAAATCTACTGTAACTCATTTTAGGGAGTCTAAACCAGTCTGTTTAGCATGTGATGCATCTCCTTATGGGGTGGGGGCAGTCTTGAGTCATTTAGAAAAGAATGGAACACAAGTCCCTATTGCATTTTATTCAAGGACACTGTCCTCTGCTGAGTGTAACTATGCTCAAATTGACAAAGAGGCCTTAGCCATTGTAACAGGAATTAAAAAATTCCATGACTATTTATATGGCAGGGACTTCACAGTCTTCACAGACCACAAACACTGCTGGGACTCTTCACAACAGACAAACAAACTCCCCACATACTTTTCCCAAGAATGCTGAGATGGTCTATTTTTCTGTCTGCATACACATTTAAGCTGGTTCACAAACCCGGCAAAGAAATGGGCCATGCTGATGGCCTGAGCAGACTCCCACTGCCACTAACGGAACCAGAACCAGACCCTGCGGCCAGAATTCTGTCCATTCAGGACCTGCCTGAATTTCCTCTCCACACTGGGGACATAGCTGCAGAAACAGCTACTGATAAAACACGTAGTAGAGTGCTTTCATGGGTACACACGGGGTGGTTAGATAAAAGCCCAGGCTCTGAGTTCCAGAGTTACTTTGTTAGAAGACACAAGCTATCAGCTCACAAGGGGTGCATCCTATGGGGGAACAGAGTCATAATTTCCTCATCACTGAGAGATAAGAGTTTTACAGTCACTACATGAAGGCCATCCAGGCACTGTCAGAATGAAAGCTTTAGCAAGAAGCTACCTTTGGTGGCCAGGCCTAGACAAGGACATTGAGGCACAGGTACATGGATGTTATACATGCCAGCAATCAAGGCCTGAAATGCCACACGCTCCAGTTCACAGGTGGGAGGAGACGCACACTCCCTGGTCTAGAATTCACATAGACTACGCTGGGCCTTTTCAGGGGCAGCTCTTCCTCATAGTAGTAGACAGCCACTCCAAATGGCTTGAAGTAATCCCAGTTGCAAACATGACTACTGCTAAGACCATCCAGGTGCTGAGAAAACTCTTTGCCACACATGGGTTGCCAGATGTCTTAGTTTCAGACAATGGGACCCAATTCACTGCTGCTGAATTTCAGGCCTTCCTAAGAGCAAATCTCATCAGATGCGCAACGTCTGCCCCTTTTCACCTGTCCTCTAATGGTCAAGCTGAACGTATGGTAAGGACCATGAAGGAGTCACTTAAACGCATAGTAACAGGGGACTGGCATCACAGACTGGCAGATTTTTTACTTTGCCAGCATTCTACGCCCTGCACTGCTACAGGCAAAAGTCCTGTAGAACTTAGTTGGGTGAGGCGACTGATCCCTAAACTGGACAGGTTGCATCCAGATAGAGTGGCAGCAGAAGCCTCTCGACCAAAACCCCCAAGGGGGCTGCAAGTGGGCGATTGGGTATGGGCCAGAAACTATGGACATGGGAATCTGTGGGTTCCTGGTAAAATTACCAAATCTTCTGGTCCCCTCTCTTATGAAGTGGGGCTGGAGGGAGGGAGAGTCATCAGATCAACTCAGAAAATGGTTTCCAGAACGGCCACTAAGCGAGGACTGCATCATAAGTCCCTCCCAAAGTCCCCAAACTTGCAGCCAAGCCAGCCCACACATGGACTATCAAGATTCTTCCTTCATAAGCAATGAGGAATTGGGCGTAGAGGAGGGGAGTCCAGAAGTGCAACATGGATCCCCTGACAGAGCAAGCCAACCAGATTTTAACAACCACTGTGCCAAATCTGCTGAACAATCTGACTCTGGGGTGGGCCAACCTGGAGAGGCCAGCCAGAGAGCATCTAATTCCTTTAACTCAAGTGCATTAAGGGACACTGGTCTGCCTGGCCCAATGGGTAAGCTGGTAGACCAGAAAGTGACTGGAACCCTGAGGCATTCCACAAGGGCACGTAAGCCTCCTACTTCTAGCAGATTATCTTGTAAAATAAAGGAACTATAATGTTGTCTGTACTGTTGACTTGTTGCTGTACTGCAACAATAATGGAACTATGATGTTGTTAACTGTCTAGTGTGCTGTTAATGGAAGCCTATTCATTTTGGTGTTAAATCGTGTAACTTGTATTGTTTTGGTAATTGTTGCTATGATGTTGTCTGTTCTAAGAGGGGAGGGGTGTTATGTATTAGGCTCAATTGTAACACCATGTGGTAAGCTGGAGCTAGCTAACGGCTCTCCAGCAACTCAGACTCCCTGGTTCCAGTGCTGCTATTGGCTGCCCCTAGGTGGCAATGGCTTGCTTTAAACCTATTGGCTGCCGCCTAGGGGCCAGGCTGTAAATTGCTGCAGGCTGCAGCCCAGTTCTCAGTTCAGATCCTGCAAGCAAATAAACACGACCATTGCTGAACTCACTTGCCTCGTCTCCATTCTTGCACAACAAACTCACTACACAACACAGTTCTTTAGTCAGAATGTTGGTACTGATTATTGTCTTCTACCTCTTACTTTTAGGTTCCAAAACAAATTTATGCCAGCAGTGTAACAAATGGTTTCCGGCAGATGAATATCTACTCCACCTGGTAAGAATTTCAGCCATCTAAAATTGGCCTTCTTATAGCAGTGGAAGAACAAAAGAGGCAACAATTTAAATAAACTTAAATGTAAATTTTTAGTCAAGCTGACTGTAAAAGAACTATAAAAATATCTAGAGAAAAAAGTTTGGGGCAGAGGAGGAAAAAAAACTTCCCTCCATCTTTTATCCCTACAATTGGAATATTAAAGCTTGAACCCAGGATGCCTGAATGCGGACCACTGAGCTTTGGCCTTTGTTGTGGGTGAGGGCCAATTCTGGAAATATGGGGCTGGACATGAAGGGAAATCCTTCTCACTCAACTTAGTGAAAAGGAGGGAGACGTTTTACCAGAAAACAAAACATCTTAGTCTCTGTATAATTGGAGCAATTATTTCCTGGGTTATCTCACCCACTTTTATGATGGCTACTTAACCTACATTACTTAACCTACATTAACCAAGCCTTCTTTGGAACCTCTCTTTAATCCCACCCACAGAACAAATGCAGTTCACCACCTCAGCTCCTGGGGGTTCTCGCCACCCATTCTGCCACAAGATCAAGGTCTCCTCCATCTCCATGGATACCTCCACCTCCATCTCCTTCTTCCCCTACTTGGAAAATGAAGGCTGAGAAGGATATGCACCCCATGAGGACAGAGAGAGAACTGCCTTCTCTTGAGAAAGCATCTCTGAGGTCTCCAAAAAGTAAAAAGACATCTAGCTGCCAGGACTTCGCCTCCATCCCGACCTCCAGTGGGCCACAGGCCCTCAATGACACGTATGACCTGCTGGTGACATGTTCCCAGTGCAACATCTTCCTTCCGAGCCCAGGCCTACAGAAGCATGAGGTGAGGAAGATGAACCCTCTGGGATTGTGGCAATAAGGGAGCCATTTGGAGGACGGGGTATTATCTGATGCTGCTGCAGGGGAGAAGTCTTTCTCTTGGGGAAGCTATGTGTATCTCTCTGGAACTGCTGCTAAATAGCTGAAATCCAGCTGCACCATAGTCACTGCAAAGGAAATGAAATGCCGTAAAGGTCTTATGACCTGGCACCTAGGTAATTTCAGGACCACCTTCTCCAATAAGAATCAACCTTCTCAGGTGAATTTGCTTGCAGTTGCTTATTTGGGGGAGGTGGATAGGACCGAGGCTAGAAATGCTGCTTCTGAGTGGTAGCACTCTTCTTTGAAACAGTTTCACTCTGGAACAAGAGCGACCCTATTTGGAGTAGCCTCCTGGAAGTCAGTCCGGGAGGTTTTAGGGTGAAGTGAAATCTCATTTCATAGTAACTGTGATTCTTGTCTTGTGCTCTGGAAGCTTTAACTGATGTATTCGTGTTAATGTTGTAAATGCCAAGAGATGGGTGGTCCATAAATTTAACAAAAAATGAGGTAAATAGGTAAGAGAATATTTCTGTTGCCTCTGATGGGTATCCATTTTGTACATTACGGAGCAGTATGCCAGGCTTGTTACTTGGTGAGACAGCATTTGCACATGTCTAGTAGAGTTTAGTGTTAATCATAGAAACCAATATAGCAGCTGAGAGAGTTTGTGTAGGCTAGCATTTTGTGGGAATTCTGTCTCTTTGGTCAGTATGTGTTTCATGCATTGGGTGAACCCAGAAAATGGACAAGAACCAGTTTGGTGTAGTGGTTAAGGCACTGGGATAGAAAGTGGGAGGCCATGAGTTCTTGTCCCACCTTAGGCATGAAAACCAATCGGGTGACTTTGGGTCAATCACTGTCAGTCCAAGCTACCTCACAGGGTTGTTGTTGTGGGGAAAATAGGAGGAGAAAGGAATATTATTATGCATGCTCATTGCCTTGAGTTATTTTAAAAATAATAGAGGTGGGGTAAAAATACATGACTTTTTGTAGACTCAGGTTTATGCAATGTACAAGACTTCATATAAGGCAAGATGTCATCCACACCTCCTGTGCTCCATAGCTAATTCTGTCCAAAGTTCCTTCTGCAAGCTCTGAGGCTTTAAACACAACTGCAAAAGCTGAACTTTGTGTCCTTTGTTCTTCCCACCCCTGCAGGCTGAAGAATGCCAGGAGCGCTTAGTTCAATGCCACTTCTGCGAGCTGGAACTGCCCTTCCGTATACTGCAATCTCACCTGGATGCTTGTGGCAGCCGCACTACCATGTGTTGGGATTGTGGCAAATACGTCATGCACAATGCCCAAGAAGAGCACAAGCTCACCTGTCAAACAGGCAACATGCTGAGGAGCCCTGGTGAGTTTCACACCTGTAGGTCTCTTGCTACCTTTGTCTAGTCTCCCTCCCCATCAAGGATAATGTCTGGGTTCATGTGTTTAACAAACAATAATAGATATAGTTAATTATCATAAACAATATGTTACTTAATCACTCAATAGCCTTCTTCTTGCTAATATATATATTCAACCACATTCCTTTCTCTCTCACTCATTTTTCTAGCCATTGATAGAAATTATCCCTTGTTCTACACTGAGTCTTATTTTTCTTTAATCTTTAAAGTCAATCTATCCATTTCTGCACACTCTAGAATTTTCTTAATTAGTGCTTCTTCAGCTGGTAAGTTTTCATTTTTCAAATGTTGGGCAAATACAATTCTTGCTTCAGTTAATACATGTAGTATTAAATATCTGCAATCTTTCTCATAATTTGCTCCTATTATTCCTAACAAAAATAATTCTGGTTTAAAGTCTATTTGTTTATTAGTCATTTTCTCCAACCATAAATGTATTTTAACGCAAAATCCTTTGGCTTTAGGGCATGTCCACCACATATGATAATAAGTACCCGGTCTTTGTTTGCATTTCCAACAGTTGTATGAAGTATTTTTAAACATTTTTGCTAATCTCACTGGTGTCATATGCCATCAGTAAAACATTTTATATAAGTTTTCTTTATATGCCCCTGCTTTAGTTAATTTAATATTTCTTTCCCATAACTTTTGCCAATCTTCTAATTCTATATTATATCCAAAATTCTTTGCCCATGTTATCATTGTTTCTTTTACTTGTTCTTCCTCCATCTTTAAATTTAACAGAAATCAATAAAGTTTCTTAATCAACTTTTCATCTGTTTTTAGCAGTATCTGATCAAATTCTGTCTATTCTTTATAAAATCCTGTTGTTTTGACATCTTTTTCATATCTCGTTTGAATTTGCAGATATGGCCACCATGCTAGATCAATACCATGTTCTTGTAAATCTTGTCTCTTTTAATTTTCCTTCATTGTCCAAAATACCTTTATAAGTCACAACTTTGTCGTAGTTAATTAAATTTGGGTAAGCAAAAGCTTCCACTGTTGAAAGCCATAAAGGTATCTTTATATGGTTTTTTTCTTTTATTTTTTCCCATTATGAAAGAAGTGCATTCCTTATAAAATGATTTTGAAAGTATCTATGTATTTTATTCTTTCCATACCACAGAAAGGCATGCCAACCGATTTGTAGGTTATGCCCCTCTAGGTACAATAGTCTTTTTATCTCTAAGCATTATCCATTCTTTAAGCCATGTTAGAATATTTGCTTGGTAGAATAACCTCCAGTCCGGCAGTCCAAATCCTCCATTTTCTTTTGCTTCTTGTAGCATTTTCACTTTAATTCTAGCTTTTCAATATTATTGTATTCAGTTCATCAAAAAAGGCTTTCCCCAACCTTACAGGAATCGTTTGAAATAAAAAGAGTATTTTTGGTAAGATATTCATTTTCACTGTTGCTATTCTCCCCAACATTGAAAATTGAAAGTTTTTCCACTTTTCCAAATCCAATTTTATTTGTTTTAGCAGTCTTATATAGTTATGTTTTTTTACTGTTACACACTTTGCTGTTAGATAAATTCCCAAGTATTTAACTTTTTTAACTATTTGAAGATTTGTTTTTTTGTTAGTTGATTTTTTTGTCTTTCTGTTAGATTCTTTGTTAGCACTTTAGTCTTTTCTCTGTTTATTGTCAACCCTGCCACTTCTCCAAATTTTTCTATTTTCTCCAGAAGTTTAGTGCTTGCTTCCAGTGGATCTTCCAATATAAAAACTAACTCATCCGCAAATGCTTGTAATTTATATTTTTCATCCTTTATCTCCAGTCCTTAATTTCTATATCTTGTCTAATATTTCTATTCAATACTTCCAATGTTAGTATAAATCAGGGGTCTTCAAACTTGGCCCTTTTACGACTTGTGGACTTCAACTCCCAGAATTCCTCAGCCCGGCACACTGGCTGAGGAATTCTGGGAGTTGAAGTCCACAAGTTGTAAAAGGGCCAAGTTTGAAGACCCCTGGTATAAATAGTAATCGAGATAGTGGACATCCCTGTCTTGTGCCCTTTTTAATATTGAAGTTTTCTGTAAGATCTCCATTTACAATGATTTTGGCTGTTAGTTTACAATAAATTGTTTTGATTACATTTATAAAGTTTTTTCCAAAGTCCATTTCTGCAACTTGCTGAAACATAAATTGCCAGTTTACATTGTCAAACGCTTTCTGCTCATCAAGGAATATTAAAGCCATCTGTTTCCCTGAATGAATTTCATAATACTCTAACACATCAAGAATCATTTTTAAATTATTTTTATCTGTCTTTTAGGTAGGAAGCCATTTTGATCTGAGTGTATGAATTCGATCAAAAATTTATTTAGCCTTTCTGCCATTATTGAGGCAAAGATTTTGTAATCTACATTTAATAGTGATATTGGTCTATAATTTTTATTTGCGTTAAATAAGAGTCTTCTTTAGGTATTAAAGTAATATTGGCTTCAGTCCATGTATTTGGTATTTTAGCCTCCAGGAGAATTTCATTACACAGTTCTTTCAGGATCAGACTTAATACATCTTGTAGTGATTTATAAAACTCTGCAGGTAATCCATCTGGGCCAGGCCAGGAGTCTTTTCCTTTTTTTGCCTTTTTATAGCCTGTATAATCTCCATCACTGATATTTTTCCATTTAATTCCAGCTCCTTCTTCTTCTTCCCCTACTTTGAAAATGAAGGCCGAGAAGGATGTCCGCCCCAAGAGGAGGGACAGAGAAGTGCCTTCTCTCAAGAAAGCATCTCTGAGGTCTTCAAAAAGCAAAAAGGCATCTAGCTGCCAGGACTTTGCTTCCATCCTGACCTCCACTGGGCCACAGGCCCTCAATGACACGTATGACCAGCTGGTGGCATGTTCCCAGTGCAACATCCTCCTTCCAAGCCCAGTCCTACAGAAGCATGAGGTGAGGAAGATGAACCCTCTGGGAATGTGGCAATAAGGGAGCCATTTGGAGGACGGGGTATTATCTGAAGCTGCTGCAGGGGAGAATTCACAGTGGGGCCTCCTTCTCTTGGGGAAGCTATGTGTACCTCCCTGGCACTGCTGCTAAATAGCTGAAATCCTAGCCACAGCAGGCTAGTAATCTCAGTATTTAGAAAATGGTGGGAGAAGGGAAATGTTAATTAAAAAAAAGATTATTCAAGTTTAGTGGCCTTTCAAAATTGAATTTCTCTACATTACCTTTTAAAAGGACACTTAAAAAAAGAGGCTGCCATAGCAAAACTGTCCTCAGATCACGCATAAAATTCCAATTTCATTCCTATTTCAGAAAAAGTGCCAAAGGGCAGCTGCCCTACAAGCAATTCGACAGAGCTCACGATTTTTGGAAAAAGAAGGTAGTATTATAACTTCCGGTTTGCTCTTTCCCTCCCTAGTAATTATTTAAACCACTTCATGCTTTTTTTAAAAAAAAAGACGTTGAAAATACCTCCACCTGTTCAAAAAGGCTGCACAGTTTCACTCAAGTACTTGCCATATTTCTGCACTGCTAGAGATTCAGAATTGGAAAGCAGCATCTGCTTCTCTGCCCTGCCACCACTGGAACTACAACAGGGGTTAAAGGGTCATTGTAAGGAGTGGTTTCCCTTTTTAATTTCATTTCCCAAAGCAGCGTCTAGTAACAATTCTAAGGAGAGATTCTTGGTAACTTCCATGGTGGCACAGTGGTTAGAATGCAGTATTGCAGGCTAACTCTGCTCACTGCCAGGAGTTCGATCTTGACTGGCTCAAGGTTGACTCAACTTTCCATCCTTCCAAGATTGGTAAAAACGAGGACCCAGATTGTTGGGGGCAATATGGTGATATTTGTAAACCGCTCAGAGTGCGCTAAAAGCACTATGAAGCAGTATATAAATTTAAGTGCTATTGCTATTTATGAATAGGTCCATAGAGTTGCTTTCCTTAAAGCAGCACACAAGTGGTTGCCAGATTTATTTATTTGGGGGGGGGGGGTGAACATTTCACATTCCAGCACACAAGTAGTCCTTGACTTACAACCTGTTGCTTAGCGACCATTCGAAGTTTTGAGGAACCCCCAAAAGATAATTAGAACCCAGTTCCGAAATTCCAGTGGCCATCCCCCCCCCCATGATCATATGACCATATTTCGGGTGCTTGGCAACCAGTCCACATATACAGCTATTTGCAAAGCGCAATTTACAACATGTATGCATTTTCTTCCAGTTTCCAGTAAAAATGTGCCATAGTGAACAATGGCTTTGCTTAATGACCACCCCATTTGCTTAAACAATTGCCCCATTCGCTTAATAAGCACTGCAAAAAAAGTAGTGAAATTATGTTGCTCACAGTTATGGCTGACATGACTTATGACGATAATTGGCAGGCTCAATTATGGTCATAAGTCTGTACATTGCTAGTATTTCTTGGTGGGTTTCCCATTTAAGAACTAATCCAGTTTGGCCTTCTTCAGTCCAATCCTAATCAAAACCTTTATTACAGCCTTTAAGCCAAGAAAAGTCATAGTTAGCAAGGTTTTAGGGGCTGCTTAGCTTTTTTAAAAAAAAAAAAACAAACAAACTCAAAGAACCAAAGTTTAAAAAAACCATCCTGGTATCACTCAGGAAAAACCAAGCAAGCAACTCCTTTGTTTCTCCAGAAACTAGGAATTCGAAAAGCGGGAGTTGCCGTACTGTCTTCTGTCCCCAGGCTCTCTTCTTTCTGTGCTTCTTCAGGCCTCATTCTCCTATGGAGCCAGCTTTGTCTTCTTCCAAATAAAGCAGCCACTTTGAAGACTGAGGAGTGGAACATCTGTTTTATTCAGCAGTTTTTGGAGGCGTAGGGGCCACCCTAGGGTTGCCCTCCGTTTGAAAATGCCCTGTGGTGGTGACCGGATGGAATTTATACTTAACTAAACTCCTCATACAAAATACTTCCACTTTTTATGGGAGGACAGGAGGGTAGCTTGAGCTAATGAAACTAAATCGAGAAGCAACCTAGAATTAAGGAGAAATTTCCCAACAGTGAGAACAATTAACCAGCTACAGGGCTCTGCAACCTTGACAACTTTTTAAGACTTGTGGACTTCAGCTCCCAGAATTCCTCAGCCAGTCCTGTGAAGTCCACAAGTCTTAAAAGTTGTCAAGGTTGCAGAGCCCTGAACCAGCAGAACAACTTGCCTTCAGAAATTATGAGTGCTCCATCACTGGAGGGTTTTAAGAAAGGTCTGGAATGGTATAGGGTTTCCTGCTTGAGCAGGGGGTTGGACTAGAAGACCTCCAAGGTCCCTTCCGATTCTGTTATATTCTCTTAAGCGGACAAATGGGGCAGGCTGCAATAGTACCACCAACCCCCAAGCGCTGGTCCTAAATAAACATATAAAGCGCAGAGTTTAAGACCTTTAACCTGCGTGCATGTAAAATATGAATTTGTGCGTTGGGTGTGGGGGGGTTTATCCTAAGAACCAAGGAGGAGAGGATCCCCTTCCCCTGAGATTTCCCCCACCTCACCCCAAAGCGACTGTTCCCTGCTGCCCTCTGCCATGTTCTAAAGTATATTCTCTCTCCCTGTGTTGTGTTGCAGGAGAATCCATGCAAAGTTCACCAGAAGGAAGTAGCTGGCAATGACATTTCCCAGCAGCTGAACTGGCCCTTTTCGTTCCAGCAGGAAAGTGCCCTGCAACACCCCGATCTGCCCTTTTTAAGAATAAAAGAGCTACGCAGTTGACAACCAAGACTTGAGCATAAGCACCATTTGTGAGTTTACAACAAAGAGTCTTTGGAATGCAAAAGGGCCAGTGAGGTTTGGGGCAGCTGAATGGCGCCTGCAAAAGATGCTGGACCAGAAGCAGCGCAAGGATTCTTGCATTTCTCTTCTCAGGGAAGAAAGAAAAGCCTGTTGGTCTTTGAGGAGAAACTTGGTTATCCTGGGAAGAAAATGTGGGTTTGCTGGAATCCAGAACTTAAAAAGTATATACAGGTAGTCCTCAACTTACAACCATTCCTCAGTTACAACAGTACTGAAAAAAGTGTCTTACAACCAGTCCTCACGCTTACTACTGTCCCAGCATCCCAACAGTCACGTGATCAAAATTTGGGCACTTGGCAACTGGCATGTATTTACAACAGTGGCAGCATCCCAGGGTCATGTAGTCTCCGTGGGCGACTTTCCCCAGCCAGCTTCCCACAAAGTTAATGGGGTAAGCTAAATTTGCTTAACCACTGCATGATTCATTTAACAACTGCAGTGATTCACTTAATAACTGTGGGGGGGAAAGGTCACAAAATCAAGTGTGTCTCACTTAACAACCGCCTTGCAACAAATTCTGGTCCCAATTGTGTCATAAGTCGAGGACTATCTGTATAAGCTATGGGAGTCATTGCCTAAAGCACGGGTCGGCAACCCGCGGCTCCGGAGCGGCATGCGGCTCTTTAAGCTGTCTCATGCAGCTCCCAGGCCTCCTCTGCCATTCTGCAAAAAAGTCCCATTGAGAGAATGGGGCGGCAGAGGTTTGGAGAGCTGATGCCTTTCGGGCTCTCCAAACCTCCTCCACCCCGTTTCCAAGGCTGCCAGCTTCGTCCATGTTTGAGGAAGCCAGCAGATCTCCAAACAGCCGGTGGCGGTTTGGAGAGTTGCGCGCACAGCTCTCCAAACCTCCTCCCCGTTTGCAGGGCTGCTGGCTTCCTCAAATATGGACGAAGCCGGCAGATCTCCAAATGGGCGGAGGAGCTCCAAACCTCCAGCGCCCCGTTTGGAGAGCTGCTCCCTTCCGTGTTTCTTTCAAATGCGGACGAAGGAAGTACCTCTCCAAACGGGGCGCCGGAGGTTTGGAGACCTGCGCAGGTCTCCAAACCTCCAGCGCCCCGTTTGAAGAGCTGCTGCCTTCTTCCGCGTTTCTTTCACATGCGGACAAAGGCAGCAACTCTCCAAATGGGGCGCCGGAGCTCCAAACCTCCGGCGCCCTGTTTGGAGAGCTGCTGCCTTCTTCCGCGTTTCTTTCACATGCGGACAAAGGCAGCAACTCTCCAAATGGGGCACCGGAGGTTTGGAGAGCTGTGCAGGTCTCCAAATTTCCGGCGCCCCGTTTGGAGAGCTGCTGCCTTTGTCCACATTTGAAAGAAACGCGGAAGAAGGCAGCAGCTCTCCAAATGGGGCGCCGGAGGTTTGGAGACCTGCGCAGCTCTCCAAACCGCTACCGTCCCGTTTGCAGAGCTTCCGCCTTCATCCATGTTTGAGGGTGGCAGCAGATCTCCAAACAAGTGGCGGCGGTTTGGAGAGCTGCATGTGCAGCTCTCCAAACCTCAACCATCCTGTTTGCAGAGTTTCCGCCTTCGTCAAACATGATCTCCAAACTGGCAGCAGTGGTTTGGAGGCCCTGGGGGGAGGGGCAGGGCGCTCTGACGGCTCTGGCTGCACCCGGGCTGAAAACAGCGCCGCAACCCAGCGCCCGTCGCCAGGCAGACTCGCCGCCGCTGCCGCGCAGGTGCCTCCCAAGGCTGCAAGCTTCGCATGGGAAGCCCAGCGTCTGGGGAAGCGGCAGCGAAAGGGCCGCCTCCCTTTCCCCCCACCCGGCTTCAGTTGGGAGTTTTGTGCTCTCGAAGGTGGCGAGGACTTTTCGGGCTAGCTAGCAGAAGAGAAGCCGGGCCCTTCCTCCTCGGGAGCCATGAGCAGGTGTGGGAAGTGGTGCAAGCACGGCTTCGTGAAATTTGCCCGCACCCTCTTCAAACTCATCACGGGCAGGCTTAGCAAAGGTAAAGGCGAGTAGTAAAGGTGACGTGGGAATGGCAGGCGGCAGAGGGAGGGAGGGAGGGAAAGGAGCAAGAAGACCAGCCGACGCCATTCGCCAATCGTTGGGTTTAGGGAGCGGAGCGTAAGGGTTCCCGGTTCCCTTTGGAGAGGGCATTTGCTGCACTTGTGGCGTTTTGCAGGCCGAGAAAGGTTTGCTAACTGTTTGTTGGGTCACTTCTGGGCGATCACGGGGGCCCTGGACGATGTGGAGTTTTGCAGCAAAGCCTGGTAGGAAAAGGCTTCATCGGGACACACTTTCCTGCTTAGGCGGCTTCCGAAGCTACGAATCGCCCTTTCCAGTTTGCAGCAGTAGTGGCAGCAGCTGGAAGGCGGCGTGAAAACCGGTCCGCGAACCTCTTGTTTCCTGGGGGGAAGAGTTGGAGCCTGTTGTTTTGTGCATGCATGCGCATGCGCGCACATGCGCACTCTTCTTTGCGGCTCCCAGTTTTTTCTTTTCTGAGGGAACCGGTTCCGAGTGGCTCTTTCACTGTTTCGGGTTGCCGGCCCTTGGCCTAAAGAATATCCACATTCTAAAAATTAGCCCAAGTGTTACCGGTAGGAGTCGCTTAACATTGCACAGAATTATGCAGGGGTCTTTGAGGGAAAGGAGGGAGAAAAAAAGTCAAGATGGCAGCTATGATCATTGGGTTGAAGCCATCACTCTCTTCTCCTGTGAATATCCCTGGTATCCTTTTTGATCTTGTGTCTCATTGGATGAATGACCATGTGACCTGGATGGGGCTGTCAATTAGTAATCAGGGTCAGAATCTTAGGGTGGGTAGCCTCCACATTATCCCCATTTTAGCCTATTCCTAAGGTTAATTTTTTAAAATCTGTTTTCTCCCTGAACAGGACAGAACATTTACAAATCCTATGAAAGCAATGTGTAGAATCAGCACTCGCCTTAAGTTTTTAAACTATTTCTGCACTAAAGATACCAGTTCAAATCCTACTTGTTTTTTTTCCAGCCATCCTCTGTCACAGGGATTTCCCCCTCGCCCACAGGAGCTGATGAAGTTGGGCTCTGAGGTTTCACTAATTTATTATCTGGTAGAAAGTTCAGGGCAGATGTTTGGCTTCTATAAAAGATTTTTGAAAGTTTAAGCCAACGTTTCAAGATCTATTCGTAGGGTCCAGCAAGCAGAGATTCTGCCAGCGTCGTGGATCAGAAGTTATTGATGGAAATGGACTCTCTCATCTGCATGCAGAGCACTTCATCAATGTAAAGTGTATTTGCTTTGACTTCAATCTCTTCCTCCAGAGAGAGCTGCCGGCGGTGTAGGCCTTTCAGTTCTATTTCAGCCTGAGCCAATGTGTCCTTCAGCCTACGGGAGAAACAGAAGGAAAAAAAGGTGAAGGCTACTACTTTCAAGAATTTGGCAAGCCTCTCCATGGCTTTAAGTCAAACAAATCACAACAATCTTCTGATTGTATGCTCTGGTCTGGCCCTGCTTCCATGTTAGTATGCCATAAAAGGTGGATGTCCAAAGAAAGTAGGTTTAGTTCCAAAGAGATTCTGGTTGGCACTAAATCATCTCCTGCAGGGAAGTAGCTCCTTGGATTTCCTGTAACCTTGACTCTGCAGGCACAGAGTCTTTACTATTTGCCTTGCTCTGTTATCTGGGATTCTTTTGATCTACAGCCTCCAAGGAAGTAGATAGCTTCTGTCTCAGTTGCCTTTTGCTACCTGTTGGTTGGATCCCTGCCCTCCCAGCTTGTAGGGAAAGCAGGCAGGAGGTGACCATGTGGATATGAACAATTGTTAATGCCTTATTGGAGAAGAGTTTGCTTTTAGCAACCTTGAAAGAAGTTGTAGTATGCCCGGACTTCTGGTTTGCCGACACAGCCGCCATGAATGTCTGGAAGGCGAGCTCCGTCTTCCGTGCCCAGTTTCGCTTTGCTGGGGGACCTTGGAAAGGGTTGAAAGTCGCCCTGTAGGGGCAACCAGCAAGGAGAGGATCCCCGTTGGATAGCGGGAGGGCAGCACCCTTTCTGCTTGATCCAGGGCAGCCTTCCAAACTAGCAGACGAAAAACTGGCCACAGCAATATGGCTCGTCACTAGGCTACAGACAGCTGAAGTCACACTTAACCACCAGGCAATTTTAAAGCAGCACGGATGAGACTGGGTGAGATCTATCTATCTTAAATCCTAACTATTTTATTACCTGCAAAACCTGCTTAAAGTACTTTCCCCCCTGTGGAGAGGGAAGGGAGATTTTATCCCTCCCTCTAGAAACAGCGGCAACTGACTATCCAGGGAGCTTAAAACATTGAAAGAATAACTTGATCCTAATTGGAATTCTATTTTTTAAAGTTAAAGATAAACAGTTCGGGACAACTACCGTAGTTTCCGGCGTATAAGACTACTTTTTAACCCATGAAAATCTTCTCAAAAGTCAGGGGTCGTCTTATACGCCGGGTGCTGAAAATTTAGGGACAGGGCTGGCTGGAAAACCTGCAGCGGATCTCCCATTTAGTCTGCGCAGGGAAAGCGGGACCAATTGGAGAAGAAGCTGCAGTCTGTGATTTTTTACAGGCTGGGGTCTGGGCGTCTTTCTTTCTAAAGTTGAAGAGCAGCTGTAGTATATCCCAACTTGAAAGGTAGGTGGGGAAGGCAGCAGCCAGAGCAGCGGCTTAGCTCTAAGGACACATCTGACTCAGTAACTGGGCGGGCTGGCTGGAAAACCTGGAGCGGATCTCCCATTTGGTCTTTTTTTTTTAAAATCCCATTTATATCCTGCCCTTCTCCGAAGACTCAGGGTGGCTTACAATTTAAAGCACAAATCAATGTGCTTAGCAATAGCCTTCATTCTGTGTATATGCCTGTTTATTAGGGCTTTCACCCCCCCCAAGCAGCATTATTACAAAGTCAGCTTATTGCCCCCAACAATCTGGGTCCTCATTTTACCTACCTTGGAAGGATGGAAAGCTGAGTCAACCTTGAGCCTGGTGGGATGAGAACCTGCACTAATTGCAGGCAGCTGGTTTTACTTAAGGCTCTGCGCAGGGAAAGCTTTAGAGTGAATTAGGAAAAGTGAAAAAGTGAATTAGGAAAATAGGGAACGGTTGCTGGAATTGGGTATGTGTAGTTTAACGAAGAGAAGGGTGAGGGGTGACATGATAGCAGGGATCCAATATCTCAGGGGCTGCCAAAAAGAAGAGGGAGCCAAGCTATTCTCCAAAGCACCTGAAAGCAGGACAAGAAGCAATGGATGGAAACTAGTCAAGGAGAGAAGCAACCTAGAACTAAGGAGAAACTTCCTGACAGTTAGAACAATTAACCAGTGGAACAACCTGCCTCCAGAAGTGGTGAATGCTCCAACACTGGAAGTTTTTAAGAAGAGACTGGACAGCCATTTGTCTGAAATGGTGTAGGGTTTCCTGCCTTAGCAGGGGGTTGGACTAGATGACCTCCAAGGTCCCCTCCAACAACTACTACTACT
Source organism: Vipera berus (assembly GCF_964194415.1). Taxonomy (NCBI): domain Eukaryota; kingdom Metazoa; phylum Chordata; class Lepidosauria; order Squamata; family Viperidae; genus Vipera; species Vipera berus. Next base: position 338,290,171 of record NC_138202.1, on the reverse strand, counting down.
ACTTCTTCTTCTTCTTCTTCTTCTTATTATTATTATTATTATTATTATTATTATTATTATTATTATTATTATTATTATTATTATAGTTTAATCCACTTGCACTGTTTTATGTTTACATGTTTGATGACAAACAGCCTTATGTTTATAAGTGACAGTTTTCCTACTAAGCACCTGCATGTCATAAGCATTTGAATTAAAATTACCATATTAAAATCAAATCTGATGTTTTTTAATTTTTATTTGGTGTGCGTTGGAAGAGGGGTAGTCTTATACGGCGAGTATAGCCCAAACCCTATAATTTAACAGGAAATGTAGGGGGTCGTCTTATACGCCCAGTCGTCTTATACGCCGGAAAAAACGGTACGTCGAGATGGAAAAACAGGGATGATTTGTTAGTCCTCTCACAAAAATGGCAACCGGATGGTTTTTTCTACGTCAAACAATCTACATAACAACACAAACTCAAAAGCACAGAAGACGATTTGGCAAAGAAAGAAAGCCAGAACAAAATTGGGGTTTTGACTTACTCATTAGAATTTAAATAGAATATACTCAAATGGATAAAACTTGTATTTTGAACACTAGATACTTTTATGAGATGAGATAAAGAAAACTTTGGTCATTTATAACTTAGAAGTATAAATATTAATAGTTAAATTTGAACATTGATTTGCTTATAAAGATTAAATGTAAAGGTAATTAAGATATATATAAGCTAAAATTAATCGATGAATGTAATATTTTTTTTATTTAATGGTAATAATAAGAATTATTAGCTTAAGCACGAGATAGTAGATATTAAAGACAGGAAGTATTAAAGGTTGAAATAGGAGGAATTTTGGTTACTAAATTTAAGATATCTGTAAATTACCAGAAAATAAGAGTATTATATTGTATAAATAATTAATTGATGTAAGATGGTGAGAACCCAAATAGATAAGATGTGTATTTTGAACCTTAGATTGTGATGAATTACATGTAATAAAGGGAATTGGGATTATTTAAAACTCAGAAATTATAAATATCAAACATTAAATATAAATATTAATGGGAAACTAAAAATTGGGAAAAATCAACCAGGACATTGATTGTCTAAAAAGATTGAATGTTAAAACAACTAAGATATGTCTAAACTAAAAAATATTGATAAATGTAAGCAAGTTATTTTTTATTTAATCAATATAATAAGAATTGTATTAATTTAAATATCAGACAATAAATACTAAGGGGAAAAGAGAGGAAATATTTACTGTAAAAGTTTGAGATCTGTACTAAAGATATTTGTATGTTATTGAACTATTGACCAACTCAGCCGCCACGTTGCTTTTCAAATATTTAAATGTAAAACTAGAAAACCAATACAATTTTCTTTTAAAAAGAAGAAGTTGTAGTATGCCCCCTGAAGAGGGAATTTGTGGAACCATTAGTATTAGAGAACAACCAACCAGTCAAGACCTTCCCTAAAAAAAGAACTGGTGATGGACCAACTTCACAGCACCTAGAGAAATCAGATTATCAGGATTCAGGCCAAGAGATGACACTGGTCACACTCTTAAATGATCTGTGTTGTAACTTGGATAAATGTACCCCTCCTGGTCTTAATAGACTTTGTGATGGCTTTTGATACTATCAGCCATGGTACGCTTTTTTGGACCATCTGCAAGAGTAGGAACTGTTATTTCATAATGGTTTCACTCCTTCCTTAGTGGGTAGTCTCTGTGTTGAGAAGGAAGACAGGTTGGCCTAGTAGCCTATGGTTTATGAGATGCTGGAGTTGGTCCTATCGGCCCTGCTTTTTAACAACTTTATGAAGCTACCGGGACAGGTCACCCAAAGGTTTGATGTACTCAGTTGTACATTGCCACTCTGAGCTGGGGAGTGGGAGGGAGAGAAATACTTTTTCCTGCTGTCCAGAAGCTATCTAGATCTGAATGGGAAAGAACAGCCTGAAGTTGAATCCTGGCAATTTGTTGTCAATACATGAGGTGCCCTGTTGTCATCAAATTCCTGTGATAGTCAAGTTCACAATTTAGGGGTGTTTCTAGACTTGGCTTTCTACTCCGTAACTAGAAAGGGAAACATGGCAGCAATAAATCATAACCTTATCATAACCTGTAATGCACTCTATCAGCCTGCATCTTTTATGTCTTGATGCCCAGGCACCTTTAGGACCAGCTACTCCCATTATCGTTAACTCTTAACAGGAAGAAACTATTGCAAATCCCTCACTTTTGAGAGGTTTGCAGGCATGGTGGCACTGCTTTTTTTACTGCAAACACTATTAATACATTAATGTATGGTTTACTTGAACACTGTTTACAGAACTAAACCAAGTGTCTTGGTTGCTGTTTAGTGAGGTTAGATACCTAGCAGTTGCAAATGTATGTACAAACACTGGTTAATTTGTTATTTAATGGGTTTGCATATCCATCTTACTTAATGTTCGAAATATGTGCAAGCCCAGAAAATGGTTAATTAAATAACCAAATTAAGCATATTCCATGAATGTAGTCACAAGCTACAAACTAGCCAACCACATTTTAATCTAGCACTGTGAAACCAAGAAATGGTTGTATTTACACAGCTTAGTCTGGCTACCAAATGGATCCCATCAATACACTGAATGATAAACCAATCCATAGGCTAGGTTTGCGCAATAGGCTAAGCCACAAATATCTACTTTAACTTTACCCAAGCTTGGCCTATTGTACAAATGCACTTGCAAAATCTTTACCCAACATCGCTAAGCTTCTAATATGAACACAGCTTTAGGATAATCAGTCTGCTCGTGTATATCATTGTATTCCTGCTTGCCAGAATGGCAGGCAAATGCCTCCCAACTCAGCTGCTAGAAGCACCTGCTCAGTCTCAATTGGTCTCATTTGGATTGCTGAGATTCCTATTAGCATTGCTTGTGTATCATAAGTTTCCATTTAGAGCCAGAACTAGAAGCCTAGGGAGAAAAATCATTCCCTAGGACTTAGAATGCTATGCACTTTCCCAGAGTTTAATTCTGGGAAATCAAAACTCCCTCCGTTTAAATTCTTTGTCCATAGAAGAGCCACCAACTGCTCTGATCTCCCCCATGAAGCAGCCCCACCTTCACGTCTACTAGAGAGAAGTTAGCCCACAAATCCATTGAAATCTTTGACCAAAAGGGGGAGAATTGGGTCTAAAATTAAGACAAATGATGGACCAATCAAAGGATCGATCACAAAATGAAATGAAACAATCCATTGCACGTACAGGTTTTGCAGAACAGGGATCTCACACTGTTTCCTGCTCCTCCCTCACCCCAGAAAGTTACTAACTTCCTGGGACAACCCCAGATTTGACGAAGGCTCTGTGGCTTCTCGGTTGTACTTGCCTCTGGATATTATGGCAGATTTCCTGCACTTCACTCATGAGTCGATACTGCACCATGTCTCGGCAAAGCTCTACATTTGGACGGTGAGTCCGGGTATCCAAGCGAGTTTGGGCCACCTTGGCTGGCCCCTCCTTATCCAGGATAGCCTTCTTCAGAGCATCAATATTTTTTGTCTGAGAGTTGATCTCCTCCATCACCTTCAAATACAGACAGAACAAAGAGAGGAACACATTTCGGCTGTGTTCATAGCACACAATTAGATCCCTTGAAGGTCTAATGGCTGTCTTTATAAGAATAAGAAGCCTGGTTCATTTTAAGTCTTGGCTTTATTCTTTTTAAACTGTTTAGTTAGTTCTTCCCTCTCTTTATGCCCCATCCCAAAGTTCGGTACCCCTCCAATATTTACCTTTGCCAAGTGAATTTCTAATTTGTTCTTGGCATCCTTGGTTTCCTTCACCCTATTCTGGAATGCAATGTTTACTGTCCTGTTTTGCTTGCGCATGTCACTTGCAGTCTGGGACAAAATGCTGTCAATCAAGGCTCTGAGGGCCAGGGAATTGTTTCGCTGTTTGTCGGCTTTTTCAACATTTGTGTTGGAGAAATCCATCCATTGTTCAGGGCTCACTGAGCTGTCCAAAAAACAAGAGAAAAAAATGGACTCCCACATGCAACCCTATGTATTCAGTGTCCAGAGAAAGGATGGGAATCGTTGTGAAATGTTCAAATCTTTGAGGGAAGAATCACAATCAAGAATGTCCATAGGGTGGGTGTATTACAATCACAAGATGGTGGTCACGACCATGCAATCAAAGTCCTGTCATCAAATAATACAATACCAAGTATTCTGGGCGTTAGTTATGGCTCTATGAGGCAATAAGGGAAAAAAGATAGATTGGTGGAATATTTCTGAAGAAACATCTTGGATGAAAAGCGAAACATCTTTAAGGAAAAACAAAGAAAGTCCAGTTGCCTTTTGAAAAAGCATCTTTGGGACAATCATGATTTGGATGACTGAGAATATCCATACACATTGACATTGGTGGAGCATGAACCCAAATGAGCTTCCCTCGTGCTATTCTCATCTGTGGCACCATCAACTGCCCAGGTCCTTCCCAAGTTTGGCCTTTGTTGAAATGAACCATGGTTACAAAAGAGCCCCCGTGTCCCAATGACAGGTTTTCCTGGTTCTCCCACTCAGTTCCCCATATGACACTTACTTTTCCTCAACCTTCACAACATTTTGGGCATATCCAATATCAGTGGAGTTGTTGGTCAGATTGGAGCAATAGTTGTCAATTGTCAAGGCTGTGAATTTATCCTTTAGATCCTGTTCAAGATTGTATTTGGCCGTGCGATTAAGCCTGAAAGAGGAAAAAGCCTTTGGGAAGAGAATAAATAAAAAGCTGTCCAGCCATACAGTTCTAAAATGCAGATTACACATGTATCAAAGGACTCGGTATAGCACAGTTGATATATTAGAGCAGTATTATGCATGCTACAAACTCTATGGAACAGAACATCAGATTTACAAAGAAGCCTTCTTATTCCTTCATGATTTTTGCTGTAGAATGAAGAAACCAGCTCATAGTCCTCCTGTATGTGTCTGTAAGAGAAGGGCAGGCAGAGTTGGAGGGCAGAGTTAAATGCATCATCAGTTTAGAGTCCTTGCATTGCCACAAGACACCCAAGTCCAGTCCTCCCTTGAATTCCATTGGACCTTATCTAGCACCAATTTAATGCTGGCAGTTAGTTGACCAGATTCTTGTGTATAAAGGTAAATGTAAAGGTTCCCCTGCACATGCGTGCTAGTCGTTTCCGACTCTAGAGGCCGGTGCTCATCTCCGTTTCAAAGCCGAAGAGCCAGCGCTTGTCCGAGGACGTCTCCGTGGTCATGTGGCCGGCATGACTAGACGCCAAAGGCGCACGGAGCGCTGTTACCTTCCCACCGTAGTGGTCCCTATTTTTCTACTTGCATTTTTACGTGCTTTCAAACTGCTAGGTTGGCAGAAGCTGGGACAAGTAACAGGCGCTCACTCTGTTACGCGGCACTCGGGATTCGACCCGCCAAACTGCCGACCTTCTGATCGACAAGCTCAACGTCCTAACCCACTGAGCCACCACGTCCCTTCTTCTTGTGTATAGGCTTCAATAAATTATTTATGCTGCAAGGTTATAAATCATGCTGTTTCTTTGCGTCTGACATTGTCAAATGCACAATCCACCCAATGTCATTGTCTGGAAATTAGTGAAGACTTTGTTCAATTGTACCTGAGAAGTTTTACATGCAGAATAGTTGCTGTTCCATTGAGTTATAGTCTTAACACCCAAGACTACATACCTATCCCACTATACTCTGTGGGATTAACAGCTTTAGTTCATACTGCATCACACTTTAGGTTCTTCCCTGTTGCCCATATCATCTCCAGAATTTCCACAGCTTTCTGTTTTTCTTTTCTTTTCAGCCTTTTCCTTTTCCTATACCTGAGTTGCTCATCCGTTTGCTCCAGAGTACGTTCAAGCAAAGCAACAACTCCCTGGAAGACCTCAACTTCCTTGATCAGCTCCCGTTCCACTTCATCATGGACCAAGTCAATACCAACCCGCCTTTCCCTGAAACAAAAACAAAAATTCTTTTCAGGGTTTTGACACAACAGGAAATCCTGACTCTGTGGGTATATTAATGTTTGCCCAATAATCAAGCACGTCTGATTTTTTTTTCCCCCCCCTCCATTTTATTGTTGTCAGCTGCCATGGTGAAATGGGTGGCAAATAAATTTCACAAATAAATAATATAACAATAAATAAAGGTCCATAGACAGAAAAATAATTTTAAAAATCTCAACCACTAGAGCTTACCTCTCACCATTTGTGAATTTATTATATTTTTATATCACTATACTTCCCAAGGATTCACAGCTGTGCACAACTAGAACTTACACTCTCTGAGTTTCTTCTTCAGCACCTTCACCATTATACTAAACTGGTTCTTTGCCCCAATTGTGTTTACTGAATAGTCTTCAGAGGCCATTCTAGCTGATCTTGAAAAAAACCCATACTTAATTTTACCCTAAATACTGTAGGTCGGATCTGGTTAGTACGTACAATGGAGACTAGCAAAAAATCTTAAAACAATAGGTTAAACTGTAAAGTTTTAAAAATCCCGGAGGGAAACAATGGCAGACATGGAAAATAACACAATTGTGTTAATCTTGCTATTAGAAGCTGAACACAATTGGAGGAAAACTTATACAGGTGGTTCTCAAATATGATGTTCCTTCAATATGTGGATTTTAATCTGGAGAATTCTCAGCAGTAGCTAAGAAGGCTGGGAAATATCTAGGAGTTCATATATCTGGAGGTTACTTAGATGGAAAAAACCAATCCTATATTCTTCTGCAAGATTTTCCAATGTCAAAACCCTCCCAAAATGTAAAACGTTACAATGTCCTTTGTAACTATTATTATTATTGTTGTTGTTAAATTTATTTGCCACCCATCTCACAGATTGACGTGATTCTGTTCCCTTCAAGGTAGATTGTTACTCAGATAAAACTTCTATACTTTTCTGTCACAGAGGTACTCTTAATTAGCTTTTTATCCCAGCCCCATGAAGAAGTTGATCAAGAGACAATTCAGAAGTAATTCCTCAAGTGTGACAAACATGAAATAGTAAAATTGGTACCAGATGGAGAGTATTTCTAGTTAAAAATGCATATATAGACAAAAGATGTCCATTTTAGAGAAAAGGCCTAATGTAGGTGCATCCTCTAAGAAGCAGAGAAGAAACCTGAAGAGGATAGGATAATAAAATATAATAAATAACTAAATCTTAATTAATAAATATCAGTATAATTACAGGCAGTCAGTTCTTCACCCGTTTCTTTTCAAGGTAGAGACTGGGACTCTTGAGAATGATCTTCAGCCCCAGAATCCCTAAAATAAGAGTCAGCTACTCTTTCTGCAAAATTAAACTATCTTGCAAGCTCCTACGCCTTTTCATTTGCAGCATCCATAATTCCACACAAAATGTCACCCAAGCCTTCTTTAGGCTTACTTTTTCATTAGTATGGACTCGTAAAGTAGAGCACACTGAATAACTGCAGTGATTCACTTAACAACTGCGCCAATAAAGGCCCTAAAATGGGGCACAACTCATTTAACATCTGTCTTGCTTAGTAAAAGAAATGTTGGGCATAAGTCAAGGACTGCCTGTCATATGAACCCAACTTATCAGACCAGCTTAGGATTTCATATATATGGTGCAAACCTAGTATGTTGTGCAAACATAATATATGGATTCATATATTAAGGCATATACCTTAATTGAAGTCCAACATCTGCCTTAATACTTATGTATTGGTTACAACAGTTCTTTAATACTTAGAAAGGGCTTTGCCAGCTCTACCTAGCTAGACCAGAGGTTAGGCCAAGATCTTCTACATACAAAGCAAATGTCCCACTGCTTAGCTGTAGAACAAACACACCATAGGAGCAGTGGTGGGATTCAGCCGATTCGCACCACTTTGGAAGAACCAGTAGCTAATTTTTTGTTGCCCAGGTCCAGAACGGACTTTCGGAAGCAGCATCCACACAGAGAACCGGTTGTTCACATATTTGAATCCCACCACTACATAGGAGACATAACAGTAGGAAGGTACATTAGAGAGATCATTTCCTCCAATTCTCTACTCGGTGCAGAAATCCACTACTTCAGGTTCCCCACAGATGGCGAGCTAAGCTTTGTTTAAACATGTCCAGTGTAGAAGTCCAACATTTCCTAAGGCAGTCTGTTCCATTGCCAATTCTTGTCATTAGGAAATTTTATTTGATGTCCAATTGAAATATACTACAGGCAGTCTTTGACTTATAACCGCAGTTGAGCTCCAAATTTCTATGAACTAAGCAAGACAGTTTTTAAGTGAATTTTGCCCCATTTTACGACCTTTCTTGCCACACTTGCTAAGTGAATCACTGCAGTTGTTAATTTAGTAATATGGTTATTAAGTGAATCTGGCTTCCCCGTTGACTTTGCTTGTCAGAAGGTCCCGAAATTTGATCACATGACCCCAGGACACTGCAATGGTCATAAATACTTGCCGGTTGTCAAGTGGCCAAATTTTGATCCTATGATCATGGGGATGCTGCAATGGTCGTAAGTTTGAAAAACAGTCATAAGTCACTTTTTTCCAGTGCCATTCTAACTTTGAATGGTCGCTAAATGAATTATTGAAAGTCAAGGACTACCTGTGTCATTTATCAATAGGAAGAGTTAGAAGTGTATTTAGGGGTCACCGTATTTAAGCCCTACTGCAGGATCTACTAGAGCATCTCTGACATGACCATGCAGTCTCTGATGTAGAGGAGAACTCTCCACTTCATATGGCAGCCAGGTCCACTGGTTAATAATGTAGAGTTCAGGAAGTTAATTTAAACCTACTGTTTGTCCTGTAACAAGGAATAACTCCAACAAGTCCTCTCCTTCTCCTTCCTTAGAGAGGGCTGTAAAGCACTGTGAAGTGGTATAGAAGTCTACGTGCTATTGCTATTGTGCGTGACAGCCCTTCAGAAACTTGAAGATCACCACTCTCTTTTCTAGACTAAATATTTGCACGTCTCCAGTTATTTCTCATAACATTTTTTCCTGCCAGCTACTATGAGTGACTCAAGACCTTTTCTCCCAGCTAACCAGTCATGATGACATTACAGTGTTTTTCTTAATCCAGACAAGTTTATCCCACCTGCCTCCAGCAAGTAGAAACTGAAGTAGCCTCTCAAGTCCAAAAATAAATAATCCTCTCACCGATTTAAGAGACACTCCTGAGCAGTGAAAAGTGGTTCTTTGCAGCCCTCCAGAGCTTTTTCCAGCCTTGTTTTGAATGACAAAAGCACTTCAGTCTCCTTCACAATCTGGTCAAGTTTGTCATCCAACTGCTGCTTCCAGAATTTTATCTCCTCAAGTCTCTGTTCTGCAGAAGTGAGAATACTCAATCACCCCAAGGTAGAGGAAAGCAGCATCCAGGTCCAACAGCAGCTCAGGGCTTCATCCAAAAGGAGAATTTGATGATCACCCATAACAGACAATGTGGATGAAGCTCAAGTGAATGATGCCATCAATTCAAGGGCTGAGTTCACACAGTATTGAATTAAGCCATTTTCTGGGGTTGCGCAATATATTGAACCATAACCTACCGTAGTCAAAAAGTCTGGGTTTGCATTGCATGATGAGACACAAAATTCTAAAACTATAAACTGTATATTTTACGAATGTAGTTGTTACATCTTTACCTTACCTGCTTAGGCATCTTGGGTGGACATGTTAATCTCCATACATTGCAAGGGGTAATTGCTATATCTGCACATTTATCTCACAGCGCAGTATTTAAATTGGTTTAGAAGAGTGATGGACAACCAGAATCCTGCATGCACTTCCCCAAACCCATTTTTGCAGCCCAACAGTGTATTGCTAAAATGTGTTGACTAAATGGTACCCTCCAGCAGAATAATATAGTCTTTTTAAAAATGGACACTGTCAAATGGGCACGTTAACATATGTTTTTCCAGTTTAAACAACCTCCAACCCCTTCCTTTCCAGGGACAAAAAATTCATCCTTGCATCATTGTCATGGGACAACTACACATGCCTTCTGCGGCTCTTAAATGTTGGAAACAGGATGAAGAAACAAACACACGTTAATGTGACAGACACACCCCACAGATCAGGTCCCTTCAGCAGGCGTGGACAACCTCAGCTGGCATGCAGCCTCCGAGACTCCCTTTGAGGGTCCCTGGATCCCACAGCCATTCTAGTGTGGACAAGGCCAGATCTTTTTAATGATTTGTTTAAAAGATTTCTATGGCCACCCATCTGAAACAATTCTGGGTAGCCCACAACAGTAAAACCAGTAAAAATTAAAACTGAAACATAAAACAATCAAACTACAACAAGAACTTTGCAGCTTAATCATCCCCTGAGGATGTCGCATAGCAAGCTCCAATTACTCTCCTTCCAGACTTTCTATTTTGGAGAGAGGTTGTATGGTTCACAGGCAAAACTGATACCTTGTCTTACAGAAATTTACCATCCCCTTTGAAAGCTTCCAGTATCAAGCCAATTTCCCCATCTTGTTTTTTAATGCTTAAGATATCTGTTTTGCCCCTCAACCCCTCTGAAATAGGGTTCTTTTTTGGTCCATCCACTCCTGTACATAAAGATATCATTGCCCCATCTCCTGCACTCCTTACCCAGCAATTCCTTACCCTTTGAATTGAACTTATGAACAGTCCACACACTTACAGCTATAGCAGCATCCCCATACAAGCAATCAAAAAGTGGGCACTTGGCAACTGATATGTATTTACAACGGTTGCAGCAACCCAAGGTCATGTGATTGCCATCTGCAACCTTCCTCCCTGGCTTCCAACAAGCAAAGTCAATGGGCCCATCATAGTCACTTAATGACCGCATGATTCGCTTAACAATTGCAATGATTCACTGTGGCACAAAAGAATCATAAAATCAGGCTTCCGGATGGCAAGGTGTCGCCGGAGGCAGCCATTCTTAGGCTGTCAGCCCTGCGGCTCCGTAGAGCCGCCGAAAACAGCGTGATCAGCTGTTTCGGCGGCTCGGAAGCCCCCTCCTCGGGAGAAGAGGAGGGGGTGAGTGCTCAGGTAGGGGTAGAGCTCTCCGGGGCCGCCAGAACTTAAAGTTTTGGCAGCTGAAGGATTGAGCCCCCCCGAAGCCTGGGTATGCTCCGGACTGCGAGGCGCTTCTGCTCTGGGTTTTTTGGAGCAGAACAAGGTGTCCGCAACCATCCCTGCTAGCAAGAAAGAATTTTGGAGAACTTGGATGCAGGCAGAGCGATGCAGGAGATTCAGGTGAAAGTGGACTTTTGATCTTTAACTCAATGGATTTTGCTGAGCTAAAGTGAAAGTGCGTAGCAGACAATAGTGGGTGAAAATGGCGGCTACATCTTTGAAAGTTTTTAGAAGTGCCGGGGTTTCTCCGGTGCAGCAGTCTTCGTTGCGAGCTTTATTGCCCCCTGCACCCGTACCTGCATCAGCCCTCACAGTTAAAGATTTGCAGAATGTGATGCAAGAGATTATGGAAAAGCAATTGCAACAATTAGTTGAGATAATGGATGAAAAGATCATAGAGAAATTCACAGAACTAAGGGCAGACATCTTATCTGCATTTCAAGGCATGGCAATATGTATTGAGCGTTTGGACGAAAGAGTGGAGGATCTCAGTCAAAATAATACTAGATTAGAAGTAAAAATGACAGAAACTGAAAATGTGGTGGAAAAAATTGATTGTGATATGACCTTGGTACAGTATCATCAGATGGAGTTTGCCATGAGAATCAGAGGCTTAAAAGAAGATCCTAAAGAAAACCTGAAGAAAATAGTTTCTGAGGCTTTGGAAGGGGTGCTGGGGTGATCAGCAGATGAAATAATGGAAGATATATGTTAGAGATTAAACTTGATTTGGGTGACAATATTATATAATGGAGTAAAAGCACCTTTAAGGAGTTAAACGGCCTAAGGGTGTGGCTGTAATTATTCCACATAAAAGAGAGTTAGATGTTACATGTAGTTGCTCTTGTATATGTGTTTGATGTTAGTGTTTGGATACCTCTTGTTCTCTTGTTTGCTAACTTGATATTTATTCTCTCAAGAATCAACTGCTTGCTACAGTGTATATTGTTTTTGATATTGGTAAGCAGCTTTTGTATTTTGATACTATGTTTTTTATGGACTGACTTTTATGTGCATGATACTGGATTGATACTTGGACTATTTCTTACTGTGTTTCTTTTTGTTGTCTGAGTAAAAATAAGTTATAAAACTCGTGTTAGTGCATTACTGTTTGCCTAAAAGTCCCAGTACAACTTCCACTGTGTATTAATAATACTCTGTTAAACAAACCATTTTTTCAACAACATATTCTAACAATGGTTATGGGCCCAGATCCAGTGTGGTGCTGAGGACAGGCACAGTATTGTATTTATATTTCCTAACTGAGTTTTGAAATTCAGACAATGGCACAAGGACTATTCAATCCATTCTGCATTACCCGGCTTAATGGGTCAAACTACGTATCCTGGTCTACACAATGTAGTTTGCTATTACAAAATCAAGGTCTTTGGAAAATAGTCCATAATCCTCCTGATGTAACTGCCTGGGATCCAACTAATGAAGAAGATAACAAGAAGATTGTAGACTTCAATAAAGACAATGATAAGGCTTTATCTATTATTGGGCTAACATTAGGAGACCAACAGCTAGTCCATGTGCGTGGAGAAGAGTCTGCTGCTAAATGTTGGGCTAAGTTGAAAAAGATTTTTGTTCGGGACAGTGTTGGTGCTCATATAAATCTTACCAGAAAGCTATTTAGAGCTAGACTGGAAAAGAATGGCGATATGTTAGCTCACCTTAACTTTATAAAAGCAACTTTGTTGGAACTGCAAGAAAAAGAACTTATTTTCTCAGAGCTTCACCAGGTTTACATCATTTTATCATCATTGGATGAGAGCTACGATGCCTTTGTATCGTCCTTGGAGGTTTTGTCCAAAGAAGACCTAACTGTTTCTTCAATAACTGGAAGGTTGTTGGAAGAATCAAGATGTCGTATGGAGAGAAAACAGTTGAGAGAGCCATTGCAACAAGAAATAAAGAAGACTGAATCTGCTTATATTTTAAGGAAATGCTTTAATTGTGGGTTAAAGGGACATATTGCTAAGTTTTGTCAGAATAGTAATTGTCAGAGAAAGGAAAGCCATAGAAAGAATAAAAAGCTGATTAATGTAGCTGTAGCTAATAGAACTACTAATAACCACAATTGGTGGGTGGTAGATAGTGGAGCTACACACTGTATTTCAAAAATAAAAAGGGATTTTGAGAATATAAGGTCTAGTAAAAAATATATTTCTATGGCTAATGGCTGGAGAGTCAAGGTCTCTGGAGAGGGTAAGGTTTACTGTTCATTTTTAAAACAAAATTTGGAAATGCTATATGTTCCCAGATGTGATTATAATCTATTATCAGTTAAGGCATTATTGGAAGCAGGTTTTAAAGTTACTTTCCAAGGGGAGGAATGTCTTATTCAAAAGAATGAAGTGAACTTAATAGCTAATATGAAAGACGGTTTGTTTGTAATTAGCAATGATCCTATTATAATGGCTACTACTTGTACAAATCAAAAACCACATGATGAATGTATTCATTTATTACATAGAAGATTGAGTCATGTGAATTTTAATACACTAAAAAGAACTGTAGCTTTGTCTAATGGGTTTAAGTTAAAGGCTTGTAAGAAATATCTGCAGTGTAACGTATGTGGTAGAGAAAAGAGCAGGGCAGCACCAGCTAATAGGTTAGATGGATTTAAAACCACAACTCCATTAGAACTGGTATTTATGGATTTGATAGGTCCTATGAAACCCAGTTTAGGGGGTGCTTGCTACATATTAAATATTCTAGACCATTATAGCAGATATGGGTTCTGTTATCTCCTTACGTCAAAAACTGAAACTATACAAACAATATCTAATTGGCTCAAGTTTGTACAAAGGAAAACTCAGTTAAATGTAAAAACCATAATAACAGACAATGGAACTGAGTTTGTTAATAAACAGTTCAATGAGCTGTTAGTTTCAGAGGGAATAGAGCATAGACGTACAGCTCCTTATAGACCTCAGCATAATGCATTTGTTGAACGGAGGGGCCAAACATTGCAAGCTATGATTAGATCTATGATTGAAGATTCTGGTTTACCTGATAGCTTATGGGGAGAAGCAGCAAAATGTGCTAATCATATTTTAAACAATGTGGTTAGTTCAGCTACAGGTAAAATTCCTTATACCTTATGGTATAAGAGAAAACCAAATCTTAGTTATATTCACACATTTGGGACACCTGATTGGGTACATATTCCAAGTTCAATAAGAAATAAAGGAGAACATAGAGCTAAACAATTATTTTTTGTTGGCTATGAGTTAAACCATAAGTCTTATCGGTTCTGGGAGAAAGGTACTAAAAACATTTATTGTAGTTCTAGCGCTGTTTTTCAAGAACAGTCAGGCTGGGAAAGGGTAGAAGATATTGTATATATTCCTCAACAAGATTTAACTAACTCCTCAAATGAAAGTGATAAAGAAGAGGAGGAACCTGCTAGAGAGATCAAACAAGAACCACTGATAGTGGAGACAGGAGAGGAAGAAGATAATAATGTAAATGTACCTATAAGTCCAATAATTCTCAGAAGGTCTAACAGGGAAAGACGACAGCCTGATCGTTTTGAGGCAGGTTTAATTTGTCAAATAGACATTGAACCTTCTAATGTTGAAGAAATAAAAATGTATCCTGAGAATGAAAGAAAGAATTGGAAAGTAGCTATGGATAAAGAAATAAAATCTTTGCAAGATCTTAATGTTTATCAAGAGGTTAAAATACCTAAAACAGAAAAGTTAATTGGATGTAAATGGGTTTTTAAACTGAAAGAAAGTGTTACAGGAGAGGTAATACATAAAGCAAGATTAGTTGCTCAAGGATTTGCACAGAATAATAGTGATTATGATGAAGTATTTTCCCCAACGTTAAGAGCTTCCACTCTTAGGGCTGCTTTAGTTTGGGCAGCAAATAAGAATTATAGTATAAAACATGTAGATATTGAAACTGCTTATTTGCATGCAACATTAAACCATGATATATATATGAAAGTTCCATCAGGAATAGAAAGTAAGGTAGGGTACTGTTGGAAACTGAATAAGAGTTTGTATGGTTTAAAACAGTCAGGTTATGAGTGGAATAGATGTTTAGTAAAAGAGTTAAATAGTTTGGGATTTAAAGCTAGTATTGCAGATCCTTGTTTATTTATAAAACAGCAAAATAGTGAATTATCATTGTTATTATTATTCACTGATGATATTGCTATTATAGCAAAAGATGAAACAGAAACTGAAAGAATAATTTCAGGGTTAAAAAGAAAATTTAGAGTAAAAGATCTAGGAGCTATTAGTCATTATCTAGGGCTGGATATTGTCAGGACTAGTAAAGGATTTAAACTGTCTCAAGCTAAGAAAATTAATGGTTTGCTGAAACGTTATAATATGGAAAACTGTAAACCAGTAAAAACACCTATGGTTCAAGGTTTTGAGAGTTCAGCAGATAACAGCAATGTCTTTGATAAAAAGATATATCAATCATTAATAGGCAGCTTGATGTATTTATGTAACTGGTCAAGACCTGACATAGCATTTACAGTTAATCATTTAGCTAGATATTGTGAGAATCCTACAACCAGATGTTGGCAAGGTGCGAAAAGAGTTTTAAGATATTTGAAGCACACCATACATTATTCTCTATATCTAGAGCCAACAAAGGAATTGGAACTAAAAGCATTTGCAGATGCTAGTTTTGCATCTGATACTGTAACCAGGAAATCCACTTCAGGATTGGTTGTATTATTGGGAAACGCTTTAGTAGGATGGAGGTCTAACAGACAGAAGCATATAAGCTTATCAACAACTGAATCCGAATTTTCTTGTTTATCTTTATTATGTACTGAGCTATTGGTATGGAAACAATTATTGTTTGATATGGGTTTAAATTGTAATGAACCAATAAAAGTGTATGAAGACAATCAAGCAGCTATAAAATTAGCAACTAATGCTGCAGTGAAAACTAGATCAAAACATACGGATCTACGGTATCTAAATGTCAGACAATGTGTTAAAGATAATTTGATTAAACTGGAATATTGTGCAACTGAAGATAATATTGCTGACCAGTTTACTAAAGCTCAGGGTGCTATAAAGCATAAATCTGTTTGTGATATGTGTAATTTGAGATTGTAAAAATATATGTATAATATGCCACCCAAAAGGGGAGATTGTTAGAGATTAAACTTGATTTGGGTGACAATATTATATAATGGAGTAAAAGCACCTTTAAGGAGTTAAACGGCCTAAGGGTGTGGCTGTAATTATTCCACATAAAAGAGAGTTAGATGTTACATGTAGTTGCTCTTGTATATGTGTTTGATGTTAGTGTTTGGATACCTCTTGTTCTCTTGTTTGCTAACTTGATATTTATTCTCTCAAGAATCAACTGCTTGCTACAGTGTATATTGTTTTTGATATTGGTAAGCAGCTTTTGTATTTTGATACTATGTTTTTTATGGACTGACTTTTATGTGCATGATACTGGATTGATACTTGGACTATTTCTTACTGTGTTTCTTTTTGTTGTCTGAGTAAAAATAAGTTATAAAACTCGTGTTAGTGCATTACTGTTTGCCTAAAAGTCCCAGTACAACTTCCACTGTGTATTAATAATACTCTGTTAAACAAACCATTTTTTCAACAACATATTCTAACAATATAGATAAAATTTTCCGTGTTAATTCGTGGATTGCAAGACAAAGGAAATTACCCAGAGATGTGGTGGTTTATTTTACAAAGAGAGCGATTAGAAATGAGGTTATTCAAGCCTCCTACAATACTGAATTCTTGATTTTAAAAGAGATCCCTCCAAGAATCTTAAGTAGAAGGAAGAAATTTGCTTTTTTGGCACAAGAATTAAGACGACGTGATATCAAGTATAGATGGGAGATACCAGTGGGGACTGTAGTCAAGAAATTAAAAGACGCTTGCTCCTAGGGAGGAAAGCCATGGCAAATCTAGACAGCACACTAAAAAGCAGAGACATCACCCTGTCAACAAAAGTGCGTATAGTCAAGGCTATGGTCTTCCCAGTTGCAATGTATGGCACTGAAAGTTGGACCATAAGAAAGGCTGAGCGCCAAAGAATTGAGGCCTTTGAACTCTGGTGCTGGAGAAGACTCCTGCGAGTCCCTTGGACTGCAAGGCGATCAAACCGGTCAGTCCTAGAGGAGATCAACCCTGACTGCTCTTTAGAAGGCCAGATCCTGAAGCTAAAACTCAAATACTTTGGCCACCTAATGAGGAGGAAGGACTCACTGGAGAAGAGCCTAATGCTGGGAAAGATTGAGGGCAATAGAAGAAGGGGACGACAGAGAATGAGGTGGCTGGATGGAGTCACTGAAGCAGTAGGCGTGAGCTTAACTGGACTCCAGAAGATGGTAGAGGACAGGAAGGCCTGGAGGAACATTGTCCATAGGGTCGCGATGGGTCGGACACGACTTCGCAACTAACAACAACACCAGTGGGTATGGTGGTGACCTATGAAGGTATGAGACATCGTCTTACTACGGTGATTCAGGCATGTGATTTTTACAGTAATGTTTTAAAAGCAGCCCCCTTACCACTTTTGGAATCTACAAAGAAGAAAGGTGAGGGAGAGTCTCAACGATACAGAGAGAATTTACAAGGTGCTGAAGGAACAATGCAGACAGATGAGAAAGTTACAGGAGTGGATCAAGTTTCAGTATCATTGGAGGCCAGAAATTGGAGGAGGCGTGCTGCTTCTAGACGGATGAGACGAACTTGAAGATTTAGTTGTAGAACTGAAGGAAATAATAATGTAATAAGGATCATAAAAGGTGGTTTTAGAAGAGTAAACGGGAATTGAAATTGTTAAAAGGGTTAAATATTTGGGGATATATTTTTCACCCTCAAATGTAGAGTTATATAAAATAATTATGTTTTGTAATATTTTATGTTGTTTTAATTTTAAAATAATTATGAAAACTTAATTGGGAAGAATTGTAGTAATGCTTATTGAAATTTTGAAGGTCATGACTTGTTATTTGGTTGGTATGTATATCTATTGTGTGATAAGAAGGTGGATAATGTGTTTAAGGTATATATTTTAAAACACGCTCTGTTGCGAGTTTGGGAAAAAGTATAGATGCAAGCTAATTGGTAAGTTACTTTCAAGGGCAATAATGAAATACGTAATAGAAAATACAAAAATGATGTGATTACATATAAGAAAATTTTAAGTTTGGAAAGGAATGTATGGTATTTGAAGCTGCATAATATTTTAAGGGGTTTTAGTATGAAAAATTACAGACCAGGTGGAAAGATTAGAAAATTGATTTTTTAATGATTGATGTAAATTTGTTTTGTCTGTAATTGTTCTTATTGGGTATTTTTTATTGATATTACTGTCATGGATATCCGGATGTTGAATTTGATTACGGCAGTAAAATTTTTAGTAGGGCAATATTGGAAGAAGGCAGAACTGCCGATTATAGAAGAATGGATTGTAAGAGTTCTCAACTTGGAGGATATGGCAAAGATTTTAGTGTATTTGAAAGACTATTTGCAACAGAGAAATACTAAAGAGTGTTATCCAGCATTTGAATAATTATTGATGTGATATTTATACTGTTTGGAGTTAACTTATAAGAGTTAAAGTGTGATAGTTTTAATAGTTTATGATTGTTTGTATTCTTATACCCTGTACTTAGCTCTGGGAAGTTGGGGAGGGGGGAGGGGGGAGGGGTTGGGGAGGGTTGGGGAGTGGGAAGGGGGTGGGGTGGGGTTTGTTAAAAATAAAATGTATTGTAAAACTCTTTAATAAAAAAAAATAATCATAAAATCAGGCACAATTCATTTAACAATTGCCTTACCAAATTGGAAATTCTGGTTCCAAATATGGTGGTAGGTTGAAGACTACCTGTATTTTCTGGTTGTGTATACTACAATCACAAACAAACAAATTACCCACAAGATACTAACACCCCCCCCACACACACACACACCGGCAATAATGAAATTTAAAACAAAGCTTTGCATGTTGTACAAATACAGATCTTTAACTGACTTGGTTCAAGGATCTTATGCAAACCCAGCCACCCGCTTTCAAACTCATGTACACATGCGTCCATATAAATGCATTAAAAGCATCCATCACCTATTCTCTTGTTGACATCACTCTGAGTCTTCTGAGTGGTTCTCTCAATTTCATCTAGCAACCGCTGGCTCTCATCTACCAAGCGTTCCGAACGAGACCGCTGGGCCTCGGCACTACTGTATTGGACCTTGTTAGCAATGTGCCATTCGGGGGGCAGAAACCTAGGGGGTGCTTGTATCAACTTGGCCATTATGGCATCCAGAAGACCCTGGGAAGGGAACAGAAGTTAAGTGAACACTTGGAAATAAAACTGGAAAACAACAACAAAAGTTTAATAGCAGGGAGAATAAACAGAAGTTGATTTTTAAAAAGGTGTGTTCCCTAAAAAAACCCTAAAGGGTCTCCTTCCCCTTCAGCAAGAAGCAGTAAGGCTATAGTTTTATTTCAAAATTATTACAATGGAATGTATATCTTCACAATTCTCCATATCTGGGTATTTATTTCATTTCAATAGCTGTCCATCTCAACAAGTGACTCTGAGTGGTGAACAGTCTTAAAATACATTAAAACAATTCCAATCACAAATTTAAAGTACACAGTAGCTGAGGAAAATACCACAACCTACAATCATTAGCACAGCCAGAAGATAGGATTCTTCACACAGACAGGGTCCCAGCCCTGAGCACATTTAATGCTTCTTGATTTATACTGCTCAAAAAAATAAAGGGAACAGAAAATAAGACATCCTGCTGTTAAATACAGTACATTGTGTTGTTTAAGTGTTTCCTTTATTTTTTTGAGCAGTATATTTAAAATGCTGAACTAGGCCACCCTCTGAACATTTCATGTATTCCATTCATGCTGCTTTCTGCTCAGAAGGACATCCTCCAAGGATCAGCACTGAGAAAGATCATATAGTTTTACATAACCAAATAGCTCCGTGGATTCATCCAGAAAAGATGGCTACCCAGATCCAAAAGTCCTTGAATGCTAAAACAAATTGTTTTGCTCAGTTTCTTAAGTTATAGGAAACATTAAGAAGACAGAAATACATGAAAAGAAAATGAATATTTTAAAAAATATTTAAAATACTGTTTAAAAAAAACCATTTGGTCTAGCAGTTAAGGTACCAGGGTAGAAACTGGGAGACCATGAGTTCTAGTCCTACCTTAAGGCATGAAGGCTGGCTGGCTACTTTGGGCCAATCACTTTCTCAGCCCAATCCACCTCACAGGGTTGTTGTTGTGAGGAAAACAGGAGGAAGAAGGAATATTAGGTATGTTTGCAACCTTGAGTTATTTTTAAAAATGTATTCAGTCAGAGACATAAAAGCCTCACATCAGATTGAAGAGGAAGAAACTAACCCCTGGAAATAAGCTAGTAAGGGCAGGACACCACTGCCTTAAGCCAGAAATACAAGAACTGATAGACTTCCAATGCATTTTTCCCAAGTTCAGTACGGTAGCAGCTTCTTGCAAAATCCCCAGAAAGGAAGGGAACTGCTCCGAATCTTACGTGCATGAGGATCTTGTTATATATTCATTATCCCTATGATTTACAGAGCTGGCCGTCCCATGCAAGCCTGGCTACCCACTCTTTGGCGGTGCTCTCCACAGCAGCTCCTCCGTTCGCGAGTTCGAATTGGGGCGTAGGAAAGCGGAAAAGCAGGCACAACAAACCTGTTTCCATGGAAATAGGGCGACGCCTCCTATAGCAACGTGGCAGGCGCTGTAGAACGGAGCCGTGATTGGCTGCTGCTCTCTATCAACCCGTAGGAAAAAAATGAATGAATGAATAAATCAACAGCGGCGCGAGATCAAGGTATTTGAATACGCAAATCCTTATAGTAAATACCTGATCCTGTCGGCAGCAATTTTAACACTAATGAATCGAACGTTTAGCCCTGGGTGGGTTGATTCGCTGTAGAGATGCAGATAGTGGTGAAGGGCGCAAACCCTGCAGCGCAGAAAGCTGAGGAATCCTTTTGTCTGATCTCGCCTTTGATGCGACGGACAAGCAGATTTGCAAGTAGGATTGACACGTCTGGCTGCAAAAATCCGGACGGCCAATAGATTTCCAGCGAAGAGACTCAGAAACTCTTCGCTGTCATACTCCGGATCTTTGCAGCAGCCCGAAAAAAAAGAGAGACTTCCGGAGACTAGGATTCTCGACATTTCCTTAATTTTGAAGTGTGATTTTATCTTGACCTCTCCTCGTTCTTCTGTCAGGAATATTAGGGCCTCCTCTCTTCAGAGATTTTATTTCCAAAAATGTTTACTTACTTCAACAACCTTTGCTTCGTTTGGTTACTAGGTTAATCCGTATTTTATATTTATACACTTAAATGAATTGCATACAGACAAGTGACTAGTTTGAAGATCAAGCTAACAATCATCAGGTTTGGCATATTGTGTGAATGTAATTCCTTGTCTTTAAGTGACTTGATTAAGCTTCACCCAAATAGGTGTCTGATAACATCCACAATTAGACTGGTTGCAGAGTAGTTTGAGACCGAAGTTAACAAGCGTGGGACTCGCGCCACACTTAGCCAACATGTGATTGGCTAACTCGTGGTTCTATCAACGAAACAGACAATGAAAAACGCGGGCTGATGGGTCTTTTCCAATCAGATAGCATCATTTAGCTCGATAGACAATTGGTAGATTGATGCCATCAATCAGAATAGAGCCGGAAGAGACCTTGGAGGTCTTCTAGTCCAGCCCCCTGCTCAAGCAGGAGACTCTTTCCAGAAGTGTGAATTTTTAAAATAACATTTCTCTTCCCCCATCCATGAAGTCTAGAAAGGGCGCAAACTTCACCCACTCACAAGGATCAGCCATTCTAATGCTTAGGATATTACATTACCTGACTCCACTCTTTTGATTTGTCATCTTTACTATGAATTAGTTTGTAAGTTCATGCATTTTGCTCCCAAGAATAAAATAAGGACCAAACACAAAGCTGCCTTTATTTTATTTGTTTTATAGTGGCCATCTGTACAGCCCCAAGGTAGGAAACTGCTCTGAGCAAGCTATTGACTGCAGGGAAATACCTTGGAAAGAAGTTGATGGGGGTCTGCAGTGGCAGAGTTGTGTGGAGCAGACAGCTAAAAAGCACAAATTCATCCCAAAACACACATATGCTTATTCCTGCTGCTTCAGGATAGCCAAATGGCTATGATTACATAGATGCCTGTAAAAGCCAGTATGACATCTCACATGAGCCATTGACATCATACAAATGGTACAAATTCCATAATTTGTCAGTCATGTCCGATTTGTATTTTCTTTACTTGAATAAAGTCTTCACTTATGACATAATTGCCCTGCTCCAAACATACACAAGTGTACATGACCAAACATCGTAGATGAAGCTACATTAGATAGAATGTGGTTTATTGTGTTCTTGGATCTCTGCTGTTCTTACATTTTGTGTGAATCAGGCCACCAACCTAAGCCACAATTTGGTTTCTCCATGCAAAAGAGGCTATGTGAACCCAGCAATTGGATTTTGTTCATCTGGTTTTTGTGTTTAAAAAAATTGCACGACTCTAGGATTCACGTCACACAACACAGTTAACTGGATCAAGAAGAAATTAAAATGTTATGCAAGTAGCTTATCTAATCAGTGATGGGTTTGGATAAGTTTCAGCCCAAATCCAAAGGATGTTTGAGACAAAGTTAATTTCCCCATAGTACAAAACTAATTATTTATCTCTTAACAAGTAGCCAGCTGGGTCAGTCATACATTACAAAGAAGCTGATGCTGGTACTAGGCAACTTGCTTTCATGCAAAATCTTGTATAATACTTGAGACCATTTTCAAAATAGCCTCAAGATGTGAAAAGCAATCCCCAAACTGTGATTAGAAGTGTGCTACACCTTAGCTGCCTGTTTCTCCAATGGTGTGGTTTAAGTGCAATGTAACTTAGTGGGTTAGGACACTGAGCTTGTCGACCAGGTCGGCAGTTTGGCGGGTCGAATCCCGAGTGCCGCATAGCAGAGTGAGCGCTGGTTACTCGTCCCAGCTTCTGCCAACCTAGCAGTTCGAAAGCATGTAAAAATGCAAGTAGAAAAATAGGGACCACTACAGTGGGAAGGTAACAGCATTCTGTGCGCCTTTGGCGTCTAGTCATGCCGGCCACGACCACGGAGACGTCCTCGGACAAGCGCTGGCTCTTCGGCTTTGAAACGGAGATGAGCACTGGCTCCTAGAGTTGGAAACGACTAGCACGCATGTGCGGGGGAACCTTTACCTTTACCTAACTTCCTATGGGTGGACGTAAACACTTTTCCTGGCCCAGGCTAATCTGAACCATGACTCCATTTTAGCCAGGTTAGTTTGGGAAGATCTGGAGCCTCTTCCTTATTTTACTGAGCACAATTCTCACACATTAGCAGAGCAAATGCTCTGGTAAATCTTTCCAATCTGGTACCGTCCAGAATTCTCATGTCAGCGTGCACCAGGACTGATGTATCTGGCACCAGTTACTTCAGATATTTTGGACAAATATTTTGGACTCAAAGGTGCTCTTGCTGTAATCAGTTTCCTTTCTGGCAATCACCGCCTGGGAGTCTGATGTATATCATAAAGAGCAAATTCTCCTCATTCCTTCGAGACCAGAAGACTAAGGTATGCAAGTATTGTGCAGAATTTCAACTATCTGCCCATAAGAGTCTTTCCAAACAGTCCCTGTGCATCACCATAGCTATTTGGAGTAAGTATTCTTGCTCTGTTGCAGGAGTGAGCAACCTCAGAACTCAGGGTTATGCACCCCCCTAACTCTATTTTCTGCCTCCCCCAGAGCCCGCTCCTACTACATCATAATGTACACCTATAACAGGTTTAATGTAGTTTTTTTTAAAAAAAATAAACTCCTCCCCACAACTAGGAAAAATAATACAGAAGTTCTCCTCCAGCCAGATTGCCTCACTGCACCTTTCTTTATGGCCTTTCTGCCTCATTGTCCCTTTCTTTGTTGCCTTTTTCTGCACCTTTCATGTGGACTTTCTTTTCCCTAAATGCTAAATCTGATAACCTTCACACGGTTGCCAATGCCTGCTCCAGTATCAGATAATATCGCCTGACTGGGTCCGATTCAGGATTCAGCCTGCAGCTTTCAGCTGACAGATTAACACATACTGGGGAAAAGTAATGCTGGAGCAAATTGTGATGAAGTGTCAGTTGTGGTCATGCCTGTTAATATACTCCATTATTGCAAGAGCGTTTTTTTAAATGTACAAACAAGTCTTTTGGTTTGAAGGAAAACGGGTTTCAATACTGCAGCCTTTGGAAACAGGCTGAGTTCTACAAGTATTCAAGAAGCCCCCGTGATCAAGAGAATTTGCACATTAGCCTTCAAACTATCCACACTGGAATCTGTCTCTAGGTCTTAATCTATCCCAGAAATTCCAGAGCATAAGGAAGTGGAATCAGGAAAAAGAAAGGGGATATAATACAAAGCAACTAATAGCACAGCTGTCTACAAATGATAGACATAGCATTTAGACTTTTGAGAGACATCTACAGAAGGAAGACAGGGAGAAGGAGAGGAGATCATGCTTGAATTATCCTTCTAGGTCAATTTGGTCAAGTCAGCTTGCACATACAGTTAAAAGAAAATTCTTGGAACAAGAATCTCTATTCACAGCTGCTTAGAGAAAACAAGGAAGGAACTTCTGGCCCTTTATCTTTTTTCAGCAAGAGCTCTAGCTGCCCAGGAATCTTGACTGTTTTTAACTTTCCTTTTTCTTTGGCTTGTGGCTGTGTCCAGCAGCCTGGGACTTCCCTCGGCAGGGATGGCAAGCAGCTGTATAGCAGCACCAAACATTAGCACAAAAGCAGTTGTGGAGCAGTCCCATTCTAAGAGTCATGGCCTTCCTGGATTCACTCAAAGCGCCGAAGATGGTTGTAGAGAGACTGCACATATGTGAAGACACACATGGGGTCTGGTTTGCGGCCCATCAGCATCATGTCCTCCACTTCAATCAAGCGGTCACAGTTGGCCATTTTTCTACAAAGGGAAGCAAGGCATCGGATTTAGAAAGCAAGGCAATTTAGAAAAATTGGGAACTGGGAAAATGAAGGAAAACTATCATTCAAGGGGACAAGTACCAACCCACTATCTTACAAAACTTTACTCAAAAATAATTTCCTCATATTTTTTTCATTATCAGACAAGGATGATGTAAAAGGGTAGCCTTCCTAACCGAGGAAAGCTAAGAGCTCTGTGCAATTAATAAAATTCTGCAGCAGAATCTGCAGCAGGCAACTTATGACAGTAGCACCCTACTTACTCAGCTGTTGTGAATGCCAGTTCAAAGTTCTCCTTGCGCTTGGTGGGGTCCAATGTGTGGTAATCAAATGCTTCGGGGAAGAAGGAGTGCACCAGTGCACAGAAAGCCATCCCATCATTCCAGCTAGAGGAGAAATTCTGCAGATCTATATGCTGGGGGCGGGTGGGGGAAGAGTAGGGCGGCAGAAAAGAAGGAGGAGAAGGCAAGTACTGTAATTCAGGAGAAGGATCTGACACAGTTGGGGTAGAGAAGCCTGAATTTAAGTATCGGCGAGGAACCAGAAGTTGTATTATGGTACTTCATATGGGTTCACAAAGTGAAACAGTGAAGAAGGGGGGAGGAATTACAGAATTCCTTACCTACCTTGTAGCCAATAGTTTTGGACCGGCACCAGTCCAAGAGGATTTGCTTGATGCTGCTGGCACTGGCAACTGCAAAACTCTGGGATCTCTTGAGTTTGGTCCGGCCCACACTCTTCCCCCTGCACAACGAGGGACACAAAGAGAAGAGATTGCTACTGTTATCTAGAGAGGTAGTATTTTAAATGGAAAAAAACCAGCTCCTTCAACCTGTACCCAGAATTTTCCTATTTCATCATAGAGGAGCTGTCAGAGGTAGAATATTGGAATATTGTCATCCTGTGTATATGATGAACACCAGCAATCTGAAGGAACATTAGCTTTTACCTTCCCATTCAAATCCCTTCTCTCCTATTCAACTCCTCCACTGAACTGGCATAAGTAAAACAAATTTTAAGACCTTTTTTCCTGCATGCTGGTTAGAGAACATTGCAATGATTTGTGCGGTTTTGCGTCAGCTAAATATGCTGCCTTAGTGAACTGCTGAAACTAAAGGAGAAACTATACTTATATTGAGGATCAACCAGTTTTGCATTTTTCTTAAATCGTTGTGTTTTTACCAGAACAGAACTTCTGGTACAGCCTTGTGCTGCAGACAAACAAGTGCAAACCATTAGGCTAGAAACTGTGACCTGATTTAAGGCAGCTGTTTTTAGACAACCTCCGGGCCTTCCCTGAACCAACTCTCTAAAAGTTGAACGGGACCCAACGTACTTTCCAGTATCCTGCTCGAACTTCTCAAAGAGTGCTCTTCTAGATTGAGTTTCTGAGGTCCGGGGCAGGGTCTGAGATCTCACCAGCTCCCTTCGCTTTTCCACTTGTCGATGGACTGAAGAAGGTGGAGAGTGGGACTTTGAAGCCTGGGTTTGTTGGCTTGTGGTGACACTGCCCCCCCCAAAAAAGAGAGAAAATACACTTCAAAAGAACACAGTTGCAAAGGATGACCTATTGGATTCTCCAAAAGGGATGAAATACAATAGCTGGATTCATATAGTATGCTACATCAGGCCCTCTACATATTCTTCACACAATTTGGATCAGTAGGCATATCTGAAATTTGAAGACCATGACACGGGCACTCTCAAAACACAGCAGTCAGGGAAGATATGCATAGTTAAAACAAAAAACCAATGACCACTTACCAAAGGCTGAAGTTGCACCTAAATAGGCTGCAGCTCCTATCATTTTTATTTTCTGTTACTATTTATTTCTATGCAGGGCCCAGAGGCACTTTTGGAAATAAAGTTTATGCTTGGGGGTGGAGCTTTGTTCTATAACATACTGTCTTCCCATTTATATTTTTCCCAATTAAAAAAAAACTGTGCTAAACTCAGTTCCTACTTTATGGCTTAATATGATGTGAGAACCCATCCAAATATAGTTTAGTTAATAAGCCCTGATTAAACAAACCAAACCAATGAGCCTTTCCCCACTGGCCATAACCGCAGCACGAACATTTCTAGGCTCATAACATTTTCAGTTAGTAAAAACAGAGGGCAAATGACAACATGGGCACAAGGATGCAATCATACAAACTTTATGAACTTGGACACTGGTAAACAAGTATGGAACAGTGGCATTGCATGTGACGTTACCACACCTGTGTTGTCAGTGTAGTTTCATTTTGGTGCATAAAGGTTGGGGACCTATGCTTTAACACCACCCATGGACATCTTCAGGATGTGTAAAATCTATAAGGCTCATCAACTTGGTGGGAAGTGAAGAGTACTGCAATGACTGGAAACAGTGCAAGAAAAGGGAAGAATATGGCATAATAGGAAATGGGAACAAGACATTTCATAGTGGTACAAATTTTCCACAGGTAAGCAGTGGGGAAAGACCCAATGTCTATTCCACCCAACAGTATGTCCATGCTGTGCCCCTATTACAATAAAATCCAAAGAGTAAGATACTTGCAAATCCAAGTATGTTCACCTTTCACTAGATTGGCTTCCATAGTTTACAGTCGATGTGGATTTTGTCCCCGAAGAAAATTTATCTGCACAAAAAATTAAATAAAGAAATTGGCTCTCTTCCAAATCATTCTCCTACAGCATTTGTTTTTGAGGGGGTGGGTGGAATGCCTGACTCTAAATGTGTGCGGGGAGGGGCGGGATGGAATCATGCTCTGAATAGAGAAGAGGTTGGAATCTGCAATTCACTGGTGCTGATGATCGATCCATCAATGTCATCCAAGAGGAATTCTTTACTATATAGATTTCACCATTGGATTACAAACCCAGGAAAGGTAAACTGGTCTTAATCTGGATCAGGATATAAAGTTCTCTGATAATTTTCTTAGGCTTGCTTATATTATTAAGATTAAGTATAAATGCATCAAAATCTCCTAAAAATTAGATTCAGATTTTTATTGGTCACCATGCAAACACTTGACCCTGCTGGACTACATCAAAAACTCTCTAGTTCAGCATGTTTAGGACTTAAAAATGATTATAAATCAGTGCTTTGAACTCTGGATAAGCACTGAACCTCCCTACTAATTAAAGTAGCCACATCATTTTCAGATACCAGTCTGAATTTGAAAAAAAGATGGGCCTAAAAAATTGATCCACTTAAAAAAAGTCCTTAAAGCAGCAGCAGCTTTTTTTCCAGATTTATATGGAAGCCTAAAAAAACCCAAGCCTATTACAAAGAATAACAGAAAGGTGCTGTGCTCATTTTCACAAGGTCTGAAGCAGTCCACCTAAATCAATTTTTGAATTATGCAGAGTCCTATTATTTCTCACAGTGGCTATTGAGGCATCTCTCTCAGTGGCATCTGGAGTTGGAGTGGGTGTAGAAGGCAGAGGGGAGTTAATCATGTCAAAATAGTAGGACTGACAGCAGATTGGAGCCCTATCTGTTTTTCCAAATATGCAATGCGCACAACGCATGATAAATAGAGGCAAGTCTTCAATTGTCCTGTTGCATCCACTTTGACATTGTGGAATCCGTGGCAGACATCCATGTCTGGGATCAAAGCCCATCTGTGGACCATTAAGGCAGAAGCTCCATATTCAGCTGATGACACTATAAGCACTATGTGTTGAAATCAGCAAGATGCCAGTGTTATGATGAAGAGCAGCCCATGTCTTCACCATGCACCAAAAGGATTTACCCACTTGCTAATTTTGATGACGAAAACAGCATTGGGCTGTCACGCTGCAAACTCCACCCCTTTTGTTTGTGCGTCATGATATCACACAATGCACAAATCAAAGGGACACAGCTTGATTCAGAAGAGCATGGACTATTTTTATCATTTTCATCAAATCCTCTGATCTTGTGGACACCTCTGCTTCCCCTCTAATCAACCTATCTGGTTTCTACACAGTTTCTAGTCCCAAAGTTCTTCATCTTTCAGTGAGGGGTGCATGTTCTTCAGCCAAACATCTGCCTGATACAAATGTCAGTCAGACAGCATTTGCATTTTTTTCTAATTTTATTGTTAAACCTCTGTGCCGCCTATCTCACTGAGGTGACTCTAGGCGGCCTACAGTCATACAATTAAAATACCGTATAAAGCATTAAAACAATAAATAAGAAAAATGCATTTAAATTTCAGATATTTGAGGGTAAATGCATGGAACCTGAATGTGGAGGTCTTTGGAAACCTATTTATTGTGTCAATTTTTCCATACCATAGTACAATAGTACAGAAAAGTATTATTCAAACATAGGAAAATATATGCAAACCCATTTGCCAACCTGAGGTAAAGGAAGCATTTGTTGTCCTCACTGAACTCACATTCCAGTTCTTCGCAGTGCTCAGGGTTGAACTGCTAGCACCTTTTATATCTTTTTTTAAAAAAACCAAAGAATAAAAAATGTTATTTTTTTTAATGGAGAGAAGAAGAAAACCAGATTAGACCATTAACCCATCAAGCCACGTTAGGTCCCTCCTATCAAAAGGCTACATTCCAACAAGTCAGCATTTGCCCAACAGCCCATTTGATTAGCATGAGATTCTATGTTAGTGTGCAAACCCAGAAAATGATTTAACTTTGTAACCAAGTTAAATATATTGTGGGAATGCATTCAGTGAGAGAGAAAACTTTCCAGAACAAAGCCACACTTCTCTGATGTTTTTATTTTTTTATTTTTTAAAAAAAGAACCAGCCCATTTTTTATATACAAGAAAGCTATCACCACTAAAACCCAAAATATGCACACCCAATTAAAATGCTAACACCACTAAGCCTCACTCAAAACAAACATTTCCCCACAGGTTTAGCTCTAACATCTTTTTGAAAAGATGTGTGTAAAAACTTGCACCAGAAATGGTCCTTTGAGGAATGGATGCAATGGGACACTCCTGGGTTACTGATGAAGACCACTTCCAGTAATTCCATCATATTTGGAGTCTTGTAGAGAACCTCTCTGCTATTCATTAAAGAAGGCACAGCTTTTTTTCAGGGGTTCCGCAGAACCCTGAATGAAAGTGCTGCCACTTTAAAAGTTGACTTACCATATGATTAGTTTCTTAGGACATGAAGAAAAGAGAATGGCTTTAATGAGCAGCGGAGAGGCACTGTATTCTTGTGAAGTTCAAAGCATTTCTTCCACACCATTTCCAAAAGGTGCATAGC
Source organism: Vipera berus (assembly GCF_964194415.1). Taxonomy (NCBI): domain Eukaryota; kingdom Metazoa; phylum Chordata; class Lepidosauria; order Squamata; family Viperidae; genus Vipera; species Vipera berus. The sequence goes on along the minus strand of NC_138202.1, from coordinate 338,259,780 downwards.
ACTAATAGGTACCTTTGCACAGCTAGACTTGCAGAAGTGGGGATTATTTTATTCAAGTCATCCACTATTTTACCTGATTGAATCAATGTTTTGGACACAGCCTCATTATGAGCATCGCTCTGCTGCCCACTGGGAGAGTTTGGCCCAATTGACTGTCCAACAGTTTCTCCTGAAAATGTTTCTGATACTCTGGTTACTGCAGTAACAGGCTGGTGGGGCATCCGCGAAGACATGGCTGGAGCATGTGCCTCAAGAGGAGAATCTGAAAAGTGAAGAGAAGAGTATTTCTTGGCTGAGCCTAGCCAGGGCTAGTGAGGAAAAGAGCAAAACGATGTTGGGATCATTTTTTTAAATTAAAATTCTACATTGTCTTTTATTTTCCAGGGAGTTCTTCTTTCTAAATACTATTTTTCTTAGAATAATATCATTCTGGGTGAGATTCAAGGTACTGGTAATGGTGTTTAAGGCCCTACATGGCATGGGTCCGGAGTACCTTAGGGAACACCTGCTGCCGGCATCAACTTCCCTCCGCCCTGTGCGTTCCCACAGAGAGGGCCTCCTCAGGGTGCCACCGATCAGAGAATGTCGATTGGTGGCCCCCAGGGGGAGGTCCTTCTCTGTGGGCGCCCCGGAGCTATGGAATCGGTTACCGGTTGAGCTCCGGATGGCGCCCGACCTTCACTCCTTCCGTCGCGATCTAAAGACATTCTTGTTTGAACAAGCCGGCCTGGCCTGATGGGGGATGGGTGGGGTTTTTTACTGTTTTTTAATATTTGTATTTACTGTTTTTAGTGGGCACATGTTTAATCCTTTTTAACTTTTGTATTTTTGTATTTTTATATATTTGCCCTGTTCACCGCCCTGAGTCCTCTGGGAGAAGGGCGGTATATAAATAAATATTATTATTATTATTATTATTATTATTATTATTATTATTATTATTATTATTATTATTATTATTATTATTATTATTATTATTTAAGGAAAGTTCAAATGCCACAAATATGAGCTTCCTTTAAGCAGAGTTAAGCAAATGACAGCTCAGTCCAAATGGCCAAGTAATTGCCTTATTACAGCATACAAACAACAAGAAACCAATCTCCAACTTTTATCTGACTGTACAATCTCATAAGTTCCATTTGCAAGACAGTGTTGTTTCTCTGGGTCATATATGTGTATGTATGTGGGTATATGCATAATTTTTTGGTCATATTTATGCAGTGTATATTGGAGGTGGTTACCCTTTGAGAGCTGTATGCAATGAAATCTCATTTTAATGTATGCTGATTAGTGTACATTTAAAGTGACAATAAAATTATTATTCTATTATAAAAAAGTTATTCTATTTTGAGGTTATTGGAGTATGTTCCAATGTGGAACCAAGAAAATCTATGCTTTCATTATAGGCTTTCTTTTACTTGCTTAAAAGACATCTATGGCTATGCTGTTTTATCTTTTCAATAAATAAAGGAGAATATTTGTAGCTCAGGGTTGGAATGGGGTCCTTAGTGCTCTCTGAGCTTGGATGTTTGCAAGAAAACGTCTGCAAGAAAACAACCAAACTCAAGAGAGCACCAAGGACCTATCTTTTCAATAAATATCTTGTTTTAAAAATAGATCTGTCAGGACCCACCTCAATCCACATCTTAGGAAATAAGAACTCTTGGATGCAAGTTTAGTCCAAAAGGAAAATGTTTACTAGGATGGAATCGATTGTGGGAATACAAGACGGAATCTGAGAAAAGTTACATTTCAATCCTATATAAACCATTCCCATTCCAGCCCCTCCCCTCATCCATTTGGTCAGGCTGTCGTCAGTTGCTAGGTGTCAGGTCCTTCCATGGGAAAGGGAACTCTCCTTGGTTTTATGGTTATTGCTTTCCTTTTCAGTTGTAAATGAAGATACAATCCAGACCTGTCTGTCCCCCCTCCCTTCCCCAGTAAAACATCCCCTGTTGTTTGAAAATCGCTTTAGTAACCATCCTCTCCCCCCCCTCGGAGAGATGGCAGAATCCCCAGAAATAGCACGTTGTTCTACCTATACAATTATGAAATGTGATATAAATGGATTCTGACATTCGGCTCTCCTTTCAGAAAAAAGATGAGTCCATCTGTGGGGAAAGAAAACATATAAATGTTAGCCTGGTTTGTTTGGATATTCTGTATGAAACCTCTTAAGCAGCTTAGGTGCTTTAACATGGAGTTTGTTAACCCACTCATTTTCTGAGGAGGGGAGGTGTTTCCATGCCACTAAATATTGTATCGTTCCATGGTGTTTTCTGGAATCTAAGATTTCTTTCACTTCAAAATGTTGTTCTCCTTCCACCATGATGGGGGGTGGTGGTGGTGGGATTTTTTCTCGTAGTGGTGATTGTTGTTCTCTCTTTAATAGACTGCAGTGGAAGGTTGGGTGTATTCGTCTAAGATTTTTGGGTAGTTCTAATTCAACTGTTACTGGGTTTATGATTCTTTTAATTGGAAAAGGTCCAATATATTTTGGTCCTAGTTTTTTACAGGGTTGGAGTGATTTCAGGTATTTTGTGGATAAATATACCATCTCTCCTACCCTAAATGGTGTGGGATCGGTTCTTTTTTTGTCTGCCTGTGTCTTGTATGCTTTTCTGGCATCTTCCAACGCTTTCCTAACGATTGGCCATGTATTTTGTAATTGAGCAATCCATTCCTTCAGATCAGGGATAACCGGTTCTTTTGGGGTTAGTTCTGGTATTGGGTTGAAACTCTGGCCTGTAGCTACTTGAAAAGGAGTGTAACCTGTGCTTGAGTGGACTGCATTATTATATGCTACTTCTGCAAAAGGCAGTAGGTCCGTCCAGTCGGACTGCTGAAAATTAATATAGCATCTCAGATATTGTTCAAGTATATTATTAAGTCTTTCAGAAGCTCCGTCTGTCTGAGGATGGTGACTAGATGACAGTCCTTGGGTGGTTCCTAAGAGGGATAAAAATTCTTTCCAAAATGCCGACGTAAATTGCACCCCTCTGTCAGATATGATGCGTTGTGGTACCCCGTGCAATCTGTAAATATGCTGTACAAAAAGTTTTGCTAATGCTTTTGCAGTCGGGATTTTTTGGCAAGGTATGAAATGTACTTGCTTAGAGAACAGATCTGTGACAGTCCAGACTACGGTGTTTCCATTACTTTCTGGCAGTTCTACGATAAAATCCATGGCTATTTCTTTCCATGGGGCTGAGGGGTTTGCCACCGGTTGTAACAGACCTGGCGGTTTCCCTTGCAGTCTTTTGGCCATCACGCAAATTTGACAGCTACCCACATAGCTTTCTATGTCCTTTTTCATAGATGGCCACCAAAATTGCCTTTTAGTTAAGTGTAAGGTTTTTACAAAGCCAAAGTGTCCTGCTGATTTTGTATCATGGCACAGTTGCATGAAATTGATTCTCTGTGTGGCAGGTATATATAGCTTCTCCCCCACCCACGGCAGTCCATCTTTAATTGTGCACACATGTTTATTTTTCTGGAACCATTCATCACTTTCCAAAGATTTCCTGAATTCTATTCCAGTTTGGCTATCTACCTTCGGCTTCATTTTTTCTTGTGCCCTGGTGGTGACTGGTGCTGCCAGTTGTTGTTCCGGTACAAGTGGTTTAAAGTCAGTAACTCTTGTGCTGTTATATTGGGGCATGCGGGATAATGCATCTGCCAGGAAGTTCTTTCCCCCCGGTAAGTGTTTGAGAGTGAAATTGAATCGGTGAAAATGTTGGGACCAGCAGGCTTGCTTAGGAGTGAGCTTCCTGGGCGTTTTTAGTGCTTCCAAATTTTTGTGGTCTGTCCAGACCTGGAAAGGTATTTTATTTCCTTCTAAAAATTGGCGCCATGTTAGTAATGCCCACCTCAACGAGAATGCCTCTTTTTCCCATATTGGCCAGCGTTGTTCTGTTTCTGTGAGTTTTCTGGATGTGTATGCGCATGGTTGCAATGTCCCCCCATCATTTTCTTGTAATAGTACGGCTCCTACCGCTACATCACTCGCATCTGCCTGTATTACAAAAGGTTTGTCGGGATCTGGGTGTTTTAGGACAGGTTCAGCAGAAAAAAGTCTCTTTAGCCTCTCAAATGCTGCTTGACATTCCACTGACCATTTCAGAGGCTGGCTGGGTTTCACGGGTGACCCCCCCCCCCTTCGTTTTCAACAAATTTGTGAGGGGCATGGCTATTTGGCCAAATGCGGGGATGAATTGGCGGTAGAAGTTTGCAAACCCCAGGAAACTTTGCAATTGCTTCCGTGTGCGGGGGGGTGCCCACTCTAGTACTGCCCTGACCTTCTCAGGGTCCATTTCGATGCCCTCTGGAGATATGCGATATCCCAGGTAGTCGATTTTTTCCTGATGGAATTCACACTTCGATAATTTAGCATATAAGTGGGCAGCTCGCAACTTCTTCAGGACTGCTCTGACTAGTTTGATATGTTCCTCTTTGGTTTCTGTGAAGATAAGGATGTCATCGAGGTAAACCAGGACCCCCTTATATAGGTGCTCTCTCAGCACGTCATTAATTAATTGCATAAAGACTGCGGGGGCCCCTTGCAGTCCGAATGGCAATACTTTGAATTGATAGCATCCCATTGGGCAGTTGAATGCAGTCTTCCATTCGTCTCCTTCCTTAATCCTAATACGGTAGTATGCTTCCCTCAGGTCTAGTTTGGTAAAAATCTTTCCTTTCGATAGGTGGGATAACATATCCTTCATTAGGGGAAGGGGGTACAGATTACATTCACTAATTGTGTTCAAATTTCTATAGTCCACAACCAAACGAAAGGACCCATCCTTCTTCTCCCTGAACAGAACCGGGGCGGCCACTTTGGGTTTGGCAGGCTCAATAAATCCTCTTTCTAAGTTTTTCTTTATGAATCTCTCCATTTCTGCCATTTCCCTTGGGCTCATGGCATACATCCTGGGTTTTGGGAGTTTTGCCCCAGGTTTGAATTCTATGGTGCAGTCTGTGGGGCGGTGGGGGGGAAGCTCATCTGCTCTTTCCTCACTGAAAACCTCAGTCAGGTCCCTGTATTCCTCCGGTATCTCTGGTAATCCCTTCTCTTTCCCCACTGCTGCTGTCTCCTCCCTCTGGGTTGGGGGGGTGCTTTTGGAGTCTAAGTTCTTCTGCCCCCCCTTTGGGAAATTGAGTTCTGCTGTCCTCCAGTTTATCCCGGGGTTCCATTTCTTCAGCCATTCCAATCCTAGGATCATTGGGCATTCCATGCCTGGGGCCACTATAAACGTTATGTCCTCCTCATGGGGCCCCAGTGATAGGTGGATTGGTAAAGTGGCTAGGGTGGCTGGTCCTCCCCCTGCTATTGTCCCATCTAATTGACTAAAAGAGATTGGTTGTTTTAGCCTCCTCACTGGGATGCTCAATCTCTCCACCAGCGTTGGGCTGATAAGGCAGCGGATGCACCCAGAGTCTATCAGAGCTTTTATTTTGGCTGCTTCAGGCATAGGGGAAGCTAATATAGTCACTGTCTTAAGTATGGGTGGAAGGGGTCCACTTACCAATGGTTCTCCCTCTGAGCTGTCTTCCGAGTTGTCCACCGTCCCTGCGGTGCAGGCCGGAGTCCAGTCCCAGTTCCTGGCAGGAATTGTGGACTCTACAGCCTCTGTCCCCTTCATGGAAGATTCTTTTGTGTTGCCTTGGGGCTTCCACGGCTTCTTGGAGGATGATGCCTCTGGTTTTCGTGGGGGGGCTTTTGAACGACATTCTGCAGCATGGTGGCCCTCTCTCCCGCAGTTGAAGCAACTTGTTGATTTTTTGGCTGTGGCTGGTGGTTTTTCCCCCTCGCGTGTTTGCTCGGGTGGCAGGCGGCCCCATGGTTTTCCTCTGCGGTGTCTCTTCAGTAGGTCTATTTCCACTTCCTCCGCCAGGATGTACCAGTCGTCGAGGTGGGGTGGGTCTCCTCGAGGCAGGCAAGCATCATACAGGTCGTAGTTCAGACCGTCTTTGAAGTGGCTAAGGAGGATGTCTTCTGGCCAGTTCAGCTTGCTGGCAATGGCTCGGAATTCTTGGGTATAATCAGCCACTGCTCGCCTGCCCTGCCTCACCGTTTTGATTCTCTCCCAGGCCTTACGGTCAGCCAAAGGATCCTCGAACCGTCGCCTCAAAGATGACATGAATCGGTTGAAGTCGTTGAGTTCTGGGGCGTTGGAGTCATGCAAGTTCACCACCCAGTCTGCAGCCGTCCCGTCCAGGGCAGATTGCACAATTCGGATGCGTGTTTTGTCACTGGGGATGTCCCGTCCGTACTCTTCCATGTAGCTGAGGACTTGGGTTAGGAAAAATCCCAGTCGTGATGGCTCCCCCTTGAATTTGACTTCCAGGGGCGGGAGTCTTTGGCTGGAGCGTTGTCTGCGCCGTGGCCGGTATCGCTCCTCATCCTGGTCCCCATCTGTGGTTCTGGGGGGGGTGGGTACTGCTGAGGCAGCAATTCCTGTTCCATTGGATGGCCCCGGGGTTTCAGGTGTTGGATCCCCTCCGTTACCTTTCCAGTTGCGTCCCCAGGCGCTGCCTCGGTTGCGATTTTCAGCTCTCTCCTCCCTCAGTGAACTCAGGGTTGCTTTCATCAGATCAATGGCCTTTTCCAGGATCCGCTCCTCCTCGCTGGCGTGCAGGGAACTCTCCATCTCTTGCCTCCATTCCGGTTGGTGGTTACTACGCCTCAGGGTCGTTTCTCCCGAAGCCTTTTCCCACTCACTTTTCCTTCCAACGCCCATCGACCACCGGGGTTTTCGGTCGTACTGCTCCACCGCTTCTTCCCCGGGGGAATATGCTGCTTCAGCTTCCCATTGTCTCTGGGATTCCATTTGGGGGGAAGACTCCCCCTCCATGGGGCTTCCCTCCTCTCTTGCTTCATCGGCAGACATTTTATTTGTTGCAAAGTCCCCCGGTAAGGTTTTCCCTTCCAGGTTGACTCTTAAAGCAGATTCCGTCTACTGTCAGGACCCACCTCAATCCACATCTTAGGAAATAAGAACTCTTGGATGCAAGTTTAGTCCAAAAGGAAAATGTTTACTAGGATGGAATCGATTGTGGGAATACAAGACGGAATCTGAGAAAAGTTACATTTCAATCCTATATAAACCATTCCCATTCCAGCCCCTCCCCTCATCCATTTGGTCAGGCTGTCGTCAGTTGCTAGGTGTCAGGTCCTTCCATGGGAAAGGGAACTCTCCTTGGTTTTATGGTTATTGCTTTCCTTTTCAGTTGTAAATGAAGATACAATCCAGACCTGTCTGTCCCCCCTCCCTTCCCCAGTAAAACATCCCCTGTTGTTTGAAAATCGCTTTAGTAACCATCCTCTCCCCCCCCCCTCGGAGAGATGGCAGAATCCCCAGAAATAGCACGTTGTTCTACCTATACAATTATGAAATGTGATATAAATGGATTCTGACAAGATCAATATTTATTTAGGAAATCATTCCTATATACTCACTCCCCATTTAACAACTAGTTCCATTCCAATGACCAAGTTCTTAAGCAAAGTGGTTGCTAAACACATGACTGAGAGGGAGATACTGCAAAGAACAGTGGTTGCTCCCATCTTATCCAAATAAAGTTCTCGTTCAGCTATGCCAGCCTTACTCTCACTCTGGGATGCATTGTTGTCAAGCATACTAAATTTGGTTGTAAATGTGCACATTGTTCGGAAAATATTTTTTTATTACTATCCTATTTGCAAATGACCACTAAACAGTGGTAGTTGCTAAATACGATACTAAATAGGCTACTACATATGATGATCTTAATCACATATTTAAAAGAACCACCCTCTCTTTTAACATGAAATACCATTTCACTTTGAACTATAAGTTGTTAATAGAATGAATGCTGGCCATCCACCTGGGTTTAAGCTCAACATTAAAATATTTAGTGATTTAGAAGACACTTTTTATTTCATTCCAAGCCTAAATGGACATTTTTCTTCTTGTAATCTAGGCAGGAAAAAGAACAGTGAATCAAACTTCCAGAGCCTGTGCAACATCACTTCAAAAGCCTGTTTAACTTTCACCACATCAGAAACAGTAAAGATTTATGGTCTCACTAAAAGGATTTCCTTTCCTTACCTCCTGACAACTGATGCCCATTCTCAGTTATGGCTGAATCAGGGGTTCTTTGGCTCATAAAGTTCTTTTCATCCTCAATGTCCAAACTCTGCAAAGGCAAGAAGATAATGCACACTGTTACAAGCACTGATTTGGGGGGGGGGGAGAAGGAGAGTCAAAAACACCAGAGAGCAGATGGTTATTCCAGATTGGAAACCCCCAGCTTCCAAGTTTGCCAAAAGGAAGAGGGCACATTGCACTGTTGAAAGGGAAGAGAAGTGCTTAAAGAGAATTTGTGGCTGTGCTCACAAAATACACAAAGCTAGAAGAACAAACTTCATTATGGCTTAGTCAATTCTGGGAACCCAGCCAGTTGTGATTTACATACCCTGGTTTATGGCTTACAGTGGGTGTTTTATTTAATAAAATATGGGTTATACAACCTATGGATTAATGCAATATGTGATCTACGTAAGTGGCTTAAAGCCATCCCACCAGAACATGTACTTGTGTTTTTGTAGCTACATTTGTTTTAAAAAGATTGGGGAGGGAAGATAGCTACAATATGTATGAGGTATAGTAATGTTATTAACTCTAAATCTATCTCTTCTGAGGCCAAGAATAAAAGCTGTTCCCCAGCATACATTTGATTTGTTTTCCTGTAAATCAACTACCTTAGTTCTCAGTTGTAAATTTTAATTGAATTTCATCCACTGTTTGAAAATACCTCTGTGAGATTCTTCTAATCTATACTATCCTCAATAACATCTGACTAAAAGGATACAAGTCTACCCTCAAACCAGCATTGCCCATCCTAGAGGAGAGGGACTGAAGGAGGCTGGATTCCTACTTTGCTATAGAGCAGCATTACTGGCTAAACTTGGCTTAAATTCATAAGTATGAAAGTATGAAAGGTTGTGGCATTTAAAAATGCCCGGATGGAGTGTTGTTGCCATCCATTCATATTTTACACTTGTGGGAGAAGAGCAGACATAGCTGGAGGGGGGAGTGGAGTTAAGCATGTCATCAGCTTAGAGTCGTTAGATTCCCACAAGTGGTTCAAGTGTAAACTATCCTGAATTCCACTGACCCTTATCCTCCGCCAGTTAGTGTTAAACTTTAGTTAACTAGATTTTTGTGTATGGGTTTGAATAAATCTTCTATGCTGCAATCTAACGGATGATCCTGGCTCTTTGTGCCTGATAACACTTACCACTACACCAAATCATGTCCTGAAAAGCAAAGTTTCTGAAGCAGGGGCCATTTTGAAGCACCCAACCACCCAAGAAACATACATGCTTATTTCTTAATTTACAAACAGGGGCATCATCTATTGGGAGAGATGAGAGAACTCAAAATGGCTGCTTTGATCAAGCAATCGAAGCCCTGCACTTTTCAATATACAGTAATACATATTAGAATGGGATGGGGCTTCGATCATATAGTCACAGCTGCATCATGACAATTTATTAACTTCTTACATACAGCCCTGCTTAAAAGCCTCTCAACCTGGGGCAATGTACAATTCCCAAAATCTGCAACTTGGATTAAAACAGAGATTAATAGAGAAGCTAAACAGATCATCATTTTCATAATCTAAACCAAAACTAAAAACCATGAATCGCAATACAGTTAGACATAAATTGATGATCTGAACATTAAAAACCAAAGAACCAATTCAATGTGCAGAAGAATGCAGTAGTCACAGCAACCTTGTCCCAAAGGCATGATGGAACAACCATATTTGGAAAAGTAGGAGAAGAGGGGGCAATTGAACACCTGGGGGAAAATTCTATTATGAGGAGGGATCAGCAATTAAAAACAAATGCTCTTATAGATTACAATCTCCAATTGAACAAATACAGGAACAGCTCAATTGATTAAGCACTACCTTATTGAGTTCCTGTCAGAAAATAAGAAAATTAATTCCAGAAGCCTGTAACAGTATCTGACTTTTCATGTCTGAATAGCTTGCAACCACAAATCCAAATTCCCCTCCCTACCTATACCTCTGCAGTGCTTTTGCTATCTATAAAAAAAAACTGAAAGAGAGAAAAACACATGTGCAAATTGTTACTAACCTTATCGCTGCAATGCCCTTCAAAGACAGTTAGTTTATTCAATAAAGCACGCTCTTACAAGCTTTGCTTATGCAGATATAGCCCTTATCTGATTTTCAAACTAGTACTCTTTATATATTTAAAATTAATTTCAAATATGCAAAATCCAAACGTTAAACACTTTATTCCTCTTTCTCTTTTAATTCCAGCCCAAAACAAATGGTCATGAAATGACCTTCCAGAACTATAGGCTTATGGCCCAAAAACTCACCATACTACAAAAAGATACATTATTTCCAAAATGCATATATAAATGGAGTTAGGGTTTGGCTTTAAAACTTGCTTCTGATACTGAGGGAACATGTACAGAAGATCTACGCATGTGCAGAGCATTTTCTCTGTAGCAACAGCCAGGTTGTCCATTTCTGTATTCATATCAGCTCAGAAAACAATGTCCAAATACAGAAATGTATAGGATACAGGGGAAACAGTTATGGTAGTAATAGTTACATATTATTCTTCCTTCTAAAGGAGCAAGCATCTCTTCAGTGCTTTTCTTACTGAGAGCCAGGTAAAGTAAAAGGAACATTTGAGGCAGCAAAGCCAGTGAAATGGACTGGTGACCACTGTATGGCAAGTAGCAGTTGACAGGAGCGCTAATGTCTTCTACTAACTACTAGATTCAGGGATTATAGAGGCCATTAATGGTGGGATCCTCTTCTAGTCACCGTCCCTCAAAACAGAGAAAACCTCAGATGGCCAGGTCAGCTCTGAATCCATCCTTTTCCACCTGAAAGCATCAAGTGAAATTGTTGAGGCACATAATGGTAATATAAAACTTCACTCAAGAGCAACATTCCTAGAACAGCATAAAAACTAGTCTAGAGCCAAAATAAGTCAAGGGAACATGATTAGTTCTCCGAAAGTTATATGCTGGTTCTGAACAGGCATCCAAACCAGTCTGATCTTTTTCCTCCTTGTGCAGAAAGTCTAACTCCAGCTGTTTCCAAGTGTGAAGGATCATCACACATTATGGTGAGATTAAAATGCTGGAGTTAAGCTCCAACCAACTTGGGAATCACTCACGAGACCATCCTAGATTTACAGGAACAAAATACGCATCCCTCAAAAATCCTTACTTCATATCCCATTGCAGCTGTCAGCCTTCAGTGCCACTTGGCGTAACATACACCAGGACTATTCCCCAGAAAAGCCATTAATCATATTGATAGAAATGGAGAGGATGTTTATTGCACTTGATGGCAGTTCAAGGGAGCTCCAGCTGCCAGTGTTCTCTCTCCTCTCCCCAAGGCCAGGAATGGGGCCTAGCTCATTAGGATGACATCACTGCTAAATAGTCACGACACCTACCATAGTTCCAAGCCACAGCCACCTGAACAAAACAGCATAGAGACAGTGTACTGCTGCCCTGCTTGAGCTCAAGAAATCCACACCAGATTCTGGCTGGAGGCTGCACAAAGGAGGAAAACGTCCTAGCCAAGGAGATAAACAATGGAAGTCAGACTGGTTGTTCAGCCAGAGTTTAGTCTGTTGACTAAAAGAAACCTTGAGAGACAACTTTGTGAAGAAGGACAGACCTGAACAGCCATTCCATTTATTGGCATGATGTTGGAGGCTCTGGGTAATTAAGAGCATAAGGAAAATGCATCAGTAATGGCACTTCATCACTTATCCTGGTGGTCCAGATCACTGCCAACCATGCGGCTAGGTTTATACAATATGCTCAATATTAACATTGATTAAAAAGACACAGTTGTGCTGTTTGAATAATATGGTGTATTCAAACAAACAAATGTATTATATCTTAAAATAATGGCAATTATATACTAACGACACTTAGAAATAGGATTACTATTATCTGGGTTGCAAAAGTCAGAATGACTACTAGATGGCAGCAAGGACTCATTTCCAGGATAACTCTGCTGCCATCTATTGGTCATATGAATTGTGGCAACTTTGATATGATAGATCTACCACCCTAAAACAAGAGCTAAGAGGACCGAAGGATAGCCCATTTCATTTGTTTGAGGTTCTTATTTGTTTCTCCCAGATTCTAAAGGAAAGAAGAGATATAACAGTATTGTTAAAAACCAATTCAACTAACAATTATCAGTTTGATGAAAGAAATGAGTCTTGTCATTTTCCAACATATGCACTCGGTTGTTATCCAGCTTTATTCTCTTTAGATTCCTCTGAGCAAAAGATAGTCAAATGGTGAACCTAGAATTCATATAAACTAGGAGAGCAGCACATTTGGGCATTAACACTGAAGATAAGTTTGTCTCCTGGTGACTACCTGGATAGAGGTAGGGTTTGGTTTTTCTTTTTTCTTTTTTTTTTTTTACAATATCCTTGGAAGTAGTGTTAGGCACTCCTGGCTGCCTTAATTTTATTAACACTTCAAACAATACTAGTATTGCTTTTGTGAGTTAGTAATGGATAGCTTGGCACATCAACAAATACTCTGAGCTGAAGCTCATTCTAGATCCTGGAGCTACCAGATCTGGGCTGCCAAAATCCAGATCTCTAGAGGCTCCTTGGTGGTTATTTGAATTTTTTTGCAGTCCAACTTTAAGCAAAAGAAACAGCACTTCATTTCTAGGTGATAGCTATGATAACTGTACGGTATTTTCACAACTGCAGCTAATACTCCAACTGTGGCCCTTCCCCAGCTGGTCAGGTTATCTATGATTTGGTTACATCCATCTTGACTTGTACATATTGGGCTTCTCTGGGAGTTTATAGGGAGGTGCTAATCAGTATTTGGCCAGAGTAACAGAAAAATTTAGGAAATCCCCAAAATTACTTTGCTGACCATTCCCAAAATGTGCACTGGCTGTTCCCATAACTCAAAAAATAAAATAAAAAAGGTTAAATGGGGGGAGTCAAAACCCCTTGAAACTGGGCTATGGCAGCTTTTCCCCCCTTTGTGAAACACACCAGCTTCACTGAGCAGAAATTAGCAGAGATAACCTCATGTATGACTAACCTTCAGAATTCAACCACCACAAAATAGGATGAAGGCCACTAGTTGAGAAGGTTTTCAAAAACATTATTTAGGGAAAGAAGGAGATGAAATCACCATTACTAGCAAGACAGCTAGCTACCTGGAACTTACTCTCCAGAGAGCATACTGAACCTGGTTAATGAACTAACTCAGCTGCTAGGTAATCAATTGATCTGGTTAAAGATGGTATATAAATGCTGCCAGAGAATATAACTATGGATAGTCAAGTGTGGTAGAGGCAAGTGATGGTTGTTTTCCTGACTCAACAGCAGGGATCTTGTTACTATATATTCTCATAGTCTGGTGCTTAAATCCAGCTTACTCATACTTGGTAGAGAATGGTGCATATGTAGCACAGGTACAAATAAGGCTGATAGCGTTCTCTACTATACTTGGAATGTCTGGTGAAACCTCTTTTAGCTATGTTACCTTTTCTTATCTCATACCCATAATTTATTTTTCTTATTTTTGTTTCTTATTATTTCTTGCTTATTTTCTTCAGTGTCACTTAGCCTGAAAAGAAACAGCATGATAGGTCTGTCTCAAAGGTGCTTTTTCAAAAGGCAACTGGACTTTCTTCCTTTTTCCTTGAAGACATTTCACTTCTTATCCAAGACGTTTCTTCAGTTCTGAGAGAACCAGAACTGAAGTTTCTTGGACGAGAAGTGAAATGTCTTCAAGGAAAAACAAAGAAAGTCCAGTTGCCTTTTGAAAAACGCCTTTGGGGGAAACCATGGATGACTGACAATTTCCATAGAAATATGGAATGGCATAAATATGGCATGCATATTTATTGTATGATAAGAAGGTGGATAATGTGTTCAAGGTACATATTTCAAGACATGCTCTGTTGCGAGTTTGGAAAAAGTATAGACATAAGTTAAATTATAAGATACCTATATGGGCAATACCGAAACACGCAATAGAAAATATAAGTGTTGGGTTTAAACATGATGTGACTACATATCAGGAAATTTTAAGTTTGGAAAGGAATGTATGGCATTTAAAGCCGTATAATATTTTAAGAGAAGAAAAGATTGTACAAACTTGGTTTCAGTATGGGCAATTACAGGCCAGGTGGAAAGAAGACCAGAAAATTGGTTTTTCAATGACTGATGAAAATCTGGTAAAGCAAATTAGAGATCAAGGCCAAGCACATATTAAAAGGATATATCTTGCATTGATAGAAATTGACTCAGAGACAGAACTTGTTAAAGACTGTATGATAAAGTGGGCTCAGAATTTTCAAGAAGTCATTACAATGGATACCTGGGAAAAGATTTGGGTGAGAAATGTAAAATTTACGCAAGCTCAAAACTTAAGAGAGAATTTTTATAAGATGTTTTATAGGTGGCATTTAGATCCTAAAAAATTAGCAAGTATGTATCCGAACTGCCAGCCCAAATGCTGGAGGTGTGGTGGTGAAGATGCAACTGTTTTTACTGGGCATTATTACGGATACTACTGTTGTGGACACTAAGTTGATCTTGAATTTAATTACGGCAGCGAGACTTTTAGTAGGGCAATATTGGAAGAAGGAAGAACTGCCGACTATAGAAGAATGGACTTTAAAAGTTTCCAACCTGGCGGAAATGGCAAAGATTTCAGCGTATTTGAAAGACCAATCGCAACAGAGATATATTGTGGAGTGGAGAAGATGGATTGATTATATCCAGAATAAATATGGGACTAAAAAGTTTCACCTAGCATTTGAATAAGTATTGATGTGATATTTATATTGCTTGTAGTTAGTTTATGAGTTAAAGTGCGATAGATTTAATAGTTTATTGTTGTTTGCATAAGGTAGACTATGATTGTTTGTATTTTTATACCCTGTATTGAGCTCTGGGAAGTCGGGGAGGGGGGAGGGGGAAGGGAGGGAGGTGCTGGGGAGGGTTGGGGAGAGGGGAGGGGGTGGGGAGGGGTTTTGCTTTGTTAAAAAATGTATTGCAAAACTTTTCAATAAAAAAAGAGAAGTGAAATGTCTTCAAGGAAAAACAAAGAAAGTCCAGTTGCCTTTTGAAAAACGCCTTTGGGGGAAACCATGGATGACTGACAATTTCCATAGACAGACAGGTCTGTCTGTTTGCCCTACCTAATTTCTGTAACATTTGGGTTCATAAAGATTTTACAAAGGCCCACCTGCCACAGGAGTCAATTTCCAGATGTTTGGGAATGTTGAAGGAATAAATTGAGAATCTGAGGGTAAGGGCGTAGGTATATGAATATTGCCAGAAAGAGAATTAGTAATTCCTAAAGGAAAGATAAAGGGTGCTGTACAATCAAGTTTGAAAATTTCCTTTTTGAGAAATGTCTTTGGTAGATGATAGATGCAGGATACCATGTCCCAAACCAATACACATTCTTCTTTTTACGGGCTAACTAAATGACTGATAGTTTAAGTTTCAAGTCCAAAGCTCTTTCCAATTACTACATCAATAATAATGGTGATGATGATGATGATGTAGTTGGAAGGGACCTCAGAGTTCATCTAGTCCAACCCCCTGCTCAGGAAAGAAACCCTATACCATTTCAGACAAACGGCTGCCCAGTCTGTTCTTCATCAGCCCGAGCTTAGAAAGATCCCACCAGTTTTCAATGAGTTTAGGAGGCAGCAGGCTGCAACACCAGATCATATTAGGATCTGAACAGTATATACATTATGTTGAAGACATTTCACTTCTTATCCAAGACGTTTCTTTTATGGAGTATGTTTAAAAAGGAGAAAAATTATTTGGAGCATATGTAGAGTGTCTTTTTCCTATCATAATCATGACCTTCAATTCAACCCCTGGCATTTCGCTAAGAGAATTATTTTCAAGGCAGATCTATGCAAAGAGACATCTTTGCTGTGTTTATACAGTACAGCGTACTTAACCAAGTCATTAGAAAACCTAATGGCTGCATTTATATAATGTATAATCTTGGTAAATGTTTTTATAGCTTAGTGTGTTGTGCAAATGCAGATATTTGGGACAGTTTAGGGTTGAAAAATATATTTCAGGCCCCCCCAAATGGGCTCCTTTAGAAACTGGGTTGGGTGTGTTGTACAAATACAGTCCAGTATGTGGTAAGTTACCCTCAGGCTGATAGGTGTGGACAAAGCACTCCAGCAGACAGTATTTTTCATTTTTGAAGGTATGTGGGAGACGTAATGGTGCAAGTCCCTTGCTCCTTTCAGACAGCTCTTAAACTAGAGGTAAACAATCTAAGATACAAGACTGAATGTTATTTTTGGCACCAAAAGCACCTTCTCACTGTTTTCTGGAAACTGTAGAGCAATCCCCAAATACCGTACATGGGAAAAGGAATCTTAAATCTTATATAGACTTATCCTACTTTAAAAGGAAACTGAACCTCACCAGGGAAAGACGGGAGAAAAAAAATGTTTCCCTTCCCACTTTACATTAACACAAAATCTATTATAGCCTTTGCCCATTCAAAGCATGTAAGGGTGATTCCCAAATTACCAAAAACTACCTATCCTGGTTTTAAGCCTTCTGGCTGGATTTTGAAGAAGCAGGATAGGAGGAAGAGATTCGATGCTTTTTAACTTTAATGCTGAAGAAGACTTCTGAGAATACAATGGACAACCAAACAAATCCAACCAATGTATCATCAAACAAATCAACCTGAAGTACTCACTCAAGGCACAAATGACTAGACTCAAATTATCCTACTTTGGACACATAATGCTAAGATCTTATCCTGCAGAAAAGGTTCTAATGCTAGGAAAGGGTGAAAGGAAAGAGAAGAGGATGACGAGCGGCAAGGTGGATGGACTCAATAACAGTGGCAATGGGTGCACTGTTGGAAGACCTAGAACAGGGATAGGTAACCTTGGCTCTTTTAGGACTTGTGGACTTCAACTCTGGCTCAGGAATTCTGGGAGTTGAAGTCCACAAGTCATAAAAAAGCCAAGGTTGCCTACTCCTGACCTAGAAGAACAGATTAAGGAGAGTTTGTCATAGAGAAAATCTGTCTATGTAGGAACTAGGAAGTTGAAACAACTTGATAGTGCATAATCAAATCATCAAAGCTATCTCAAATGCATGGCAACTAATTATGCTTATTTCTGAATGGAAAACTTTCTGATGGTCTTCTGTCATTCTAAACTTCTTTACACGGATGAAGAGTACAACAAGCCATATTCTTGTTTTCCACTGTCTTTGAAGAGTATCATAAAATAATCTAGGTGTAACTTACTTACAAAGTTAATCCATTCTCTAATTTCACTCAACGCCATAAACTGGCACTTTTGAACAACATTATTAAGCCTCAAAAATAGCCAAGGTGAACACAAAGCAATTTTACCATACTAGGCAAATAGAGCAGCCATAGGGAGTTTCACTGACTTGGTGTGGAAAAACAACCAATTTGCAGTCTGAAAATTTGAGAGAAAGGAGCTTGTCTGAAGCACCTATTGAGATGGAAAAGGGAATCCCTTATGTGAAGCACAACAGACAGAGGCCAACTCTACATTGGACTGACGTCTGCACAACTGCTGTACCTCAAATATCTCTGGGCAACGGCTAAATCAGAAAAAGGAGGCAGCTGCTTCAGTCAGATGGAGACATCCAGGGGGATTGTGGGAGAAAAAGAATAAAACCATGATTCACACAACCGCAGAGAAATCAGAGTTGGAGACCATCTCAAAAGTCATGTGTAATTAACTCTCTCCTTCTGTCCTGGCACCTGGGCTCTTCTTTAAAAGATTGAATGAATCACCACTTTACAAGATTATGGCTGAGTTGATACAATGTACCTGGTTAATAAAACGTGATCCTAGTTGGCATACTCATAAAGCACATAAGGCCCAAACAAATAAACCACCTAATAGCCTGGTTCGCACAATCTACTGGATTTCTACAACACACTGAACCACAAACCTGAAGCATGAAACAAACCAGTCTGCTCTATTCTCAAACAGATTATATCACTTAAAAGGTAAAGGTAAAGGTTCCCCCGCACACGCGTGCTAGTCGTTTCCGACTCTAGGGGCCGGTGCTCATCTCCGTTTCAAAGCCGAAGAGCCAGCGCTTGTCCGAGGACGTCTCCGTGGTCATGTGGCCGGCATGACTAGACGCCAAAGGCGCACGGAACGCTGTTACCTTCCCACCGGAGTGGTCCCTATTTTTCTACTCGCATTTTGACGTGCTTTCGAACTGCTAGGTTGGCAGAAGCTGGGACGAGTAACAGGCGCTCAACTCTGTTATGCGGCACTCGGGATTCGACCCACCAAACTGCCGACCTTCCGATCGACAAGCTCAGCGTCCTAACCCACTGAGCCACCGCGTCCCTCTTATATCACTTAGGATCACCTTATTTCAGAGGGAGTCTAGTGGTATCTTTTCAGACCGACACATTTTATTGAAAGCTGAAAGGTTTGTGATTAGCACAGCCCTCATATAAACCCCTTCCTTGTAATATGAACTCACTGGTTCTGAAACATGAAGCAAATTCTGTTCATTTAGTACAGGAAAGCTCTTCAAATACTTGAAGAGAAAGACTCCATTGCTTCTTATTGTCCCTTCTCCTGGCTAAACGCCTCTCCTTCAACAGAGGATTTGTTCCAATTCTTTTACGGAAGGAAGGATCACGTCTTGAAAAACTTTCCAAGCCAGGAGGATATATGACGATCACTCTTAAGAGCACGCTTTACTCGTGTCCAAAGTTTGATCATTTGTGATGAAATCAAGTCTGTGATTCAGAAAGCCTGACCTGAAATAAAACCCTGCTTCATTTCAAAGGCAATCTGCTTGATTAAGAAGGATGGCTGCTTTTTTGCTTGGGCGACAGCAGGGGGAACTGCCCTTTCTAATTTTCCGAAATTCCTATCCCACGATCGCCCCGCCTAGCAGCAACGAGATCGCAGCTTTAGCGCAGTTTCAGTCATGCGCAAGAAGTCAACGCGCTCGCAGGGAGCGTTCCCGCCCCTCAAAACGCGATTGGGGGGTGGGGTGGGGGGCGCAAAACGAATTGCCCGCAAACCCCGTCCGCAACGAAACACCCATACACGAGATTCCACACGCATGCAAACATCCGCCCCAGCGTGGAACCAGAGAACCGGTACAATAGCATTTGAAACGGCTACGCCGGTCCAGCAAACTTCCACTGCGCCGCCCTGGAAGTTCGGTTAATGTTGAAAGATCCGGGTTCGAGGGGGGGGGAGGGGAAAGGGGGGGGGAAACGGGGGCGCGGCATCTTCGCGCAGCGCGAGACGACGCTCCCCGACGGAGCGTACGAGCGCCACTTCGTCCTATCTGTGATCTCCTGGGTGGAGCTGCGTGCAGAAGTGAAATCGCACCGAGGGAGGGCATCGTGTAAACCAGCGTTTCCCAACCTTAGGAACTTGAAGATGCGTGGACTTCAACTCCCAGAATTCCCCAGCCAGCTATGCTGGCTGGGGAATTCTGGGAGTTGAAGTCCACGCATCTTCAAGTTCCTAAGGTTGGGAAACGCTGGTGTAAACAGGGAGGAAAAAGGAGGGAAGGGGGCGCTGGAGGTCGGGGGACGGAAGAGAAAAGACACAGATCTGACCAAGCTCGGGGGCAGAAGGGCCGAGGGCAACCGACTGGCTCAACAGCGCGCCAGGAACCCCTTCCACGCGGGCTAGGAGATCAATGATTTCAGTGATTTCTGCACGCAGCCGTCTGGCAGACGGTGCTTTCCCGCTCCTGCTACACGGGTTACCTGACTCTTGCTGGAAAGGGACAGTCTAGCGTGGCTAGCAAAGCGACTGCTGTTGCTGCTTCCCACCAGCCTCGGCGATGCGGCGGACGCCGTCGAGGATACCGGCTTGGAAATCAAGACGTCCGAGAGTCCGGCTGCCCGGCTGAGGATCTCCACCTGCTGAGCTAAATGCTCGACCTGCGCCCGCAACTGCTGGTTCTCTTGCTGGAGCTCGGCTACGGTGCTGGCCAGCGGATTGGCCAAGCGCAACACTTCGGCCACCTGTCGGTCCACGCCATTCTTAAAGACCTGGATATCCACGTGGATCTCCTTCACGGCGCCGCGAAGCGTTTCTTCGTAGCGGCCCAGCGCTTCGCACACCGTCTGGGCGTCTTGGCTGTTCAGGTCCGCGATGTCGCTCGACGACGTCCGGGTCGCACTGACTTCCATGGCGGCCCCGCAAATGGGTCTTCCCTCCTTTAGTCCAGAAAAAAAAAAGCCCGTTTCCTCGTCCAAAGAACAAGGTCCGGCCAGTCTCAACCAAGCCTTCAGAGCGCGATGCCCGCTTTCATCAGCAGCAAAGCGGACTCGGGTCGCTTCCTCCACCGTCTCTTTTTGCCAGCCCCAACCTCTCCTTTTATAGGCGGGTGGACTGGGCGGAAGGAGCAGGTGGGAGGGTGCAAAAGGAAGGTTTCCAGGGGCTGATAGGGGCTGGGCAGGAGCACACCGAGCAAGCGGTGCTGCCCGGCTATTTCCCCTGCCTGCGCAGACCGCCCCTTCGGAGGAGGAGCTGGAGAGGAGGGGGGAACTGGCTGTGTTTGAGGCGGGGGCCGAGCTGGTGGCTGCGGGAGGAGTGGCGACCTCGCTGGTTTCTGAGGCGCCGCCAAGGAATCAAACATTCCCCAGTAAGGTTGTAGGCTTCCTTCACCCAGTGTCTGGCCAGGTCAGGTAAAGGCGGTGCCCCTGCATTCACACACCATGCCAGGGGTAACCTTGATTGGTCTTTTGTGGGTAGTCTGATGGCTGAATCAAACTCATTTGGGTACTTTGTGTTCAGTGCATGGTGTGATTCCAGAAAAGGGTTTGTTTGAGTCATTAAGCTAAGCGATAAGCACTGTTTGGTTCACCCAGCATCTTAACCCAAAATCTCGCTTCGCAGAACAGAGTTGCAGGGCTCACTCAACTTGCTCTGCTAAAAATAAATCAAGTTATGATTTAATAATAGCATACAAGACGGTAATGCAACGGCTGGGATCCGACAGCACACTAAACTCTCCAGCCCTATTTTGGCCTTGTTTAGCGCATTGGGATGACTAGGGAAGATACTGTAGTCATGTATGAACAGTAAAGGTCAATAAGAAAATGAAAGAAAACGTAAAGGGGGCTAAATCTATTCACAGTACCAGGTGGTTGTTTTAAGTTTATTCTACAGAGGAAGAAAGGGTCAACCAAATTCAGGAAGAGGCCAGCGCGGCTAGTAGTGTTCAGGAAACGGTAAAAGATAAGAGTTTTCTTTCAGGAAGCGGAAAGCTTGTCTTAAAGAAGGGAACAAATTGGAATACAAACCTTGGCGAAAAAATAAAAAGTGTAAAATGATCAGGAAAGCAAAAGGAAGAATGAGGAGGAAGAGGACCAGGAGGAGTAGAATTATATAGAGGCATTGCTCTTTGAGTTACAACATCTGGTTCCGTCAGATTTAAAAGTTGTTGAATAGGAATATAGTTTTAGACCATCCAGATCACCCTCAGATTCATTCTTTTATGGTCTTAATATTTTAATTACTGTAAATTCTTTTGAGTGTTTATAGAAACAAAAATAGCAAACTGAGGTAGCTCTAGGAGGAAATCTTGATAAACTACCAAATCTTCAGGTCCTGGTGGCACCTACCCAAGAATCTGTAAAGAATTCAAATATGAAATATTTGGGCAAAATGTGGAAGTTACTAAATTTAGTTTCAGTACTGGAGGATAGGAAGAACTGGCGCATGTTTAAAAAAAGGATCCAAAGGAGACATCAGTGGGTAAGTGGATGAAAGTGATCTTGTCAACATTGCAACTTCAATTAAAAAGAACAACCTACCGTAACTAAGTCCCTCATCCAAAGTTCTTTGAGTCATTGAAGTGTTATAAGCCTTTCCTCATTACTGTTAGCTTGTTTGCGTGGGTATTTCCTTCATTGGGGTGTTGTTTACTTCTTGGTTGTTGGCCTAATGTTAAAACTACCAATGCAGACAGACAAGCTAACAGGTAGTCCTCAACTTACAACAGTTCATTTAGTGACCATTCAAAGTTACAACAGGACTGAAAAAGTGACTTTATGACCAATTTTCACAGTTCTGACTTTTGTAGCATCCCCATGATCAAGTGATCAGAATTCAGATGCTTGCCAACTGGTTCATATTTATGACCATCGCTGTGTCCCAAGATCATGAGATCACCTGTCACTGAGAAAGCAAGAATGGGAAAATCCAGATTAATTTAACAACTGGGTTACTAACTTATCAACTGCAGTGATTCATTTATCAACTGTGACAAGAAATGTCATAAAATCAGGCAAAACTCACTTAACAAATGTCTCAGCCACAGAAATTTTGGACTCAACTGTGGTTGTAAGTTGAGGACTACCTATAAACAGCAACCTAATTAAGGAACTACCAACACCAAAGGGCACACCACTGAAAGCAAATGAATGAGAGCAAACCCCATTCCCTTCTAGCATTGATGATGTTGCCTAGTTTGGTAATGAAAAGTCTGCAAGAAAATAACCAAGCTCAGAGAGCGTCAAGTCCCCACAGTTCAGCCCCGAGCTACAAATATTCTCTTTGTATCAGAAAGCAGAGTAGGAATAAAATGCCAGTCTTCTCAGTGAAACGAGATGTAGAGTGGAATCCCTTAAAGCAGGGGTCCCCAATCTGTGGGTCATGAGGGGTTTGCAACTGGGCGGCAGAAATGGCTGGCGAGCGCCCATGCGCATCCTCACTTGCACCAGCTGCGAGTGCGTGTGTATGTGCTCCATTTGCACGAGCGGCAGGTGCACAGGCATACCACTCGCGCCAATGGAGCTGGGTGAGCTCACATGCGCTTGCTGACCATCACGCAAAACCGTCCCCTCCCTCCTGCTGGTCCGTAAAGCCAGAAACACTGGGGAACTCTGCCTTAAAGATCCCTGCTGGGACCAATGCTTTTTGATTTGTTCACAATGGATCTTGACTTAGAAGTAAGCAGCAGTATGCTAGCCAAGTTTGCAGACCATGCTATTCTTTCTGGTAAAAAAATTAGAAGTGACTGTGAAGTGTTCCAGAAGAATCTTTTTAAACTGGGTAAACAATCAACCATATGCAAATCTAATTCAATTTAAGGAAGCGTAAATTTGTGTGCCCTGGGGCAACCAAAACTAACCATGTATGCACTGATGGGGTGTGAGCTGTCTTTAATGATCTTGGGGTCATATTAGATAGGTTGATGAAAATGACTCATTGTGTAGCAGCTGTAAATTCCAACCTGAGAATTAGGCATCTCTAAAAGTTGGCAACATGAGAACAAAACATTACACTTCCATCTGAACCACATCTCATAGTGGGAGCCAATTTATTTATTTATTGGATTTATAGGGCTGCCCAACTCAAAACAGTTTGACTTTGGATGGTGTACAATAAAAA
This sequence comes from Vipera berus, assembly GCF_964194415.1. Lineage (NCBI taxonomy): Eukaryota > Metazoa > Chordata > Lepidosauria > Squamata > Viperidae > Vipera > Vipera berus. Next base: position 338,236,293 of record NC_138202.1, on the reverse strand, counting down.
AAAGAACAAGAAAGAAAACTACCATATAACAATAAAACATATATATAATAATGCGCAATGGCAGCCAAACATAATAAAACAACCAAAAGGGGACTCCACTCAGTTGGACTAAAATGCCTGAGAAAAAAGCCAGGTCTTTAATGACTTTCATAAAGGTGAGCAGAGTTGGGGCTTGTTTTTTGAGGGGAGATTGTTTCAGAGCACGGCTGTAACCTCCAAAAAGGCTGTCCAAATGGTAACTTCCTGAATTCCTGAACTTTGGTGCAAGGCAACCAGAGTTGCTGACCAGCCTCAGAACTTGTGAAAACTCTTGTGAAGGGGAAGCCCACTTGAAACGTGATGGAGACTCATCCTAAGTGTGATGCAGCATTGGAAATGATCAAGGGGGCAATGCTTTTCACTCAAGGCTGAAAATTCAATCCCTTAACATAAAAGCTTATGAACTAATTTGGTTCACTCTGGCAGCCTTGCAGGAAAGATGCCCATGGCTTCTGTGCAGTGGTCTGGGTAGAAACAGCTGACAGCCCTTCAGTTAAACCATGGGCAACTTCTACCCTGCTTAGAGAAAGGGCTTCCCTTCCTTCTCTGCTTTGTCTGGAAGGGCATGATGGGGTGGAAGGGCATGATGGGGAGGGAGAAGCAGGGGAGAACTCCTCCTTTGTTGCCAGTTCTCCAATCCTTTGGAGTGATCAATCCATGGGATCAGAGAAAAGACCAAAGACCTTCAGTCTTCTGCTGCCAGTAACTAACAGCAAAGGAGGCATTTAGCCATCTCTCTCTCTTTTGCCCCTTGCCTTGGAGTATAGACAGAACCCCTGTTCTGCTTTATTGCCAAAGCAGAGTAAAGGCTAGGAGCACAGTCCACACTTCTTTAAGCTGGTATGTTTTCTGCAACTCTCACACTGGAGAGCAGCAATTTAGTGCTGCCCTTGTGAAGAGCTCCAAGATGCATTTTGGCCTGATCCCAGAGGACCATTCTTATATTGTTATGTTAAAGATGTAATTCATTAAGCCTGTTCAGTTGGAGTTTGCCATGTTTGTACAGGACCTATGGAGTATGCAGTGTGAAATTGCTGGCAACTGAGAGCATATAGCACATTGGGGTCCTATAAGAGCATTGCTCTGTTATGTGATCTGTTGCTGCTGGTGAGTCACTGTTTTCAATTAGGGGGCTGTTTAAAAGCAAGGCGAGGACAGTCATCCAAAGCCTGTGAAAGGATGGATGGGCAATGTTCTTTTTTTCAGGGATCATTTTTGCTGGGAATTCTGACTCACAAGGGGATATTCTAGGTAATCTTGCTGTATTTTATTATTGCTTTGGGGCTAATTTCCAATTACTATTTTGAAAACACTGCTTGCAGATAAATTATTCCACATAACATGCAGAGCCTGGTTAGTTTATTAGTTTTCAGTTTATTAGCGGAGAGGAGGGGTCACAGTCTATAAAAGCAGCCTGTTCCGTTTGTTTAGGATTCAGTATATTGGGAGATCCCTGAAAATGGATTAGTAACCAGTTTGTGATGTATGAAGCAAGCCAAGGAATTAACTGGCCATCGTTGGAATTCATATTTAGCTGCAAGACCTTCCAATGTTTCTGGATAGGCTCATATTATATTCTTAACCTATTTAGTCAATCGCCCAAAAGCTACATTTGTACTGCAAGCTAAACTTGGTTGGAGAATCATGGTTAAGATTTGGGTACAGCATGCAAACCCATCTGAGTTATGGTTCAGTGTACTGTAACAAAATTAAGTATTTTGTGGATACAAACTGACTTTACATAAACATGTACAACATAAAATTATAACTCCAAAGATGGATGGATGGATGGATGGATGGATGGATGGATGGATAGATAGATAGATAGATAGATAGATAGATAGATAGATAGATAGATAGATAGATAGATCACAGTCCTGATTGATAAATATACATATTCATATACATATATACACACACATGTATACACACATGTGTATATACATATATCTATATGTATACATGTACTTATACATATCATTACTGTGACCACTGATCTTTCTGCACCTTCCTTGCATTTAGTCTGATCTACTGGAAAAGAAACAGTCTCTAAAGTGACTCATTAGATTGAGAAGCTTGGCAGTAGATCCAGAAGATAGGTTACCAACTTGCTAAAAGAATGACTGTGGCATTGCCATGTTAATGGATTAGATGCTTGTGGATAATATACTCAAAATTAGTCTAAATCTGCCTTCAAAAGCATTACTGTATGCGGGTATTTCCCACTGTTGTGTTGCATAGCCCTGGGAAGCATGCACAATGTAAGACACTCTGTACACTTCAGAACAGGAAAATTGGACCAACACCATCTTTAAAATAGATGTGTGCAACCATATATCATGGTGTGTCAGAGAAAAAAGAGTGTGCAACTACACTCAGCCAAATAGTTACTGTACAGCTGTTGCATGTTCTGATGAATGTGTTACTTGACAGACTTGAACATTGGGCACTATCTAACAAAATGAAATTCAGTGGTGAAAAAAGTAAAGTTCTACATTTAGGCAAGAAAAACCAAATGCACAGGTACAGTATAGGTGGTACCTCGTTCAATAGTAGTAACTGTGAGAGGGATCTTTGAGACTTACTGAACAATCACTTAAATATGAGCCAGCAGTGTGCTGCACCTGCCAAAAAAGCCAACACAGTTCTAGGCTGCATTAACAGAGAGATAGAATCAAGATCATGTGAAGTGTTAATGTCACTTTATAATGCTTGGTAAGGCCACACTTGGAATACTATATTCAGTTTTGGTCACCATGGTGTAAAAAAAGATGTTGAGACTCTGGAAAGAGTGCAGAGAAGATCAACAAAGAAGATTAGGGGACTGGGGTTTAAAACACATAAAGAATAGTTGCTGGTGACATAATAGCAGTGTTCCAGTATCTCAGGGGTTGCCACAAAGAAGAGGAAGTCAAGCTATTCTCCAAAGCAGACAAGAAGCAACGGATGAAACTAATCAAAGAGAGAATCAACCTAGAACTAAAGAGAAACTTCCCGACAGGTAGAACAATTAACCAGTGGAACAACTTGCCTCCAGAAGTTGTGAATGCTCCAATACTGGAAGTTTTTAAGAAGAGATTGGACAACTATTTGTCTGAAATGGTATAGGATTTCCTGCCTGAGCAGGGGGTTGGACTAGAAGACCTCCAGGGTCCCTTCCAACTCATTCTATTCTATTCTATTCTATTCTATTCTATTCTATTCTATTCTATTCTATTCTATTCTATTCTATTCTATTCTATATCACATAGAAGAGCATTGGTGACAGAAATTGCGCTATGTGAAGATACTATAATTTTAAAAGAGCTTACCTACTACTGGGGGGAAATTGCATTTTACATAAGGGGGGGATAAAGATCCTCTTATTGACCTTTAACTTGTCTGCCTGGGGAGTAAACAATTGAAATTCAATGTAGCCAACTGGAATTTAATGTAGTTCATTGGAATTACTATTCAAATGTTATCAAATGCCCTTTGCAAGGGCTTTCATTATATTAATTTATATTGCTTGGTTGAGAGAGATTAAAGGGCAAAGAACCATTACACTAAAGGCCTTTTCTGGCCTTTCAGAGAAGTAGTAAAGTCAGATTTAGTCCTGGTGATTTTGTAGGCATAGCCATGTGGTTTTCTTGGCAGTTTACCACTCTTTTTGTAATGGTGTTTTTTTTTGTTTTGTTTTGTCCAGTTTCCAGTGTAACTACAAACCTTGGATTCTCGTGTGATGCCTCATCCAAGAAGTAACTAGCCCGAATCCCACTTAGTTTCTGAGCCAGCATAAGGTTGGCCAGGTGCTGCCATTGCTGAGATCACAGGGAATGATCAATGAATCATAATCAACAACTGAGGCCTTTAGCAGGAGGGGGATATTCCCAATGGGTTCTCAAGAATCTCTAAGCCATGACTCTGTTGAAGCCATCGCTGAGGAGACTGCAATATGCTCTCGGTGTCCTTTTTTAAAAAAAAAATCCAAATATAAATCCAGAGGAAGGAGCTGGAAGAGTTTCAAATGGATTTTCTCACCCGTGCTACAAAGCAGAACTGCCATTATGCCAGAAATGTTATGAGGCCCTATAAAATTTTAGACCTAAATTCATTCCACATTTCTGGGAGACAGCTCTGTTCCAGGTGCGTCATGGATGCGAAACCTGTCTTTGCAGCTACACATTGCAGTGGATAAACCTGAATGATAACAGAAATTATTCCATTATTCCAGTTAGATAATAGGAAGCTTCCTTGGTTAAGTAAAGAGCTGAGATGAGCAGTTAAGGCTAGAGGCAAAGATTGGGGTCAAAGACATAGGGTTCATACAGAGGGAAGATCCTACATTAAAAAAATGTTGCAAGCTATAACCAGAAATGAGAATGGATAGACAGTAAGGTTTATGTTTGTGGAAAGGGAAGGTTTTTTTTACATAGGTATAAAGATGACATTGGCACAGACCCAACCATTTTCTTTCAGCCAAGCACTTCATCCTTCCACAAATTTCTTTTCACTTCATATGTCAAGCAACACCTTCCAGTTTCAGCCTTAAGGAGGGTCAAAATAATGTCCCAAACCAAGACACTGGATTGGAGAAATGCCACATTGCCCAGAAATTCAATTTTAAATAGTTTGCAAGTGGTTGGGATTGAAACCGCTGGCCTGAAAACCAAACATTTGTTTTAGCTCTTGTGATTGTTGAATTAAAAAAAGGGTGCCTAAGGAATGATATTTAGCAATTATAATCTCATTTTCTGGGTTCACATAATATATTGAATTGTAAACTAACCAAGCAGGCTGACATTGTGCAGTATGCTCGGTCCCAAGAAACCAACATTATAACTAAAGAGACTTTGTATGTGATGCCCTCACAGCTGCTGAGTAATGTAAATGATATGGTTTAGCGGGCTGTGGGAATGCAACTCAAGGCAGTCCTCTGTACTTATTTTCAGTCCCGGCCAAGGGGGTGGGAAGCTTCTGTCCCCTTCCTTGGCCTCTGAAAGGAAGGGGAGACCTTTCTGCTTCCCTCAGCAAGTCTATTATAGTCATCAATTTCAAGAGAGAGAAAGAGGGGGGATGTGAGAACAGAGAGAAAGAAAAATCCTTATGATGCAGTGTGACTTTGATCACTGGAGGTTCCATAATAAAGACCCCAGAGATCCACTTGCTTTCCCCCCCCCCTCTCCTTTCTCCACTTCGGTGCCAGCAATACTCAGTGACAGACCTGGGTTACACATCCTTCCCCTCATGCCAAGCACCTCTGCATCCTTCTAGGAGTCAATATTTACCAGCGGTTGCTATGAAGGCTTCTTAAAAGTTAAAATGTGCTCCTCTAGCTGGTGGAGGAAGATTTGTATTCCAGCAGGCCAGCACTTGCCCCAGTTCTTGCTCCTTTTCAGTTTGGCAACTTTGATTCAGATGTGAAGTGCGATTGAATATTTTTCAGACAAGCAGCTTATTGGCTCTGATGTCGTCCTTGTGACCATATGCAAAGTACAAGGATTCATTTCCAGGGTAAGGCTGTTGGCATATGAGACCCCATCTCCCTTATGAGGTCAACCTCACAGGCCCTCTTCTCTTCCCATTCTCTGAGCTGAGGAATTATGTCCTGGGCTGTGATGGGGGATAGGTTCTCTCTGCCCTGCTAGCGAAGGATAGTGGCGATCAGTTTGGTGATAGCTTTTCTTTAAAAGCCCTTCTTATTTAGGTTGGTGAGACAGATGCTAAGTGCAGAGCAAGTTAATATTGATGTTGATAGGATTATGGTTTTTATGTTTCGATTTTGTCTTGTTTATTTAATTGATTTAAATGGTTGCCCAGCTCACAAGGGGATCTCCGAGCAACTAGCAACACTTTAAAAACAATACAAAATCTGATAACAACAAACACATAAAAACCTGTAATGATTAGCAAAATCTGACCCAATAAATACCCAATGACTATAACATCTTGTGGGCCATCCAATCTCCTGAAACCTGTTGCCCTGGAGGGCATCCAGGTCTTCAGTGCTTTCCAAAATATTTGGAGTGTCAGACCCAATCTAATGTCCTTTTCTTGTTGTTCTTTTCTTTCTGTAATGTCTATGAAGATTCTCAGTTATCCAGGTCATAGCTGTATCAAAAGTGGGGTTTTTTATTTTGAAAAAGGCAGCTGCACTGATTTTGAGGAAAAACAAGATGTTTCACTTCCTGTCCTGGAAGCTTCATCAGCTGTATTGGATGCTGTGAGAGATGGAAGGACAGTTATTGACGATTTAGATTAGTTGGTGGTGGGGAGGATGGAAATGGAAAGTTTGGGGGGGTCCCCTTTGCAGTCAATTGGTCTTTAAACTCTCTGAGAGCCATTGTAGTTACTTGGTTGTTTTTTTTAATCTTTGACCTCAGGGTCACCTGAACCAGAGGTGTGGAATCTTCTTGGAACAGCCAAAAGGAGTGCATTGTAAATAGGGGATAGGTAGCGTCTTATCCCTCCTTCTCTGTTGAGAGAGGGCTGTTCAATGTTAACATAAATGACCTCTTTTACCCCACTTTCAAACCAATTGTCCTCTCTATCCCAGGTTTTTCTTTGTGTAGATGCCATTTGATGAGCTTATTACTTGCCCAGAGTTCTGGAAGAATGTTTAGTACAGCATATGATGCTTCCTCCCCTTTTAACCTTAACTATGAGTGGGTTTCAAAGGGACGCGGTGGCTCAGTGGGTTGGGACGCTGAGCTTGTAGATCAGAAGGTCGACAATTTGGCGGGTCGAATCCCGAGTGCCGCGTAGCAGAGTGAGCGCCTGTTACTCATCCCAGCTTCTGCCAACCTAGCAGTTCGAAAGCACGTAAAAATGTAAATAGAAAAATAGGGACCACTCCAATGGGAAGGTAACAGCGTTCTGTGCGCCTTTGGTGTCTAGTCATGCCGGCCACATGACCATGGAGACGTCCTCGGACAAGTCCTCTTTGGCTTTGAAACGGAGATGAGCACCGGCCCCTAGAGTCGGAAATGACTAGCACGCATGTGCGGGGGAACCTTTACCTTTACCTTATGAGTGGGTTTGGCCATTCTGCTGTCTCTCTCTCTGCTGACAAAACAAACCTGGTGTGGCCCACCAAGGAGTCCTTGGTGTGAGAAGCATGGCTTGGACTTTACCTGTATGTTAGAATCAACATAACCTTAGTTTGTGATTGCTGCCCAAGGACCTGTCTTGGCTGAGGGCCATTCCTTCTCCACTCCCTCTTGTATCCTTCTTTCCAGGTGGTGTCCTGCAGTATGCAATGGAGAGCAGTTAAGGAGGAAAACAATTAGGTCACCACCACTGCTGGCTTCGCCTTGCAATCGGGGCCTTTGGAGGGGATGCTCTGTTTGCCTCCCTGCATCCTGGCACTTATCTTGTTCCTGCCAGAGCCTTACATAGAGCAGGCAGGAGGGATGAGGCGTGCATGGCGCCATGCGCTCCGAGATAAGAGCCGTAGGTGCTCAGAGGGTTCCCAGAAGACAGGGAGGGGGAAGGCATTGGAATGTGGCTTGCACTGGAGAAGGAGAGGAGCTTGCCCTGAGGGAACTGCCGGGGAAATCAAGTGGACCCTCAAGTGGCCATGCTGTGCTGTGAACTTTTTCCAGATGCAAAGGAGGGCCAGGGAGATGACCCCCCCCCTTCTCATGCTGGCAACATCTGCCAATGTCCTCTCCAGGGGTGGGAAGAAGGGGGCTGGATACTCTATTGTAGGAGGGCTTTAAAAATATTTTTTATTAGCTGCCTATTTGTTAGGGGCACTCACTCAAGAGTCAGGAAAAAATGAGCACTGTGGCCATGGCCAAATAACAGAAGGGCAGAAAAGAGTGAAGGAATTGGAAATAACAGACAACAGAAGGGGAAGCAATTTCTAAATGCAATATAGAGCAATCAAACCAAGACAGGTAGGGGTTCAGAAATCCTCTTGCTGTTGTGCAGGTAGTCCTCAACTTACAACAATTTGTTTAGTGACCGTTCAAAGTTACAACTTCACTGAAAAATGTGACTTATGACCATTTGTCACACATACAACCATTGCAGCATCCCCATGGTCACGTGATCAAAATTCGGACAGTTGGCAATTGACTCATATTTATGTCGGTTGCAGTGGCCCAGGGCCAAGTGATCGCCTTTTGTGACCTTCTGACAAGCAAAGTCAATGTGGAAGCCAGGTTCACTTAACAACCATGTTACTAATTTAACAAGTGCCATGAAAGAAAGGTCATAAAATGGGACAAAACTCACTTAACAAATGCCTCAATGAACAACAGAAATGTTGGGCTCAATTGTGGTCATAGGTTTGAGGACTATCTGTATTTAATGGTCTGTAAGCTAGAACTGGGGATTCACTAAGAAGGTTTATACAGATTCGGGATGAAGTAACTATTTCTCACTTGTCCCTTTGAAACGAAGTCTGCTGCAAAATAACCACTTCCAAAATATTTAGAAATTCCCATATACACTTGGTAGAATTTTTTTTATTTTTTTATTTTTTTCCCTCAAGCAAGTACGCTCTCACTTGAATCGCTGGGGTCACTCTTACCCAGACCCGGGTGCGATGGTCGATGTGATTGCATCCAACCTAGAGGGAGAAGCATCTGAATGGTTGAGCAATTTATATAACGAGCAGGCCCCTGAATTGGAGGACCCCCACCTTTTCCTCCTGGGGCTGAGGGAAAGATCTGAGGACCCATCCATTGCCCTCAAAGCAGAAGAACAAATCCATAAGATAAAGCAAGCTGGAATCCACACTACTGTTTTATCTTGTTGCTTTTATTTGTTATAAACTGCCTAGAGTTGCCTCAGGATGAGATGGGTGGCATTTACCAGGGTTCTCCAACTGGGCCGCAGCCTGTTGGCCACTGGGCCACAGGAATGGCTGGTGAGCACACATGTGTGCGCACACTCACCACTTGTGCTAGTTAGTGCCACCATACAGGCACTAGCAGCCCTATTTCTGCGTGCGTGGGAGCGCTAGTGCCGCCGCCAGAGTCATGCAGGCACTAGTGGGCCATTTGCACAGGCGCCAGCACCAGCACCGCTGCAGGTGCATGCAGCCCGCTTGTGCATGCACGCAGGTGCTAGCACCGCTGCCATTTGCAAATGCGCATACACACACACACACACACACACACACACACATTTCCCTGCTCATCCTTTTCTCCCCGGGCTGCCAACCCGGAAAGATTGGGGAGCTCTGGCATATACAGTACATTTAATAAATAAATAGCCATTGGACATTGAAGCCCTATGGCTTTACCAGCCCACCCCATCTTGGTGAATATTCTTATAGATTGTTGAGGAAGCAGAAAGATTGAAATTAGGGTTCGTATTAATCTGGAGCACTTCCACTGGCTTTCATCCCTCTACCCTCAGAAGCAGTTCCACATCATCCTGAGGACATCCTCACTGTTGTTATCCTCACAGTTAGTACTCTCTGTTAACCAACCAGCACTTTCCCCATCTAACCAATGAGGGAATGCAAAAATTGACATTTCGCTAATGCTGCCTGCTTTGCAATTGTCCATTTGTTTTTAAAAGGAGGGGGGTGGGAGAGCTACTCTGTTTAGAAAGCATAGAAAAAACGATAGGTGACAACTGAGGTCAAGATGAGGCAAGTATAATTCTTATCAGTGCAAAGCAATGTACTTCACATTATTGCCACAGAAATCTCTTTGCAATATTTCCTCGTGTGTTACAGCTGAGTCAGATATTATTGTAATTGTCTTGGCTGCTAAAGAATTTTAGCTTAAAATTCTTGGGAACATAGGCATGCGATGGTGCAGATGCCCCACATCCACTGTTCTGAACAACTTTATTCTCATCTGTTTTCTTTAACAATTATTTGCTTACGAATCGTTGCCCTCTGTTGCTAACTGGCTGGTAAGGCCTTCAAGGTTAGGGCATCTTGCTGGAATAGCAGTTGCTCAGAAACCAGCTTCCCAAACATTCATTCCAGGCACATTTTTCATCAATTTTAAATAGTGAGAAAGTTGCTCAGTGAAGTATATTCAGTTCATTCCTCCAGGTAAGAAAAGCGCTGTTGGTTAACACTAAAAGTCCATCTGTCCAGCATTCTGTCCCACACAGGACCAGGTTATCTGTGAGACTGCCTTTCCTTAAGGACATCTATCCATCCTACCAGGTCAGATAGAGTGGGCATGCTCCTAGTAAATATTGCCATCTGATGGGAGCTAGGAAGTGTGCATTTCTGTGACAGCTCCTCCCCTATGGCAGGGCTTTTCAACCAGTGGTACGGGTACCACCTGTGGTACATTGGCACCTGGCAGGTGGTACGTGACCATCCTAGAAAAGTGGTAGCAGGGGAGGGGAATGAGCTGAACCGGTGGCAGCACTGCACAAGCCTGAGCGAGAGATGGCTGGAGCTGCAGGGCTGTCAGGGCTCAGTAGAAGCCCCAGGATAGCGCCAGGCTCCAGCTGGAGCTCGGCACTGATCCCGGTGCTTCTGCTGAGCCCAGAAGAAGCGCCAATCAGCTGGAATGTTGCAGCATCTCCAGGGTCTTGTTTACATTCAGATGCTTGGCAACTGATTTATATTTATGACGGTCATAGTGTCCCAGGGTCATTTTTTTGGGTCATCAAGTTTTTGACACTTTGCTAGGCGACTGGTTGTACTTGTATGTTGCCATATCCTAAAAGTAGTACAATGGGCGAAAAGGTTGAAAAGCCCTGCCCTATGGAATACTTTACCCCCAAAGTTTGGGTGGCCTCTAGCCTCTTAGCCTTCTGTGAAGCTTTGAAGACCTGGCTTTTCCCCCAAGTGCTGGGGTGACACTGGATAATTGCACAAAAGAAGGTTGACCTGGCATTATGTCTTTGTTGTTTTTAATATGTTAATGTTTAAAACTGATTAATTTTATAGCTTTAATATGATTTATATGTTGTTTTGATTGGGAGCTGCCCAGAGTTGGTTCAAAGATGGACTATATAAAAGTTTTAAATAAATACATTCTGTGCCACATAGTGGCCAACTGGATGCATTCAAGTCTGGAGGGTAATAATAGCAACCTTCCGCTGTAGTTTCCCAGCAACCAATATTTAAAGTATATTGCCCATGATTCAGGAAATTGTAAACATTCATTAATATTAATAGACACTGATAGCCTGATACTGCATGAATCTGTTCAATCATTTTTAAAAACTACCCAAATTGGCTGCCATTACCAGTGAGTCCCACAGTTTAATTATGCCCCTGCATATAGTTTTGATGGATGACCTCAAGTCTGAACAGTAAGGATAGGAAGATAGGGTTTTTTGTCCAGGGTGAAAAGGATTTTGCAGAACTGCACAGAAGAATAGGATGCCACAGCATCTTTTGTACAAATGTTAGTGAATTGTTTTGTTACTGCTGACCAGGATTCCAGCTTGCCTGATAAGTAAACAAAGAACAGATTTTCACTTGCTACAGGTGGAAAAGAGGTTAATCTCTAATTGTCTCAGATAAAAGTGAAGGCTAAAGGAAGACATAACTTGCATCTGGCTTATAGAGGAAGACATATTCCTGCTTGAGCCCCTATTTTTAGCCTCTTATTTGGTAGGACAGGGAAAAACTGTTAAGAAAACAAAGCAAGGAAGAAGCATCATGCTCAAACATGCTTTAAGTGCTCTTTGCTAAAAGAAAAGATCGTCTTTCCTTCCTCCCTCCCTCCCTCCCTCCCTCTCTCCATCCATCCATCCATGCCAAAGTAACAGTTTTCATCTCTTCCCAAATTCATTCAACCTACTAATGACCATTCTCTAAGGGTGACTATGTGCTATAGTTTCTGAAGTTGGGAAGAGCTTACTGTTATTTTTGTAGGTTTCGGCTCTCGTTTTGCTTGTACAAACTCTTTGCCCATCCACTGAATAAGAACAAAAAAGTCTTGCTTGTTATTTTATGTCATGCAGAATTGTGTCTGCTTCCCTCCTCTGGCTTTTAAAATTTCCTCCTAGTTTTGAAAAGCAACCAGAGACTCAAGATAAGCAAGAACTATGTCAACCAGCACGAGTTCTCGAAGCTGCTTAGGAGAAATAGGATGATGAAAGCAGGTTATTCTGAAAGGATGGCAATCTCTTACTAAATTATTCATGTCGTCTAGATCGTATTTACTCAGCAAGCTATTCATTTTGTGACCTCCCGTATTGTTTCACATTCAGGGAGCAAATTAACAAGCATCGCTGTCCTACATGGACCAATGTGTGTCATATGAGGTGCTATTTGATGCCATCTAAGCAGCAGGCTAGGTTTTGGCTATTTGGAGTTGGTCACGTGGCAAGTAATTACCAGAGCTAAAAACAGCGTGTAAAAGAGAAGGTACAGATCCTCTTTTACAAGGTTCTCCACTCAGTGTGTCCAGGTTTGTATGGGAATTAAGCCTTTTAGAGTAGGCATTTTCCCAATGTGGCCGCCCCACCCCCTCTCTGCCTCCCCCACAGAATGAAGTAATGAGAAAGGTAGCAGAGGTGTGAAGAAGGGCTAATTGCTTTGGCGTGGAAAAAGAGCTTCTTCTCACTCTGACCTGCCGTTAGGAAGATGGCCAGCAGTTCCTCTCTTTCTGGTGTCGCTTTGAGTGATGTCTGCTAACTAATGCTCTCTTCTCCTTCCCCAGGACGGCTCACATTTTCCACTTCTCCCTGTAGCATTTCTCATGGCCTCTTTGGCAGGATAATCTCACAAGAGAGACAGTTTATCTTCTGTAGGAAGGGAAGGGATATAGCTCTGCTCCGCACTGTACGTGTCATGGAAAATCAGAGCTGTCCTAAAGTAGACTTTTCTTTTATGGAGTTGCCAATTAAAAAAAACACACACAAAAAAACCAGGTCCTGTTGTAGTAAGAATATAAACTGACGTTTAGATTATATTATCAGGCTGGGAGATCAAGTTATGGGAAATGAGCTATGCTTCAAAAATATTTTTTTAAGAGAGGATGTAAATTTTATAATCAATAAAAATTTAAAAAGCGTCACCAAGACTCACAGCAAGTAATATAGAGGCTGGAGCCTTTATGATCAGCATCATCCTCTGATTTCAGCCTGAATTTTGGAATCTTACCATGATACTGTGAAAAGAAAAGAAAAAGGGCTTATAGGTATGCATAAAATGTAGGGCTAAAAAGCAGAGGCCATCTATCAGCTACAGATTTGGAGCAGAACAAAATTCCCCATCTTTTATATTGTTTTCTTGGATAGAAATTAGGCAACTTATGGGGCAGGGCAGTAATGGTGGTGTCCAGGATTCATTTCTAAATGTGAAGGCCATCAGGATCCAGACCATGGTTTGAGTATTAGCACTCCCTTTGGATGGTTCAGTGTGTGTTGTGAATATATTTAGTTCTACTCCAATATTTCTCTACTTTGGTGGCTTTAAGACGTGTGGACCAACTCCCAGAATTCCCTAGCCAGCTTCCCAAAAAGAATTAAAAGTGTCTGCAAGGTGTGGTCAAAATGGCAGCCACAACAGACTAATCAAAGCACACAAATGCACATAACACTAGGCAGAGCTTCAACTGCACTGTCATTGTTGCCATCTTGACTTCAGTGGTCTGCTATAAAGTAATATACTTGGCTGTTCTAACCACAGTTTAACTCAGCTTAAAGGACACCCCATGCTGTCTGGGGAATTCTGGGAATTGAGATCCACACATGTTAAAGCTGCCAAGTTTGAGAAACACTGCTCTACTCCATTGCCCACAAGTAGATCTTGGCTGTCGGGCTTTCACTTGAGGAATGACAGTATCTGCAAATGCCTTCAAAGACATGCTCTCAACGGGGTGGAACATCGCTAAAGGCAGGAGATACAATTCTGAAGTGTTGCTGATTTGTAGTGTTGGTTTTCTGTGGCAGCATGGAAGATGCTGTTGAAGCAAATTATTTGGGCCTGTATGAAATGAGGAAATCCCTCCTTGAAGCAGCTCATTGGAGGATAGCTTGGAAGTTGAGATACCATGATAATATATGGGAATACTGGGTGTTGGAACAAAAGTCTTCTAGACACTGATGCTTCTGTTACTTGAAAATATGTCATTTCTCACTGCTTTAAGTGCCTAAAGCTTTTAGGAAAGCTGTATACTTTTCCTTCACAGCCACAACTTTAGGACTGCTGGTATTTTCCCCGCAATATAAAGTGGTGGGGGAGAAGAATCTTTGTATGAGACAGCTCTGCATCTTCCTCTAATTTTAGCTTCTGATTACAACACAGTGGGGGTTACTGCCCTCTCTGTTTTACTGCTGCCCTGCAGTTTTAGCTATGGAGCTAAAAATACCCTTGTGTTGTACACTCCAAAACATCGTTTGGCTCCAGCTGTAAGAGTCCCAGGGGGTGGTTGTGAATTGTGTTTTCTTTTCAGAAAAGGGTTGTGGAGAGATCTTATTGCTTGCACATCTTCCTTTGTGGGAAGTCCCATCGGTCTTTATGCCCCTTGCCTAATCCCTGGGGAAGAGGCTCTTTCTATTCCATAATGAAAATCCAATTAAATATGAAGATAAAACCGATTTTTGTCATGCAGAAGGCCAAAATAATTGCATACATTCAGACTGTTTGAAGTCCAATTGCGTGATATCACTGTTCTCCTAAGGCTTTGTACTGACTTTAGTGGGTAAGGACACCTTGGGAATTTCAAGGGCATTTAGAGGACATACATATATGGTTTGTTCTAAAAACAGCTATTAGGATGGACAGCCATCACCAACCCTATGTGCGCCAGAAAGCTGATTAACTGCAGAGGATGCTTTCCCAGTAAGAGTTCAATGGAACCAAAGGTACAATTGCATTGGAGTTTTACTGCATGTGAGCTTATTTTCTAATAAAAACACTCTTTAAAAGTTAGGTAGGGCAAGGAGCCTTAAAGGGATAGTGCCCATATTGCTAGCCAAGAGTGATGGAAATTCTGCAGTGGAATGCTGCAAGGGTTACGCAAGCAGAGAAACAAGACAGGTTTTAACCTTAGTTCATCAAAACTGGGGAAATATATTTCCAACCTGGAAATATTAGTCTAAATCATGATAAAAATGTCAGATGGAAAGATGGAACAAGAAAACATTTTCATTTTTGATGGACTTGAAGTAAGGAGACTCCTTCTTCTGTATTGTTTCTCAACCACAGCAATTTTAAGATATGTGGACTTCAGCTAGCATGGGGAATTCTGGAAGTCCACACATCTTTAAATTACCAAGGTTGAGAAGAAGAAACACTGTTCCAATGTGTCAAATCACAGGGCCAGGCAACTTAGGGAAAATATATAGTGGGAAAGGGCCAGGCAAGAGCCTTTGGCAGTTCTTGGGATTTAGTCTCTAGATAACAGCCAACCCAGTTGGATCTGACCATCCTGTCCTGATTTCTCTCTCCAGCAGTGAAAGCAGGCAGCTATTCCACTGAATCTGCACTAAAGATGAATGGCGTCACTCATATCTGTTGTCACCCAACCTCTAATATCTTCAGGATTTATACAAGAGCCTTGTAGGTTAAGGAAACAGAGTCACTGTCTTATTTAATTTATATTTTAATTAACTCCCTCCCCCTCCATTTGCTAACTATGGTTTTGCATGCTATTCAAAAGCCAAATGCAACTTTTACAGATTCTTGTAGTTTAGCTCTAAGTTGTGAGCAAAGTCATCCAGCCAACATGGCAGGAGAACAGGTTGAGGGACCACCTCTTCCTGATCACATCCACCCACCCCAGCAGGTCTAACAGGAAAGGATGCGGCTCCCATCTCGCAAGGAGCTCCCTCTGGCGGAGCCCAGGCGGCATGCCTTTTCTGCTGTGGCTCCTGTCTCTGGAGTATCATTCCCAGAATTTTTTCCTGAAGCCCTTATGGCTTTCTAGAATCATCATTTAGGCAGAAGAAGAGGGGACCTCAGAGGCATCAGGAAAGTTCTGACTTCAGGCCACTGTTCCTCGTCTGTTATTACTAAGAGGGTTCTATAAACTGAAATCCTAGGGCTAAGCTCGGGAGTTTACTGGAAAACAGCTGAGCGAGATAACATAGTGTTCAGGCTGGCTTGCAGCCAAATGCCTTTCACTGGTTAAAATAGTCAAGAGGCAGTTTTTCAGAGTCATTTATATTTGGGTTAAAGCCTTGATGGCAAAAAAGAAATAGACACATTACTTTTAATTGATTATGCATCTTACTGCATAATCAAGGAAATGAAATAATAACAGCAGCATGGTCAAAGGTCAAATTTTTGGAGATGTGGATGACCTTTTTTTTGTTGTTATTAAAAATGGTCTGTTCGTAACAAAATTAGTCTCTTATATATTGTGAGTTAGAGAGCGTTTGGAGGTCCACCCGATCTGAATCCGACCGATTGCGACTAAGAACCCATATTAGGTCTTATCTCGCAGCGATGAGGGTAGCGAGATCTAACTACTTCGCTGCCCTCATCGCGTCCGCAGATAATCACCCGGCCGCCCTGTTTAGGGTGACCCACTCCCTCCTTAATCAGGAGGTTAGTGGGGAACCCTTGCAGGGGCGGGCCGAGGAATTTAGTCAACATCTGTCGGACAAAATCGCTCGGATTCGGACCGGTTTGGACTCCGACTGGGCAGTATCGGACGATCAGGACACGAGCGGTCTTGTCAATGTCACCTGGGAGGAGTTCGATCCTGTGACTCGGGAGGAAGTGGACAGGATCATGGGGAGGCTGAGCTCCACCACATGTTTATTGGACCCGTGCCCTTCCTGGCTGGTTTATGCAGCCCGGGAGGGGACACGAGGCTGGTTCCAGGCGGTTATATCTGCTTCTCTGAGTGAGGGTAGTTTTCCCGCCGCCTTGAAAGAGGCGGTGGTGAGACCTCTCCTCAAGAAGCCTGCCTTGGACCCGGCTGTTTTGAATAACTTTCGTCCAGTCTCCAACCTTCGCTTTCTTGCGAAGGTTGTTGAGAGTGTGGTGGCGCATCAGCTCCCTCTGGTCCTGGATGAAGCGGATTATCTAGACCCGTACCAATCGGGCTTCAGACCCGGGTACAGCACGGAGACGGCATTGGTCGCGCTGGTGAATGATCTCTGGAGGGCTCGGGACAGAGGATACTCCTCTGTTCTAGTCCTATTAGACCTCTCAGCGGCTTTCGATACCATCGGCCATGGTATCTTGCTGCGGCGTCTCAGGGGATTGGGAGTGGGAGGCACGGTTTTTCAGTGGTTCTCCTCCTATCTCCTGGGACGCTCGCAGTCGGTGTTGGCAGGAGGGCAGAGGTCGACCGCGAGGCCTCTCGCTTGTGGAGTCCCTCAGGGGTCGGTCCTCTCGCCCCTTCTGTTCAACATCTACATGAAACCGCTGGGTGAGATCATTCGTGGTTTTGGAGTTGGGTATCATCAGTATGCTGATGATACCCAACTTTTCATTTCGACCCCAAACCACCCCAGTGATGCCCTCGACGTGATGTCCCGGTGCCTGGAGGCGGTCCGGGTCTGGATGGGGAGGAACAGGCTTCGTCTCAACCCTGACAAGACGGAGTGGCTGTGCGTACCGGCATCTCGGGATATTCAGGATATCCCACCCCTCATTATGGGGGGTGAGTCTTTATCTCCTGTAGATAGGGCTCGCAACTTGGGAGTCCTCCTAGACTCACAACTCTCCTTAGAAGATCATATTGTAGCTGTGACTAGGGGGGCGTTCGCCCAGGTTCGCCTGGTGCGCCAGTTGCGGCCCTATCTAGACCGGGATGCCTTGCGCACGGTCACTCATGCGCTCGTGACCTCTCGTCTTGATTACTGCAACGCTCTCTACATGGGGCTACCCTTGAAGACCACTCGGAGGCTCCAACTGGTACAGAATGCAGCCACGAGAGTTGTATTGGGAGTCTCCCGATACTCCCGTGTTACACCTCTGCTCCGCGAGCTGCATTGGTTACCAGTTGTCTTCCGGGTGAGGTTCAAGGTGTTGGTAATGACCTACAAAGCCCTCCATGTCATGGGTCCAGAATACCTTGGGGAGCACCTGCAGCCGGCGTCAACTTCCCTCCGCCCAGTACGCTCCCACAGAGAGGGCCTTCTCAGGGTGCCGCCGGTCAAAGAATGCCGACTGGTGGCCCCCAGGGGGAGAGCGTTCTCTGTGGGTGCACCGGATTTATGGGACCATCTTCCGGTTGAGCTCCGGATGGCGCCCGATCTCCGCTCCTTCCGGCGCGACCTCAAAACCTATCTCTTTAAACAAGCTGGCCTGGCCTGATGGGACGGGGTGGGATTTTTATTAACGACTTCAATTTTAAATTTGTATTATCTCTGGGCATTGTTTAATTATGTTTTAATAATCTAATTTTAACTTTTGTATCTAATTTTTATGTATTGCCCTGTTCACCGCCCTGAGTCTCTTGAGAGAAGGGCGGTATATAAATTAAATAAATAAATAAATAAATAAATAATGACCATCTCATTAACTCTCACCAGAATCAAGGTTCCATTTTGTAATGTGCTCGTACAGGGCAATTTGACAAAGTGCACCAGCACTGCTCATCCACTGTATCCCTACCTGGGGCCATTCCAAAGGAGGAGAATGGCTTGATTTTCATTTTGGGGTGCGTGTAGTTAGTACAACTGAAATGCATCATTTGTGAGAAAATCAATAGAAAAATAACTTTGAAGCAAATCAAACAAGCGAACAAAAAAAGTTCACAAAATCTCTAAAACGATATTTTCACCTTCAGTGCCTTTTCTGCTTGCAAATGCTTGCAGAATACTGAAATGTTGATGCCTCTTCCTGCCTTGAAATGTCACAATTCACCACTTCACAGATTTTATTCATACAACAGCCTTAACCTCATTACAGAACCAACAATGGGCTCATGTACATGCATTAACCTATAACCTAACCTAAGAAGTTCACATGACATTCTACACCACAAAAAAAAATTGGCTAGCACTAATCAAGGTAGTGTATTGTGTCAATATAATCTACTGCTATAGTAGATCATTACTTGACCTGGTTAAGTGTGTTGGGGAAAAGTAGTTGTGTTTTTCTCTACCCATATATCTTTATCCTCCAGTGAAATAACTCAAACCACATTGTCTATCATTGAATCCTTACTACCTCCTTAGTTCTAGGTTGCTTCTCTCCTTGACTAGTTTCCATCCATTGCTCCTTGTCCTGCTTTCAGGTGCTTTGGAGAATAGCTTGGCTCCCTCTTCTTTGTGGCAGCCCCTGAGATATTGGAACACTGCTATCATGTCACCCCTCACCCTTCTCTTCATTAATCTACACATACCCAATTCCAGCAACCGTTCCTCATATGTTTTAGCCTCCAGTCCCCCAATCATCTTTGTTGCTCTTCTCTGTACTCTTTCTAGAGTCTCGACATCTTTTTTACATCGTGGTGACCAAAACTGGATGCAGTATTCCAGGTGTGGCCTTACCAAGGCATTGTAAAGTGGTATTAGTACTTCACGTGATCTTGATTCTATCCCTCTGTTAATGCAGCCTAGCACTGTGTTGGCTTTTTTGGCAGCTGCAGCACACTGCTGGCTCATATTGAAGTGATTGTCCACTAGGACTCCGAGATCTCTCACAGTTGCTACTATCGAGCAAGGTACCACCTATACTATACCTGTGCATTTGATTTTTCCTGCCTAAATGCAGAACCTCTTGCTTCTCAAGGGACAACCTTCTTCCAGTTATGTCTGCCTGCCCTATTAGAACTGAGTGGTCAAGCTTGAGTTTCCATCCTTAAAATTGTATCATCTTGCGGGTGATTTTGGAGACATGCCTTTCCTATGACCAGCTCTGTCTGTGTCACAGTATCTCTACCAAAAGTTCACATATCCCCGACTTTGTTAACATTTAGAAAACCACTTTAAAAAGTGGCTGTTTCAGGTCAGGGCAATTTAACATCCTATATTAATATTAGTATTTTACTCTTTGATGCTGTATAATGTTTTCTTTCCAGTATACTAATATATATTATCTTCATTTCCCTTATTGTTTATTCTACTTGTATTTTTAATTTGTACGTCACCTCTACAGACCCTTAGAGAATTGAGGCAGCTTATTAATAAAATAAGCAAATAAGTAATTAAATTCCATACATGCTGTTATTTCTCCAGTTTCCCAAATTTAGATTGCAAGCAGCAGGAGGTGGCTTTGATTCCTGCTTTGTTTATGAACGTTTGAATGCACATAACCTAATGGTGTCACTGAACTAACAATTGTTCATATCATAGCTAGTGGAGTGCTTGTCTGAAGGATGCGTGTCCTTAGAAATGTTGCACTTGGTGGGTGAATATTTTGCAGTTCTTCCTCAACAGGCAAAGCTCACAGCAGTTTCTTGGAAGGCTCAAAGAGTTCCCAGTTAGATTAAGGTCTTCTAAATGAGGACTGGATTACTTAAACATGTTCTTCCCTCTTTCAAATCAACACTTTGTTATGAAAAGCAGTTTTGAAGCATTCAGTTAGTACTTTAAATATTCTAAATCAGGATTGCCAGCAATCCCATGGCAGTCCTTAGCCAGGAGAAACTGAAACCCTGGATTTTCACAGCACAAGCCGCTGCTATGGATGCAAATGTTGTTTCTCCAATGTTGACTGTAGGCAAGATTTGGGGCTGACGGAGGCCCTTTCTGCAGCAACAGACTGGTGTCATCTGAGCAGGAGATGGCTGGCATTCTCTGGGTGGCTTCCATTCTTTCCAGAGCAAGGGTCTCACTTTGTAGAGGGTAAGGCAACATGACACCCTGCAAGCAAATGACAGAAAAGAGCAGTGAGACCTTGAGCTGCATGTGGTGGTGGTCATACAAAATGCTTAACCAGAGCAGGTAAAGACCTGCTACAACCTGCATTCTTATGCTTATTGGTGGTGTGCTAAGTGAACCCAGTCTATATAGTAAGTTTACAGTTCCATGCAGTGCTTTTTTGTAAAAGAAAAAGGTGCCGGAACTAACACATGTCATACAACCCGCCTTGCCTACCCTACAAGGTTCCATCCCAAAAAGGTGCCGGAACTCCGTTCTGAGCGTTCTATGAGAAAAAAAGCCCTGGTTCCATGTATTGTTTAAATAAAAACAATGAGTTAACTGAAAATCCAGCTTGGTGAATACAGCCTTTGGCCCTGTCTACATCACATAGTTGACCTATTGCGCCCCTTCCCTAATCAGCATACCTTTCTGGGCTGGCACCAAAAAACCATCACAGATAACACAGACAACCATTTGATGACTGTATTTTCAATTCACAAGGCCACCAAAGTCTGCTATTTCTCTTCCCACTTTCTGCCTTTTTTTTATTCTCCATCCATAAACTATTACTGTTGGACAGCTGCTAGCAGGTATGGGGGACTCTATCTGCTTGTTTGCTTGTTGTCCCTTTTCCATATATTGTGTGGCTGGGAGGGAGAGTTACAAACTGAAACAGAAATGAAGATGGAACAGCTAGAAAAATCTCATCCAATGAAGTATTCAGAGTTCTTCTTGGACTTCATGGCAATCACACAGACTGGAGGGGAAAGGTTAGCCCCAATTACTGTATTTTTCGGACCATAAGACGCACCTGACCATAAGATGCACCCAGTTTTTAGAGCAGGAAAACAAGAAAAAAAATATCCTGAACCAAATAGTACTGGTATACTAGGAAGGAAGGAGGGGAGAGAGAGAGAGAGAAGGAAGGAAGGAGGGAGGGAGGGAGGGAGGAAGAGAGAGATAGAGAGAAAGAAAGAAAAGAAAGAAAGAAAGAAAGAAAGAAAGAAAGGAGAGAGAAAGAAGGAAGGAAGGAAGGAAGGAAGGAAGAAAGAAAGAAAGAAAGAAAGAAAGAAAGAAAGAAAGAAAGAAAGAAAGAAAGAAAGAAGAAAGAAAGGAGGGAGGATGGGGGAGCAAGGAAGAGAGAGAGAGAGAGAGAGAAAGAAAGAAGGAAGGAAGGAAGGGAGAAGGAAGGAAGAGAAGGAAGGAAGAAAGGAGGGAGGGAGGGAGGAAGAAAGAGAGAGAGAAAGAAAGAAAGAAAGAAAAAAAGAAAGAAAGAAAGAAAGAAAGAAAGAAAGAAAGAAAGAAAGAAAGAAAGAAAGAAAGGAAGGAAGGAAGGAAGGTACTGGTAGTTTCTTTTCCCTGAATAGGTTTTCTAAGATGCCGAAGCAATTTCAAACAATTAGCAGTATTATCTTGCAAATGGGAAATCACTTCCAATAAACTTCGCAGAGAAACCTGCAGGGACAACTCCTCACGGCTTTGCTGGGGCAAGTCGCCTATGAGGTTTAGTTTAGCAAAAACTATTTCTTTAGCAGCAAGGTAAAAGAAAGAAATATTTTTTTAATTTTTTTTAATTTTAATTCCATTTATATCCCGCCCTTCTCCGAAGACTCAGGGTGGCTTACAAGCTTAGCATGTGCGCGCGCAGGGAGGGGGAGGCAGTCAGAAGGCATGGCAGGCACGTCCGTATTTCCTCCCCTGCCGACCAATCACAGGGGTGGGGCGGAGAATTCCACATCTTCATTCAATCACATCTCTCCAATGGAGCTGATGGACTGCGTTGACTGAACGGGAGACAAGTGTTTTCGCTTACCTTCGGACCATAAGACGCACCTCGTTTTTCCACCCACTTTTGGGAGGGGAAAAGTGCGTCTTATGGTCCGAAAAATACGGTACATGGTTTTCAGGAAATTGTGGGGAGTTACTTTTCTGGGGAACAATTTAGTGTCCAAACAAGTGGCCAAATCTAAACTCTTCTGAATTAATTGGCTGGATTTAGAATTTATATAACACACCTTCCCTCTTATCTTTTTAACCATACTGTGCAAACAGGACCACTGACTTTATATTGACATCTACAAATTTTAAAAATAGATATTTCACACTTAAACACTTCTTTAAGACACTTCTTCGAGACCTTGTATGTTACCTTGAATAATATTTGACAATGGATGGTCTAGGACAGTGGTGGCGAACCTTTTTGAGACCGAGTGCCCAAACTGCAACCCGAAACCCACTTATGCATCACTGGTTGCTGGGGGCGTGGCCACCGAGTGAGCGATGCTCCAGTGACCCAATCCAGGCATCAGAGGCCTGCAAAATCAGCCGTGGGGGGGGGAGCAAAATCACTCTGCGACCCTAGATCTGGGCAGCAGAAGTATTTTGCAGGCCTCCGATGCCCAGATTGGGCCTCTGGAGCATTGTAAAATTGCCCTACAGCCATGGATGCAAACTCCAGAAGCTTTGAAAATGCTTCTGCTGCCCAGATCAGCTGTTGGGGAGGGGGGAGCGAAATCGCTCTGCAGCCCTAGATCTGGGCAGCAGAAGCATTTTGCAGGCCTTCGATGCCCGGATCAGGCTGCTGGAGCATCGTAAAATGATCGGCTGGGGGGGGGGTGCGAAATCACTTCTGAGGCTTACCTGGACTCATGCTGCAGCTGCCTCCACCATCCAGCCTGGATCCGCCCAGCTCTTGCAGCTGCTCCCTGACTCTCAGTGCAGAAAGTGAGCAAGAGCGCATTAGCACGTGGAGAGGGGGCAGGGCAGCCTGGCCCCGCCTCCCTCTTGGGTGATGGCACACGTGCCCATAGGGATGGCTCCGAATGCCGCCTGTGGCACGCGTGCCATAGGTTCACCACCCCTGGTCTAGGAGAGGGCTTCAGTTGATCCTGTCAACTGGAGTTGATCACTGCTCCCCTCCATCTGTGATTGCAATGAGGGCTGTCCTCTGTGCTATAGGCAATTTCCTCCTGAATCCCACTTTATGTAATACAGTATAATCAAAGTCTTGAACTACGTACTGTAGTTGCCTATATGAGACACATCATATCACTATGATAACAATTTTCAAAACATATTTACAGCCTTTCAAATAGTGCTGAACTACAGTTCTCGAGTCAAAACTAGTATGTGCAATGATTAGGAATACTGGGAGTTGTAGTTCAGTAACATTTGGAAAAACTAGGTTTTCGGCTCATGGTCAAGATATTATTTATAAAAAATCCATCTGGGTTATGTCTTTTCTTCTATTTTAGAAGAAGAAAGCACAGAATGCTACATTCTTTCTCCTTTTATTTTGGGAATCAAAGTGGCTGTGCAGATAAGAATATGATATGATTGAAACTTAGAAGAATAGAATAGAATAGAATAGAATAGAATAGAATAGAATAGAATAGAATAGAATAGAATAGAATAGAATAGAATAGAATAGAATAGAATAGAATAGAATAGAATAGAATAATAACTTTACTGTCACTTTGAATGTACACTAATCGGTATACATTAAAATGAAATTTCATTGCATACAGTTCTCAGAGTCGCCACCTCCGATATACACTACATAAATGACAAAAATAAATAAATAAATACAGAATTATGCATATACCCACATATATTATATGACACAGAAAAACAACACAGTCTAATTTGGATTATGTATACATGTGCACCCCTTCATGGATTACTGCCTTGTCGTGGCGAAGGGGCTTGCGTAATTCAATGAAGCTATGAGCTATGCCGTGCAGGGCCACCCAAGACGGAAAGGTCATAGCAGAGAGTTCTGACAAAACGTGATCCACTGGAGAAGGAAATGGCAACCCACTCCAATATCTTTGCCATGAAAACCCTATGGACAGTACCAAAAGGCAAAACGATATGACGCTGGAAGATGAGCCCCTCAGGTCGGAAGGCGTCCAATATGCTACTGGGGAAGAGCAGAGGGCTAGTACTAGTAGCGCCAGAAAGAATGAAGCGACTGGGCCAAAGCCGAAAGGACGCTCAGCTGTGGATATGTCTGGTGGTGAAAGGAAAGTCCGATGCTGTAAAGATTTTTTCTCCATAGGAACCTGGAATGTAAGATCCATGAATCAAGGCAAGCTGGACGTGGTCAAACAAGAGATGACAAGACTGAACATCGACATCTTAGGTATCAGCGAACTAAAATGGACAGGAATGGGTGAATTTAATTCAGATGACCATCAGGTATACTACTGTGGGCAAGAATCCCTCAGAAGAAATGGAGTAGCCTTCATAGTCAATAAAAGAGTAGGAAAAGCAATACTGGGATACAATCCTCAAAATGACAGAATGATCTCAGTTCGAATCCAAGGCAAACCATTCAATATCACAGTAGTCCAAGTCTATGCCCCAACCACCGGTGCTGAAGAGGATGAAATTGACCAGTTCTATGAAGCCCTACAGCACCTTATAGAACTAACACCAAAAAATGATGTCCCTATCATCATGGGGGATTGGAATGCTAAAGTAGGAAGCCAAAAGATAACCGGAATAACAGGCAAGTTTGGCCTTGGAGTACAAAATGAAGCAGGGCACAGGCTGATAGAATTTTGTCAAGAGAATACGATGGTCATAGCAAACACTCTTTTCCAACAACCCAAGAGACGGCTCTACACATGGACATCACCAGACGGTCAACACAGAAATCAGATTGACTATATGCTCTGCAGCCAAAGATGGAGAAGCTCTATACAGTCAGTAAAAACAAGACCAGGAGCTGACTGTGGCTCAGACCATGAGCTTCTTGTTGCAAAGTTTAGGCTTAAACTGAAGAAAGTAGGGAAAAGCACTAGGCCACTCAGATATGAATTAAATCATATCCCTGTTGAATATACAGTAGAGGTGACAAATAGATTTAAGGAATTAGATCTGATAGACAGGGTGCCTGAAGAACTATGGACAGAGGTTCGCAACATTGTACAAGAGGTAGCAACCAAAACCATCCCAAAGAAAAAGAAATGCAAGAAAGCAAAATGGCTGTCTGAGGAAGCTTTGCAAATAGCTGAGGAAAGGAGGGAAGCAAAAGGCAAGGGAGAAAAAGAAAGATACGCCCAATTGAATGCAGAATTCCAGAGAATAGCTAGAAGAGATAAGAATGCCTTCTTAAATGAACAGTGCAAAGAAATAGAAGAAAACAATAGAATAGGGAGGACCAGAGATCTTTTCAAGAAAATTGGAGAGATGAAGGGAACGTTCAATGCAAAAATGGGCATGATAAAGGACCAAAATGGCAGGGACCTAACAGAGGCAGAAGAGATTAAGAAGAGATGGCAAAATTACACAGAAGAACTATACAAGAATGAGCTTAACGTCCCTGATAATCACAATGAGGTGGTCACTGACCTCGAGCCAGACATCCTAGAATGTGAAGTGAAGTGGGCCTTAGAAAAGCTGAGCAACAACAAAGCTAGTGGAGGTGACAGTATTCCAGCTGAGCTATTCAAAATCTTAAAAGACGATGCAGTAAAAGTGCTACACTCAATTTGCCAGCAAATTTGGAAAACTCAACAGTGGCCACAGGATTGGAAAAGATCAGTTTACATTCCAATTCCAAAGAAAGGCAGTGCCAAAGAATGTTCAAACTATCGCACCATTGCACTCATTTCTCATGCTAGTAAAGTTATGCTTAAAATCCTACAAGCTAGACTCCAGCAGTATGTGGATCGGGAACTACCAGAAGTACAGGCAGGATTTCGAAGAGGCAGAGGAACTAGAGATCAAATAGCCAACATACGCTGGATCATGGAGAAAGCTAGAGAGTTCCAGAAAAACATCTACTTCTGCTTCATTGACTATGCTAAAGCCTTTGATTGTGTGGATCATAACAAACTGTGGCAAGTTCTTAAAGAGATGGGAGTACCAGAACATCTTATTTGTCTCTTGAGAAACCTATATGCGGGCCAAGAAGCAACAGTGAGAACTGGACACGGAACCACTGATTGGTTCCAAATTGGGAAAGGTGTCCGGCAAGGCTGTATACTGTCGCCTTGCCTATTTAACTTATATGCAGAGCACATCATGAGAAAGGCAGGGCTAGAGGAGTCAAAAGTTGGAATTAAGATTGCTGGAAGAAATATCAACAACCTAAGATATGCAGATGATACCACTCTAATGGCAGAAAGTGAAGAGGAACTGAAGAGTCTCTTGTTGCGAGTGAAGAAGGAGAGTGCAAAAGTTGGGTTGAAACTAAACATTAAGAAAACCAAGATCATGGCATCCGGCCCTCTCAATTCCTGGCAAATAGATGGGGAAGAAATGGAGGTAGTGACAGATTTTATTTTCCTGGGCTCCAAGATCACTGCAGATGGGGACTGTAGTCAAGAAATTAAAAGACGCTTGCTCCTCGGGAGGAAAGCCATGGCAAATCTAGACAGCACACTAAAAAGCAGAGACATCACCCTGTCAACAAAAGTGCGTATAGTCAAGGCTATGGTCTTCCCAGTTGCAATGTATGGCAGTGAAAGTTGGACCATAAGAAAGGCTGAGCGCAAAAGAATTGAGGCCTTTGAACTATGGTGCTGGAGAAGACTCCTGCGAGTCCCTTGGACTGCAAGGCGATCAAACCGGTCAGTCCTAGAGGAGATCAACCCTGACTGCTCTTTAGAAGGCCAGATCCTGAAGCTAAAACTCAAATACTTTGGCCACCTAATGAGGAGGAAGGACTCGCTGGAGAAGAGCCTAATGCTGGGAAAGATTGAGGGCAATAGAAGAAGGGGACGACAGAGAATGAGGTGGCTGGATGGAGTCACTGAAGCAGTAGGCGTGAGCCTAAATGGACTCCAGAAGATGGTAGAGGACAGGAAAGCCTGAAGGAACATTGTCCATAGGGTCGCGATGGGTCGGACACGACTTCGCAACTAACAACAACAACAACAATACATGTGCATGGCGCAAAAAATGAATCTTGTGAGTTTACCAGATATATGGCATAGGGAACAAAGCTGTTACAGAATTTCTAGTCCTGCTAGAAATACTTCAAAATCTCCTCCCAAGAGGGGAGCAACAGAAACAGACAAGAAAGAAAGAAAGAAAAAAAGAAAGAAAGAAAGAAAGAAAGAAAGAAAGAAAGAAAGAAAGAAAGAAAGAAAGAAAGAAAGAAAGAAAGAAAGAGATTGAGAAAGAAAGAAAGAGATTGAGAAAGAAAGAAAGAAAGAAAAAGAAAGAAAAGAAAGAAAGAAAGAAAGAAAGAAAGAAAGAAAGAAAGAAAGAAAGAAAGAGAAAGAAAGAAAGAGAAAAAGAAAAAGAAAGAAAGAAAAAGACTTTATTGTCTTTTTTACTATGGGCAAAATGGCACACATTAAAAATTAAATTTAATTACTTTCAAAGTGTATACATAATAACACACATTTAAACATACTGTATACAACATGTATACAACGTACAATATAAGGCTGGAAGTTGTGGGTAGCATTTAGGGGACAAAACCAAATGAAGTATAGAGAAAATGTTTCTAAAGGTGGAGGGAAAGGAGACATTATAGAAAGTAACAAAATTACAATATAGACAAAACAGATTCAGAGCTTTTCTGCAGTAGCATAACTTCACAGAACCTAGAGACCTTCCTATATTGATCAATAGAAATGACAGCACAACTGGGACTTGTCCTTCTGACTCTCTTTGCTGTTAAATGTGTGGTTTTGGCTAGTGTGTTTTATGCTATGGAAACTAGCAAGAGCAAACTTCATCACGGTGTAGGAAAAAGTCGAGGCCGGCATCATGGGGCTAGAACAGGGGTAGGCAACCTCGGCTCTTTTATGACTCATGGACTTCAACTCCCAGAATTCCTGAGCCAGCTATGCTGGCTCAGGAATTCTGGGAGTTGAAGTCCATGAGTCATAAAAGAGCCGAGGTTGCCTACCCCTGGGCTAGAAGGATATTAGGCCATCTGCAAGACTCTGCAGTAAAAAATGAAGGACACAAAAGTAGTTTTACCTCCTTTTCTCACACTAGAATTTTGATTTAGTTAATGATTGAAGATACAAAAAAAATAGGAATAGCTGTAAATAACATATAGCTAAACTGATGATTTTCCTGCCACAACATGAGGAAATAACTGAGATGATGTTAAAGCAGGGGCCCTCAACCCCTGGGCTGTGGCTCAATATGGGGCCACTGTCTGTTAAGAGCTGGGCTGCAGAAGTGTGGACAAGCAAGTGCGTGAAGCTCCATTTGAGCGAGTGGTATGCGTGCGTGCCCACCACTTGCACCATCCCCCCTCTAGTCCAGAAATCCGGAAAGGTTGGGGACTGCTGCTTTAAAGGAATGAGACAAAATCATGGAGGATAAGGGTTTTCTCAATGGCTACTAACTGTGATGAAATGTACAACTCACAGGTTCAGAAGGAACCTATGACTACTGTACTAACAGGGGAGAATAGTTTTTGATTGGCCCGTGAGAAAAAATAAGATGCTAGATGTATGGCAGCTTTTATCCAATGTGATT
The DNA here is from genome assembly GCF_964194415.1 of Vipera berus. NCBI lineage: Eukaryota > Metazoa > Chordata > Lepidosauria > Squamata > Viperidae > Vipera > Vipera berus. The sequence goes on along the minus strand of NC_138202.1, from coordinate 338,207,160 downwards.
AAAACCTTAGTAGATACAGTTGGGCATATTATATTCAGTTAGTGTCAGCCTTGGGTGGTGCTTTTGTGGACTCTTATGTTATGAAGATCCAACTTATTTGGGTTACTTTATGAATTATCATATTGTTGGAACCCATAAAATGAGTTAATTTGATAAGTATCATCTGATAATATGTGAATACACCCTGTTTGTCATAAGTCTAATACAACAGGACCCAGATTGTTGAGGGCAATATGCTGACTCCATAAACCACTTAGAGAGGGCTGTAAAGCACTATGAAGCAGTATATAAGTCTACGTGCTAGCGCGAGTGCCATTCTTAAAATGATGTCCTCTGCTCACAATTTTATTCAGTGATGAACAATAAAAAATATGTCATAATACCATGGCTCAGTATCCAGAAGTCTGAAATTCCCAACAATGGGAATATGGCCAGCCCCCAGGTTCCATGCAATTCCTGCAATTTAGATGGAAAATGAACCTCATAATAGCTTTAGTTACATTATTTCTAAGCCAGAAATAAGTCACCTCAGCTGCTAAACAGGGAAAATGCCATGTGATCACAGGCATGGAGGTGATCCTGGAACAGTGCAAATGTTATGCCTACAACTGCATTAGCTGAAGATGGCCCTCTCTTTCTCTTCCACTGAGCAAGTAAATTTACTTAACAACCATGGCAACAAAGGTCGTAAAAGGGTGCAAAATATACTTAACAACTGTCTCACTTAGCAACAGAAATTTTGAGCTCAGTTTTACCCCCTTGCAGCCTCTGGAACTATCTCTAAGAATGTCTCTTTGAGAGCACTTTTCTTAATTCTTTCAAATCTCTCCTCGTAAACCATCTTTTCCGTGACATCTTGAGCACAGTTCCAAGAACAGGCCAATTTTAACTGGACAAAGGCACCAAAGTCACCCTTACGGTAACAGCTTGGGAGAGAAAAGTTAAGGGCCACAAGTGGATGGGATCACATTACACAAGTGCCAAGACCTTGGAAGGAGTTTTAGAGATTTTATTCTTTTTAGCTATAACATACCTATGTGGGGCATCTGTTTGCATCCATTTCCCTCTTCAAAAGGCAGGAAATTATGCTATCGGTTTTCAGCAGGCACAGTCAAAAAGCTACACTGCACAAAGGAAGCTTGGGGGGTACAAGTTGCTCAACCTTGCTTTAATCTCATCACCCTATTATACCTATCTACGCCTGACACAGTTGTATTTATACAGATGGGGCCTATTGTCACTCTCTAAGCACAATGTGGGTGATTTAACCTGGAATTCAGGTAGTGCATTGTCATTTCTTCTTTCCACCATCAGCCCAGGAGGATTCCTTTTCTTGTGCTTCCTCCTATTCTTAGAGGCTTTCCTTATCCTTTTCCTCTGAGATTCTCCTTAGATGTGTGAATCCGGCAGCTGCTGCCTTAAGAAGGCTATCAAACGTTTTTATACTGGCCAATTTCCTTGTATTTCTCTTGCATTGTGGAATGGGAAGATGGCAGGAAATGTATATATATAGCTACTGAAACATTGGATCCTGTGATTCTGATTCAACAGACTTCCACAGAATATTTGATACACATGTCTAGCCATGTACCAGATCAAGACTGACCCGGCTTATGTGTTCATATTAGCCCTTGGTGCCCCTATGCATGTGACTGCTTTCTGCACCATGCGGACAAGGCTACCATGCCACTACTGGGCAGCTGTCTTTATATAAACTAAGGCATTTAAAGATTTGGGTGGCGCGGTGGCTCAGCAAATTAAAATACTGGGCTTGTCAGCTGGACAGATCATCACGTGACAGGATGACCTCCCATCCTTGCTCTGGCTTCTGCCAACCTAGCAGTTTGAAAGCAGGCAAATGCGAGTAGATAAATAGCTACCACTATGGTGGGAAGGTAACAGTGCTCCGTGACCTCATGTTGGCCACATGACCATAGAAATGACAGCTCAATGGCCTTGAAATGGAGAATAATTTAATTTAATAATTTAATTTGTATACCGCCCATCTCCCGAAGGACTCGGGGCGGTGAACAGGGCAATACATAATAAAAACAGGATACAAAAATTAAAAAGTAATTAAACAACAATGCCCGTAATAAATTAATACATATTAAAAGTTAAAACCGATTTATAAAACCCAACCCCATCCCATCAGACCAGGCCAGCTTGTTCAAAAAGAAAGGTTTTGAGATCGCGCCGGAAGGAGCGAAGGTCAGGGGCCGTCCGGAGCTCAACCGGCAAGCGGTTCCATAGGTCTGGCGCGCCCACAGAGAACGCTCTCCCCCTGGGGGCCACCAATCGACATTCCTTGATCGGAGGCACCCTGAGGAGGCCCTCTCTGTGGGAGCGCACTGGACGGAGGGAAGTTGACGCCGGGCGCAGGTGTTTCCATTGCTCCCTTTAGTCGACAATGAATAGCAGAATAAAATCCACAGGGACTCCTTTTTTATTTAATGATTCAGCAGTTGCATTTGTACAGTATACTAAATTTGATTAGTGTTAATCATGGACAGGTTAGGGCTTAGTGCACTGTGTACATCCAGTTCATTTGGTTTGTTTAGGATTCAGTGTATTGGATGAGCTGAGCTGAGCTGAGAAGTTAACTCTAATTAAACTAAATGTATTGTGGAAACATTGATAAGGCTCCTGAAGGTAGTTGAGACTCAAAGGAATCCTCCACTTTTACACATGGGCCATCTAGCAAGGGAGTCCCCTTTTGGGAAGTATTTGTTTCTTTTCTTCAGGAGATCTTCCTCATAGTTTCTTTATCTACTTTCTCCAGCCTTCCTGGATTCTACTATATAGCATGGCACAGGTAGGCCTTCCACAAACAATTAACATGCCATAAGTGGACATTCTCAGAAGTTATTTAAGTACACTCAGGCCTACTCATGAGAACAGAATCCCCTGCTTGATGATAACCAACTGATAGCCAAACTGCTCAAGGAGGTCTGACTAATCCTTCCAACACATTCCTGGAGTTATGATTGCAAGTGCTTGACCTCCAGATGGGGCCATGGCCAATCCCTTCATCTTCCTGTTGTTTTCTTCCTTGTCTTTCCTCCTGCTCTTTGCTATCAGATCTTTCTGCCTTTTTTGGAAGATGCCAGCCAGGGTTTTTAGGGCCTGCCCTCATGGGACATCTCCAGGATTAATTCTGCATAGAACAATGGCTGGTTTCTATGTGGGTTTTTCTTTTTAAAAAAAGTTATGACAAATGGCTTAAGATGAGAACCATCAAGAAAGAAACGGAAGGCTTAATACTGGCTGCTCAAGAACAAGCACTACAAACTAATGCCGTGAAAGCGAAGATACATAAATCTACTGACAATCCAAATTGCCGACTTTCCAACGATAAAGTTGAAATTGTTTCACATTTAATATGTGAGTGCAGCAAAATCGCGCAAACTGATTACAAAGCTAGACATGACCGAGTTGCTAAACTAATTCACTGCGCATTGTGTAAAAAATACAACTTATTTATTATTTATTTATTTATTTGATTTGTATACCGCCCTTCTCCCTAAGGACTCAGGGCGGTGAACAGTGACATAAATAATAGAATGTACAAATATAGATATTGAAAATAAATTAAACCCTATGAAAATAAATTAAACCCTAATTTAGCCCAAATGTAGGAGATAGTTACCTTAAGATAATAATTACGAAAGAACCCATCAGACCAGACCGGATTGCTCAAACAGATAGGTTTTTAGGTCGCGTCGGAAGGAGCGCAGGTCGGGAGCCATCCGGAGCTCAACTTGCCTGTGTCCGAAAAGTTGTGGGAACATAGGGTGGGAAAAAGTTGTCGAGAATGAGAGGGTGAAGATCTTGTGGGATTTCCGAATACAGACAGATCGCCATTTGGAGCACAACAGGCCAGATATCGCAGTCGTAGAGAACCGAAGCATACAGTTGACTGATATCGCTGTACCAGGAGATGCAAATGTCAAAGAAAAAGAACTGGAAAAAATTACGAAATACCATGACCTGGCCATTGAAACTGCGCAATTATGAATGAAATGTGTAACAGTGATATCCATTGTCATCAGGGCACTGGGAACTATGTCCAAAAACTTTGCAAAATACTTCAAGAAATTGCAGCTTACTGCTATAGCTCCAGAAAAGCTACAAAAAACTGTGCTACTCGGAACATCTTACATTTTAAGGAGGTACCTGGTTGATATCTAGGATGCTGGCAGCAACCCGTGTCAACCATCAGCGCCAGTCAATTTGAGTGTTCAGTTGACTGTAGTTCTTGTTTAATGAATATACCGGTAATAATAATAATAATAATAATAATAATAATAATAATAATAATAATAATAATAATAATAATAATAATAAAACATGTGTACTGCCCAACTCTCAATGACTCTGACTCACAACTATCAAGCAAAGAAGTTAAAATAAAAAATAAAGAAAACGTGGCAAACATGATGGAGGGGGGGGTGTCTCCCTTTCTCTTGTTTTACAGAGAAGTAAAACAGAAGGTCTTCCTGGAAAATGGGACTTTAGTGTATGCACTGGTATCTCTCCAAAGCAAATGAAGAAAGGAAAGTCTGCATGCCAAGATGAAAAGGAGGAGTGAGAGGTCGTGTGTACAAGTGTACACATAAACGGGACCTGATGAAAGTAACACAAAGGCTTCATAAATTGCTATGGGGAAGGGCAAAGAATGTAAAGTCTGCACTGGAGCCACAGCAGATTTTTCAAAAGGAAGAGGGTGGAGGTCTCCAGACTAGGCCAGCCTCAAGCCCAAATGAACAAACATCATCCTTGAAGGCGTATCCCAAAAGACAAAGCACTTGCCAGCTTGAAAGGCCATTTCACCCAATTCTAACCATTTCCCCAGTAGCAAGGAGTCAAGTGAAGAGGTGACATTTCTATTGAGAGGAGCAGGAGCAGCAGCTTGGCCGTATCACCATACAGTCTTAAAATATCATGCTAAAAACGTTTCAATGGGGAGGGGAATGAGAAAGAGGGACAAACATTTCCGAGCCTAGAGCTCAGAAACCTGGGATGGAGCCAAGAACAAGAGCCAGACAAATGTCTATGAGTAGACAGTCCAGCAGATGCAAGTCCCAGCTGCGTGGCCTATTCCCCTTTCTAAGAAAATCCAGAGCAGCAATTGGAGCAGACACTTTCTTTTACCAAGAGAGAGCTGGATATTTCAAAACAAAATCATTCCCTCATGTATTTAAGGTAAAGAAAAACACCCACAGTAAGAAATTTGTTGCTTTTAATTAGGGTTACCAGATCTAGACTACAAAAAACAAGACTACTCAGAAAATCCTCTTTGTTGCCATCCAGTGGTCATCTGGATCATTGCAGTCCCTAGGTACCTTTGAAAGGAGCCATTCAACCATATTTGAAAACCTTCAAGAATACCCCACATTTTGTCCCATTTATTCAGCATTTGAGCCATTTGAAAAATCAGAAACAAATTAATGATATAATTTTAGTCCCAAGGTAACTGAACCTCTTTTCATATCTTAAGTCCCAACAATCATGTTGTCAAAGAACTTGAATCTCACTGTGATAAAAATGAAAAGATCACTTTTTCTGAAAATATTTGTATGTTTATGGCATGTAGTTATTCTATTTATAATTTGCAGTAAGCCCTACAGTTTGCATGACTCGTGACTTGTGTCACTTTAGTCAAGTGCTGAATCCCACCCATCCAGAACCATTGTTGTGCAGAATTTTCTACAACCTGGGGCTCTCTTAAATCCATTGGGATTGCCATTCCCAGAATTGTACAGCTAGCAAAATACTAACTCTGTAAGCAAGTCACAATTACAATTGGCATTGATCATTCTCTTGATAAGAGAAATGAGTTCTGCCACCTATGACTTTGCTAGTTGTGTTCCAAATGAACGCATTACAGATTCTCTGGTACTTCTGCTGAAAAGGAGTTTCATATGGCCCTCTTTATGTTTTTATTTCTAGAGACAATTTTGTCTACTCCTATGCCATTTTATCTACTTCACAGGCTACTTCTGAGTGTTGCCAGTGACAGCCACTTGCTGCCAGCATTGCTGCTTCCTTGAACATTTGTCAATTTGGAAGATATTGTAGTTGGACTGCACTTAACAAGTATGGTCTATATTCCTTTCTAGGACAGGGTACTAGAAACTGATTTGAAGGTTCTTGGAATGTTGGCAGTGATAATTAAGTTGACTCTGTCATTTGAGGCTCGAAAGGGGAGAGAGGATGTTGAACCTGCACAGCAGCATAATCATTCCATACTTTTGTTGAGGCACTTTGGAATTTGATGAACGGATGTCACCTGATTGCAAAAGAATACTATCTTGATGTAATGCGCTTAATTAAGTTAATTAAATATCTAGTTGAGTCATTCACATATTAAGTTATGTGTAGGACTAAGAGACTGCAAAAATAACAGCTATGCTCTCCGGACGCGTATGTGTAGCTTAACATGCTGTTGGAAATTCAATTTGCTCAGTTTACGGTTCAATATATTGTGCGAATTGAGAACACTAATAATTATCAGGTTCACCTAACCCAGGGGTAGGCAACCTCGGCTCTTTTATGACTCATGGACTTCAACTCCCAGAATTCCTGAGTCACCATAGCTGACTCAGGAATTCTGGGAGTTGAAGTCCATGAGTCATAAAAGAGCCGAGGTTGCCTACCCTTGACCTAACCTAAAAAGGTCCTTTTTCCTCTTTTCCGGCAACGGCGAGGCGGGATAACAACAAACCCATCTTCCGAGGCGGCGCGAAGGATAATTCCTCAAGTGGCCTCCACAGACCGCCCTCTGATGGGCTCAGCACCTTCCCTCGAGTGGCGCTCTGCACCGCCGACCGACGTATCTCTATGACTTCCGCCTTCACTTTTCCTGTTTCCGGACTCGCCCTCCTTCGGCGGCAGCGGGGCCTGTGGGGCGATGGCGGCTGTACGGGGCCTCCGTATTTCGGTGAAGGCGACCGAGCCGGAGCCCATGGAAGTGGAGGAGGGCGAGCTGTTGCTTCAGACTGGAGCCCCCGCAACCACCTCGCCTCCGATAGCTACGGCATCAGCGGAGGAACTAGCCGCGCCGGTGGGGCGCTCGCTGAGGGAGCTGCTGCCGGTAACGGAGCCTGGGGAACGGGCCGGGTGGAGGGATCACAGTCCGCCGCTTCCGGAGGCCCTTAGACACACAAACCGGGATCCGAGGCTTGAAAGACAGGGCACTCTTTGCGCATGTGTAGACTGCATTTCCATGACCAGAGAGACTGAATTCCTTGGATCCGGATGAATGGAGTTACCGAGATACAGAGCCTTGGTGGAGCAGTGGGCTAATGCCTCCTTAAGTAACACCAGCTGCCTGCAATTAGTGCAGGTTCGCATCCCACCAGGCTCAAGGTTGACTCAGCCTTCCATCCTTCCGAGGTAGGTAAAATGAGGACCCAGATTGTTGGGGGCAATAAGCTGACTTTGTAATAATGCCGCTTGGGGTGTGTGTGAAAGCCCTAATAAGCAGGCATATACATAGAATGAAGGCTACTGCTAAGCTTGTAAGCCGCCCTGAGTCTTCGGAGAAGGGCGGGATATAAATGGAATTAAAATAAAATAAATAAAATAAATAAATACGCGGATGTTGACAAATAGGCAGTGCAACCCTGATTTAAAAGATCTTAGCTTTCTCCCCTCGTTTCTTCTTCTGCCTCAAACTGCTTGCATGGCTGTCTGGCCCCAGATAGAAGCCTTCCCAAGATTTGGCAGGTTTGCACTAAAAAGGGAGTTTTATTTACTGAGTACTTTTTAACTTGGGCTTCGTCATTTCACGGACAGTGCAGTGTAGCTGAGGAGATTTCTCTAGGATGCTTCATGGGCTCTTGAAGAGCCCTTTATGGAGGACATGATGGAGATGGCGGCTTTCTCACAGGTGGCAATGCTCTTTTGGAGGCGGGTGAGGAATGGTAGAAATTTACCAGTCCTTTGGGCTTCAAAAAAAAAAGTACATTACTTCAGTTTAAATTTAACAGGAAGCCTGAGAAAAACAAGAAATAGCAACTGAAATGTTTTTTTAGCTTGGATGACCCTTGTTAATAAATTGGTTTGGATCTTTGGGAATTGGGAGATGACAAAAGGTTGAAACAGGGTTTCTAGGAGAACTTCAGATTAGGAAAGTATATTATAACTTTCATCGTTAATTGGGGACAATATCCTACAGAAAGGCACTTTGTTCAATAATTGTATTAATGATTGTTTTATTTCAGGATACTAGCCGAAGATATGAAAACAAAGCTGGGAGCTTTATCACTGGAATAGATGTAACTTCAAAGGTATTTACATACAGTGATGTGCTTTTCATTCATTTTGGAAACCTGGAAAATGTCAAATTTCAGGTGCATTAATGTACATATATATATATAACTATATAATGGCAAATGTAATAGTTTTCATTATTTTTTTTCTCTAGAATCTCTCAGTGTGAGCTTCCCTTCATAGTTGACTGATCTCCATACATAACTCTGAGCCTGAAGAAATATATTTTCATTCCCCAATACAATCAATTTTTAAATGGGACTGTGACAATTCAAATAATTGAAAATAACATTTGACACAAGAACTTGGTCTCAGTATGCCTGGGAAATGATTGCTTTTTCCTGTCATCTATCATCAGCTTCTCTAATTAATTACTCTAATAGTTATTTGCAGAGATTGGGCTATGGCACACGCTGGACTCATCCCCAGTTTTAGGAAGGCTATTGAATACAGCTGATATTTTATTGCAAGAAGCAATTTATGGGAAGATTTTGTATCCTGAAACAATTGGGCTTCTGCATATTTTTCTTAAATGGGAAGTAACCTATCTTCCTGCTGTGAACGTGAAAAATTGTAGCTGTCTAAATTTATTCAGAAGCTTTTTTAATGGTGGCCTGGATTTTATTTCCCAATTGCATCATTCCCTTCTGTCAGGGAGAGCCAAATGTTTCTGCATCACATGGAGACTTGATAGAAGGAGCAAGTTGTTTTTCCAGTTATACTGCATAAAGCATCAGACCATAATTTCTGCTGCTATCCCATACAGGTAATGTTGTAATACTGCAGAGTAGTACAAAAATGAATTTAGGTTTTAAGACATACGAATGTCTTTTCTATTTTTTGCAAAGCAGATATCAGCTGCTGTTACTACCAGTCACTTGGATATTCAATGACCTTTTTTCCTTTTTGTAGGAAGCGATTGAGAAGAAGGAGCAGAGAGCAAAACGTTTTCATTTTCGTGGAGAAATCAATCTTGCTCAAAGAAATGTAACACTGGATCGAGATATGATGAAGAAAGGTATTGAGAATTGTGTGCTCTGTAAACAAGTAAATCTTCCCATTTGTTCTGGGTTTTGTAAAACTTGATGTTTTGGTCTTTCAGGTTGGATGAAATGCACAACTGATCCTCCTTAATGAGTGTATTTTTCAGTGGACAACTTTGTACAGATGAGAGAATCCAAATGTTACATTTCTTAATTTCAGCAAATGAATTTGTAGACTAGAGCAGTGATTTGGAGGAGTTGGTGGCGGCAGCAGCGTGCTCCAGGGGCGAAAAGAAGCAAGGCCTCTTTAAGGAAAGGGTGGAAGAGTCAGGATCAGAAAAAGGAAAGAAGGCGAGGTTGTCAGAATACAAGCTAATTTGAGGGCTAATCCACATGGAGCCCCATTTCCATCTTTCCTGTTTGCCATCGTTCACTCCCTAGAGACTAAAATGGACAATGTGAAATTTGAGCGGGCCCCGAACAAGGAGTATATATCGGAGGTGGTGACCCTTTGAGAACTGTATGCAACGAAATTTCATTTTGATGTATGCCGATTGGTGTACATTCAAAGTGACAATAAAGTTATCATGTTGATGCTAGTAGTTTGGGAATCAGGCACTTTGTGTAGAAATAGTATGTTGACTGCCACCTCACATTTGCACTTCTCAGCCATTCAGAATCAGTTGCCATGAACGGGGTGGGGGGCTGGATGGTAGGTAGGATGCTTTGGGAAACAAAGCTTCACTGTATCTTTCTGAAATGGACTTCAAGGACAACCGGCTGGGAATGGAATGCAGCTGCATACCAAACCTACGCCTGTAGTGACTGTTCTGAAAGCATCTTGTCTGAGTTTGATATGACATGAGGGCCCATGGGAGGTGACTGATGGAGGACTTGGGGATTTTGGTGCTCGGTTTTCAATTCTGGCTAGGCATTACTGTAATTCACTTGACCTCTAGTAAACTACACCTTTCTTAGTAAATGGAGTTAAGGATCATTCTTATTTACAGGTTCAAGCTGAGGCAGGTCTGACACAGTAGGTGGGTAAATGTTTATTTTAGTACATAGTTATCTGCTATGTACTGAGTCAAATCATTAGTCAATCTAGGATGGTATAATAGTGGAAGATATCGGAAGTGAACTTCAGGACATATAATTTTACATGGAAATATGCTCACATTGAAAAAGCTAAAGTCTTCTTATGCAACTATGTTTCCTGTGATCCTAAAATGAGAACAAATATTGTTGAATTTAAAGAGGGTCATCATTCTTTTGAAAACAGTGAATAATGCACATTGTAAAAATCTGCTCAGATATAAATCTGAATAGATTTTTACGATGTGCATTATTTACTGTTTTCAAAAGAATGATGACCCCCTATCACTCCTTTAACCTTGTTATGCCTACATTAGGGAAAGAATTCCATGATGGACTATGGAAAAGGGAATGAAAGGAATCCTTTTCCGGGTTTTTCATCTAGATAAATCTGATAATGGGACAAAGCAGCCTTTTTTCCTTTTTTGAACTGTGCTTTGTTGAACCTTCAAAAAAGTGATGGAAAGCTGATTTATTTGCATTGTTGCCTGATGTTTTTTGTTTTGCTTGCCTTTTTTTCTTTTGTTAGTTGCTAACACTTAAACTAGATTTTGAATTTCTTGCAGCCATTCCCAAATTGCGACTAGATACCATATATATTTATGGTGTTGATGAAATGAGCACCCAGGATATTTTTGCCTATTTCAAGGAATATCCCCCTGCTCACATTGAGTGGCTGGATGACACATCTTGTAAGTACTATTTATTTTAAGCAGAAAGATTATTCTATGGGAATTGTCACCTTTATTTTCTGTGAAACGTATAGTGGGAATGGAAGAGTTTTTCCTTATGACATTTCTCTTACACTTGAGACAGATTATTGCATTTTTCATTATGTGTTTGTAGTTTGGGCACTAACTGAATTTTATTTCTCTCTTTTGAGGCAATGTTGTTTGGCTTGATGAAGTAACGGCGACGCGAGCACTTATCAACATGAGTTCTATGCCTGGTGAGACAAAAATAAAATCCCAAGAAAACTCTAAGAAAATAGAAGAATCCACAAAGAAAGGTAAAAGACATTTTGTTCCTTAGCCACAGGACTTTGGATTTTGTATGGTACATCTAGGCACACGTTAATTGGTGTTATGTGGAATTCTGAAATTCACTGCTGAAATCACTTATGTAGTTCCAGTGATAGTTTTGCTTGCAGAGATCATAGTATCAGCTTCTACCTCTAAATGTTGTACTCATATTTCATCTATATTTCATCACCTGTGTGAAAAGGCGGCTTAGGTAACAAGACTGAAAAGTATTTTCAAGAAAACTACTGATCATAATAAAGGAGACTGAACATGTGAAACAGTAGACATGTTCAGAAGAATTAACTCAGTTTCAGACCCTTAGTGCTAATCAGACTTAAGCCTTTATTCCATTTTTATCTTTTTGCTTTTGGTTCAACTCCTTATTTTTATAATTAAATATTTTTATTTGCCTCTCCTGAGTCTTTTTTTATACGTTTGTGACATGATACTCTATTGAGGTGGACTATTGGTTTGGCTGAGCTTGTACAGGTAGTCCTTGACTTACAACAATTCATTTAGTGACAGTTCAAAGTTTCAGCAGCATTGGGGGGAAAATGACGTAGGGCCGTTTTTCACACAACCATTGCAGCATCCCCTTGGTCATGTGATCAGAATTTAGGCATTTGGCAACTGACTCATATTTATGATGGTTGCAGAGTCCTGGGGTCATGTGATCACTTTATAACCTTCTGACAAGTCAATGGGGAAGTCAGATTCATTAAACAACAAAGTGTTACTAACTTAACAACTGCAGTAATTCACTTAACAACTGTGGCAAGAAAGGTCATAAAATGGGGCAAAACTCACTTAACAAATGTCTCAATAACAGAAATTGTGGGCTCAGTTGTGGTTGTAAGTCAAGGAGTACCTGTATTGCCTGTGCTGTAGAAAGAACTTTACTTAATTAGTAGAACATGTTACGTATACAAAAGTTTTTAGGTTCAATTCTGACTATACTAGAAAGATATGGAAAGACTCCATCTGGTTTATCTCCAATTTTTGGTTGATCAGACTACAGCAAATAGTTAGGCAGTCCTTAACTAAAGTAATGGCTTTCCCTAATGCAAGAGTGTTTCCTATGCTCTTCCACGTTTCAAGCCAAGTTGAATTCCAATTGCATTACTGCCTGAAAAGTTGTAACCTTGAATGCTTTGGACTGATACTGGGATAATCTGCATGTGAGCCACGTTCTCTGTCCCTGAGCTACTTGGTACTAGGTAGAAAATGTATTTCTTTCATAAGAAGTGTGGCTCATTTTGTGTTCATCTTGAGGCTCATCTTCATCTTCCTTTTCTGAGTCCTACATGGCTTTAGTGCTGGGAACCTGGAGAGTCAACGTTAGTGCAAAAAGGCCAGCTCCGTTCCATTCTTGTGGAGAAATCCTGCTTCATCTTATGACTTCTGCCTTTGTCACTTCTGGGTGATCAACTAGGCCGTTATTTACTAGGTATAGACAAAGTAATGATTGTAAAATGTATTTTTGTTTATTTTAGAAAAAGAGGAGGAAAGCTCAGATGAAGAAACTGAAGAAGGTGAGGTAGAAGATGATCATCCAAGTGATACAGAGGTTAGTGTAGCATGTTTGGGCTGTGATCAAGTCTGTTTGGATAAGAACCCAAAAAAGAAATCAAAACCAAGGAAGATATTACCTATATAGTCCTCCACAACTTGAGCATTGTCTAGATTTATGGTCTTCCTAACATTCTTAGCAGTTACCATGCTAGCTGATTCTGGGAGATGTTCTACGTATCTGAAGAGGGCCCATAATGGGGAAAACTGAAATGAAATAGCAGAATACGACTAATGAGTATCTACAATCTAATTTGCCACCCGGGGGGGGGGAGAGTTTCATTGACAGGCTGAAATAAAATATTATAACATAGGAACTGTGGTTGGCTGCATATTAGACCAAAACAAGCCCCTGAAGCTGAGCCTTGTGCTCCTCTCAAAGACATGTATGAACTGAATGAAAAAATCTGAAAGCAAAATAAAAAACTGGGCTGGTTTCTTCAAGCTGAGAGATCTTGAACCTTTGTGGGGGTTTTTTTTTTCTACAGCTGGACACTTTATCCCAAGTTGAAGAAGATTCCCTTTTGCGTAATGACCTTCGTCCAGCCAGTAAGCTGGCCAAAGGCAACAAGCTCTTCATGAGATTTGCCACCAGAGGTAAAGAGCTTGACCTAACCCTATACAAAGAGTCCATTGCAATGCAGTGCATAGTTATGGCCCAGTTTGTCTTGGTTTTATGGTCTACCGAAATCTTTCCTGAACCCTGAAATAAAACGAATTAGCTATTTCCCATCTATACAGTAATTAACCAAAAATTTCACAGAAATTTCAAAAGAATTAAAAGCATTTGTAAATGTAAAAAAAGAACTTGGTAATAACATGTAATGTGTTGCTGGAGTGGTGAAAATATGGGTGCCAAGTGATCCTCTCTGGAAGGCTCTGCATAACAAAGATGCTACTGAAGAGAAGCCCGTCTCTTAAGAGTCACCAAGTGTATCAGAAAAAGTTTTATCTATGTAGGTTTTCATCTCATCTTTTAATCTTTCCTAATGCTTTCCACTCTCAGATTCATAGGCTATAGATCAGCTGTCTGTGGACTGCATGAAGCCACAGCAATGAAATGTGATTGTGATTTTTTCCCCTATTTGTTGCTTTTTAAAATATTTTTAGCGAAATAACACTCATATTTAGATAGTAAGCCTCTACAGAATTAACCCATATGTTGTGAGTTAAAAAACAAAAAAAATCCACAACATTAAAAAGCATTAGGGTTACATTTTAGCCATTGAAATTGATTCCCACTATGGAAAGAATTTGTGATTGGTTCCGTAGTTCCACTAGTGTAGAATGTTCCTGCATCCACTTAGCATTTTTGCTACTCTTACAGATGACAAAAAGGAGCTTGGAGCTGCCAGGAGAAGCCAATATTACATGAAATACGGAAATCCTAATTATGGAGGCATGAAAGGCATCTTGAGCAATTCATGGTGAGCTGGGGAGAGATACCCCTCGGAAATTGTATTTTCCAAAATATGAGCTATCGTGTTAGCTTGATTCTTTCATTTGAAAGTATCTTTCATTTCCCACATCTCCTGTGTCTGTCAGGCTAGGAAGATATATTGGAAGTATCTTCTCAGTGTGCTCTTCATTCTCTATAGCAGCTTCAGTTAATGCACTGGTTTCATTAGGGCTGTCTTTAGTCCAGGGCCTTCTTACTATATTCTTGGGGTGTGGAATTAGGTACATGCTTGATTACAAGAAGACATTACAAGTAGAAGAACTGCAGCAGACAGCACAAGAAATAAATACTCAGTAATACTGGAAATAGGAACACTCTTGAATGCAGGAAATATCTAGAATAGTTTCCTAGACTCCATATAATTTTCAGTTGTAGTTTGAAAAGTTGCCAACATATCTGCAAGACCAAATTAATATGTATATCTGGGCATGGGCTGGGGAGAAAACAGGCTTGTTAGTTGTGATAGTTGACAGAATATGCTAAAGCTAATCCTGGATTAACAAAATACAATTACCGTATATACTTGAGTATAAGCTGAATTTTTCAGCCCACTTTTTGGGCTGAAAAATCCACTTCGGCTTATACTCCAGTGAACAAAAAAAAAGAACTGTCCCTTCGTTCGGGCCAGGCTGCTGAGAGAAGGGAGCGGCAGAGCCGGTAGACTCTGCCGTTCCGCCGGTAGACTGCCGCCTCCTGGTCCACCCTGGCGCCCGTCCTTGGTCTGCTGCTCGGGCGCTGGGCAACTGCCGGCTGCGCCACCGTACGGCTGCTCCCCGGCCTTCCGGACGGCCCCAGAGGCTGCTGGGCCGCGTCGGCGGCCATGCCCTTCCCTGGCTTGTTCCCGGGGCCCGGCAAGACGCCCTGTGGCCTCTCCAGGTGCCGGGCGGGTGGCCGCTGAGCCGACTCGGCGGCCGCACTCCTCCCCGGCTCGTCGGCTGCTTCCGAGGGCCGGCGGGTTGCTCCGCGGCCACTCCAGCTGATGGGCGGGTGGCTGCTGCGCCGTCTCGTCGGCTGCGCTCCTCTCCGGCTTGTTGGGGAGGCGCGGGCGCTGGCGGCTGCTTCCGAAGGCCGGCGGGTCGCTCCGCGGCCTCTCCAGCTGATGGGCGGGTGGCCGCTGCGCCGTCTCCTCGGCTGCGCTCCTCTCCGGCTCGTTGGGGAGGCGCGGGCGCTGGCGGTGCTTCCGAAGGCCGGCGGGTCGCTCCGCGGCCTCTCCAGCTGATGGGCAGGTGGCCGCTGCTCCGTCTCCTCGGCTGCACTCCTCTCCGGCTCGTTGGGGAGGCGCGGGCGCTGGCGGCTGCTTCCGAAGGCCGGCGGGTCACTCCGCGGCCTCTCCAGCTGATGGGCGGGTGGCCGCTGCGCCGTCTCCTCGGCTGCGCTCCTCTCCGGCTCGTTGGGGAGGCGCGGGCGCTGGCGGCTGCTTCTGAAGGCCGGCGGGTCGCTCCGCCGCCTCTCCAGCTGATGGGCGGGTGTCCGCTGCGCCGTCTCCTCGGCTGCGCTCCTCTCCGGCTCGTTGGGGAGGCGCGGGCGCTGGCGGCTGCTTCCGAAGGCCGGCGGGTCGCTCCGTGGCCTCTCCAGCTGATGGGCGGGTGGCCGCTGCGCCGTCTCCTCGGCTGCGCTCCTCTCCGGCTCGTTGGGGAGGCGCGGGCGCTGGCGGCTGTTCCCGGAGGCCGGTAGGTTGCTCCGTGGCCTCCCCGGGCGTCGGGCGGGCGGTTGCTGGGCTGTCGCGGCGGCTGTGCACTTCCCCGGCTTTTCGGGAGACCGCGGGCGCCGGCGGTAGATCTCGGGGCCCGGTGGGTCGCTCCGCGGCCCCGCTGAATGTCGGGCGTGCCGGGCCCGACAGGAGCGGCAGAGCCTTGCAGAGCTGCTCCCTTCGGCTCCTCTTTGTTCAGGCCAGGCAGCGGAGAGAAGGGGCGGCAGAGGCTTGCAGGGCTGGTAGAGGTGGCGGCAGTCCAGCGTTGTTTCTCCCCCTCGTGCGTGTGTGTGTGTGTCAGACCCGCAGGAATGGCTAGTAAAGGTGGCGGCAGTCCGGCATTTGCGTTTCTCTGTGTGTCAAGCCCCGTGGGCCCGACACACAGGAGGGGGGGGACGCCGCTTCCTTACCAGCCATTCCCGCGGGTCTGACACACGCACGCATGCATGAGGGGGGGAAACGCCGGACTGCCGCCACCTCTACCAGCCGTTCCCGCAGGTCTCACACACACACACGCACGAGGAGGGAAACAACGCTTGACTGCCGCCTCCCTAGCAGACCTTCCCTGCGGGATGTGCTGCCAGGAAGCCTGGCAGCCTGATGAGCGGACCCTGCGAACCGCGGCCCGAGCCAGCTCCGGGATGCTGCCAGAGTCAACGAGCAGCTCGTCGTGGCACAGAATATAGATATGTTGCTAAGAAGGGGCCAAGCTTATACTTATACTCGGCTTATACTCGAGTCAATAACTTTTTTTCAGTTTTTGGGGGGGGTAAAATTAGGGGTCTCGGCTTATACTCGAGTCGGCTTATACTCAAGTATATATGGTACTATGTTTGTTGCAAACAGCATATTTGCATAACGTGCTATGATTAAAGAAATGTAAATTATGTTATGGTATAACACAGTGGTATGGTTCATATGACCCATTAGGATGCTTGCTGGATTCTCTCAGAATACTGAACTATAGCCATAACCAAGCTTCATTGTATTTTGTCATGGTAGTGACAAAAGAGTAAATGAAAGTTCATCATTTTTCTGGGTCATTTGCAAATGGAGGGAGGCACAACCAAATCATCCCTGACCAAAAATTGACTGGTTATATCTAAATTGTCTATAATAAGCCCAGTTTTTAGTGGAAGATTATAGGAAAAACTTACGTTGGTGAGCATGATAGCTGCAAACCTTCTGTGTCATTGCAGGAAGCGGAGGTATCATTCACGCCGACTTCACCGGGATGTAATTAAAAAAAGAACTCTCATTGGGGATGATGATGGTCTGACACCCCCTTATAAACATCATTCAGGTAAGTGAAAACATTTTTGTAATGCAAGCAAATTATAACTACTTCTAACACAGTTGGTCTGTTGTACATTATAAAAGTGTATATAAAACTGGTGTATGAATAGGTGTGTATGTGTATTTTTTTCTGACATAAAGACTTTATTACCTAATTTTGCATGTATATGGGCTCTCCAGTAAAAAGAGTTATCTGTATTATAGAATAGCATAGGAAGGAAAAACTGGGTTTTAGGACTATGCTTTCATTCCACTCTAAAAGCAACAGAAAGTGTTATTCCTGGAATATAGGCCAAGATAGTTTAAGAATCGAAGTAATCTTATGGAGCAAATAACACAAATAGGAAAAAAAAATACTAGACAAATATTTTAAGGCAGGAGTTGGCGTCATCGTTCAGCCCCAAACTCAGATAAAACTAATTACTTTTTTTCAGCCTTTAGAATTGGTTCTTGCAAAACCAAAACAGCCAAGAATTTGCGCATGCAAATGACATGTATGAGCAAACTAAAAATACAACAACCAGGGAACAAACTTTACTTCTCTATACAGAAAACCTCACTGAAATCTTTATACTGATATCTGGTGACTAATCTTGCACTTTAAGCTCTTTTTCAAGGTTTCTAAGAAAACGTCCGTAAAGAAGGTCACCTCAACTAGCTGATCTTGACAAAAAATATTCAGTCAGACCCAATTATTACTTGGATGGGGAACTATCTGGAAATCTGCGAGTGTTTCTAAAATTAGGGAATCAAACCATTCATAAATGCCATAATCCAAATATCGCAATAACAGTAAACAGAGAATCTTAGCTTATAATCAGAAAAGATACCATGGACTGGCTTCTAGAAATTATTAGAATAAGAACAAATGTTTCCAGTAGTGTGTCTTTATGATTCCTGCTTCTTGATTTTCAAATACCATGAGTTAATGTTTTTCAGGAGAGAGACATGTTCATTATTTCTGACATCTGATTCTACCTGGTAAAAGTTGCTTTCATCCAAGACGTTGCTATTACTATTTATGCTGCTCTGTGTCAAAATGAATGCTCAGTATATTAAACACCTATTCTATCAACAAGTAAAGGAACAACAGCGACCCAGAGAACTGTATATTTTGTCCACTCATTCATAATGGTTAAAATAAAATAAGACTTTTCTTAGTTGAGGTGAACCATATTGGGCAGAAATGATTTGATTCCTCATAGCCACTCTGACACTTAGATGGACTAGATAGTAATGGTCAGTGTAATTCAATAAGTGTCCAATGACATCTGTGGGTTAGTAACATCAATGATATTTTCTGGAGCTAAGTATGAGTTGTTTTACTTGGGTGATGATTTCAGAGCCTTTCCTATCAAGAATTGGGTAATGACAGATGAGAGCTCATCTTTATCTGCAAAGTAAAAATATATTTTGGAATTTAAGTGAATGTTCATTTGAGAAACCTTTTTTTAAAAAATTTGTCCTGGGTTTTTTCTTCCCTATATTTTCTTATGTTGCTGGTTTGTTCATGATTTTATGTATCAAATAGCACCTTTGCGAGGAAAGCTCTGCCTCGACCTAATGAGCAAGTGCTTAGGTTTGAGGAGGACATTGCAGAAACTTAACATTCGGAAAGCGGCAAGCCTGGATAATATTCCTGGGCAAGTTCTTAGGGAGTGTGCAGATGAGTTGGCCTGTGTTCTTACAGATATTTTTAAGCTTTCATTGTAGCAGGCAGTGGACCCTTCACGTTTTAAGACTGCAATTATTTTGCTAGTGCCTAAAAACTCTACAGTCACAATTCTTAACGATTATTGTTTCGTTGCACTTAACATCCATCATGATGAAACGCTTTGAAAGACTGATAAAGGAGTATATTGTATCCAGCCTCCCTCTAGCATTTGACTTACTTCACTTTGCTTACCGGGTGAATCACTCGATGAGGATGCTAATTCATCTGTTCCCCATCTGAGTTTGGCACACTTAGAGGAAAGAGACACTCGTGTGTGTGCTGTTTGTCAACTTGCTGTTTGTCAACTTTAATTTGGTATTTAATATGATAATTCCTCCACATTTTGCAAAGAAACTAGGCCTTTTAGGCTTTAATACTCCTTTGTGCAATTGGATTCTTGATTTTTTTTCACTGATAGGCCCGTGTGTGCGAGTTGGGACTAATATTTCTAGCACCATTTCTTTAGCCTAGGTTTTCCTCAGGGCTGTGTCCCAAGTCCACTATTGTTCACCCTGATGACTCATGATGTGCAAAGTTTGCTACCAACCATATTGTGAAGTATGGTGGGCTTCATTCAGGATGACAATGATGGTGCTTATAGGAAGAGGGTTCAGTGAACTGGTGTAATAAGAACAGTTTGGTTCTAAATGTAGGAAAAACAAAACAAAAATCATTGATTTCAGAAAAGTCGGACACAGCGATACATACCTCTGTGTATTAATAATTCAAATGGTGGTGGTGGCTAAGAGTACTGTATTACATTTTTTGGGGTGCAGCTAACAAGTAGGTTAGCTTGGTCTCACAACAGTGAGACACTGGTGGAGTGAGCACTGCAGCACCTGCATTTTCTGCGTCGTATGAGAAGAGCACATCTTCCTCACCATTTTCTATAAAGGGATGATTGGGAATATCCTATCATATGTATTACTGTTTGGTTTGGAAGTATTACTGCTTTGGACTGGAAGGCTGTGTATAGACTGGTGAGGACGACAGAAAAGATAATTGGAAGTTCATTTCCTTCTATCTAGCACATGACATATAAGCCCAGCTTTACCAGAGTCCACAATATTGTCAGGGACTTTACACATCCTCTCGATTACCAGTATTCATTGTTGCCTTCTGGGAGGAGGCTTCGTGCTACCTGAAGAGAACAACTAAACTCTGTAATAGCTTTGTAGCATATAGTATCAACCTTAACTCTCAAGACTCTTTTCTTTCCATCATACATTCAAAATGAACTGTGATTATTATGTATGTAAGTTGTGTTGTCATTTTTGTATAACTTGGCACTTTGGGATGCTGCTGCTGTTATTGTATTACTGTTATCTTTGGGATGGTGACATTGATGGCACTTTTTGTTTTGAGAGAGGGCATCAGAATTTCATTTTAATGTATGCCATTGTGTATACAGAAAAATGACAATAGAGGTTTTTATCTTCTTTCTTCTTCATTAGAGAGTGGTCTGTTGCCACAATCATTACTGATGTAATAGACAAGCTATTATTTATGATCATAATTCATGATACATACAGGGAATATACAATTCCTTAACAGGGGAATTAGCAAAATAGATTTCTAATGTGCTTAGGCATCAGTAGAAGTCATTTGGGAAAGAGGAAGTAGACTAAACCAGCAAAATATTTACTGATTTCTTATTTTTTGGTTTCCTTTTGCAGGTACTCTACATACCACCTAATGAAAGGCTTTTGTTTTTTGTATCCAACCATTTTCACACATAAAATGGTGGGTGCGGTTTTAGCCTTTTTAGAAAGATCTTTCTTGCCTTCCAGGATTAGTAAATGTTCCTGAAGAACCAATTGAGGAAGAAGAGGAGGAGGACCAAGATGATGATCAATATATGGATGAGGATGATCGTGTAGTTGTGGAATACAGAGATGAACTGCAGGCTTACAAGCAGTCTCGTGAACGGAGTGCTCGGCGGTCCAGTGCTAGCGAATCTGATTCTGATGAAATGGACTATGATCTTGAGCTGAAAATGATCTCTACTCCTTCCCCCAAGAAAAGCATGAAAATGACTATGTATGCAGATGAAGTAGAATCTCAGTTGAAGAGCATTAGGTAAGGCTGGTTTACATTGAGAAAGCTGAGTTCCTTTATTTCTTAATCCTAGATTACTTTGGCGAGCAGATGAGGTTTGACCATCAAATTAAGATTGCATAAAAGAAGAAAATTGGTTCAAACTAAGTATGTTGGAATTACAGGCACACTGGTGATATGAAAAAACTGACATGAAATAAAATAAATTTAAAGCAGAATAAATGAAGCAATTTCAATGTAACTGACCACAGAATTATAATAAGAGGTAAATCAGAGACTATTTGAGGATAAATCAAATTAGGAAAAATATTAAATTCAAAAGATAAAAGAGTATATTAACATATATTTTCTTTGCCTGTTCCATTCATACTGTAAACACACTTGAGCATTCTAAATATTTAAATGTAAACATTCCAGTGGAAGCTCAAGATTCAGTCAGGATCAAACTGCAGGCTGTGGGCAGAGTTAGCCTGAAACACTGTATTCTAACCGCACTGTGCCACCACGGCTCTGAATGCTGAAACTGTGTTCCCAGAGAAGCAGACCAGTGGGTGCTCTGCATGGGCATTAATGGAATGTGGGCAGGCAGGCACTAGAGTACAAATTCCCATGCTGCCCAGGGATGCCTCAGGAGAGAAAGCAGCAGGGGCAGGAGTGAGCGCCAAGCACCAAATCACAATCACATGAACGTGGGGTTGCTGTGACTGTCACAACTTTTGAGTATTCATTGTAAGTCCCCCTCATTCAGTGCTATCATAACCAGTCACTGAAGAAATACAGTTGCAAGAAAAAGTATGTGAACCCTTTGGGATTATGTGGAGTTTTGCATGAATTGGCCATAAAATGCGCTCTAAACGTCATGTAAGTCACAACAATAGAAAAACACAGTCTGCTTAAAATAATACTACACAAACATGAGCTGTTGTCATGTTTTAATTGAACATAAGATGGAAACATTCACAGTGCAGGGTGGAAAAAGTATGTGAACCCCTAGCCTAATGACTTCTCCAAGAGCTAATTGGAGCCAGGAGTGAGCCAATCTTGACTCCAATCAGTGTGATGATATTGGATGTGTTGCTGACAGCCGTCCTGCCCTTTAAAAACACACACCTGTTTTGGGTTTACTGGTCTCAAGAAGCACTGTCTGATGTGAACCATGCCTCGCAGAAAAGAGCTCTCAGAAGACCTACGATCAAGAATTGTTGACTTGCATGAAGCTGGAAAGGGTTACAAAAGTATCTCCAAAAGCCTTGATGTTCATGTGTCCACGGTAAGACAGACTGTCTACAAATGGAGAAAGTTTAGCACTAGGTGTGGTCGTCCTGTAAAAATGACTGCAAGAGCACAGCGCATAATGCTTAATGAGGTAAAGAAGAATCCTAGAGTGTCAGCTAAAGACCTACAGAAATCTCTGGCACAAGCTAACATTTCTGTTGACATATCTACAATAAGGAAAACATTAAACTAGAATGGAGTACATGGGAGGACACCACGGAGGAAGCCATTGCTGTCCAAAAAAAATATTGCAGTACGTTTGAAGTTTGCAAAAGAGCACCTGGATGTTCCACAGCACTACTGGCAAAATATACTGTGGACAGATGAAACCAAAATTGAGTTGTTTGGGAAAAACACACAACACTATGTGTGGAGAAAATAAGGCACAGCACGCCAACATCAAAACCTCATCCCCACTGTAAAACATGGCGGAGGGAGCATCATGGTTTGGGGCTGCTTTGCTGCCTCAGGGCCTGGACGGATTGTTGTCATTGATGGGAAAATGAATTCGAGTTTATCAGGACATTTTGCAGGAAAACGTACGACCATCGGTCCGCCAACTGAAGCTCCACAGAGGATGGGTGATGCAACAGGAAAATGACCCAAAGCATACAAGTAATTCAACAAAACAATGGCTTCAACAGAACAGAATACGCCTTCTGGAGTGGGCCAGTCAGAGTCCTGACCTCAGCCCGATTGAAATGCTGTGGCATGACCTTAAGAGAGCGATTCACACCAGACATCCCAAAAATATTGCTACACTGAAACAGTTTTGTGAAGAGGAGTGGTCCAAAATTACTCCAGATCGTTGTGCAGGTCTGATTGCAACTACAGGAAACGTTTGGTTGAGGTTATTGCTGCCAAAGGAGGGTCAACCAGTTATTAAGTCCAAAGGTTCACATACTTTTTCCACCCTGCACTGTGAATGTTTCCATCTTATGTTCAATTAAAACATGACAACAGCTCATGTTTGTGTAGTATTATTTTAAGCAGACTGTGTTTTTCTATTGTTGTGACTTACATGACGTTTAGAGCGCATTTTATGGCCAATTCATGCAAAACGCCACGTAATCCCAAAGGGTTCACATACTTTTTCTTGCAACTGTATTTGTAACCCAAGACGTACCTGTATATTGGGTTGATTATGTTCTTATACTTCTGGACTTTGAAGACATCAGTAATTTCTTTGATCCTATGTTCCTCAATTTTGATGCATCTGAACTTTCCTACCAGTAACCAAACCATTTATTGGCTCACACCAGATGTTCTGTCTATGATACTAAAGCCTCCATATTGGATTGCCAAGACAGACCATACATTTTTCCTAGAGTTTCCAGAAATCATCTCATAAAAGTTAAAAATAAAACAAACATAATTCTGACAATATGCAAAAGAAAGCAGAATGTAAGACTTTAATTGGATAATATGTTCTGGTTCTCACTGACACATTGCAGAAGTAAAGTTAGTTACTAATACCGTTGTTACTAAAGCTCAAACAAATCACACGTGGGTCTGTATGTTCTAATAAAATTTTGTTTCTATATCAAAATATTAGGTGACAGTGCAATTATGAAAGCTAAATAATAATTTTACATTAAGGTGAAGTTCCATGTTTTTAGCAATAGCTATGTACATTATTGATTTTATTTCTACATTGTTAGTTTTAAATACTCAGTATGTTCTAGGAAGTTCTAGGTCCTTCATGATCCAATGAAGTGCTATATATAAAAGTGAATGTAATCATTTTAATAATTCAGTTTTATGAGAAGGAATGTAGATGCATCATTTTTACTCATTCAAACTTAAAATAGCTTCTAACAGCATATAATTTTGCTGTGTTTTTTTTTGTCCAGCAAACCTTTTCATTAATTTAGACCAACTTTTATTTTTGGACTCCATGCATCTTTGGAAAAGAGAAAAGTCACATGTGGATTCTGTGAGTCAAAATTTTTAGGTCCATTTAAATTAATTTTTGAACTGAGCCATGCTCCAAACAATGTTTTCTACACCAAATATACCCAATTCAGTCTTCATTTGATTCAGGTTCTGATGGTTATTTTTCCCACAGCTTCCTTAAGATATGAATTTGGTTCATGCTTTTTTTGATCCAGACTTTAGTAGGTTCTCCCAGTTTCCTTGTTTGTGGAACATCAACAAATATCCAAATTAAGACTTTCTGAATGATATCCATCTCAGAAAACTTGAAGGTTTTAATTCTTAGAGATGGTGAGACATGGGCAGAAGAAGCAATTGCCTGGGAGGATTCAAACATCTTATTTTGGTCAAGATAGACACACACCATTCTAGTGCTGGGACTCCTTTCCGCTCACATTGGTGATCACATTTGGGAAATGTTTGCTCCTGCTAATATTTAGTCTTCCCTGGGGTCAAGGACTTCAGCTAGCCGCTGGGTGATCTTTCCTTGGCTTTGAGATGTTCAACAGAACAGAGGTTGGAGCACTTTCTCACTCCAAAACAACTGGAACCTCAATTTTGAAGTTCAGATTTACCTATTCTCATTAAACCCACACACCTTTTACACACAAAGGTGTTCTGATGGAGTTTGCAGAGTTTGCAGTTTCATGCATTTTGATTCATGCAAGATTTTTTTTTAATGTAGAAATTCAATGAGAGCAGACAGTGTCACTTCCAGCAATATCAAGAATCGTATTGGAAGCAAAGGAGCCTCGGAGAAAGTTACTGATGTGAGACTGCTGTTGGAAGAAAAAAGGCATGGGAGTCCTGGCCTGCATCAGCCCCTGAGCTCTGTGAAATCAGGTAAAGGATTCTCTGCTGTTGATTATCCCGATTTACTTCAGCTTTGGAGGACCTGTTTTGTAACATTGTATTACTTGCATAATTCAGAATAAATAGGATGAACAACGTGGATATTTTTCAGATGCTCGATGCCCCTGAGATGGCATTGTTGATTTGGCCCACTGTTAAGAAGTTTCAGATCATTCACCCTCCTGATACTGCATGTGCATGTACACATACACCCCCATCCACGCCCCCAGTCTTCCCATCGGGCTCTTGGATCATGTACTACCACTGGTATACTCAGCTTAATAATAATGCTTATATTCAGATTCTTCATTGCCATGTTGAGTGTTAGTAAGCAGAGTAAAATTATATGCATGATTGTCCATATATTGTTTCCAGATGTCCGACAGAGGCTTGGCAAGAGGCCACATTCACCAGAAGTTCCTCAGCCGAGCAGCATCTCTTCATCTCATCGTGAGCCTTTGTCTGATGTTCATAGTCGTCTAGGGATCCCCAGGCAAGAAGGGAAAGGCCTTTATTCAGATACCAGAGAGAAGAAATCTGGTCAGTGCTGTGCAGCGTTCTGTCGGGCAACTTTTCTGATGCTTTTTAGAAGCAGTGGTGGCCAAAGGATGTAAACAGCATGCAATTCAGCACTAGTTTCTTTTTTTATATAAAAATCATAAGTCACTCTCTGTTGCAGTAGACAGCATGGGAAGTAATATCATACAGTAGCTTCATTATTGTGCAATGATCTGGCAAGCATACATTGAAATCTCTGCTGAACTCTGATGCTGATTGAGGCAGTCACTGTTTCTTCAACTGCAGGGACGCCGTGACAGTCGTAGGTGCAAGGACTGATTGTAAATCACTTTTCAGCATTATCATAATTTTGAATGGTCATTAAAGAAATGGTTGCAAATTGAAGATCACCTATAAAGTGTTTTTGGTTCTCCGGAAGATTAGACTATGTTGAATTAATTTTGTACAATAAATGAATCTTATCTCAAGAAGAAAGTTTATAAAAACAATATGGCTGAAGTTATTATTATTATTATTATTATTAATAAGTTGGAAGGGACCTTGGAGGTCATCTAGTCCAACCCCCTGCACAGGCAGGAAACCCTATACCATTTCAGACAGATGGCTGGCCAGTCTCTTCTTAAAAACTTCCAGTGTTGGAGCATTCACCACTTCTGGAGGCAGGTTGTTCCACTGGTTAATTGTTCTGTCAGGAAGTTTCTCCTTAGTTCTAGGTTGCTTCTCTCCTTGACTAGTTTCCATCCGTTGCTTCTTGTCCTGCCTTTGGGTGTTTTGGAGAATAGCTTGGCTCTCTTTTCTTTGTGGCAGCCCCTGAGATATTGGAACACTGCTATCATGTCACCCCTCACCCTTCTCTTCGTTAAACTACACATACCCAATTCCAGCAACCGTTCCCTATATGTTTTAGCCTCCAGTCCCCCAATCATCTTTGTTGCTCTTCTCTGTACTCTTTCTAGAGTCTCAACATCTTTTTTATTAATTCTGTACATTAGATCATTCATTGAAAACTTTTGGGAAACCACACTTAGATTCATTCGCTTCCTTGGCAATTTGGATTCCTTAGGTTTTCTTGGCTATTCGGATTCCTTAGGCTTCCTTAGCTATTTGGATTTAAATAAAACAATTCTGGCTGGGAAAAAATAGTATTTTTTAAACAAGTTTTAATTGGTTTTCCAGTTTAACATCCATATATTTAGAAAGCATCGTGGTGACTGGGTAATCAAAAATTCAGTAACAGAGTTTTTAGTACATAATTCAGGTTACATTATCAAAACATCCTTCTCTGTTTTCCTTAACATTTAGTACAACATGCTTAAACTAGTAAATTTCTAAGAATAACATGGTCAGTTAAAAAATTTGTCAATCCAATTTTAGTTATACATATCCATGCCCTGTTTTTTAATTTTACCTAATTTTTGATTTTGGTTATAGTATTCGAGTTTAGCCTTTAATATCCAAAATAACATCCACAACCCAAGTTTCCCTTATTTCACTACACCAAAAATTGTAACATCTAACATACACAAAATAGCTGAATAGATCTACCTATCCATTTTCTATTTCTCATCCTGATACATCAAACGTTACCAATACAATAACCTATAGTTATCAATCTACTTCTACTTATACATAACCAAATTCTGTTTTGATTTTTACCTAATTCTTAGTTCTTAGTTGAAGTATTCAAACATCTTTTAACATCAAAGTGGCATCCATAAACCAAATTTCCATTATTTCACTACACAAATTATAATATCTAAGATAAGTCTGATAGATACATAAGCACTTTCTAATTTTATCTCATAAACATTTTCTATTTCAGATCCTAATAGATCACACATTACTAAAAGAATAGCCTTTAGCAGCTCTCTAACAACTCATTTTTTTAAACCTAACCCTAGCTTTCTTTTTCTGCCAACCAGGTTTCCAGACCAAAACCTTTAGGTTGCCAGATAGGTCTCCCTTCGCTCCAGCATATATTATTTGAATCGAAGGAGACCATCTAACCATCAATAATCCACAAAAGCTAAACCAATTAAAATCATTAGGTTGTTGCCCTGTTGGTTCAAATCTCTGTATTTGCTCTAGTGTCTTTATCTTCAATTCGGTCTGATCTCTTCCATCCTCTGGGTTCATCTGATTTGAGTAGAAGGTCTTATCCAGTTTTGTAGTTGCTGCTTGGCTATCTAGGCTTTCAATAAGCTGTCTTTGTTAATCTTTAGCATCCTTTATTTTGGCATTACTGTCTTCCACTTGATCTACTTTTAAAGTTGTAGGCTCTTTAGATGGGGTTAAGATTGGAAGATTGAAAATAGTATTTTCTATACCGTACCAAATCAGACACAAATAGAATGAGTGTCGGTGTCCTTCCTTATGGGTGAGAGTGCTGGGTTTAATATTGTTCAAAAGGAATGGTTAAAATATTTCATTTACCAACATTTGGCTCTTCAGAGAGAGATTCTGGGGATAGTAATACCCATTTCTTTCCATGTTTTAGCACTATCTTTGCTGTGTAAAGGAAGAGTTGCATTTTGCCACTTTATCTGGAATGAAATACAGAATGAAAAACTCTGATCCTAAAATTCTTGCTGTGGTAAATAAAGTGGGAGGTGGCAAAAAAAAGGTTATCAATGACTTAGGCAGGAATTAATATGTAATGATAAGGATAGGGAGAGAAAGATGTAAAAAATGATGGATATTTTGTAAACCACTCTGGAAGTCTTTAACAGCTGTAGGCAGAGATACAAAGTACATGAGGTATTATTATCCCAGGAGAAGAGATACTTTATTCTCAATACTTTATTCTTACTGTTCAGAATACATTGTAATTGTAAAATCCTAGTTTGGATTGTATCATTGAAGACTTAATACCTCTTTGACAGCATGCTTTTTCTCTGCATACAATTCTTACTACATTCTTCTCTTTGTACAATGACAGCAAATCTACGGACACGTTTGGGATCTGCATCAAAGACGCAGGAAAAAGTCCCAGAGAGAGCAGAAAAATCATCAGGATCACCAGAAGATGACGACTCTGAGCTCCAGCGGGCATGGGGGGCCCTCATTAAAGAAAAAGAACAGTCACGTCAGAAGAAAAGCCGACTTGATAATTTGCCATCGCTGCAGATTGAAATTAGTCAAGAGAGCAGCTCAGGCTCGGACACAGAATCATGATGGCTTTTAGTGCATCCTTGGAGACTGTTCTACAGCTCCAAACTGACTTGTCTGGCCTGGGTCCAGGAGCCTTCCTCTGCCAAACATCTGGTCCAAGTTTCAAGGAATCTAGTATGAGATGTCCTTGCATGGCAGAGGTGACTTAAGCAGTGTGTGTGTGTGTGTGTGTGTTCCTGTTAGGAAGCCGTCAAGATTTGTAGAAGACTTGTATCTTTCCATTAAAATGGAAACAAGATTCTGATACTCCACAAATGATACAGAACATTCTCGGTTGATCACCTTTGCCTTTCTGGTTTTTCTCTGGTTAGCCATTTGGGCTGGCCCTGCTTCTGCTTCTCCTTCTCCAGAATGACCATGAATGTAAATCCAAGAAAGGACAATGAAAATGTTCTCTCTGTTAGTGTCAGCATTTTCTGAATGTGATTCCATCAGAATTGGTTTTCTATATTGGAGAGAAATTTCTTATCTAAAATGAACAAATGAAATCCTAAATGGTACTTTTTGTTTATTATGGAAAATTAACTTAAAAATAATGCCCATGTGTATAATGCTCACTGGGAATATTAATTTATGTATGTATGTGTGTACACATACACACATATGTACAGACATACACATATCTTTGTGGCAGTTTTGTTGTTG
Organism: Vipera berus; assembly: GCF_964194415.1. Lineage (NCBI taxonomy): Eukaryota > Metazoa > Chordata > Lepidosauria > Squamata > Viperidae > Vipera > Vipera berus. Next base: position 338,177,600 of record NC_138202.1, on the reverse strand, counting down.
GTTACAGTAACAGCTACTATTGTGGTTTTATATATACAGAATTATATATATATATATATATATATATATATATATATATATAGTAGCTGTTATATATGTACATATATATATATATATATATATATATATATATATATATATATATATATATAACAGCTACTATTTTGGTTTCATATATACATACATATATACATATATATACATATATATACATATATATACATCATATATATATATATATATATACATATACATATATATATATATATATATATATATATATATATATATATATATATATATATATATATATATATATATATATATATATATATATATATATATATATATATATAGTGTGTATGTGCATGCACACGTGCATCCACGTGTGCGTGTGTATAAAATAGATTAATGGATCTCGGCATAGCATCCAATAAAAGCCTATGCATAAGGCCTTTTGAGATGAGAAGTGAAGTAAAGATTAGTTTCTGGTCAATCATAGCCCTGTTACTGGAGGTGTGCATATGTTTTGTCATTATTGCTGTCATGATATAGATATCTGTAGTAGAGTCTCCTCCGTATTCCCTAAGTTGTATTGTTTCTTTGACTCTCTTACTTTGATGGGTAAGTGATAAACTTTTATCTGGGCAGCTTCCCCTGTCCCTGCTTCTTCCAATGCAGGAAACAGTTTTTTTAAAGTTTTAAAGTAAGACATGTAGCAAACAATCTTCCCAGCCTGCTAGACTTCTGCAGGGAATGTACCTCTTTAGTGCTATATTTAATACATTTCTTGGGTCTTCCGTCTTTTCCTTTTGGCAAAATGGGAGCTTTCCCCATTCTCTGCAGCTTGGGGGCTTTGGATCATTAGTTTGGAGTTTTGTGACACAGAAGAGCAGTAAATGACTTAAACTATTTCCATGAACAAAACTTGCAAGGTCAGTTAAAAGGTCTTGAAGACTTTCCCTTTTTGTACTGGTTTTCATTTGTTTAACAGTGGATTCTAAAGATTATAAATGACAAAGTAAATGTGATGTTTGATTATGAAGGAACTGTTCAAGTGCATACTTTCCATCATATAAAACACAATTATTTGTACGCACGTACACACACACACACATGGTTAATATAACAAAACGTTTTTATTACAAATAAAATTCTGATCTTAACTGTAGTATATCTCAACATCTCTGCTATCTGATTATCACAGTTTCAATTCTGACTGCAAAATAATCTGGAGAGCTGAAAGCCATAAAGCTAGCTGAAAGAAGGAAACTAATGATATTGTCACATCGTGTTAAGCCAGAATTCCTCTGATCTACAAGCAGAGTGTTTAATGCAGGTGCCTGTTCATTCTGATGTATAGGAAGTACTTTCAAATAAGAAAAAGTCAGTAAATCACAAGGAATTGATAGACCCAACAAAGCAGGTTCACACTTTAAAGCTATCATTTTTAGTTTGTTACTGTTTAATATTAACTTAACATCAAGAAAACCAAGATCATGGCATCCGGCCCTCTCAATTCCTGGCAAATAGATGGGGAAGAAATGGAGGTAGTGACAGATTTTATTTTCTTGCGCTCCAAGACCACTGCAGACAGGGACTGCAGCCAAGAAATTAAAAGACGCTTATTCCTGGGGAGGAAAGCCATGGCAAATCTAGACAGCACACTAAAAAGCAGAGACATCTCCCTGCCAACAAAAGTGCGTATAGTTAAGGCTATGGTCTTCCCAGTTGCAATGTATGGCTGTGAAAGTTGACCATAAGAAAGGCTGAGTGCCAAAGAATTGAGGCCTTTGAACTATGGTGCTGGAGAAGACTCCTGCGAGTCCCTTGGACTGCAAAGCAATCAAACCGGTCAATCCTAGAGGAGATCAACCCTGACTGCTCTTTAGAAGGCCAGATCCTGAAGTTGAAATTCAAATACTTTGACCACCTAATGAGAAGGAAGGACTCACTGGAAAAGAGTCTTATGTTGGGAAAGGTTGAGGGCAAGAGAAGAAGGGGACGACAGAGAATGAGGTGGCTGGATGGAGTCACTGAAGCAGTAAGCGTGAGCCTAAATGGACTCCAGAAGATGGTAGAGGACAGGAAGGCCTGGAGGAAAGTTGTCCATGGAGTCGCAATGGGTCAGATATGATTTTGCAACAAACAACTGTTCAATATAGAGTAATGGTAAAAAGACCACAAAATAAGGCTCTGCTATTTTTGTGGAGACCAGATGGTCATTAAAATGGTGTTTTGTGTTTAGGTCAATAGTGGATTGTTTCAGGTGAATTGGCAAGTGAACTAAAGATTGTAATTGTACAGATAGTCTTTGACTTACAATCACAATTGGGACTGAAATCTCTATTGCTAAGCGATATCATTAATTCAGTTGCATCGGATTTTGTAATATTTTTTTTGCCACGGTCATTAAGCAAATCATGGATGTTGCACCAATAACAGAAAATGCAGGAAAATGCCTAGAGATGCAGAAAAATGCTTAGTTGTATGCTCACATTGTTGCCTATACCACCTAGCACTGATGGCAATCCCCCTGCAGAAGACCAAAGCAGAGGTGACAGGACTCAATTAACATGGACATTAAAATTATCTGATTGGACTATGTGTCTATGGATAGACTGTGTCTATGGATGAAGAATAAAAGGTTCAGCGAATCTCACAGAGGTTAAATAAATCTGGCTTCCCCCACTGACATTACTTGTCAGAAGTCCCTGGGAAGGTCTCAAATGGTGATCACATAACTATGGGACACTGTGACTATTGTTAATATTTGCAGGTTGCAAGCACCCAAAATTTGATCGTATGACCCTGGGGGGGGCAATACAATGGTCATAAATGTGAGGACTGGTCACTTTTTGAGTCAGTTTTCAGCACCATCATAACTTTGGTCATAAATTGTTGTAAGTTGCGGACTATCTGTAGTTCAAACAGTATGTGTTTTCTGTGGTCCTGAGTTCACAGGATTTTCTCAAAGATCAGTTTGGTGGCTAATGCTGAGGGGTATCTTCAACTTCCATTTTCCTTGAATTTTTCAATAGTACATTTTATGTATGTTCCCAACCTTAAAAATGAAATGTTTCACTTGCAGCTGAACAAATCATAGGTAACAGCTCTTAATGTATGTGGAATGAGGGAAAAGAAATATAATAAACATGGATCAAAACAGCCTAATCTGAACATTTCATCATAATGACACAGCAAGATTTAAAAAGTTCTAAGTGTTTTGCCATAGAGAAATAATGGGAATGTAAAAAAGTTTTTTACTCCCTCATTTTTCTTTGGAGTCGGAAACATCAGTCTTGTAACCCCCACACAGTGCTCTCTCTAACACCAGCCTTACACAAAAGTAGCCAAGAGGATTTTTAAAAACATTTTAAAATGTTGATTCAAGCTTTTTATGTGCTGGCATAAAGTGTTTTAACAAGCTGCTTTTCTTCAACATACTCTCTGAACAAATTAAAATAAGCAAAACTGAACTTTTCTAGTTATTAAGGCTTTGGGGGTGAAGGTTCATTCTCTGAGTTTGTGGGTTGGTTTCCAAACGTCTCCTTACCGGGCTATTAAGTTATTAAGACTTTGTTGTGCATTATGCATCTTTTTTGAATTAATGAAAGGGGATATAAAGAATGGTAATGAGAAAGCTGCTCAGAAAAGCGTGAATAGAATAATATGAAGTACCAGAGGAAAAAATATGATTGGGAAATGAAATGAAAGACTGAATGAGAAAAAAAACCTGAATGTAAGACATTGCTACAGAAAAATGAGAACAAAGAAATACTATATAATGTATACAGAGAGAACAGTTGTGAAGAATATAGTCGAAGTAAGGAATTTTAAGATTAAAAAAGACAAAAAAAATGTGGAATATTTTTTATGGAAATTTTTAAAAAAATCTTGGAAGTAGGTGAAAAGTTGGTCTAAAATAGAATCAAGGGAATTAAAAATGAAAAAAAATATTTAGGATGATAGCAATATATTGAAGAGTGGAATCAAAGGGAATATATAAAGGCCAGTATCCAGGGAGACAGCTAATGAAAATTAAATCATAAATATAAGATTTTTGAAAAACAATAAAGCCATGATTTTAGAAGGTATAGCTGAAGAAATAATGAAATTAATGATTTTTTACTTATGGGGTGTCAATATAATTTGCTTAACAAGTATGTGAAAAATGCATCTGTCTCTGATAACTGGAATAAGGTCATAACTGTTCCTCTACGTGAAAGGAACTGTAACAAAAGCGAATGTTTCCAACAAGCAAACTCAGTGGGGGAAGCCTATTCTCTTAATTACGTTGTGATTCATTTAACAACTGCAATGATTCACTTAAATAATCATGGCAAAAAAAGATTGCAAAATTGAGCACAACTCACTTAACAACCATCTCGCTTAGCAACAAAAGTTCTGGTTCAAATTGCGGTCATAAGATGAGGACTGCCTCAACCTTTTCCTTGAGGTTCTCTGGACTCAAGGAGATTTGTACTGAAATGATCGGTATGAAAGAATGTTGAGTTGGTTTAACTTTAGTCATTATAGAGAAAATGAATGAGAATTGAATCATGAAACAATATGAAGGAAGAAAGAATGGATCAAGAAGAACGGGAAGATCAGGAAAATCATGGCTGGATGGAGTTGATATGATCCACAAAGAACAGACATGAGAAACTTAAAGAACAAAAGGCAATGTGGTAGAAAAAAGGATGACTTCCAAGGACAGAAAGGTATGGAGCACTAAACTATAGGTATATTTAATGTTAATGAATTGGTTTTTCTCACTTCTCATTCTTTTTCTGCATTTTGCATAATCTATTCTATAGCAAACATATGCACAGCAGTAAACTTTGGTAGCAGACAGGTGGCAATGTTTTTTTTATGTCTGTCCAATTAAGTTTTATGAGGCCACAGAGCCAGTATATCTTATGTGACCCAGGCAAAACTCAGCAATATGATCCCATAATGTTTCTCTGGTGCAGGATGGAGAATGAATGGCTGCCATATTCTGCAGAAAGAGGGAAATTTCTCAGTCATCACCAGTGATACATCAGAAAAATCTAACGAAGTGTTTGTCCAGCACTATGTCTCATATTCTGTATTAGTATATTCATCTTCTGTAATTCTTCATAAATAAGCAGGCCTCAGTGGAGAGGGCAATATCTATGGGGAGGAGAACATAGATATTTAGCTGTAGAAAAATAAGAAGCAACAATGGAGGAGATCTATCATTTCATCTTTGTTAGCTAATCTGTATACTGCTTTACTAACTAAATATATAAGACAAAACTTTTCTCATCTTGCTTCAGCCAAGGGCAGCAAGCATGGAGGTGGGTAGTCCATTTTCTAAATTTCCATGGTTTGGAAGAAGTCAAAAACAAAATAGGTCCATTATAAGATATCGAAACACTTAAATAATGCTGAATAAGTTTGACAACATTTTAGAAAATGTTAACATCTGAACATAGATTGCTTTCCCACTAGCCTACATGAAGGATCAATCTGGGATAAGAGGGTGTGGCTTATTTTTCATGTCTGGAAATTTACAATAACAATGGTTGATTTGGGATAGGTCTTATTTAGGGAAGTCTAACTCCTCTGAAAATATTACACAAATAAGGACAGCCCCCATGATTCATCATCAGTATTAAGAATGAGGAAAATTCAGTACAAAAGAATCCATTCCGTGCAAACAGGAATGATCTATACCAAAATCAATCCTTAAATCTCACAGACTTTTAGCCAATGGATGTGAGAAGTTTTGATTCAAACATTAAATACAGTCGAAGTATCACTTTGAATCTAATCACTTAAATGGTTTGAGTGCACACAAATGCATTTTATTGAACCAGATCTTCAAATTGAATAATCCAATTCAGCAGTTTGAACAGAAATAATTATTTAAACTACATTTTGGCTGATTCAGATATGCAGTAACAAATTGCAGTGTATGCCTCCCAGCATACACAAAGGACAGCACAGCAGGAAGCTGATGGTGCAGATCAGCAGAGGGGTTGGACAGCTCCGGGCGATAACTGCTCACTCAGGATAAGCCTAATGAGTTAAGCTGTTGACAGCCCCAGGCATGGTCAGCCTGGTGGAAAGCCAGGATCTACACCCATTGTCACCTGCACTGGCAGGAAGCCCAGGTTTGAACTGATTGGATGCCATCCACCTGGGCAGGTACAAATAGACACCAGGCTTCCCTGTTTCCCCAGTTCGTTCTGTTCAGAATAAACTCATCTTTACCCCAGCTCTGTGTCCATCTCTATGTGAAGCACGCGACTTTACACAAATATTGTATGGATTCATACAATATATAACCAATGAACCTGGGTGGGGGAAAAAAACAAGCTGAGTTCATATAATCAGCTATGCTAAAATTAATAAACTGTATTAATGAATATGTTGGGTGAAGCAGCTATTATGTTAGGAAACACTGGGATGCTCAGTTTGGAAGATCATATAGGAGCCGTGGCCAGGGGGCTTTTGCCCAGGTCCGCCTGGTGCGCCAGTTACGGCCCTATCTGGACCAAGATGCCCTACGCACAGTCACCCATGTGCTCGTGACCTCCTGGCTAGACTACTGCAATGCTCTCTACATGGGTCTGCCTCTGAGGACCACTCGGAGGCTTCAGCTGGTGCAGAATGCAGCCGCGCGAGTTGTGATGGGAGTCTCCCGATACTCCCATGTAACACTTCTCCGCGAGCTGCATTGGCTTCCAGTTGCCCTCCGGGTGAGATTCAAGGTGGTGGTGATGACCTATAAAGCCCTAAATGGCATGGGCCCGGATTATCTGAGGGAGCACCTGCTGCCAGCGTCAATTTCCCATCGTCCTGTGCGCTCCCACAGGGAGGGCCTCCTCAGGGTACCACCGGTCAAGGATTGCCGACGGGCGACCCCCAGGGGGAGGGGGTTCTCTGTGGGTGCGCCTGCCCTATGGAATCAACTGCCAACGGAACTCCGGACTGCCCCCGACCTTCGTTCTTTTCGCCAGAACCTAAAAACCTGGCTCTTTGAGCTATCTGGTCTGGACTGAGGGGTTTAATGTTTTTAAATTGTGATTTTATTTTTTGCGGCTAGACTTAATTTAATTTAATTTTAATTTTATATTGTATTGTTTTTAAATTTTGCCTTGTAAACCGCCCTGAGTCCTTTGGGAGTAGGGCAGTATATAAACCGAATTAATAAATAATAAATAAATTTCCTTTAGGAGTCTTGCTTTGAATTTTGTATCAAACTTTGAACGGGCAAGTTCAGCAGAAGCAAAATAAGTCTTTAGCTCTTCCCTGTTCATCAAAATATTAAACATAACCTGTCCATGCACAAGCCACTGTGAAGGTTTTTCAAAGGGGAGGGGAGCAGTTTGGGTTGCCTCAAATTCTCTAGCTGTGTTCTTCATTCTAAACAACCTTTTGTATGTTTCTCATCTTAATTCACTATGGCAAACCAATTAGGTATTTCTGACAGTAAAAACCCAATATTTGATGGCATCTTTGGTTCTGCATACTGAATGCACTGTGCCAGCGAATGAGATACATTTGAGTTGCACACAGAAAGGAGTCTAGACCACACAAAGTTGTAGCACCCAATCATGTTTGATGCATTACCCAATGCAAAAGCAATGCAATTTGAAAGACTTTGGCCACATCTTATTATTTCCTCATCATATATAGCCTTTCACAGTGGTATTAAACCTATAGATCTAGTTACAATGTCCTCTGATCACTTTAAAAATCAAACTAAAATACATAAGTGTTTTTGTCTTGAAATATCAGTAGATTTATCTATAATGATGGCATATTAAGGCATCAGGCTAGAAACCAAGAATTCTAATCCTGCCTCAGGCATAAACGTGACTTTGGGCCAGTCACTTTCTCAGTCCAACCCAACTCTATAGGGTTGTTGTTGTGTGGAAAATAGGAGGAAGGAGTATTGTGTGTGTTCACTACCTTGATATATTTATAAAAATAATAAAGGCAGGTTATAAATAAATAAAACATTTCTGAAAGTCATCAGTTTTTAATGCAGGCAAAATGATGTTTTTGATTAAGCATACACATTTACTTCTATGCAGTGCTTTTTTTGTTAAAAAAAAAGGCGCCAGAACTCACACACATCATACAACCCACCTTACCATACAAGGTTCCATCCAAAAAAGGTGCCAGAACTGTTCTGGACGTTCTATAACAAAAAAAGCCCTGCTTCTATGTAACTTTATGTGCACCATTGTACTTCCGTAATCGTGTACTATCATGATTTCACCCAGTGGTTCACTGAAGGTATCACACAATGGCAGGTCATGCTTATAGTAATTTGAAGTTCTACTGTCTTAACTTTAACATTGTCTTGCCTAGGAGGCTTTCTTACATTAAGTTGCATCTGGCCTTATAAGGGAGTTCTCCACTTGTGCTTCTTTGTTTTTTCTTGATTTGAGAGGTTGCTAATTATCAGTAGATTGTAGTGGCACTATTTACAATAAGCTGCCTCTGATCCATCAGCAGCCTTTTGGACCCATACAAATGTTTCTTCCCATTTGCTATTGTACGTATGATTGCTACCACAAGAAGCTTTCCACTTCTTTGGTGACGTGCCACGGCTGTTGATAGAAATGATTTGCAATATTGTGTCACAGCCGATTGTGTCACAGTTTCCCCACAAAACATTGTGCATAAATCAAATCCAAACATTTCCAAAGACTGAGACGCACCGGTCCCGGTCCCGGACGTGTTTACTAGGTCTCGACTGGCCACTTGGCGTCTTTTTGCCCTGACTCTCGGCGGCATAAACATTGTTGGGGGCAATAAGCTGACTTTGTAATAATGCCGCTTGGGGTGTGTGTGAAAGCCCTAATAAGCAGGCATATACATAGAATGAAGGCTACTGCTAAGCTTGTAAGCCGCCCTGAGTCTTCGGAGAAGGGCGGGTTATAAATGGAATTTTTTTTAAAAAAAAAAAAAACTTTGAGAAGGCGCGCGCAACTTCGCTAAGGCCGATGACGTCAAGACTCTGCTCCCATTCCGAGAAGGGGAGGGCGGGGCGAGCTGCGTTGCCAGGCGCGGAGGTGGAGGAAGTTTGTCCCCGCGGCGCCGCCGTCCCCGCTTCCCTGTAGGCAGGGCTGCTGGCAGGCCTCGCGGCGCGCGGCGTTTCCGCTATTAGGGCGGCCATACGGCAAGGATAAAAGAGATGCGGCAGCCTCCGTGCTGAGCTCGGCGCAGGTGAGAAAGGGAGCGAAAACCTGCCAGGCCCCCAAGGAAGTGGAGGAGGCGTCCTGTGATCAGAGAGAAGACAAGCCCACTGAAGCTCTTTCGGGGGGTGGGTGGAGAGGCATTCGGGGGCAGGGCACTCCTTTGCCAGGGAGGGCGAGGTGAGCGTGGCTGCCTGCTCCACTCGTGGTGCCCCTCGAAGGGGTGGAGCGGGACACATCCACCTAGATCAGGGGTCGGCAACCTTGGCTCTTTTATGACTCGCGGACTTCAACTCCCAGAATTCCCGAGCCAGCTATGCTGGCTCGGGAATTCTGGGAGTTGAAGTCCGCGAGTCATAAAAGAGCCAAGGTTGCCGACCCCTGACCTAGATACAGAAAAGGCTTCCTTTCTCCCTTTGGGGGGCAGATCCCTCCCTGACCTCCCAAGGGACGGGGTGCAGGAGGTTCGGGGGTGGCAAATGTGACCTGTTTCCTATTCGGCCTTTTCCTTCATCCTTCTCCGCGCTCTCTCTTGCAGCCCCAGGCCTGGATTTCAACCGGTCCTCGCAGGAGCCGTGCCTCAGGAGCGGAGGAGGAATTGCTTCCCTCGGTTTTCCGAAGCTGCTTCAAATGGTGCTGCAGGCTTAGGTTCTTTTCATGGGCGTTGGGCCAGCCAGACTTGAGATGAAAATCCTTCTGCAACGGAAGACTTGGGTTTGGTAATTTGCTTGTTCTTTTCACGGGCAATGGGGCCAGCCAGGCGTGAGATTTATTTATTTATTTTAATTCCATTTATATCCCGCCCTTCTCCGAAGACTCAGGGCGGCTTACAAGATGATATCTTTCTAGGACAGAAGATTTGGGTTTGGGTTGTTTATTAGATTTTTATCCTACCTTCTGTATATTGTATATTGTCAAGATGGCAGACATAGCTAATACTCATTCCTCTTCCTATTTTCCCCACAACAACCCTGTGAGGGTTGGATTGAGAGAGTTACTGGCCCAAAGTCACCCAGCTGTTTTTTCATGTCTAAGGTGGGACTGGAATGCTCAGTCTCCTGCTTTATATACCAGCACCTTAACCACTGCGCCAAATTGGATCTACACCAAGTAATGCCAATGTCAAGGTTCCAATAGACAAGATCAAATAAATCAGAACTCCATGGCTTGAGATTTCCCAAAAGAACATGTTTATTGGTTACATAGTATCTGCATGGTCAAAAGTTAAACCAAGTCTGAAGTTCCCTTCAGAAGCAACAATATTACAAAGTTGAACTTCCCACTCTAGAATTATGCAATCAGCTACGGTTGCCTTCTAACTAAATGCTCCAGCCCCTACCTAAATGACAGAAATGACCTTGGTTCCCATGGGACAGTAAAATGTTTTGACTAGTAGAAATCCTCCATCCCCCTCCCAATCCTGTGGCAACTTAGAACAAAGGAAATGGCTGCAGCCAACTTGTAGAATTGACAGCCAACTTGGTCTTGGAAAACTGAGTGTGTTTAAGGGTGGCCTAAATAGGTTTGTTTTATTTTTTTCTGTAACTTCAGTGGATGTGAAGAAGTATCTAGGGAGTAGGAGAATTTAGCAATCTAGAAGCATCTGTAAATACACTTGAGTGGGTTTGTTAGAAGTGCAGGAAAGTTTGCAAGGTTCAAGAAGGGAAGGAAAGGATGTGAGAGTTCAGTATTTTGAGATGTTTATATAAACACCTTGGTTATTGGTATTTTCTTAATTTGGATTCAGAAAGGTTGAAGAGATCAAGGCTCCCTTGTCAAGCGATTATTGCCAGGTTTGATACCAATAAAGGAGAATATTTGATTGGTATGGGTGGTGTTTCTAGTTTGCCATTGTGGTCTGTGCTGATCAGGATATCCAAGAAGGATAGTAAGTTGTTTTCTTCTTCTCTGATAAAGTAAATTCCTTTGAAGATGTTGTTGATTGGTTTTGTGGGTATTCTCTAATTGCTCCTTTTTTATTATGATGTGTTGTCTGCATATCTGATCATATTTTGGCTCATATTTGTGGGAGTGCTATCACTTCCAGATGTTGCATTATGACCTTCACAATAAGTCCTGAAAGTAGCGATTCCAAAGGTGTACCTTTAATTTGTTGATAAGTTTGTCCATCAAATTGGAAGTATGTAGTTAGGCAGAGGTTTATGAGATCCATAATTATGAGCGTTTCAGTCTTTGTGTATTTTGTTAAGTCTGGGTCTATGGACGTGAAGAGGGCTGTGACATCAGATGAGACCAGGATTTTGTCCTCATTTATAGTTACATCTTTGATTGTTTGAAGGCACTGTAGTAGGCAGTTGATTGAGTGTTTGCTTTCCCTTGTGAGATGCCCAAGCTTTTTTGTTAATTCTTTTGTGATGTTATAAATGTAATCCCTGATAATGGTATAATTGGACAGAGAGGTATGTCAGGCTTTTGTATTTTGGGGTATCCTTAGAGGCATAGGAAGATGCTTCTCATCCACCACTGTTTTCCTTTGGTAAATTGAATTGAATTGAATTTATTAAATTTATATGCCGCCCTTCTCCCTAAGGACTCAGGGCGGCTCACAACAATAAAAAGTCAAAAACACAAAATACAAAATTTAAAACAGAATTAAACCATACATGTAATAAATACATAACAATTAACCCAATAAAACCAAATTTAAAACTATAGTCAGTCCAGGCCTGATTGTTGGAACATCCATGTCTTCAGGTCACAGTGGAAGGACTGAAGGTCAGGGGCCATCCGCATCTCCCCCTGGGGGTCGCCAGCCGGCATTGCTTAGCCGACGGAACCCTGAGGAGGCCTTTCTTAGTGAGGTCACTAAGTTCTCTTGATCTGGTTTGTCTAATGGTTTGTCTAATTGTGTTGGTGTTCGCTGGGAGGTAAGTTTTTCCGCTTTTTGTATATATTATGATCTGTCTGTAACCGTGGCTCTGCCTTTATCTCTAGTAGGAGGATGATAGTCTGGTTTCTAAGGGCTGCTCTATCTTTTGCTGTGAGTTGATTTTGTTGTCAACTTCTTCTGGTCTGTGGTATGATAGTTTGTCTGATGTTTTCTTGGACTCCTGTGGGAAGTCCAGTAGTTTGGAATGCTCCTTCACAGAATTCCAGGTCATTGGCATTATCTGTTTTATAGTTGAGGCCTTTGTGTAGAATATTGTATTCTGCAGTAGATAGTGAACGGCTGGACACGTTCAGGCTCTGGTGCCTCTTTGATTCTGGGGTTGAGTTTGAGGAGTTTGCTTTGAAGTTTGGTTTTTCTTTTTCCGGCATGTCTATGAGATGCAATCATGATGGGGGTGGCCAGCCTCTCCATGTACTGTGGTGTGATGGTTGGTTCCAGCTATTTTTTGTGTTTGCTATCGTGTGCTGATATTTAATCTGAGACGTGCATCTGTGATCATGAGTCGTATTATTTTCGCCCACTTTCTTGGGCTATTTTCTATCCAGCTATGCAGTTAATTGGAGGTTTGTATCTCAGGCTAATAGGTAGGACATGCTGTTGTAGGCATTTGTGTAGGAAGAAAAGTTGTTCCTTGGTGGAAGTGTACCCGCAGGCAAATTTTTCCCTTTCATATACTTTCGGAAGCGTTTGACACCCATATGTAGTGCCAGTAAAGGATAATATTTGTAGCTCAGGATTGAAATGAGAGGTTCTTGTTGCTCTCGGACTTGGTTGTTTTCTTGCAGATGTTTCATTAGCCAAACTATCTAACATCATCAGTGCAATAAGGAGTGGGATTTGCCCAGTTTATATTACAATGGCTTACCTATCAGAGTTTGGTGGGAGTGGTCTTGAGTTTCTTTGGTTGGGCTGTTATTGTTACCATAGCTTGTTTGGTAGTTCCTTGACTGGGGTATTGTTTACTTCTTGATTGTTAGTCTAATGTTAATCTTGGAGTTTATCTATGCTCTGTTGTTGGTCTGTTGATGGTTTCTGAGAAGTTTCTGATGTATGGCAAATTAGAAACACAGGTGTACTGAAAAAAACACCCACACCAATCAAGTGCTCCACTATCAAAGCAATAACCCAAACTCCCAAAAGAAAAACTGTGGTAAGAACTCGATTTAGCCGAGCACAAACACATTGCAGCAACTCTGAACAGCGGAAAAAGGAAAAAGAGCATCTGTACAACATTTTCCAATAAAATGGATATCCACAAAACTTCATCAAAAAGTGCCTGACCACTCAACCCAATATAGCATAACCAAAGCAAGCAAGTAAAAAAAATAACATTGCCATAGATCAAAAACATCTCAGAAACCACCAACAGACTACATAACCATATAGGATCAGCATAACACACAAGCCCTCCGAAAAATCCTAAGTAAACCAAAAGGCCAAGCAACCCCAGAAGGAAAAACAGGAGTCATCCGCAACATACGGTGTAATGCTTGGATTACTTAAATATTGTATACTCTGTGTTAGGCTGTCCTCGAAGACAATCTAGAGAAGATGTTATTGATACATTAACATCTCTTTCCAATTGCTACTAGGATTACATAATAACTGTATTGATAGCCTGTAATGATTTTCTGTGAGTTAGTGAATCCGTTTTAAGGTCAATAGCTCCCTAGAAGATTTAGGATCCAAATATCCAAAGATCATTTTTCCCAGTACCATCTAGTCTGCTTACGGACTCCTCCTGACTGAATGTTATTTATTTAAAACATTTACATAGCCAATTATATACAAATGTACAACCATTCATTTAGCAAGCATTTGAAGTTACAATGGTACTGAAAAAAATGACTTATAGCTGGTTCTCACACTTACGACCGTTGCACCATCCCCACAGTCAGTGATCAGAATTGGGGCACTTGACAAGCAGCAGGTATTCACAATGGCTGCAGCATTCTGGGGTCATGTGATCACCATCTGAGATTTCTCCACTCCGCTTAACAACCACGTGAATCACTTAACATCTGTGACAAAACAAACTTGTAAAATTGGGCACAACTCACTTAACCTACTTATTTAGCGATGGAAATTTTGGGCCCAATTGTGGACAGTTGTTGAGGACTACCTATAGTATGTTGGAAGAAACGACTAGGTAGCTCAAAGAAAAGATGATAGTTAACCCTATTGGTTAATTTCTAACTACCCAGTAATGTCACTTGGTACAGTGGAGGGGGGCGGTGGGGGGGGCAAAATGCTTACGTGTAATATGGCAAATATTGACATTTCCTGAGGGAAAAAACTTGTCCTGTTGGGTATATCCAGGGACAGATGAGGTTTAGCATTGTCATCTGTTCATTGCTGATCTTTTTGTCTCTTTTCTCCTAAATCTTCCTAATGTGTGCCGGTGATGTGGATGATTAGCTTGGAGTATTGCTCTGGGAACAGGAAACTCAAATTTTGTACTATTTCATTTCCTTGAACTAGTTAGCTGTTTATTCACCGAACTGGTTTGGACAGTGTTTGATAGCACGTCTGCATATTTTTGAGAAGTTAATTTATCTTTGAATGCAAAGGATAAGAACTGATGGAAAAATTCAGTAAGATTTCTTCTTCTATGCTCATGTGCCTTCCAATGTTATATAAGTGTAATATTCCTGAATATTTGAACTTTAGGATTAATTCAGAAAAGAGTATCCTCAAAGATGAGGTTTGTACGTAACTTAATAGTTAGCTTTTAGCTGAAGGAAAACATTTTTGACACTTAGCAGACTGTACATGTATCTACAATTTATTAATCTACTTATGTGACATATTGTGGCAGATGCTTGGCAATTTTTATGTGGATTTCACATTGGGGGAAATGGTTTGGTGTTTATTGTATATACTATTAAAATACCTGCATGCAGCACTAAAATAGCAAGGATTTTGGTACACTCATCTACAGTGTTCATTGACAGTGGGCATTATTGGTGCTTGTGTTTTCAAAATTGTATACTTTCACAGAATGCCTCATATGGCCTCAGGGAAGGAGAGATTGGCCTTTAGAATGCTTTCTGCAGCTCTCATTTATTCTTTCATTCTGGGAGACTTCAGCCTGTTACTTGAAATACATTATGTGGGCCAAAGATACAGCTAGGCCAGGGGTAGGCAACCTCGGCTCTTTTATGACTCGTGGACTTCAACTCCCAGAATTCCTGAGCCAGCATGGCTCAGCTTGGAAACCTCTCCCTTTCCCCTCAGCATGGCTGGCTCAGGAATTCTGGGCGTTGAAGTCCACGAGTCATAAAAGAGCCGAGGTTGCCTACCCCTGAGCTAGGCAAAACCAGGCATCAACAGTGACCTAGAAAAGAAGGCAGTTGAAAAGCATGAAGAAGAATTGTTTTCTCTGTTTCTTTTAGCTTTCAAGTCATTATTGACTTCTGTTGACTACCCAGATTTGTTCCTGCGGTTTTCTTGGCAAGATTTTTGGAAGCGGTTTTTAGTTGCCTCCTCCCAAGAGCTAAGAGAAAGTGACTGGCCCAAACACACTCAGCTGGCTTAATGTTTTACTTGTTTGTTTATGTTTATTTATATCCCACCTTTATTACTTTTATAGACAACTCAAAGCAAGGAACATATTTAATACTCCTTCCTTCTCCTATTTTATCCACAACAACCTTGTAAAGGAGAATTGGCCGAGAGACAATAATTGGCCGAAAGCTGCCCTGCTGGTTTTCATACCTAAGATAGGAATAGAATTCACACTTTGTGGATGATAAAGTTATTCCAATGTGATATCAAGAAAGACCTGATTCTTAACAGGGCAGAAAGTGGGACGAGGTGATCTGCAAGGTCATTTCCAATCATTATGCTCTTTGTTCCAATCTTTTTTATTGTTATTATTATTGACTGAAATGAAAGAGAAAAGGGACTTTTTATTGACTGTGCTAGAACTCTAGAGGATTTATACTATGAGGTTTACTCTGCTACTTCCTTAATGCTCTTTCTTTGTGGCATAAATATCTTTCTTTCAGAAAAGGTTTGTTTAATGATGTCAGAACTAGTTAAAACTGGAGTTCTGTTTTGTTTTGTTTTTCCCTCTGCCAGTCATCAATGTCTTGCTAGTGTTTTTAGTCTGTTTTATTTGAAGGTTTGTTTTGCTTTTTACCTGTCATGAACTTCTTGATTGATTGAATTTTGAGGCTGTGTGATTCCAAAAAGACTCTGGATGTTTTAGAATATTTAAAAATATTTTTTAAAAACATGGCTGCTTGGACAAAGCCACATACAAATTCAACAAAGTCTCTGCTAACATAGCCTAACCCAGGGGTAGGCAACCTCGGCTCTTTTATGACTTATGGACGTCAACTCCCAGAATTCCTGAGTCAGCGTAGCTGACTCAGGAATTCTGGGAGTTGACGTCCATAAGTCATAAAAGCCAAGGTTGCCTACCCCTGGCCTAACCCCAGGCCTGGTAACAGAGCCTGAAATGCTTGAAGAGTGTGAGCTGTTACTTGTCGCTGGGAGGATGCCATTCCAGAGGGCAGGGGATCCATATTCCTTCCATGAGTTGTTCATGCAGTCTTGGAATGGCAATATATATCAGAGGTCATCTAGTCCAACCCCCCTATTCAGTGCAGAATTTGCTAAGGTGTTTTGGAGAGCAGGGATTGCAATCTCTGCAGTCCAGTGAAAGAGAATATAATACTTACGGAGGCTGCCTGTTCTGAAGGTGACAGTTCTGTCAGGAAATGAATGAATGAAACCAGGAGTTCTCATCAGTCCTTTTATCTTTTACGTCAGTCACCATGAACTGCTGAGTTGATAATAATGCCCAAGAAGACTTGGGCTCCTTTGCTTGCTTTGTTGAATTGTGAGACAAAAATGGAAGGGGGCTAGGCACAGATATAGTGTCTTTCCAAAAATAAATACAAAACTTTTTAATTTTTCAGTCATATTTCAGGAGAGACAGGCAGTGCTGTGTGATTTGGAAGCGGGTAGTGAAATTTCAGATCCCTGTTTAACTTTGTTGTTGTCTGAGACATCTTGAGTTTAGCAGTCTTTTAACCAGGGTAGATAATTAGTTTTCAGATTTTTTAAAAAAAACACAAAACAGTGCTGAGCTCTGTGAAGATAGGGCAGAATTTTAATGCTGCAGAGTAATAAATGCCCTATTTCTCAGTTGAGTTAAATTTAAAACATATGCTTCGGTTCACTTTATGCCAAAAAAAGTACTTGTTTCTGCCTTGATTAGAGCATGATGGAGTCCTGAATGTGGACATTGGGAGAGAGCCTAAGTATTTCCATATCCATAAAGGAGGCTTGTAGAGTTGCTTTTGTGCCTTGGCTGGGTATGAGCTAAGAAGCTGCCTGTAATGAATGACCTTAGCCCTGAGATAGAGGATGAAGAGAGCAAAGCAGGTTCCCCTTGGGAAGATTCCAAAACAATTTTTAAACTAAATATAAACCTAGATGGCCTTGGGCTGGAGCAAGGGGATCCACTCCATTCTGACTACACAGACGAAATAGCGTGTGCCCATTGTGACTCAGCTGACGCCCTCGCTACTGCCAGTTGTACCGAACAGCTTGCAAGGCAGGAGACTTCCTCATTTCTAGTTGCCGGCAATCTCAGCACAGATTGCTAGAGTCCAGCTTCCTTCCTCACTTTTAATAACAGAAGCAAACGTTGCGGTAATGGAGATTTCAAAAGATTCTCCCTCACGTCTTATTTATCTCAAAGGCCTTATTTTATGTAATGCTTTTTACAGTTTGTGCTCTTGCTGTTCTGCAGGTGGGCCTGATCAGAATAATGTTCAACATAAATCCTCTGGAGAACCTCAGGGTTTTCATCAGCAGCCGCCCACCCCTTGTGGTGTTCATGATCAGTGTCAGTGCAATGGCCATCGCCTTTCTGACTCTGGGTTATTTCTTTAAGATCAAAGAGATCAAGTCCCCTGAAATGACAGAGGTAATGTATAAATCGAGCCTATATCTCAATATCTGGGACTAGAAACTGTCTGTTTAACTTTTAGGACTATCTATAACTTACCCCCCAGAAAGGAATAAGTAGATAGAGTAGAACTTATTCTGTAGTTTAATGAATGGAAGTTCTGTTCAGGATGGCATAACATGAAGATTCAAATGAGTGGCTTATGGTTCAATATGTGTGTCTGATGGATATGGACAACCTTGGGCTGAGACAGGAACACAGTTGGCACCTAATTTTAATGAGGCCGGTCAATCTTGCCTCAGAAGTAAAGGCCATCTGTTTTGTTGGCACCAATCTTGAATTGATTTTAAACTTTAGCAATTCAGATTTAAAATTGTAAAATGGATGCTTACCTCTACTGTTGCACAGATTAATGCATCTTAATTCATGGTTTTAGCATTGTGCCACATGCTGTTTTCCTAGATTACTTTTCCCCCATAACTAAAGGATAGTAGTTTCAAATTGTAATCTCTTTCAAGATGTCCCAATCATTGTCATTTAACCAGAAGTGCAGCATCTGGACATGGCTGTATGTCTTAAATCAAAAGTATTGCTGTTACTGGGTGAGACTGAGCTCTCTTGAATTAACCTTGTTTTTTGTTAGTATAATGCTGTATATACTGATTTTGTGAGAGCTGTAATTCCACAAAAGGCACTAAAGATCTGTTTATATTTAAGGACTGGAACACTTTCCTTCTGCGATTTAATGATTTGGATTTCTGTATTTCGGAGAATGAAACATTAAAGCACCTCATAAATGACACCACAACTCCAGAGAATGCCATGACCAGCAGCCAAGCTCGACCTTCCACGCCATCACCACAAACACTTGAAGATTCTGGTCCTGTCAATACTTCCGTTGCCATCACTTTGACACTGGACCCCCTCAGACCCTTTGGTGGCATTTCCCGGAATGTCACAAGTTTATCTTCTACCATTTTTGGTCACCAAATTGGACTTTCAGGTACCATTTATTTCAAATGTCATATTTAAGGACCTGAAGCCCTGTGAAAGAAAGTAGGAATAGCTAAAAGCAAAGCAGAGAGATTCACGTCTGCACTTAATAATAATAATAAGTTGGAAGGGACCTTGGAGGTCATCTAGTCCAACCCCCTGCTCAGGCAGGAAACCCTATACCATTTCAGGCAAATGGCTGTCCAGTCTCTTCTTAAAAACCTCCAGTGTTGGAGCATTCACCACCTCTGGAGGCAGGTTGTTCCACTGGTTAATTGTTCTAACTGTCAGGAAGTTTCTCCTTAGTTCTAGGTTGCTTCTCTCCTTGACTAGTTTCCATCTGTTGCTTCTTGTCCTGCTTTCAGGTGCTTTGGAGAATAGCTTGACTCCCTCTTTTTTGTGGCAGCCCCTGAGATATTGGAACACTGCTATCATGTCACCCCTCACTCTTCTCTTTGTTAAACTACACATACCCAATTCCAGCAACCGTTCCCTATGTTTTAGCCTCCAGTCCCCCAATCATCTTTGTTGCTCTTCTCTGTACCCTTTCTAGAGTCTCAACATCTTTTTTACATCGTGGTGACCAAAACTGGATGCAGTATTCCAGGTGTGGCCTTACCAAAGCATTGTAAAGTGGTATTAGTACTTCACTTGATCTTCTTCATGGATGTTCCTTTATCTAGAAATCATCTTTCTGGAAAGGTTAAAAAAGGAACAGCTTTTATTGACAAGTTTATTTATTTATTTATTATTTATTATTTGGATTTATATACCGCCCCTCTCCCGAAAGACTCGGGGCGGTGTACAGGGCAATTAAAACACTATATACAACACATAATATACAAAAATTAAAATAAATTAAACCAAGTAGCCCTAAACAATAAAACATGTTCTAAAATGTAAAAAGTAAAATCTAAAAACCCAGTCCCTTAGTCCAGGCCAGCAAGTTCAAATAGCCAAGTCTTCAGGTCGCGGCGGAAAGAGCGAAGGTCGGGAGCCATCCGGAGCTCAACAGGGAGCTGATTCCAGAGGGCAGGCGCGCCCACAGAGAATGCTCTCCCCCTGGGGGCCGCCAGTCGACATTCCCTGACCGACGGCACTCTGAGGAGCACCCTGTGTTCACCACACAGTTTTTTGTTTTTCCTATAAGCATCCACTTTCATTATCTTATCATTATAACTGGTTTTCATAATGTCATAGTAGTTTATTGAAAGTTGTTTGCAACCATAATTTTCTCCTGGCTTTAAATGATGTAATAAAGGTAGTCCTCGACTTATATTTATTTTATTTATTTTATTTTATTAAATTTATATACCGCCCTTTCCCGAAGGACTCAGGGCGGTTTACAGGGCATTTAAAACAACCAATACAAAAGTTAAAAACAAATTAAAAAAAGATTAAATCATCCCTAGAATTAAAAACCCCAGTTAAAAATTCTCAGCCTGGGCCGGAAAGCTCGAAGAGCCAGGTTTTCAGGTCCCGGCGAAATGTGCGGAGGTCGGGGGCAGTCCTAAGCTCCACGGGCAGCTGGTTCCAGAGGGCAGGCGCACCCACAGAGAAGGCCCTTCCTCTGGGTGTTATCCGCCGACAATCTCTTATCGGCGGCACCCTGAGAAGACCCTCCCTGACGCACAGCCACTCAGTCTTGGCGGGATTGAGACGAAGGCTATTTCTCCCCATCCAGACCTGAACCGCCTCCAGGCAACGGGACATCACGGCGAGGGCATCGCTGGGTTGGTTCGGGGTGGAGAAAAACAGTTGGGTATCATCAGCGTACTGATGATACCCCACCCCGAAACCACGAATGATCTCACCCAGCGGCTTCATGTAGATGTTGAACAGGAGGGGAGAGAGAACCGACCCCTGAGGAACTCCACAAGCGAGAGGCCTCGGGGTGGATCTCTGCCCTCCAGTCAACACCGATTGCGAGCGGCCCAGGAGATAGGAGGAGAACCACCGTAAAACGGTGCCTCCCACTCCCAACCCCCTGAGACGCCGCAGAAGGATACCATGGTTATAACAATTCATTTAGTGATTGTTCAAAGTTACAAAGTCACTTGAAAAAAGTGACATGACTTTTTTCAAACTTATGACTGTTGTAGCATCCCGATGGTCATGTGATCAAAATTTGGATGCTTGGCAACTGACTCATACTTATGACAGTTGCAGTGTCATGGGGTCATGTGATCACCTTTTGTGACCTTCTGACAAGCAAAGTCAATAGGGAAGCCAGAGTCACTTAACAACTGTGTTACTAGCAACTGTGTTAAGAAGGGTTGTAAAATGAGGGAAAATTTACTTAACTGTATTACTAACTTAACAACTGCAGTGATTCACTTAGCAACTGTGGCAAGAAAGGTTGTAAAATGGGGCAAAATTTCAGCTAACAACTGTCTCACCTAGCAACAGAAATTTTGGGCTCGGTTGTGGTTGTAAGTTGAGGACTACCTGTACTTAAACATTGAAAACTAAATTTTTACTGATGTGCTATGCTTTCTCTCTTTCTTCCCCTCACTCTACTTCCAAAAGGCAGAGAAGCTCATGAGGAAATCAACATCACATTCACCCTACCTACTGCCTGGAATTCCGATGACTGTGCTCTGCATGGCCGCTGTGACCAAGTTGTCTTCACGACTTGCATGACAGTTACAGCTGTTGCATCAGTTTTTCCAGTCACAGTGTAAGGCTCTAACCAGTCCTTATTTCTCCCAGGGAAGCATTTCACTGCAGTTTTTCATGCCTTCAGGTTTGCTGCTTAAGAGACATGGAGACAGTTTTTCAAGTTCTAAATTTTTTAAACAGAATTTATACTGTGTTCCTAGAAATAGGAACTTCTAGTTTGATCACCAGCATTTCCCCCAATTTAGTGATAGATATATTTTGCACGAGTGAGATAAATGGGGGAATGTGGATAAGTGGGAGCCATTCCACTGAGAAGTCTGCAGGAGAGTATGGGCTTACAAACTGGGAAGCAATGGGAAGGGAATGGTTGACCCAGTGGAAGGAGATGGTGGAGACTTAGATAAACAGCTCAAAATTGTGTGTTGCTCTACAGTCAGCCACCACACTGTATTCCGGAAACATATATTAACGCAACCTTCTGGTACAAGATCTTCACAACTGCAAGGGACTCCAACACAAAATATGCCCAAGACTACAACCCTTTCTGGTGTTACAAAGGAGCCATTGGCAAAGTCTATCATGCATTAAATCCCAAATTGACGGTTATTGTTCCAGATGTAAGTGATTTTTTTACACTTTGCTGTGAACTGTGAATGAGCTTGTATGAGCAAGATTTGGAAATGCTCTCCTTAGAAGTGCACATGTTCTTGTCTATTGTATCACTGTCCAGAGCTTGCCAAAATGTATGTGTGGGGCAAGGGGGTTGTTTGGAATTGTTTTGCCTCAACAATGTCCCTACACTTTCCAGAGGCAGTTGCCTGTAGTTTCTCTACAGCCTTAGGAAATGCTGTCTCTTTCTCCATTCAGGATGACCGCTCCCTAATTAATCTGCATTTAATGCACACCAGTTACTTTCTTTTTGTGATGGTCATCACCATGTTCTGCTACGCAGTCATCAGAGGCAGACCAATCAAATTGCGACAAAGCAACTCAGAGTTCTGTCCTGAAAAGGTAAGGGCCAAAATTATTTGCGGAGGAGCTAACTTGAGGGAGGGAGCCCCTGCTTCCTTAGCAACTATTGTCATTCTGGGAATTATTCATAAACAGCTCTAAGCACTAATGTTGCATTCATGCATTGGCACCTCCACCCCATCGATGTTTTGTAATAGATAAAGGTAAAGGTTCCCCTGCACATGTGTGCTAGTCATTTCCAAGTCTAGAGGACGGTGCTCATCTCCGTTTCAAAGCCGAAGAGTCAGCGCTTGTCCGAGGACGTCTCCGTGGTCATGTGGCTGGCATGACTAGACGCCAAAGGCGCACGGAATGCTGTTACCTTCCCACCGTAGTGGTCCCTATTTTTCTACTTGCATTTTTACGTGCTTTCGAACTGCTAGGTTGGCAGAAGCTGGGACAAGTAACAGGCGCTCACTCTGTTACGCGGCACTCGGGATTTGACCTGCCAAACTGCCAACTTTCTGATCGACAAGCTCAGCGTCCTAACCCACTGAGCCACCGCGTCCCTGCTGTAATAGATTAACCTCTTACAAATAGGGAGACCAGTAGCAGACTTGACAGCTTTTTTGTCTTCCAAATCTAACGGAAGCTACTTGGGCCTTCTCAATTTTTTTACTCTTGCCTATTTTATTTTGCTTGTGTTTTATACAGAATTATAAAATCAGAGTTGGAAAGAAACTTAAAGATCAACTTATTCAGTTGTTTATTCCCTGTCATACAGAATGTCACTTCAGCTTGTTTAGATACCTTTGACTTCTATCATACAGTTTTATGTTCTTCCCTATCAAAAAACACAAAGTGACTTGAAAATATGTGCTTGTTTTAGTTTCATCACAACCTTGCAATGTAGGTAAGCTAGGAGAACATGACTTGCCTAGAAGCATACTGTGAACTGAATTGATTAATCTTGTGGATTTGAAACCCCCTAACCCCCCTTCCAAGTAAGACCCATGACTGAAAATCTGCAGAATCTTTGCTAGGCACTTCTAGAGGACATTTCTGGAATGTTGGCTGTCATGGGCAGCATCACCAAGTAGCTGCTGTGTGCACAAAATGTGGTGGGTGAAGCTAATTATAAACATCATGAAAAAGAAGCACTATTCTGTTGGTTCCCTGACACATTTTGTTTTCAGAGGTATGTGGGACTTGGGGGTATTAGTTGGGCTGCTTGAAAGGAGTATATTTAAATGCAGAATTAAACCACAGCTTTCAGAAGGGCACTCTGCTGAATATAATAGGATATATCATAGGGTTATGAGTTTGCATATGTGGATGTATCTATTCAAGGGAATCGTATTGTCTGGTGACAACAGAGACAGTTAAGGAGTTTGACAGGTAAAAGATCTGATTTACTTTATAACAGCTCCATATGTCAAAAGTCCATCTAAGGGGAGCTCCATATGCCATCAGTCTTTCATCATTTTCCCAATTCAGATCACTCAGTGACTTATTTATTTATTTATTTATTTATTTATTTATTTATTTTTGGGACTTATATGCTGCCCTATCTCCCGAAGGACTCAGGGCGGCTAACAACAATAACATACAATAAATACAGAAGTTAAAATAAAATTAAAATTAAAGGCCTCTGTACAATAAATTAAAATTAAAATTAAAATAAATTAAAAATTAGGGTTAAAAAATTAAAAACATAATTAAAATCCCTGTCAGTCCAGGTCAGCCAGGTGGAAAAGGAGTGTTTTGAGGCCGCGGCGAAAGGACTGGAGATCTTGGGCCATCCGAAGCTCATGGGGGAGCTGGTTCCACAGGGCTGGCGCTCCCACAGAGAAGGCCCTCCCCCTGGGGGGTCGCCAGCCGACATTGTCTAGCCGACGGTACCCTGAGGAGGCCTTCTCTGTGTGAGCGCACTGGGCGATGGGAATTCGTTATTATGACATATAACTGATAGCTGAAATCTGACCATATGGTCTCCTTTTCTCTCTTTCCTCAACTCCAGGTTGCTTTCTCAGAAGCGTGATCTGTTGCCTCCTTCCTCCAAAAGTGACCAAGTCTGCAGTCATTGCCTGCTGAATCCAGAAGTGGGTCCTGATTGGTTATGGATTTATCATGAGACGTTGGATTATTCCAACCAAAGACTTTTAAAGTGCCTGTAATGGTTATTTATATAAAGAGTATCCTTGGAACAGATTTTGCCAGCGCAGCTAAGATTAATGGGAGCCCTTTTCTGTTTTCATTGAAATGTTTTGTGTCTGTGTGACTCTGCAGCAGAAGGATTGGAAAGATGTCTTACTGCATTGGGACAGTATAGATGCCTTTGCGGGTGTCTTAAAACAAAGCACCTTATTTCTCCCAGTGATTTCAGCGTTCCAGACAGTACACATCTCTTCTATGACAGTACAATTCCAAAGTCACTGATGTGTTCCACTGAAGTGTGTGTGTGCATAAGTGTGTGTGAAAGGGGGGGGGAGTTGCTTTCTCTTCCCATTTTCATCCTGCTTGCAAAATTATCCACTTTTCTAGATTTGTTTTTTTTTTAAAAAAACATACACAAACAACCAGCATTCAATCACATTTTAATACTAGTTAAGAAAGTAATGATGCTTATAATTTTAGATTGGGGAAAAAAACAAGAAGGGCAGTATTCCAATTAACATTCTCTTTCTTCTGAAGTTGCAGTAAAATGTTTAAGTCAGCATAGGCCGATTGTCCGTTGTTCATGCTAGATCCCAAGCTGGGGCTATTGTCTGCAGAGAAAACTTTTGTGTCGGGTTGCATATACTAATAAATCACATGACATAATTGGGGTATGTCACTCATGAGTAAGTTTTGCCTTCACTAGAATCTTCCAGGTTATGGAACAGAAGTATTTGGATGTCCAGATGTTTGCACCATTTGAATGTAGGAAAGCATTTGGAAATGAAACTTCTATCTACATGTGTAGATTAGTTGTTCTCTAAAACTACAATTGGGCTTTGGGAGGTTCTAATGATGTAAAAGGGTAGGTAGTCTCTTTGGATGGGCCAAACTATTGCCTTGATGCATCCTGAAGCACTTTTTCTGCTGATTTGTTTGTGAATAGAAGTGACAAACTGTCTAGAGCTGTGGAGAACAGATGAACTCTGTTTAGCTCTGGACACTGCACAAGTTTTACTCCCCGCAACTCTTTTTGGCCCCCATCCTGATTCTTAGCATTCATAACTTTGGTCAGCTTCCTTCTTTCAAGGAACACAGGATATTGTATCTTGACATTACTCTGAAAACACTGCTAATTGCCTTAATGACTTTTCCATTTTCTCCTTTGGTAGCAGCATCTTCCCGCATTGGCAATTGTTTGCACTTTCTGCTATGATGATGCTCACAGTAGATGTCCTTTTCAAATGTCTCCATCAAATAACAGGTTGCTTGTTTTGTTCAAAAAGATTTCTTATTAAGTTAATTTGTTTGCTTGATATCTTGATATATTTCCAAGAGAGGGGAGATATCCACATTCTAGTGTTGAACGGCAAATGGACTGAAATAAAGACAGCATTGTGTTTTTTAATAGCATTCCCTTCCGATGGTTTTAAATGTACTAGCTTGGGAAATAGATTGTGGAATTGGGGGGGGGAACAATGCTATATTTCTACTTTTTGCTTTTATGGTCCATTCTAGATAGGAACTACTGATGGTTCAGGAATGATTCTCAGGCAGTGGAGGGCTACAGTGGGTTATAGGGTTTTGGTGAAAAAATCCAGGCAAGAGGGTACAAATGGAATACTGCAGTGGCTGTTTGGATCATATTGATCTTGCCTTTTTTCTTTTTTTATGTTCGCTTATTACTTGAATCAGTTTGATTCTGTTTGTTTTCTTTTACAATCTGCCGCTTCTGTTGGTCTCTGGCCAACAGCATATCAGGGTTTCCCAACCTTGGCAAGTTTAACATGCATGGATGTCAACTCCCAGAGTTCCCCAGTATGGCTGGCTGAGGAATTCTGGGAATTGAAGTCCACATGTCTTTAAAATGCCAAGGTTAGGAAACCCTGCAGTATATGAAGGTTCCCAAGGTTAGTTCCCTCCCCTTAGCCTCCCGCTGCAGGTTACAGTCTTCTCAGCAGCAGAATTAAGATGGCATTTAATTTGTCTCTGAGCCTGGTGGTCAGTGATTTGTTAATGCAATTTTTCTCCTAGGTTAAATTTTTTTGTGTTTGTAAGATGTGGATATTGCTTTGCAAAAATAAAGTTTATTATCAATCCTATTGACAAAATGGGAACCTGAAGTATTTTATTGAGTATGAGTGGGCTCATTCTGTTTGCTCATGTTATGGTCTACTTTTCATAGTTGAGAAACAAATGAATCTCCTTAGAAGAAATTTAGGTCAGGCTTGTTAGAAGGAAATTTTACATCAGATTTCTCAATTAGAGAAATTAAAATGTTTATGTAGTGCTTTTATACCACGCTATGACAGGAATTCTCTGCATATGATAGTTAAGTTATTATAAAAATAAATTAGATAAAACAAGATTAAAATCAGAACTGCAAAACATAAACATGAGGAATAGGAATAGGAATTATGATTAATTCAATAGAAACCACAGAATAGCAACACAACATTAAAATTCTTTAAAAAAAACCTAGCAATTTCCTACTGAGTTCTGACCAGCACACTATAGGTCTTGGTTATTATTCACTGAAAAAAAAATACTTTGCATGGATTAGACCAATCCCCTTTTACAAACAAAGAAGATATCCAAAGTCCCATTTTTGTTGCACAGAAGAGTGAGCTATAAATGTTGAAAAGACAAGGTAGAATTTTTTCGAAGAAGAAAGTTTTAGCATCTACTTCATTGGCTGCAGCATTTACAGGTTGCAAGAAAGTGCATTATTCATGATCTAGAACAATTGGACAACACTGTCCAAGTCCCGAATTTGCTTAGAGACCTTGAGGAATAAGAAAAACCCAGTGTGTGAAATGGGAGATCCTAATATAAACTTCTGATTAAAAAACATGGCTACTTTGGAAGTTCGGCAACCACCTGTGGCTTTGATCCAGAGAAACCACCTTCATAATATTCTTTCAGCAGTTTCATCCAAGGGACTTGCTAAATCAAACACTGGACTGATGGTGGATGTCCAAATATCATCTACTTGTCACGTCGTTGGTTATGGCTATGGAAAAAGAACCCATATTGTTGGTCCTGTGAATTTATATAGTCACTTTTTATAACTGTCCACTTGATAGACAACTTAAAAGTAGTATACAGTATTACAAAAATATAAAATAAAACCAAACTTAAAGCAAATTTTGCCAGATGCAATTCAACAACCAACAGCAATCCAGATGGGTCACGAGACCTCTTCACACCCAATGCCTGGGGCAATAGCCAAGTCTTCAAAACCTTAAAAAAGTCAGTGTTGGGGCCATCTGGATATTATGAGGAATAGATTCCATAGTGTAGGTGCACCAACAGAAAAGGCGTCTTTTTTAGTCCCACCATATGACATTGCTTAATCATAATAGTAAAGTTGGAAGGGACCTTGGAGGTCATCTAGTCCAACCCCCTGCTCAGGCAGGAAACCCTATACCATTTCAGACAAATGGCTGTCCAGTCTCTCCTTAAAAACTTCCAGTGTTGGAGCATTTACCACTTCTGGAGGCAGGTTGTTCCACTGGTTAGTTGTTCTAACTGTCAGGAAGCTTCTCCTTAGTTCTAGGTTGCTTCTCTCCTTGACTAGTTTCCATCCGTTGCTTCTTGTCCTGCTTTCAGGTGCTTTGGAGAATAGCTTGGCTCCCTCTTCTTTGTGGCAGCCCCTGAGATATTGGAACACTGCTATCATGTCACCCCTAGTTCTTCTCTTTATTAAACTAGACATACTCTTCCAGCAGCCGTTCCTTATATGTTTTAGCCTCATCTTTGTTGCTCTTCTCTGTACTCTTTCCAGTCTCAACATCTTTACATTGTGGTGACCAAAACTGGATGCAGTATTCCAAGTGTGGCCTTACCAAGGCATTGTAAAGTGGCATTAATACTTTATTTATTTTTTATTTTTTATTTTAATTCCATTTATATCCCGCCCTTCTCCGAAGACTCAGGGCGGCTTACAAGCTTAGCAGTAGCCTTCATTCTATGTATATGCCTGCTTATTAGGGCTTTCACACACACACCCAAGCGGCATTATTACAAAGTCAGCTTAATTGCCCCCAACAATCTGGGTCCTCACACTTCACATGATCTTGATTCTATCTCTCTGTTAATGCAGCCTAGCACTGTATTGGCTTTTTTGGCAGCTGCAGCACACTGCTGGCTCATATTGAAGTGATTGTCCACTAGGACTCCGAGATCCCTCTCAGTTATTACTATTGAGCAAGGTACCCCCTATACTATACCTGTACATTTGGTTTTTCTTGCCTAAATGTAGAACCTTTCTTTTTTCACCATTGAATTTCATTTTATTAGATAGCGCCCAGTGTTCAAGTCTGTCCAGATCCTCCTGTATCTTAAGCCCGTCTTCTGGAGTGTTGGCTATTCTTGCCAGCTTGGTGTCGCCTGCAAATTTGATGAGTTCCCCATCTATCCCCTCATCCAAATCATTGATGAAGATGTTAAAGAGCACTGGGCCCAGAACAGAGCCCTGGGGCACTCCACTACACACTTCCCTCCATGTAGATGCGGTTCCATTGAGGACC
The DNA here is from genome assembly GCF_964194415.1 of Vipera berus. Lineage (NCBI taxonomy): Eukaryota > Metazoa > Chordata > Lepidosauria > Squamata > Viperidae > Vipera > Vipera berus. The sequence continues at coordinate 338,148,326 of NC_138202.1, read as the reverse complement.
ACATGCTGAGTACGGTCGGTCAGCCAGCTACGAATCCATCTGGTGGTGATGCTGTCTAACAGGACTCTGAGCATGCCAAGTTTATCGGATTTTATTCACCAGGTTGAAATAATTAGAAATAGGTGATCTTGCAAATAACCAGGTTCTGTGCTTTGATAACCAGTGACTTGCACTTGAAAGCCTGCTGGCAACCAGTGTGGCTCACAAAGTAGCAATGCTATGTGGGTGTAGCAAGGTACTAATTATGCTGCTGCGTTCTGGACCAGCTGTAGTTTCAAAGTGGTCTTCAATGTACAACAAAAGGGAATCTAGACAAGGAAACTGAAATATGAGGGACTGTGAATATAACCTGCTGATCCAGGAATTGGAGTAACTGAAGCATAAGATGGATTTATGTGAAGATCCCCCAAACCATGACTGCCACCTATCCTTCAAGGAAGAACTGAGATTAGGAATACCCTCAAAATGTATACTAGATCTATTAGTATAATTAATGGTAAGGCCAATGGGGCGTACAACTACATTCAGAACCAAAGATAGAAAATCCCTAGATTCAAGAGGCCTCAAAATCCATAGTTAATCAGTCTTGATAACTTTAATTCTCTGTCTGTTTTTGATCCATACCCTTTGAGATACCAAGACAGCTTGGATATACCTGATGATACCCAGCTCTATAGCAATGACCTCATTCAGTGGTGTCGTGTGCTGTAGATGTTAAGTGGGTGCAGAGAGGTACCTGTACCCACAAAGCAAGGGTCAATGACTCTCCTTTCCCCCACACTCTGAAGATTTGGAACCAACTTGGAGAAAAGGAAGCATATCATGTCTCCCACTTGTAAAATCAAACACATCCAGAAGGATACCAAGACTGGTGGTATCAAGGGTCACCAAGAAATCAAAGAGGGTCAGGATGGCTATTCCACCCCCACCCTAGTCCCACCATAGGGGTGATCAATATTGTTTTGGTCCTATGACCAGGCCTGAAACACAACTAAAAGGGATCCAGAAAACCTTGGATTTAAAGCATTCTGAAGCTGCAGCCTGCCCATTTTCTCCACAACCCTGCCCAAGGGAAAGCTGGAAATGGCTCAGAAATGATTCCCTAAGGAGGAAACCTCACTCAAGAATGAATTCACCAATGACTAGACAACCTCCTGGGAGGCCTGGCCCTTGTGCAACCCAGGAAGGACATGGATCTGATACACAAGTGGCTATACTCAGAGTCCATCCAAGCTCTGTCCATTCCTCGGGACAAATAGGCTAAACTCATTTCAGATAACCACAGGACGTGGATGGGTAGAGTTCAACTCTGAGTAAATCCAAACAACCTTATCCAATAGGTTTCTCAAGAAGTCCTTTCAAAGGTCAAATAATCTGACCCACTCTTATCTAGGAAGAATGGGCTACCTTAAACAGGACTGCCAAAGAGCAATTTGTTGATGCAAATAGAGTGGAAAAATACCTATGTTTTGCCTTTCTTATTTTCATGGTACGAAGGCAATTTGGAAATAAACTTCCGTTTGGTTATCAATGACAGGCACTCGCAGATACAGAACGTTTACTATACATATTAGAAAACTACAACATTACATTACTTTTTGACGTAATCGCCATTCAAATTGAGGCACTTGTCATAACGCCTTACAAGGTTTGAAATTCCTTAGTAGTAGTCGTTCGGTGCCAAATCTGGGCTATGGGGGGGATGATGATGATCAAAAACATCACAACGGAACTGCTTCAAAAGTACTTGGGTGCGTCTAGTGGTGTGCGGGCAAGCATTATCGTGAACCAACACCACACCGGAAGTCAGCATGCCTCAACGTTTGTTATGGATGGCTTGTCTTGAGTTTTCGTAATGTTTCACAGTAGACTTCTGAATTGATGGTCGAACAACGCTCCATGAACTTCACTAGCAGTACTCCTTTGGCATCTTCACATTTGATGGGATTTTCTATGGTACCACCATGGTGTTTGTTTACGATAATGCTCGCCTGCTAAGGAATTTCAAACTTTGTAAGACGTTATGACAAGTGCCTCAATTTGAATGGCGATTATGTCAAAAAGTAATGTAATGCTGTAGTTTTCTAATGCGTATAAGAAAAGTTCTGTATCTGCAAGTGTCTGTCATTGATAACCAAACAGAGGTTTATTTCCGAATTGCCCTCATATAAACCTTAATAAAGTTTCTTAATCTATTTCTGGCCAAATTTGCCCTTTTTCTTTCTCTAGAAGTGAAAGAAGTGCTCTCATGTCTTATTTCATTTCAACTCTGTAAGTTCCTCTGAAAATCAGGGGGAGAATCCTCTGGGATCTTGGAATTCATTTGGTATTAATGTTTTTATACCTCAGTATAATTTCATAATTAGTTATATTTACAAAGTTATATTTGAACCTTAGAATACTGTCATCGCTGGAACCTTAAAGGATCAAATATTCATTATGACATTACAGTTTATAATTGCAGTCTTGTGTCAGCCTGAGTATTTTGAGAAGTTTCTTACTAATTTTGAAAGTAATTACAAAAAAAGTACATTGACATTAGAATGGGGAATAGATGCCAGAATTAGAAGCTTTTGTCCTATAAAGATGTATGTTTCAGAAACATGAAATGTATGGTTATATACCCATGAACACACCCATATTGTTTCCAGGGACCAACATGGAAGTGGTTTGCCAGTGGCTTATTCAGATGTCTTTTTAATCTCCCAGTTTAGCTAAGGTTGCTGAGCTTTATGTAATTCTTATCCAAGCCCAATACTGCTTTCTGAAATTACTCAAGGTTGGCTACATCTTTGTAAGAGAAGAGGGAGAGCCTGGGGTGGAGTCAAGAAAGGAATTAGCCTGGAGTCCTTATGTTCCCACAAGCAATCCAAGTCCGCCCCTCCCCCCCGAATTCCATTAACTCTTATCTAATGCCAATTTAATACTGACTGTTAGTTGACTAGATTCTTGTGTATAAGCATGAGTAATAAATTAGCTTAACTGGAACTTAACATGTCCTGATTCTTCACGCCTGACAGGCTTTGTTTCATGAACAAATGTTGTAGAACAGATATTAACAGAGATGTCCGTTTTGATAATTTTGATTGTCTCAGCTCTGTATAATTGGGAGTGTTGTTGGGTTGCTTCAAATAATATTTCCCAGTGGAAAATCAATTCACAATATGTATACTGTTCATTATTTCTGACTAGGAAAGTAAAAGGAGGTTCCATGGGATCTGGAATAGCATTTTTAAAAGTGAATCTCAGAGAAGCTGAAAATCTGTAAGAAACTAAAGGGTAAGGTAAATACAGAGAAGACTTGTTGTAATACTATAGTTAGAGCACTAAACCACACAGCAATGCTGAATGAAATCTTCTAAGACTAGTTAGAAGAAATCTGCTTCTTCTTTTTTTTTAAAAAAAAACCCACCCTCATTTCTAGCTATGAAAATGGTAAATCACTTTTGAAATCTTGCAAGCAAATTGCAAACACTTGTCCAGGCAGTTCTGGGGAGTTAGGATTGATCCAAAGGTATCAAAAGGTTCAAGTGGTGTTATGGTGGCTCACTGACTTGTAGGATTGAATCATTAAGTTAGACAATATTCTGAAGGAAAACTCTGGTTGTAACGTCCTGAGTTATTTAAAGGGCCACAAATAGAACTTCTTAGTTTTAAGAGATAAGCAATAGCAATCTGCCCACAAAATTATCTGATTTCAGTGAATTTCTCAGTCAAAGCTACCAGAGAATAAAACTAGTCAAGACTCCCCCCATCCAACACTCAGAGAAAAGACAGGATCTGAATAAAATTGATAAGGATTCACAAGGGACGCGGTGGCTCAGTGGGTTAGGACGCTGAGCTTGTCGATCAGAAGGTCGGCAGTTTGGCGGGTTGAATCCCGAGTGCCGCGTAACAGAGTGAGCACCTGTTACTCGTCCCAGCTCCTGCCAACCTAGCAGTTCGAAAGCACGTAAAAATGCAAGTAGAAAAATAGGCACCACTCCGGTGGGAAGGTAACGGCGTTCCGTGCGCCTTTGGCGTCTAGTCATGCCGGCCACATGACCACGGAGACGTCCTCGGACAAGCGCTGGCTCTTTGGCTTTGAAACGGAGATGAGCACTGGCCCCTAGAGTCGGAAACGACTAGCACACATGTGCGGGGGGGGGGAACCTTCACCTTCACCTTCAACCCAAAGTGCTTTTTTTCAAAAGTCAACTGGACTTTGTTTTCCCTTGAAGACGTTTCGCTTCTCAGCCCAGAAGCTTCTTCAGAACTGGACTTTGTATTTCCTTGAAGCTTCTGGGATGAGAAAGCGAAACGTCTTCAAGGAAAAACAAAGTCCAGTTGCCTTTTGAAAAAAGCACTTCGGGACAACCATGACTGAGCATCTTCATAGTCACTGGACCTGAAATACCAGTGAGCTACTCAACGGACCACCTCTTGCCTTGAGGTCCCTTGGCAGCCGCCCCCCGTTCCCCAAGACGACGCTTTCAGACCTAACGAGAGATCACGACGTCCTTGCGAAGCATGAAGCCTCAACCGGTTTTGTTTTTTAATCGAAGGGCGGGGCTGGACCAACCCGCCTCCCTGTCGGCGCGATGGGAACGAGGCTTCGGGTGGGGAGTTCGAGAGACAGAGAAGGCAGAGAGCGTGCAGCGGCTGTTTCAGACGGTACTTCCCGAAAGACCGGCGAGCGGCGCGCAGCCAGAGGGCAGAAGGAATTCGCCCGCCCGCCCCCTCCCTCGCTCGCTGGCGGCGGAAGCGAAGCCGGGATCCGCTCAGTCGCTCCCTCTCCCTTCCCCGCCTTCCCCCAGGGGATGTTTCTCGGCTCCTTTCGCGCCAGAGAGGACGCGCGCTCTGCACGTGCTCAGAGAGACGCTCGTCACGTGCTCCCGGCCCAAACAGGAGGCGGCGGTTGTGCATTTTCGCCCCCTTCGGCAGGCGGAGCGAGGAGGATAGCCAGAAGGACGGGCGCGCGCAGGCAAGCAGGCAGGCAGGCAGAGACGCGACCAGCCAGGAAGGGGTTGTGACTGGCCCAGCCCAGTTGCAGCTCCAGGCGAATCGTAGCGGGGGAGGAGGAGGGAGAAGGAGAAGGAGGGAGGCGGCCTGGCTCGTTCGCCGTTGGCGGCTCGGTCCGGCTGGGTGCGATTGCCCTCGCCCGGCCCGCGCATACCTCCTCCCGACTCCGGCGACGCCCATTCTGCGCTCGGTCCGGATGTGCAACAGTTTCCCCGAAGTTGCGCCCGAAGCTAGCAGGCGGACGCTCGGGAGGTTGATGAGCGAAAGGGTGGAAGGACGAGAGCAGACGGGCTGGTAGGCGGCAGCTCGCCCCGCGTGAAGCGCCGGAGAGGGGCATCCATCCATCCGCCGGGGCTGACAGGAGATGCTCGGAGACGCCGTCCTTTCTGCCCTCTCGGCGCTGCGGCTGCTCGGGTTAGCCTCTCTCTCTGGGCAGGAGCCGAGGATGTCCTCCTGAAGGCCGGGAGAGAGAGAGAGAGAGAGAGGGAGGAAGAGTGGGCTTTGCTCCAGTATGGGCGCCAAACAGACCAAGGGTTGCTCGCTGCCCGGCTCCGCCGGTAGCGGTAGTAGCAGCAGCAGCAGCCCCCAGGGTCCCCTCTCCGCCAGTCGCCGACGGATTTTGCCTTCTCGGGAGCGCGGAAACTTCTTGGCGTCCCTCGTAGTACGATCGAGTGAAAAGTTTGGCAAAGGGGCTGGCGGCAGCCTCCCCCCGTACCATCGCCGGATCGTCCTGATCCAAGATATGCTGAGGATGTTGAAACAAGGCAGGCACGAGGAGGCAACTGATCTGCTGAAGTACCTGCGCCAGGTAAGAAGATGGGATCTCAGCAGGGATCTTGGGCGGGGTGGGGGGGACGACTGACACACTCCAACAACAGTAGGCGATGTCTGGATGGATGTACTGGACCTTACAGTTCCTGCTGGGCATATTCGACATGCTTGGCTTATTAGTATGTACTTAACCGAGGAGAAAGCCAGAGAATTGTTCTAACCAATTAATAGAATTGGGGTTTGACCCACTGAAGTGGAGGAATGTGGAAATGAGAAATTGGGAGTGGGTTATGGTTAAGTTGGCATAGCTACGGGCTGAGAGGCATTAGTCAATGTGGCAGATTGGCAAAGTTCTCCATTTGACTTTGAGCCAGGAAGATTCTTTGGCATAAAGCCAAGAGATACAATTGAAAAAGGAAGCTCTTGAATGAATTTTCAAAGGGGATTTCAGTGACTTATCTTGAGTGAAGAAGAGTTGGAGGTCCCTGAAAAGAATGTCCTCCACATTCTGTAAGATCAAAAGAGGATTGTGTACCACAGTGAGCAAATAAAGAATAACTGTTTGTACAAAAGTCCCTTCAAAGTAATCTTTGCATCCATTCAGTTCTCAGCTCTGTCACAACATAGTCATTTTTGCATTTTCTTACTCTGTAGAGAAACTCAGATAGGTTGGAGCTGACTGTGGTCCTTCCCATTAAGGAGCTGGTTTCGGTTAGGGTGAAACTCATGGTAGTCACCTTAGAGGTGAAAAGAAGATTTTCTTCAAAGTTGTGATAGAGTTTAGATCTTTTACTAAACCAGTAAAAGTTGTAAACCAAGCTTTTCTGTGGTCTAAAATCTATCTAATGCCACAGGAAAGCATGTTTAAGCAAGTTGTAGCTCAGTCATTGTTTTCTTACTATTGGTGGGCTTGGTGACCCCTGGAAACAATTGTATGGGATACTTTTCCGTTCTGGCATTTAAGGGGCTGTGTAGAAATCCAGATTTGAAGGGAGAAGTGACTCAGAACATCCGTAGGTGCACATGTAGCACCTGTTGGCAGCTTCTTAAAGGTGTCGTATTTTTTCCTGGGCTTATGGCTCCCCTCCACAGCTGTCGTATGTTTCAAGGAAAAGAGAACTTGAAGGGTTGTCAACAAATGTTACATGCATGTTTATGGGTCCTTTGGATCATATTTTTTTCTTCAAATCCAGACCTCTGCACGGCACTAAAAGCAATAATAAAGGAAGTATCCCAATTTAGAGCATAGCATTTTGTTACACAGATGGATGGGTTGAAAACAATTGGACTGCATAATCTGCTCAATAAAACTCCTAGATGTAACCTATCAATTTATATCACTTGACCTGCTATGTGAAAAGTGTAGCAAGGATTATTTGATTGACTTTACTCCGCGTCTGACAGAGACAAATTCTGGCACTCAACTACTGTATCCGATGTGTTCAGGTTTTTCCTCTCTTCTCTGGATATGTTGATTCATAGCATGCAGATTTTTCTTCAGTAGCAAAGGCAGCCCAGTTGATTTGCAAGTGTATGCACAGGAAAAAAGACTACGTAATATGGAAGATTATTTGTATATCAACTATAAAGATGGGGGGATTTGAGGAAGATGAGTCTTATGCCATACTTGCCAAGATCAAATGCAAATGCTAGTATAATTGTTTTCTGTTTTGCTTTGTTTTTTGCTACAGTACAGAGATTAACAACATGTTTAAATCCCGCTGCCCGATGTTTCTTGGCAATAATTGAATTACATTTGTTGAGAATTAATTAAAGGGAGTCTGGCCTGGCCTAGTGAACCCTGTGGATTACTTGACATATTTCCTTGCACCGTTGCAGTGCACGGAGCCCCGTAGGAGTACATTTCATTTAAGTTGGGTTAATAAAATTAATTTATCCTACTTAAAATTAACCCCCCAAACTTATAGAAATTATCTTTGTTGAATGCCGAGAATTCCCAGTTTGTCCCTCTCCCATTACAGTTTCCAGCTTTCCCCCAGAGCAGGAATTGTTGTTAATTTGTTATGTTCCTTTGCGAGATCTTAGCCAAAGGTTCACCAGTTTAGCTGAACTGGATGTTCCAGAGAGGGAATACAAATGATAGAATTAACAAAATAAGCTCTGTTCTGGTGGGAACCATAATAACTGACAATATCAGAGACATCCAAATCTCTTGATTGTCTGGCTATTAAAACCCCTTTCCGTGGGTGGTTTCTTGAGCTCAGCTTGGAAATTGCTCCTTAGGAAGACTTCTTATTTATTGAGTTTCTTGCAGTAGCATTTCTAGGATAAGTTCTCCCCCACTCCAGACTGCATTAAAATGTAAAAGTAGGACTGGATATTGGAAAAACAGTCTGAAAAAAAGGCAAGTTGTGGGTGCTTCATCACGGGAGGTTTTTAAGAAAAGACTAGACAGCCACCTGTCTGAAATGGTATAGGGTCTCCTGCCTGAGCAGGGGGTTGGACTAGAAGACCTCCAAGGTCCCTTCCAGCTCTATTCTGATTGATTGAGACCAGAACCAAGTCTTGGATTGCAACAGATACTTCAATATTATTGAGATGAAGACTAGAAAATGGTTGGATTATGATAACATGTGTTTTATCATTTGCTAATAAAATACCTCCATGAGGGAGAGATGTTTGGGCATTTGCAGAGGGGCTGTCATAGTGAATGGGGCCAGCTACAAAACATTAATTTTCCAGATGAGCACCCTTCCCAAGAAGAGCACTAAGTTGCAGTCATTCATCGCTTTTATTTTCTAAGAATTCCTGTGGGGAACCCAAATGTCTGCTGGTTGCAGGGAGTTTGCTTTGCAATGTGCCAAATTTCCATTTCTTTAAAATGGATATATTTAAAAAAAAGGGGAAAAAATGGAGCAAGGAGCTTAGCAAAGGTGACTGTGGGCAAATTGGTGCCCAAAGGTATAAGTTGCCCTCTCATCACCTAAGCTGTTTAAAATTCAAGGTACGGCGTATGTGGGGGGGAGGGGGGAGTATCTTTTAACCTTATTTTATTCTTCAACCCCCCAGTTGTAGCAAACTCCTTGCACAGTTGCCTCTTGCCGAGTCCTTTTCCCTTTATAGAGTGGCCATGCAGCTACTATAATTTGTTTTTATGGTTCCTGGTGTTTTGATTTTTGCTTGGAAGGAACAGTCCCCAGTTGAGGAGACTCTTTCATGTATTTCAGGTCTTCTTATACCTGCCGTGATTGCATTACATTATTACTGATTACAGCACAGCAGCTTGCCAGCGTCGTATTTGAAATCTCAGCTCTGTATTCAGTGCTCCTCAAATGCTATTAGTGACACAGGATAGCTAAGACTTATTTGCTTTATTTGTTGGGAGATTCCAAGTTGTGGAATGTTTAAAAGTTTGCAAAAGCTGGCTCACCCATGTGAGGTAGCACTCTTAGAAGCTGTTGGCCCATTTATTCTCAATGTTTGCTGATAAACTGGGCAAATGTCTGTTCCAAATGCTAGGACAAATGTTCTTTGTAAGGTGTTGAACCTGACACAGTGGCTGCTGGGTGCTCCTTTCTCTCATCTCTTGGGTAGGCAGGAGTTAAAAAGGCCCAGCCCAGAGCATGTACTATGTAAGTTGGAAATCCTGTATAACCATTGTCCAAATTTGCTCTATCTCAAGAGATGAAAATGAAATATTAATTCTTAATAAAATGAAAGGGTTTATGCTAAAGACTGCATAAAAATAAATAAAAGGGGGAAGAGTTTTTTGTGGGCTCTATTCCAGGTGACTGTTGGAAGATGCTCATACCATCTTGTGCATTAATTCCTTGTGTTCTTGGGAAGAAATGCTGATGGGGGGCGGGCAGAGATCAAAAACCCAGCTTGCCTGTTGCTAGGTGGACTGGTTTTCTACCAATCCGTTCATCAGTTGTGTGAAAATGGAAGCATTTGGAAGCTCTTAGAGGCATATGAGAGATGATCAAGATGGAGAGAAAGCCAAAGATGGAACCGTTGAAACCTCGAGAAATAAAAGGATCAGGCACTTAACTGAGTCAAATAATAAGGGAAGGATATTGTGGAAGAGACAGGAACAAATGTGAGTTCCAGGAGAAGGATTCAGAATTCAACCTAAGTGAAGAAATAATAGGAGCAAAGCTTTGAGATGGGTGGTGGTTTCATATGTACATATATTCACATGTATTCAGTTTGTAGCTAGACTTGCAGTCATTTGAGCTGTGAGGATTTATGTTTAATGCATAGCCTTATTGCGCAAGTACAAATGCTAGCCTTGAGTGTTAGGCTGCAGGCCATAGAAGGTATAATGGGAGTTTTCAGTCTAGCATGTAGGTCTGGAAGACACAGCAATTCACAAGGAAAACAGTGGCAAGTTGTATATTAGTCAGGATCTGCTTGGTGTGGGTGTGTGCTGTCTGGACAGATTGTACAATCTTCCTTCCTTCCTTGTAAGTTTTTCATGGAAGCTATTTTATGTCCCTATCCCCATATGTTTCTACAAGGAAATGCATAATATAGATTGGGTAACCATAACCTACATAAAAATAGAATCATAGGACTGGAAAGGGACTTTGGAAGTCTTCTAGTCCAAATCCCTGCTTAAGGCAGGAGACCTCATATCATCTCAATCAAACAGTTGTCCAGTCAATTCTTGACCCACAGCTCCAGGAGGCAAGCTTTTTTCCCCCCCATTAATTGTTCTCGCTGTCAGGAAATTTCTCCTTAGTTCTAGGCTGGATCTCTCTTTAACAAGCTTCCAACCATTCTTGTTCTGCCTTTTGATAACCCTCTTTGCTGTGCCAACTCCTCAAGCCTTTGCTCTGCCAACTCCTCAAGTACTGGAAGACAGCTATTATGTCACCCCAATCCTTCTCTTTGATAGGCTACGTATACCTAGCTCCCTCAACCGTTTATGATACGATCTAGCCTGCAGACTTTTTATCATCTTTGTTGCTCTTCTCTGTACACCTCCTAGGATCTTAGCATCTTTTTTGTATTGTGGTGACCAGAACTGGATCAATATTCCAAGTGAGGCCTTCTTAATATGGTATAAAGCAGTATTATTATTCCTTGTGATCTTGATGCTATCCACCTGTGGATACAGCCTAGGATTGCCTTGGCTTTTTTGGTAGCTGCAGCACACTGCTGGCCCATACATAAGTGATTCTCCACTAGGACACCTAGACATCTATAAAAATACAATATGTAGTTGGACAACTGCTTTTCTTTGAAATTGCCAAATGGGCATTTAGGCCAGAAAAACATGGCTTTCTACTGAAAACTATACACCAATTGAATATCTCCTACCATATTTGAACATAGTATAGTATCCAAGGTGCTTGTTAGCACTGTTAATTGATAGTGTAAACAGTTATTGACAAGGACTTTGGATTGGCATGAAATCTGGAACAGTATTGCAGAAAATAACTATGTTTTATTGATATAGTTTCTGGTTAATTATTTCATAAAATAAATGTTCTGTACTATGGCATCTCTACTATATGTTGCATGCTTTGCTGACAAAAATCTTTCCTCTAAATAATAATTCCAGACACCTATAGATCATATTCTCTGCTGTACTTTGTGCAGTACATGGGAGAGGGGAAGGTGTAGGAGGAAGTATATTATTTTGTCATTCTGTACACTTTTATAGACATCCTTATTTTCTGCAGCCAAAGTCTGAAGCATGGCTTTGGGAACCAGCTCTGAAATGAAATTTTCATTTATTACATTTATAAACCACTTTTCGTCTTAATGGCTTAATTTGCGCTGGCTGTTTTGAGTAGATATGCAAAAATTCTACAGTAGGAGCAGAAAGTTTAGGGTTCTGCTCTAAAATTTGGTAGATGTAAGATAACCGATTGTACTGAGAGATTCATCTGAGACCTATTTTGATTCTACGGTATGGTGAAAATCTCTCAGAAGCATCTTAGATGGAATAACTAACTATATAATATCATTTAATAAAACACCATCAAATATCTATAGTCTGTTATCCTAGAACAGTTTTCAGAAGTCCAGTAAAGAACCACTTACAAGTCATAATAATGAGTAAAGCAGACATGTCAAACACAAGGCCCGGGGGCCAGATGCGGCCCGCGAAGTGGTTTCATGTGGCTCACGAAGCCATCCTGGAAACAGTGAGGGAACGGCCCCCACTGCCTTGGCCCTGGCCCAGAGACCCTCAGATCTGTCCCACTCCTGCCCAGGCCCCCATAGGCACCCTTGATGCGAATGATGTAGAGCTGGCCATGCTCACCCAGTAGGCCACATGCACTCTAGCCACGCCCACCCAGTAGGCCACGCCCACCCTGGCCATACCCACCCAGCCCCCTGAGGGCAACCACAATGCTGATGCGGCCCTCAATGAAATTGAGTTTGACACCCCTGGAGTAAAGGATTGGCCTACTAGGTATTTACTTTGAATATTTTCTAAGTAGGAGTGACAGTGCAATTTTATCTGTTGTGTCATGAATTATTATTTATGTAGTAAATAATAAAATCAAATTTAGGTTTGTAACTAATTTCTCCCTAGTGCCAAAATTTCAGAATATATTTCAGTGCTGAACAACCTGAACTGACTTTGCCCGATGCCATAACAGAGAATAAGGGGAATCTGATGGAATTTTTCAGTCCCCTCAAAAAAAAGGTTTCTGCTAAAGTCACCGATTGACCTGGATAAAGACCCTTGAAAGGATCTTTCTCCTAGGAAATTGTCCACCAGTTCCTTTTTCCCCACATATAACACACTTCTCTGGCTTCCTGTTTTATCCAGGTTTTTTTTACTGGTGCCCCCAAAATTATTGCATTCTACTCTTGGATCTACATTGCAAGAACCTTCCCTTGATGTTTCTATTTGTTGCTGCAGTCTCTGTGTTCCCTTCCAAACCCAAAATCTTGGAGCATCTTAGCAAATAAGTTTATTTTCATGCAAGCTTTTAGGGATCACAACCCACTCTGTCAGATGGGCGAGTTAAGTTTTGTGAATGAAATCTGTATCCATTCCTTTGTTTCAATGCCTGTGGAAGGAATCGGCAGCGATTAAATATGGACCACTTCAGTTGCTGGTGTGGTTGAGATGATGGCATGAGACCTGAAACCTCTCTAAAGATCACCTTAGCATTTTGAAGAATTCCTGTTTTCTAAATCCATTGTCATCTAGATGCATTAGTTTTTGGCAGGCCAGAAAGGATAAGTGTAGGGAAGAATTTATATTTCTGAGATGTCTACTTGGATCTGGAAACAATATAATCCCTGAACGGAGTGGACCATATGCCTTTTTCTGCGTCAGATCTAAATCTGCTTTGATAAACAATCTGCTAAGCTCTGCCTGAAAAAAGGGTATATTTGTAGGAACACCTTATCTTGCAGGGAACTCTTTCTGAGACATTTCCCTAAAATGTAGGCCAAGGCTTATGGCAGGGAATGGGGAGTCATTGTGAGTAATGAAGGCCATATTCTATACTCTCTGCCTTCCATGCCATGCCCAGCTATAAGCAGCAGCTCTTACTAAAGAAGTCCTTGTTGGTAAAATGATTTGGCCTTGTGATGAAATATGATGCAATCTCCACCCTCAGGAGGGAGAGCCTCTTACTACACTTACATTAAGCAAAAGATAAGATTTGCTAATTTTATGTTCTCTAATTTTATGTCCTTTATCATAAGACATAATTCTTCCAGAGCAAACCTTGGGTAAAGCCTAGAAGAAATTTTCACACAAAATAGTAAGCATGAGTAATGTTATTTTTGATTATTGTTATGTATGTGGCTTAATATACTGCTCAGATGTTCACTTTGTGAGGTTATGGTTTAGGAACTTATTTCAATAACACGACTGAGTGGGTTGTATGAATATAATCATTCTTATCTCCAACTGTAGATTGTGAAGTGGTGGTTATAAGCTTCATCCCATCAGCTGTTTTAAGCAGTTCGGAGTGCTCTAAAGATGTTCCAAAAAATACAAGGAGAACTAGAGAACTTTGGTTCTCTAATTGGCCTTTGAATAATAATATAACTAGAGTGAAATTTAGACAGAAAACTTTGGGAAGAATAGGAGCTAACCTTTTTCAGGAAATTAGAGAATAAGTAAATGTTGCTCTTATGCTACAATTGATTGAGAGGATACCTTTGAGAAGTTTCAAGAGTACTTGAGCCACCTTCATTTGCACTTCCTACTTCCTGTTGGTTTGTGCAGGGGATAGTAACACCAACTGCCACCTGGAAACTTCTGATTTTGCTATGTGTGTCCAAAATACTTTTTTCCCTGCCTCATATGACGTGGCTGAATTCTCTGACATCTTTGCTCTGCATTATATCTGTGGCAATACATCTATGCCTCCTATGAAAAAAAATCCAAGGATTTTAAGTACTGTGGGAAAGTTCTGTTTTCCCTCACCTATCTTCCACTTTGTCCTATATATGAAGGAGCTGTTGAGGCTGTTGGAAGAAACCACAAGGATAGGGAGAGGCATGATTTCTGGCTTCATTGGCTCAATTATCCTGAAGAGTTTGTATAACTAACAATTATGTCTTTGTTCAGAGTTATTTCAGAGATAAGGCCAATGTGCTTTTCCTCCCCAGGCACTAGATCAAATAAGTGACCCAAAATGAAAGTCTTTCAAATGGAAGAACAAAAAGAAAAGCAAACTTTGAGGGGGGGGGGGAAATGTAAACATCCAGTAAAAGATGTATTTGAGTGTCTGCATTTCTGTGCATGTGCACCCGCGCGCACACACACACATACACACACACCATTCCCACACACAGACGCACAATAAAGGAATGTGTGGTGCATACACACACACTAGCACAACACCTGAGTGATGTGCAGTAAACAAGCTTGCAGAATGAGAAATAATTTGACAAAAACTCTGAACTGTGCACAGGGGAATCAGAGGGTATAATCTGGCACATTCCAAGCTAAGCCACAAGCCTGGCTTGTTATGTCATCCAAATGTACCCACCACAAACGTATCTATCCCTCTAGAATTGGTTACTATACTCCTCCTATCTTAAAGCTCTTTCTGTATGGAGTGATTCTGAACATCTAATAAAAAAAAGACTAGAATGAGATTTTCTGTTGTTGAGATCCATGTTGTTGACTCTAGGAAGATAATCATATGTTTTAAAATTTAAGATGTTCTTATGAGAAAGCCAGTGAATCAGATTCCATGTGTAATTCCCTCTAGCAAATAAATGCATGCATAATTTTGAAAATCCTTGTTTTCTTTCATCTCCTCCTCCATTCCATATATTAGTGGAAGCCCTGAAATGTTGCTGAGTGGTTTTTTTTGCAATTGAAAATATTCTGGGTTAATTCATATTAAACCTGAATTTAGTGAATGGGCTATCAGATCTGCTATTGAGAAAATGTTCTGTAGGATCAGTAAGTTTTCAATCTAGAATTTCTAATGGTTAGCTCAACCACTTCATTTGCATTCACTGATGTAGTCAGAGACCTAATTCATATTACACTCTAATGGTGATGTGCAGATCTTGGTGTGGTGTGGCATGACTCATCTATTGTGAATATTCTCAACCTGCAATACTCTCCAAATGTGTGGTTTTCAACTCCCAGAATTCCCTCTCAACACAGTCATTGCTGAGTATGTTGGGAGTTGAAATCCATGTATATAGTAGGTGCTCAGGTTGGGAAAGCCTATGTTATCTCCTAAGTAGTGTTAATTATTGTTAAGACACCATTATGATATGTAAACTTGGCTAAAAGATGGCTGTCCGATATCAACTCAATAAGCTTTTAAGATATATTCCAGAAAAGTAAATTTGCTAATTTTATGTTCTCTAATTTTGTGTCTTTTTTCGTGAGACATAATTCTTCCAGAGCAAATCAATCTAGCAGCCTAAGAGTCAGTTCACTGTCTGGTGCCTAATGGTTTTATACATATGTTCTTACGTCTTTTCCCACAGTTTAGAGTATTTGATTGTTGACATGTATAACAAGAAAACCGAAAATCTTCAACAGTCTGTTGCATCAGCCGAGAAGACATAGGAAGCTCGCTTCCTGGTATTCAGGATGGTGCTTATAAGCACTTATATTTGCTTAGAGCTCAAAGCATTGTTAGAGAACCCACATACCCACTTTACATCTGTTTTTGTTGCTCCCCTCTGGGAGGAGGTTTCGAAGTATTTCTAGCAGGACTACCCGATTCAGTAATAGCTTTGTTCCCTATGCCATCCGTCTGGTAAACTCTCAAGATTCGTTTTTTCTCTCCATGCTCATGTATACATACCCTGTACTAGACTATTGTTTCTCTGTGTCATATAATATATGTGGGTATATGCATAATTCTGTATTTATTTATTTTTGCCATATTTATGTAGTGTATATCGGAAGTGGTGACCCTTTGAGAGCTGTATGCAACAAAATTTCATTTTAATGTATGCCAATTAGTGTACATTCAAAGTGACAATGTTGGAAGAGGGACGCGGTGGCTCAGTGGGTTAGGATGCTGAGCTTGTCGATCAGAAGGTCGGCAGTTTGGCGGGTCAAATCCCGAGTGCTGTCCGATATGAGCGCCTGTAACAGAGTGAGCGCCTGTTACTCGTCCCAGCTTCTGTCAACCTAGCAGTTCGAAAGCACGTAAAATAGAGAGTAGAAAAATAGGGACCACTACGGTGGGAAGGTAACAGCGTTTCGTGTGCCTTTGGCGTCTAGTCATGTTGGCCACATGACAACGGAAGACGTCCTCGGACAAGCGCTGGCTCTTCGGCTTTGAAACAGAGATGAGCACTGCCCCCTAGAGTTGGAAACGGCTAGCACGCATGTGCGGGGGAACCTTTACCTAAAGTGACAATAAAGTTATTATTCTATTATTCTATCAGAGGTGGGGGATCAGGTGCAGTTTAGGTCTTAGATGTCAAGCCACTGCTCTGTATTATAGTTGCTGCCCTTTGCATGGCTTTGGCCATTTCTCTTGGTGTGACTTCCACCCTTCATCAACATATGCCTAGCTGTTTTATAGTATTTATGTTAGGTGTATCTACTGGATTGAAACCATAAACACAAAGTTGTTTATTTGTATCTGATTTATACCCCGCCTTTCTGCTCTGGTAAGCATTCAGTGTGAATGCTTGCCAAAGCATGGTTAGCTATTATGGAAGTAACCATCGTATGTCTACTGTAATACTGAGCAGCTGGTGAACATTTGAAAGCTTCATACAATTGATGTCCTTTATGGAACTTCTGTTTTATGTTTCTGACTGACGTTGTTCCTGATGGCAATTTAGCTATCCCAAATTTGTGAGGAAAGTCATTGCTTGTGTGTGCAGAAAGGCAGGATGCAGTTAAGCTTGACTCTTTTGGAATTTAATTAAAGACATGTTTTAAAGTGTCTTAGTATTCTTCAGAGCAGCCCAGCTTCAAAGTTTCCTGTTAAAGTGCCCTCCCATATATGATTTTGTTTCCTAAATGCTATTTTAATTTAATTATATGCCTAGGTTATGTATCTGCTGAAGCGTTTAAACATTTGTGGGATGAAAATTTGACACTCTGTTGTCATGTAATTGTTTCGGAAACTTTGAAACAGCTCAGAAGAAATTAATGAGACAATTTAGGAAACATTATCTATAACTTTGATTTTGTTTCAGCACTTCAGTTTGGGCTCAGTACCACATAAGATCTTTTAATTATAAGCCTGGATATGTTTTTAACAATAATATTTGTCTTATCATCATCATCATCATCATCATCATTAAAATACATTTCTATCCCACTGCATTAAAAAGACTCTTGGTGGGTTGCATAGAATATAAAAAGACAATTTAAAACATCCACAGTAACATCACTACACTGAAACCTCATAAATAACAGTAACAAAAGCAGCCTCAAGCCAAAAGCAAGACAATAGTTAACTTTCAATAGTGAAAGTTAAACGTGGCATCATAAAATCAGGGGAAGACACCAAAACAATTCCCTCGACAATAGTTTTTGAACCATCATCAAAGAGTAGGCTGGTCTAATCTCTACCACAGCATCAGTGCTATAAAAGAAAAACAACACCTTCTCACTTCAGCTCCTCTTGCATTGAAAATGTGAGATTTGTAGCAGTTTCTGTTTAATCTGATCAGTTGGGCTGGTAGTGATTGTTGTGGGTGGTCTTGCGGATATCTGGGTAACAGGTCATAAAGAATTTCATAGGTCAAAAATTGTACCTGGAAACCAATTGGCAACCAATGCAGGATCTGCAAAACTAGAGTTATGTGCTCCCAATACCAGGAACCAAAAAGTATATGATCCATTGTATGTTGGATCAATTGCAATTACCAAGTAATCTTTAAGGACAGCTCCAAATAGAATACATTGCAGTAGTCTAGCTGGGGCGGATGGGTGATAAGGGCATGAGGTCAGGTACAAGAAATGGGGAGTCAGAGTTAGATCCTCTAAACAAGAATCTGAACTACTAATGGTCAAGGCAAATTGGCGGTAGATAAGAACAGAATTCAAGGAGGGCTGGACTTAGATCTCTTATGGGCACAAAGAGACTCCAAACTGATAACATGCTTGATTCCTCCCTTGGCCTCAGCCTGGTCAGTTCCTATACATGATTCACTGTAGTCAGATCCTCCTGCCTAGTACTGTCACAACTGATACTTCACCAAAGCTGAACATAGGTCCTTCTGGCAATCACTTCACCTTGCTGGTCCAGTGGAAGCTGTGAATCCAGAAGAAACCTCAGTTGGTGAACCTACTTCTTCAGGGGTAAAACATGTCCATCTATGAACAACTGTGGCAGCATCTAAGAATCCCAGTGTATCCGTAGCAATCTATAAAGGTTTCAGTCTGTTCTTTCCCTTCCAGATCCTAACAGTTTCTAAATGTCAGAAAATAACTTTGACAGCATCTCTCATGGTCTGGAGTGGCAAGATAGGGTTGGATGATATCAGCACACTGATGATGCTTGACCTCAAATTGTTGAATGACCTCTCTCAGTGGCTTCATATAAATATTTAAAAAAGCAGGAGAGAACCAAACCTTGATTACCACATATATCAATGAGATGGGTTGACTTTATTCCCCAATCTTCTCCCCCTGACTGCAGAAGCTTTCTGTGGTCTTCCATGTTAATGATCAAATGACTCTTCACTGTAGTTTACAACAGACTGCTTACAGATAGTCCTTGAGTTATGTCCACAATTGAGCCTGGAATCTTAAGTGAAGCTATCCTTATTTGAGGTATTATATGACTCCCGATGTGATTGCTTGGCTTAATGAGTGCAATCCTGATATTGTTGTTAAGTGATTGTGTGTGTTATTGAACGGACAGAGTCCCAGGTAAGAAACAAGGAGTGCCTTACGGGTGGAGGTTGGGGTGGGGGAGATCCTGGGAGATTCTGCTGAGAATCCCCCATACCAAAATGCAGGATTTTGAGCCATTGAATGAAGGGACACTTACATGTAACTTTCCGCAGGCTTCCTAAAGCTTTCCCTACTCATCTCAGGTACTCTTCACATCTAACCTTACTGCACTGCCTCTCCAGTCTCTGCTTGGATTTCAGCTCCATCTTTTCTCTAGAGGCTCACTGAAAGAGCTGCCTGCAGAATGATATCAGCTCCCCTTTGTGCATGGAAGGGAATGCCTTTGGTGGGATGCAGGAATGGGCCTCAGATCTTCATGATATCAGGTCCATTTCTCTACACCGTCAAAGGAACTCAATTCTTCTCCATGTCCAGAAGGGAACTCCTTCCATGGAGTGCAGAAACAGCTCAGATCATCAGGAAGTGAGCTCACCGAGGGAGTTCAGCTCCCCTTGGCAAGCAGCTCTTTCAGCTAGCCCCAAGAGATGAGAAGGAGTCTTCTTGGCAGGTGCCAGCAGCTTGCAAATTTCCATGCTGGCTTTCCCACTGATTTTCTGGGGAAACTGACAGAGAAGGCTGAAAATGGCAATCACATGATTCCAGGGCACTTGGCAGCCAGTTGTAAGAATGAACAAGTTGCCAGGCATCCAGATCATGATCATGTGACTGGGCAGGGCCCTTTTTATGACAGCCAAAAGTGCTTTATGGGCCATAAAGCACCTTTCCAGGGCTGTCATAACTTCCAACAGTTCTTGTAAGTCAACTATTTGTAATGCTGAAGGTTGTTGGGAAAAAATGAATTAAAAAAATCTCTCAAGTCAAGCTAATTTTCAGGTGAAACATATACTTTCTAAGGATAATCACGGTTAAAATTGTTTAAAGCTGCTTTCTTACCTAATATTGTATTTGTCATTGCCATCTGTTACTAATAAACTTATGAAACATAGAAAATATTTTGGGGAAATACAGACTGGCTTCTTTTGCAGTCGATTGGCCATCATAAGAACAGTCTGCTGGATTAGATGGGCCAGGGGTCCGGTCCAACAGCACACAGCTTATGTTAAAAAAAGCAGCTTGTACTTCACTAAGTAAGTGAAGCTGTCATAATTCTCTTCTGCTTTATAGAATGGTCAGCTGGTGAGACAGATAAACGCAAGATATGTTGTAAAGAGACAGCCCACTGATTGCTCTTTCTTAGTTTCTTATGGGAAGAAGCAAGATTTTAAACTTTATGTTGTTGTTCCTGTTGAATACCCTCAATTTCTGAGAGTGTTGTAAATAAAATTGGTTTGAAGCAAAATTGCCTTGCCTAAAAAACACACACACACACAATGGGCCTTGAGGGCTTGCATCAATAACTATAATGTTGCTGAATACTTCCATAAAACTATTGTATCTGAGGAGTCCTTGGAGCTCTCTGAGCTTGCTTGTTTTTTGGGGGATGTTTTATTACCCAAACTAGGTAACATTTATTTTTTATTTTTTTAATTCCATTTACCGGTATATCCCGCCCTTCTCCGAAGACTCAGGGCGGCTTACAAGCTTAGCAGTGGTAGTAAGAAGTGCAGTTTGCTGTCAGTTTATATTCTAGTGCAGGGGTCTTCAAACTTGGCCCTTTTATGGCTTGTGGACTTCAACTCCCAGAATTCCTCAGCCAGGCATGCTGGCTGAAGAATTCTGGGAGTTGAAGTCCACAAGCTATAAAAGGGCCAACTTTGAAGACCTTTGTTCTAGTGCTTGCCTGTCAGTGTTGGTGGGAGTGGTCTTAGAGATTCTTTGGTTGGGCTGTCTACTGTTGGCTTCTTTGGCAGTTTCTCCATTGGGGTATTGTTTACTTGATTGTTGGTCTGATGTTAGCCTTGGAGTTAATCCATGCTGTTCCGGGTGCTGATTGCTGGTGGAGAGGTGATTGGGCCTTGTTTTTCCTTTTTGGGCTGGGTGATAGTCTAATAAAAGGTCTGTAAGAAAACAACCAACTCTGAGAGCACCAAGGGTCCCACATGTCAACCCTGAGCTACAAATATTCTCTTTTATTAGTACTATTGTATCTGTCAGTTAAGTAGGCATAAAAGGAGTTGCTTTTTGAATCTTGTCTCATATGCATTTCACTTTTAAATGTACCAAATAGTTACGCAGCATAGCAGGGGATTTTGGTCAGTTATGATGGCTTATGTATTCACTCTGAAAGGCAAATTGGCCCATTCAGGTCTGATTTGCTTTGTATTTTGCTCCATGCTGGAGAGGAAAAATTTGCCAGAATGGGTAAGAATGAAGGTGGAAATGATCTTATTGCTTGATGGAAGCATAGCTAGTTCAAAAAGCTGAACAGTATTGAATTTCTCATCAAAACCTTGCTAGGCTATGTAGTTCTGAAGGAACTCTCCAAGTGCAATTCCTGCCATGAATTAAAGCAAAGACTGTTTATTGTATTTATTTATTTATTTATTAAATTTAAATACTACTCAGCTCTTTGTTGGAGTGGCTGACAAAATGATAAAAGAATAAATAGAAAAACAACTAAAATTAGTAAGAATTAAAGAATTAAAAACCAAGAGGACAAATGGTAATGAAGCGAGGTCTTCTCTCAAGGTTCAAGGTCTTGGTTATGATCTTCAAGTCCTTACATGGCATGGGTCCGGGGTACCTCGAGGACCACCTGCTGCCGGCGTCAACTCCCCTCCGCCCTGTGCGTGCCCACAGAGAGGGCCTCCTCAGGGTGCCTCCGGTCAGGGAATGTCGACTGGTGGCCCCCAGGGGGAGGGCCTTCTCTGTGGGCGCTCCGGCGTTATGGAACCAACTGCCGGTTGAGCTCCGGATGGCATCGGACCTTCGCTCCTTCCGGCGCGGGCTGATGACCCACTTGTTTGAACTAGCTGGTCTGGCCTGATGGGGTTCATTAGGGTTATTTAACGGTTTTTTTTTACTGTTTTTATTGTTATTGAAATTTTTAATTGGGCATTTGTTTAATTTCTTTTTAATTTTTGTATTGTTATTTATATATGCCCTGTTAACCGCCCTGAGTCCTTCGGGAGAAGGGCGGTATACAAATTGAATAAACTAAACTAAACTAAACTCTTACCAAATCAACCAACTCTAGCACAGAGTACTCCATTGGAGCCCCAAGTCAACCAGCAGAGCCAAGCTTTAAGGCCTTTCCAGAGGTCCAAGAGGATGGGGATGGGTTTCATGTCCAACAACAAGATGTTCCAAAGGCAGGGGCCACAGCAGATAAGCCTCATCTCCTAAACCCCACCAGCCAAAATTCCTTAACAGATGAGGTCTGCTGGAGTAAGTGGAGCAGACCAATCCCATTGGGACAAAATAACCCCTCAGATGCCCAGAACCTACGCTATAAAGGGCTTTAAGGATAATAACCAACACCTTGAAGCAAACTGACAATTGTTCCTTTCCACCTTATCATGAGCTTGAGCAATTGATGAAAGTCTGTTGCCAGACTTAACAGCTCACCGTGCCATGGAAGTCTCTTTTTTTTTTTTGACCAAGCCTTGCGGCAGAGCCAAGCATACTTGCTCAGATTGTTTTACTTCTCCAAAGCCAGCATCCATGGGTATATTATCATTCCCTCTTATAGTAATGACAGCAGCTGATTTTACATTAGGATTTGGACTGCAATCTAGGTAAAATTGAAGTGCTCTGTTTGGGAAGAAAATGGACTCGGGATTAAGGAGTTGCATATTAATTAGACATGATAGAGATGTATAAAGTCATGCATTGCAAACATAGATAATACAGACTTTTTTTCCCCCTCTTTCATAATGTTAGAATCATGCTAATCCTCCGAAACTTGAGATTTGGCCAGAGATCAGGACAGATATATATTAATTCCAATCATCCAGCCAGCACTTTCCAAACAGGTTGGAATTTACCTGGCTATATTGGCTGAGGATTTGAGGAATGGTCTGGACTCTGGAGGGTCTTCAGATTAAAAAATGATTGATGCAAGCATTAAGTAAATTATACCTTATTCTGCTTCAGTTACAGAAATGTGAAGAGAAAAGAAATTCTCATATGTCTGGTTTGGACTCATGTTGAGTGTGAGTCATCCTGAAAAAAGTTCCCTATTACAGGAAAAACAGTTCTGTGCAGAGCTCTTATCTTCCTTCGGTGCCTGTTCAAGCACTCTGTGCAAGGGGAGCAGCCAAATTTGCTGGGAGAGGAAGCCAGATGATTGGGTGTTAATGCAGCCCCTAAAGAAAAGTGCAGTTGTTATATTTTTCTCTGCGAAGCTAAGGAATATGAATGAAGAGGGAGGGAGAAGCCAAGAACTTCCTTGTTCCAAACTTTAAAGCTACATTCATACAACATCCTATACTAGGTCATTTATTGTGTTAATTTCTTTCCTGTGGGCTAGCATGGTGTGAAAAACCAGTGTAATGAGCTTATGGTTTAATATTATGTGACCAGAATATGGACTACTTCAATAACTAGCATAATGATGAGTTTCATCCATGCAGGTTATCTCCAGAGGTCCCAACTTGAGTTGATTGAACAAAGCAATAGCATGTGGCTCTTTCACCACATGCGCGTATGTATATTTGTACAAGTTCTTATTTCTGGAGAATCTCAAACCCTAAAGATGATGGAAATGGGACTGTTGTCTGTTTGGAGGACTGTACCCATCAATACATCCAGTCACTGAGAACACTAAGTATGCATTGATGACTTCAAAATGTTTATTTACGGTACTTGTTCCTCTGCAGGATTTGGGAATGGAATCAACTTCACTGGATGATGTCTTATATCGCTATGCCAGCTTCAGAAACCTTGTTGATCCAATCACCCATGACCTGATCATCAGCCTTGCCAGATACATCCACTGCCCTAAACCAGTAAGTGCTCGCTTGCAGTTGTTTGGGCTTGTTCAAGGAAAGAATAAAAATGCTACCTAGAACAGAAGGGTTGCTAGAGCTCACATCTCTTAGAAGGAATTGCTAACTGGTTCCTCTGAGAACTGTCTCACATCTTGCTCGACTTTTCTACCTTGCCTAGTGGAGAACCACAGACTGATTCTGGGGCTGGATTTATAGGATGCAGGTAACTGTCCAGGAATGTTTCAACAGCCACTGGTGGATGTGATGTTGGAAGACAAGTATTTGCAAAAAGGGCTTCTGAGTGTGGAAGTAGTTGTAATTAGAGGGGAGCAAAATGTTTGGGCTTATGATAGAAAGTCTGTCATCCAAAATGGATGAAAAAGATGAGCATAAAGGGGGTGGGGAGCTCTTGCTGTGGTAGCTAATACAAACTAGGTTGTATCCACAGAACTTGCTTAAGCAGGTTAAATGAAGAACTACCAGTTACATTCCACAACATACTATGTGCAGTTAGCATTCATTTTGATTTTATATATGGATTGTTTATCATAAAGTGTAAATTCAGTCTATTTTGGTAGTTTATGGTGTAGTAGCCAGGTTAACTTATAAATCAGGATAAGTGCGTGGGAGCTCAGTCACTGCGTCATCTTGGTAATCCTTTTCATCTGATATCTAATTTTTATGTCACAGTACATTTTGTACTATCCACAGAAGTTAGGTGGGTGGAGCCTCTAGCTGACCTTGGTTGATTTTGAAAAGTAGAACAAGGCCAGGCATTTCTTAGTGCTTAGATGAAAGACTCCATGAAATCCAAGGTTGTAGTTAGTTAGATTAGGAAATTGGAGAAAACAATCTTAAAAGAAGGAAATTGGAAACCACTATTGTTTTGTTGCCAAGAAAACTACATGAATGTTCCATGAAGTTGCCAGATGTTGAGCCTGACTTGGAAGAGAATTTGCTTTTGTCTAAGCTGCAAAATATCTAGGAGTATATGCAAGGCACACAATTTCTCTGTGGCTCTGACTGAATGGTTTATGCAGAAACAGGCATAAATAGGAATGTTCCCTCCATTTTCCTGCCCATCCTTCAATATCTGACTCTAGGGCTGTTCTCGAGCAGCGTACTGTAGTTCTTGTTTAAACAAAACTGCATATATATTTGCCACTGGGAATTCCTTGCTTCTATTTGTTTTGTTACTGGGCTTATTTCCCTCTTTTTGAGATATTGTGTTCCTTTCTCTGGATACTCATTGCTTGTTTCCTATAATGAGATTATATTTGTCATTGGAAATTTTTCAGCTGCCTGCCTGTGAAGAACAGTCTAGCATTTATGATGGGGATTCGGCCTTTTTAATGCAGGAGAGAGAATCCGAGCATTTATTGCAACCTGGCTCCAATTTTTCGATGCCTCGTTTGGGCCTTGCTCATTCAATAATTGCTATAATTCTACCCATAGGCATCCTTAGAAAACAAAACTAGTAATTGGCTGCAGTCTAATCTGTTGCTGGAATTGTTTCCCATATCAAGACGTCTAGGCAAAGGTAAGTTCTGGGGCTAGGGAGCAATGTTGCCAATTTCTGGGAAAAGACCATTTTGTCAAGTCCAGTCTGGCTGCTGTTTTGTAACCAGGTATGCCTGTGACACGGTGGCTCAGTGGGTTAGGACGCTGAGCTTGTCGATCAGAAGATCGGCAGTTTGGCGGGTCGAATCCCGGGTGCCGTGTATCAGAGTGAGCGCCTGTTACTCGTCCCAGCTTCTGCCAACCTAGCAGTTCGAAAGCACGTAAAAATGCAAGTAGAAAAATAGGGACCACTACGGTGGGAAGGTAACAGCGTTCCGTGCGCCTTTGGCGTCTAGTCGTGCCGGCCACATGACCACGGACACGTCCTCGGACAAGCGCTGGCTCTTCGGCTTTGAAACGGAGATGAGCACCGGCCCCTAGAGTTGGAAACGACTAGCACGCATGTGCGGGGGAACCTTTACCTTTACCTTATGCCTGTGACCTGCTTTCCAGATTTTCGGGATACTTGCCAAGATCAAAACGTACCCTTAAACCAAGGAAGTCTTCTTACCCAAGACATAGGTACGGGGGTATCCTGACTTTTTTAGGACAACAGAATAATAGGAAAGGACCTTGGAGGTCTTCTAGTCCAGTCCCCTGCTCAAGTAGGAAACCCTACCTATACCATTTCAGACAAATGGCTGTGCAGTCTATTCTTAAAAACCTCTAGTCTTGGAGTACCCACAACTTCTAGAGGCAAATCATCACTGATTAATTGTTCTGTCAGGAAATTTCTCCTTAGCTCAAGGTTGATTCTGTCTTTGATTAGTTTCCATCCATAGCTTCTTGTCTTACCTTCTGGTGCTTTGGAGAATAGCTTATTTATTTATTTATTTATTTAATAATATTTATATACCGCCCTTCTCCCAAAGGACTCAGAGCGGTGAACAGGGCAAGAATAAAAGTACAAGGTTACAAAAATTAAAAAAGGATTAAATATGTGCCCACTAAAAACAGTCAATACAATATTAAAACCCCAATAAGACAACAATAAAAAACCCCACCAATCCCCCATCAGGCCAGGCCGACTTGTTCGAATAAGAATGTTTTTAGATCGTGGCAAAAGGAGTGAAGATCGGGCGCCATCCGGAGCTCAACCGGTAACTGATTCCATAGCTCCGGGGCGCCCACAGAGAAGGACCTCCCCCTGGGGGCCACCAATCGACATTCTCTGATCGGTGGCACCCTGAGGAGGCCCTCTCTGTGGGAACGCACAGGGCGAAGGGAAGTTGATGCCGGCAGCAGGTGTTCCCTAAGGTACTCCGGACCCCTGCCATGTAGGGCCTTAAACACCATTACTAGTACCTTGAATCTCACCCGGAAGACAACTGGCAACCAATGCAGCTCACGGAGCAGAGGTGTAACATGGGAGTATTGGGAGACTCCCAACACAACTCTCGTGGCTGCATTCTGTACCAGTTGGAGCCTCCGGGTGGTCCTCAAGGGCAGCCCCATGTAGAGAGCGTTGCAGTAGTCCAGACAAGAGGTCACGAGCACATGAGTGACCGTGCATAAGTCATCCTGGCCTAGATAGGGCCGCAACTGGCGCACCAGGCGAACCTGGGCGAAAGCCCCCCTAGTCACAGCCACTATGTGATCTTCCAGAGTGAGCCGTGAATCTAGGAGGACTCCCAAGTTGCGAGCCCTATCTACGGGGGGTAATAATTTACCCCCCCATAGAGAGAGATGGAATATCCGAATTAACCCGGGATGCAGGTATGCAAAGCCACTCAGTCTTGTCGGGGTTGAGTTGAAGTTGTTCCTCCCCATCCAGACCCGAACCGCCTCCAGGCAACGGGACATCACGTTGAGGGCATCACTGGGGTGGTTTGGGGTCGAAATAAAAAGCTGGGTATCATCAGCGTACTGATGATACCCAACTCCAAAGCCACGAATGATCTCACCCAGCGGTTTCATATAGATGTTGAACAGGAGAGGCGAGAGGACCGACCCCTGAGGAACTCCACAAACGAGAGACCTCGAGGTCGACCTCTGCCCCCCTGTCAACACCGACTGCGAACGTCCCAGGAGATAGGAGGAGAACCACTGTAAAACCGTGCCTCCCACTCCCAATCCCCTGAGACGCCGCAGCAAGATACCATGGTCGATGGTATCGAAAGCCGCTGAGAGGTCTAATAGGACTAGAACAGAGGAATGTCCCCTGTCCCGAGCCCTCCAGAGATCATTCACCAGCGTGACCAATGCCGTCTCCGTGCTGTACCCGGGCCTGAAACCCGATTGGTACGGGTCTAGATAATCCGCTTCATCCAGAACCAGAGGGAGCTGATGCGCCACCACACTCTCAACAACCTTCACAAGAAAGCGAAGGTTGGAGACCGGACGAAAGTTGTTCAACACAGCCGGGTCCAAGGCCGGCTTCTTGAGGAGAGGCCTCACCACCGCCTCTTTCAAGACGGCGGGGAAGCTACCCTCACTCAGGGAAGCCGATATAACTGCCTGGAACCAGCTTCGTGTCCTCTCCCGGGCTGCATAAACCAGCCAGGAAGGGCACGGGTCCAATAAACATGTGGTGGAGCTCAGCCTCCCCATAATCCTGTCCACTTCCTCCGGAGTCACAGAATCAAACTCCTCCCAGGTGATATCGACAAGACCGCCCGTGTCCTGCTCGTCAGACTCTGCCCAGTCAGAGTCCAGACCGGTCCGAATCCGAGCGATTTTGTCCGACAGATGTTGGTTAAACTCCTCGGCACGACCCTGCAAGGGTTCCTCCCTCACCTCTTGATTAAGGAGGGAGCGAGTCACCCTAAACAGGGCGGCCGGGCGATTATCTGCGGACGCGATAAAGGTAGCAAAGTGATTAGACCTCGCCACCCTTATCGCAGCGAGATAAGACCTAATATAGGCTCTTAGTCGCAATCGGTCGGATTCGGATCGGCTGGATCTCCAACCGCTCTCTAGGCCCCGTCTCCGACGCTTCATCTCCCGGAGCTCCGCAGAAAACCATGGAGCTCGACGGGATCTGCACCGGGTCAGGGGCCGCAAGGGTACAACTCGGTCAAGAGCCTCAGTGGCTGCCCTTTCCCAGGCTTCCACTAAGGCGTCTGCCGAGCTGTGAGCGAAGGAGGCAGGTGGGGACCCCAGCGCTGCCTGGAACCTCTCAGGATCCATTAAGCTTGACCCCTTTTTCATTGCGGCAGCCTCTCAAATATTGTAACACTGCTATCATGTCACCCCTAGTCCTTATTTTCATTAAACTAGACATACCCAATTCCTGCAACTATTCTTCATACGTCTTATAAGCCTTCAGTCCCGTAATCATCTTTATTGGTCTTCTTTCTAAACTCTTTTCTTTTTTATGCGATGGCAACCAAAACTGTGTCCATATGCAGGTGAAAAAAAGGACTACCATTGCATTGTTTATTGATGATTTGGAAGAATAATTGCCATTTGAGTTACTTATTTTAAACATCTAAGGTGGGGAGGTTGTGTTTAACTGAATAGACAGCAAGTGTATTGATTCTTTCCCTCTTGAGCAATCCTTGGTATTTCTGCATATGCAGGACGATAGCAGCTTTTCTTTCTGACAATAGTGAGTGTAGTTTACATGGAAATGAGCTTTCCGTAAATGCTTGGAATATTTTTATTCTGCTCTATCACAAGGACCAAGCGCATAAACTGCTGAAGAGCAAATTGAATTGGGGATAAATGAATGGCTTAATACAGCAGGTGCCTTTAGATGCTTCACGGCAGAGAGGAAAAGCAGAAGGAAAGTTGCATATGCTGGGTGGGGGACACAAAGCAACAAGAGCATGATTTTTAGAAATAGGCATGCCCTGGAGAGACATTTCCAAGCTAAGGAATATGATAAAGCTTGATTGCTAGGCAATCCAATGCACTCCTTAAGCAGACATTTATGATAATTATTGCTAAAACTCCTTGATTTAGAAATGAGTTCCATTGTTTTTTTTAATGGGCTTACTTTATTGAATAGTTAAATCACTATTTATTTGATGGTGCTGCTTTCAGATGGTAACTAGAAATTAATTGCACCCATTGCAAACCCTCAGGAGGCTGAATACTACAGCTACCCTAAACAAAGTCATCGGTAGGTAGTTGGATATTATTTAGCTTTAGAAGTTCTCCGGTTTTTCCTAACAGCATGGATATTAGATGTTTGTAATGTGAAAATGATACAGATTGCAATATTTGAACAGCTGGATTATTACTCAGATTAGTCATCTGAGTAATAATCCAGAACTGCACTTTTCTTGAGCCTGGTGGTGATCTTTATCTCCTATATAGCATAATATTTTTACCATGCTTGATCCAAAAGCAGATTTCCTCTAACCCTCCCATGGTTAATTACTTAAACAGACTAGTGGACCATATAGATTTTTATTTTTATTTTGCCATGGACTAATTAAGACATCATTTTAAAGTAAAGTATGTTCTCTTCCCTCTCCTCTTTTTAGGTGTACTGTGATCCACATATGAGGTGGGTGATGATTATACTTGGCAAGATTAGGGAAAGTGGGGGGGGAGGAGAAATGGGTGGAGGAACAGAATCAAAGACTATTGGAACCTCTACAAGTTAGTGTTATATACTAAAAGCAGGTTGAAATAGTGATCGTTTGCCCATCCAGTCACCAAGTGCAGAAGCCAACTTAATGGTGTCTGCTTACAGCAATTATACTGTTTATCATCTTGTTTAAAAAAAGAAAAAAAATATGGAATCTTGAGTAATTTTTTGTACAGTATATATTCAGAGAAGCACCAGGAATTGATTACACCCCAGTTTTAAATTTATTTAAATCAACTTTCTAATATGGTAGGGCTTGGACCTGCTATGGGTACAATTATATATGTAAGGAAGGCATCTGCTGTTGTTGGTGACTGAACTATTTTCTCTTTCGGCTTTGGTAGAGAGGGCATTGAGCACTTGTCCTTGGATGCTCAGAGAGAGTTGCTTCAGATTTTTAAACTGTCATTTTTAATCATCCTCAGCAATTCTCTAGCTCAGTGGCTCTCAACCTTAGCAACTTTGCAATGTCTGGATTTCAATTCCTAGAAATTCCCAGTTGCTTGCTGGGGGATTTCTGGGAATTGAAGTCTACAAATTTTAAAATTTTAAGGTTGAGAAACACTGCTTTAGTTACTACAGTGATGGAGTGTAGAAAAATGTAAAGGCACATAACAGAGTGAACTCATCTCTTGGTGACTACATGAACCCTCCATACTGTTTTCTTGGCAACTGGCTTGCCATTGATTTCATTTGGGATGTTTGTGTCTCTCTAGTCCAGTCTAAAATTTGGGGATTACCTGATAGTTTCCTTTCCAATTATGACTAGATTTGATCCTGTTTAGTTTTTTCCAAAATCAGCCAAATGCAGCCATCAGCCTTGATTTGATCTTGATAGGCATTAGATATTATACATTCTTCCTCCTCTCTGTATTCTTGGTAATTCCTCTCAACTGTGAAATATTAGATGCTTATTCAGTGATGGGAAGTTCACAAGGCTATTGTTAATAAGATGCTTGTGATGACATTGTTATGCCGATGCATAACAGCAATTTCCCAGCTGCTCCTGATAAACAGAACTAAGTCTGTGCCAGTGCCCCCAATAAAATGCTACAGGATAGGAATCTGGAACGTTTTAAAGTATCTCAGATCTGATTGGCTGCTCTAAATTATTGTTAACACAGGCATTTGTAGAAATTATTTCCCTGGAAGTGATAGAGCAAAGCGGCACTATAAAATATAATTTTATTTTGTATGTATCGCAATGCATTTCAAGTTGCTGGTATATTAATTAGCTTTGTTTCTTTATGTGATATTCCTTGACAATTATACAATGTAACAAGAATGTACTGAATATTTTGGGTGATAAATTTTAATAACTTTTTGTGATATAAAATAGGAACATGGGAAACTGCTTTATGCCTAGTCAAACAATGGTCTGTCTTTGTCTCTGCTGATTAGAATCAGTTCATCCAAAGTCACAGACCCAGCTCTATCTGGAAAGGGTAGGCATTAACCTGAGACCTATTGTTTGCCAAGAAGCATCTTCGTCATTGAAGCAAAGTGCATTCTGAGAATCTCAGGCAATGTTTCCTAAAGGAAAAAAAACACTAATTTTTGTAATGGAGAAGAGGAGAAATAGATATATGGAACTCACATTGGAGTTCACAACGATCAACCCATTGTTGATCAGCTATAGCTTCCTATAAGAAAATTAGGTTTTTCTCCAAATATTTAAGCTGTGAGTGAGGGACTCTGTCACTCACTGAGGAAAAAGAAAAGAATAAAAGACAATCCCCAATGAAAACAAAGGGGAGGTGAAAATGATCCTTGACATTATTGTTCAAAAACCTGGATGCATTTGAAGAACAGTCATCCTTTGGGAAAGCTGGCTTGCCTGGTAAATTTTAACACTTTCTTCTTCTAGTACAGCCTCCCTCAATTAAGTTGAATAACTAAGGAGAGAGTATGTGATATGTTTTCACTTCTTTACTGATCTAGAATGTTTGTTTCTTCATGTTCTGTCTTGATTGTGGCGTATTGCCTGACACATGCATATTTTTTCAAAAACCATTTTTCAATATTTATGGAAGAGAGAGAGAGAGAGAGAGAGAGAGAGAGAGAGAGAGAGAGAGAGAGAGAGAGAGAGAGAGAGAGAGAACACCAAATGGGTCAACAAACAAATCAGTCCAGAATTCCTACTTGAGGTACAAAACATTGGATACAGATTATCCCACTTTGGACATATTAAGTAAAGACGTAGCTCCGTGGTGGCGAACCTATGGCACGCGTGCCACAGGTGACACGCAGAGCCCTCTCTGTGGGCACACACGTCATGATGCCAGTCCTAGGCCTTCAAGCTGGGTTTTATAAAACCTTTTCGCTTTAGGCCTCCACCACCATGTGCAAAAAAAAAAGGTTCAATCAAATCAATTTCAACTTCTTGCGGGGAAAAAAAAGATCTCGCAAAGTTGGAATTGATTGATTGAACTTTTTAGTCCCACCTAGTCTGCCATTACCACTGCAGCCATGCCCACCCAATGGGCCACACCCACCCAATGGGCCACACCCACCCGGCACCCGACAATACATAATTGGGTTTTGGGTTGCAGTTTGGGCATTCGGTCTCTAAAAGGTTTGCTGTCCTAGCTTTTGGAGAAGGCTTCAATGCTGGGAAAAGTAGGAAAGAGAGATATGATCAGCAACAAGACGGATGGACTCAGTTACAAAGGTGATGGGTACGCTGTTGGAAGAACCCACAGAATGATCCTCCTGGAGAAAATCGGTCTATAACTGCCTTTTCCAGCAAGTTTAAGAACATGACATGGCTGAAGCAAGTAAGACAGAAGGGAGAAGGGCGGCATATAAATTTAATAAACCTTAAAACTTAAACCTTTTTTTATTTTGCCTTCCAGTGATATGCATGGTTTTATATGCTCCAGTATTTGCTTCTTTGTCACCTTTGCTGTCTAAGGAATGTGCAGGAGCCTTCTCCAACACCACAGCTTGAACAAATTTTCCTTCTATCTAGTTTTTTCATGGTCCAACTTTTACAATCATAGGCAAACATGAGAAATATGATAATAGAGACTAATCTGCCAAAAGAAGAGAATATTTGTAGATCAGGGTTGAATTGTGGGGCCCTTGATATTTTCTTGGTGGTTTTCTTGTAGTTGTTTCAATACCAAACTAGGTAGCATCATGAATGCTAGAAAGGAGTGGGGTGTGCTCTTATTTTTATATACTAGTGGTTGCCCTATCAGTGTGGAAGAGACTGTTCTTAGTGGTTCCTTGATCAGGCTGTTGTTTACTGTTAGCTTGTTTGTCTGCATTGGGAGTTCCTTGATTGGAGTATTGTTTACTTCTTGACTGTTGGTCTAGTGATAATCTCTGCTCATAGGGGTGTTGACTGCTGCTGAAGAGATATTATGGGCTTTTTATGTCCTTTTGGGCTTTTTGATTGTCTCTGAGTAGTATTAGAAGTTGTTTATGTGTCTTCTGATGGATTAATCTGCATTTAGTTGCCAAGCTGATGTCCTTGCTTTTCAATATTTCATTTATATTCTTCATTGCTGTGACACCCAGTGTGTGATGTAGTGTTTTATTTCTGGACAGCAGTCACTGCTTTGATCAATCTTTGGGCACAATCATTTAACTTTAAATCTTGTATCCCGTATACTTATTTTATTGCCCTGTACACCGCCCTGAGTCCTTCGGGAGAAGGGCGGTATATAAATCAAATAAATAAATAAAATAAATAAATAAAATCTGTGATCCTAGAAAAGTGAATTCTTGCACATATTCAATCTCTTTCACCATCAGTTGTTATTTTGACATTTCCATTCCTCACACTGGTCATAAGCTTGGTTTTTTTTTATGTTCAGGCCTACTTTGGTTTCTAAGAGGAGAGTTATGTTGTCAGTATATTGAAGATTGTTGATGTTCCTTCCTCCGATCTTTATTCCAATTTTTGATTCTTCAAGTTCCAGCTTCCTTATGATCACTTCAGCATACTGATTGAATAAGAAAGGTGAATGAATGCAACCTTGCTGTACTCCTTTATCTTGAAGGAATTGTCTCCATATAGTGGAGACATATAGCATGAGGGTAATTATGTGATCATTAGAGCAATTCTTGCAGTCCTCCTTTTTTGGGAATGGAACG
Source organism: Vipera berus (assembly GCF_964194415.1). Lineage (NCBI taxonomy): Eukaryota > Metazoa > Chordata > Lepidosauria > Squamata > Viperidae > Vipera > Vipera berus. The sequence continues at coordinate 338,114,224 of NC_138202.1, read as the reverse complement.
AACGTGGATCATTTCCAATCCTGTGGCCATGTATTCATTTCTTAAGTTATCTGGAACAAGGCTGTGATGGTTGTGGGAGATACAGGCCTCAGGAGTTCTGTGGGGATGAGATCAACACTTGTGGCCTTGTTCTTTGGCAGTTGGCTCATTGTCCACAAAACTTATTCCTAAAGGTTGGCTGGTTCTATTTCTACTTCCCTTTCTTCATCATCCTGAGGAGGCTGGGCTTGTTGCTGGCATATAGCTGTTCTATATATTCTCGCCATCTGTTCTTGACATCTTGTTGACAGTTCTTTCTTGTTTTTGATGATGTTTTTGTGAGCAGTAAATGGTGTTTGAATCCTTTTGACTTGTACAGATGTATTCCTCTTCTTTCCTTGCTGTCTTTCATTACTGCTCTTTGGAAATCTGTATTCAGTCTCCTTGTTTCCTCCCATTTGCCTGCTGCTTTGGCTTTTTCTTCACTCAACTATTCTGATGGTTTCATCTGAGAGCCCTATATACTTGTTCTCGGGCTTTTTGTATGGTTTGTATTTAAATGCTGTTTCAGTAATGATTAGTTGAATTTCTTGCCACAGTTTGTCAACCAGTTTCTCAGCAGTGCCCAGTAGTTTAAACGTATTTTTCATTTCAATTGCATACATGGATGGGATTTTGGCGATATCAAGACTTCTTTCGTAGTGTCTTTTTGGTGTTTCATAATTTGACTGTGCTCTGAGCCACCAACTATTCATGATCTGCACTGCAACCAGCAACTGGATATGTCTTAACAATGAGGACTAAGCTGGTCCATCAATGGCTGCTTAGGGCATAGTCAATCAGATTACAATGCAGCTTATTTGGTGAAGTCCAACTGTATATAAATGACACTTGTGCCATTTGAATCTGGTTTCCATGATATGAAATCGATTTTCATGGCAAAATTGACCAAATGATTGGTTGCATCATTCTTTCCCCCAAACCTAAAGCTGCCAGTGATGCCCTTTTTCTGCTTGGGTGCCAACTTTTACATTGAAATCACACAGTATAGAAATGATATCTTTTTTGGACACTTGTTTCAGAGTTTTTTCAATGCTGGCATAGAAATTCTCTATTTCAAGCTCCATTGCACCAGTCGTTGGGGCATAGTCTTAGACAACTGTGATCCTGAGGGCTTTGGCACACATTCAGATGGTTATGTGATCATTAACCATCAAGTAGCTTTCTGCTGCTTGGGTGAGTTTTTTGCTTGTGATAAATGCCAATCCATTTGTTTTCCTGATGTCATGTCCTATGTAATAAATAGTGAATTCCTCAGACTGGAAATAGCCATTGTCTATCTAATGCAGCTCACTGACGCCGTGAAAGTCAATTTTCCACCTGGCACTCTCCTGTTTGATGGTATCCAATTTACCCTGGCTCATTCCTCAGACATTTTACATTGCCACCCAACCTGTCTTTGGGCAGCTTTACCAATGCCCGTTAGATTTGCCCCAAGTGCATCAATGATGCCTTGGCTACTAACTGCAGATGCTTGCTCTTCCCTAGTATCTTGTTAGATAGCTTCTGACTTGGGGGGGGGGGTTTATCAATGGCACCATATCTGATTCATTTGAGAGGCTTCCTATAAAATTATTTTGGTAAGGTTTTGCATAATAGGTTGCCAGGTCTTATCTCAGCCATCCCCATTTATCCAGGCTTGGGACCAGCAAGCAAGTCTGTGGCTTAGTATACATATTTGTGTGTATGTATGTGTGTGTGTTTATGTAGCTGTCTAGAGCATACCAATTAGGTGGCAGCACTATGTTGAATGTCACGGGCTATCAGGTTGGACCATATTTGTACTAGTTGGAAATCCTGTGGATGTATATCAAAGTGAAAATTGAAAAAAATGAGAAATAAAATAACAATAAACTCATTTCCATATAATTCCTGAAAAAAATGTGAGAAGGAGGAAGGAGGAGGAGGAGGAGAAGAAGAAGAAGAAGAAGAAGAAGAAGAAGAAGAAGAAGAAGAAGAAGAAGAAGAAGAAGAAGAAGAAGAAGAAGAAGAAGAAGAAAGAAGAAGAAATGTCTATGGATTTGTAATTGTCAAACTTATCTCAGATATCTGGTAGCATTTTTGTAATACGAGGGCTTATGCTGTTGTTTTCATCTGTTTCAGGCCTCAAAAACTCTGAAAGATACCTCTTCAATATCTAGTAGTCATAGTCAAAAGAGGCTATTAGAGCTTTAAACAAGAAGCTTCTAAGCTTCTGGTTGATCACAATACAGTCTAGGCCCTCTGGCATTTTGCTAGCATGTTTTGGACATACATGTGGAAATGCAATTCCCTTGAGAAGTCCTTGATGCTTGGAAAAATTGGAAGAAAGAAGAGACAAGGTGGATGGCTTCAGCTACAGCAGCAGTGAATGCACTAGTGAGAGGCCAGATTGAAAACAGATAATTCTGGACAGACTTTGGACATACATGTGGAAATGCAATTCCCTTGAGAAGTCCTTGATGCTTGGAAAAATTGGGAGAAAGAAGAAGAGACAAGGTGGATGGCTTCAGTTACAGCAGCAGTGAATGCACTAGTGAGAGGCCAGATTGAAAACAGATAATTCTGGACAGATTCTATCCATGTATTCAAATTTGAAATTTATTTGTTTATTTATTTATTTATTTATTTATAAAATTTGTTTGCTGCCCATCTCGTCAAAAGGCAACACAGTCTTGGCTTGAGGGTGCTTAATTATGTGCTCTTGTGTATCATTATTTGAGTAAAATAGAGTAAGTGAGCACTAGGAAGGGGTAAGCTCATATATGATCAGTGGGAAGTCTTATCTGGGAGACATGACGATCAGCAGCTGTGCCAAATGCCTGAAGAATTCTGTTGCAGTTGGCACAGATGCTTGAACTCACTGGCTGAAAGACTTTGAAATTTTTTAGGGTCATCACAAATGTAGGAACAAGTGGCAAGTATTTATGTGACAAAGAAAGATTGATGAGTGGCTACTGACCTTAATTTAAAAAAACTGCCAGTAACAAAGAAACTTTCAGAATAATATTGGCACATCAGTTCCCTTTCTCCAAAATACTTTCCCAGACCATATTTGCAGTCCATAGGTATATGCTGCTAGGCTACCTCCAGCAGGGGCCTACTTTGTTAACTAAAATAGGTCACCATGAATATTTCACAGCACCTGATAAATAATTCATGCCCAAATTCAGTAGGGGGTTGATCCTACAGAGTAATTAGTTAACTTCCCTGGGAGTGGATGTAGGGCCAAGGGAGTCTGGCTTTACCAGCATCTCCTGCTCATACTTCTCCCTTCCACTCAGGGTTTAGAAACAGACTGAGACGCTGCCATTAAAGTTGGCTTTGTTGTTTCTGCAGGAAGCTCAAAGTAAGTAAGCTCTCCGCTGTAGACCACGTACTTTTAAATCTTTGAACATGTTATAGAGTATTTCTGGGCATAAACCAAAGCTCTTCTGAGCAGCCAAAGCCCCCTCCCCTGTTTTTCTCCTGGGATTAGCATTCCAGGTTCCCAGAATGAATTAAATTCACTAAAATGACCTGCCAAGGAGATTTCTAGCATAGCAGGGACTTTTAAAGCCTTTCTATGACATCATTTTCTTTGACTTGAAAATAAAGGCAGTGATTAATTTCAGCTTTACAAATTCCCTGTGATGAGAAGTAGGATGGATGCAGTCCAAAGCAGAGGGTACTAATAACAGTGTTTAGTACTAAAGACTGTGTTCAAACAGCAGAAATGTTGCTGAAAACCAGGACGTTCTGTAACGTTCATGCTACCCCACTACCCAGACAGACAGCATGCTATAAGTAAAGAGCAAGGGTATGGGTATTGCAGTTACTTGTTTCCAATCTAGCAAAGAGATGAGGCATGTGACTAAATCTGGGTGGGAGAGGTTCCTCTCTACCCCCTAATATGGAAAGCCAGATAGACTTCAGTGCATGCCTGGAATTTTACTGGCTGCAGCTCTGCTGTATTGAGTTCTCAGTACTGATAACATTCCAGTAGCCATTTTTAGTTGTGACACTTGAACATGATAAATTAAAGGAGGGAAGGAAGGCAGCTTTGGAAGTGAGCTGTAGATTGAGAGGCATTGAACTAGTGTTCCCCCAGAGGCTCTTCGTTGGTGTTTTATCTCTGGGAATTAATTGCAAGTCTTAAATGACAAGTTCTGTTGTACTTCCCATTGAGCATGATAGAAGCAAGCCAAGTAGTTATAATCTTAACTTTTAGATTCAAAACTCTTTGTCCATAGTTTGACATGGATTGCCCTGATTTTCCTGGATGTGTTCCAAAGCAGTTTTGTCCTTTCAAGAAGGGTTAGGAGCCTCAAATGGCCCTGTTTTGATTGTGAAACTCTTCCAGAATGGTGAGAACAGCATTGAAAAACTTCCAATAAGATTGGAACAATCTGACAGAAAATCAAAACAGCCAGAGACAACATGAAACTTTACAAATGTTTTTCCACATTTCCAAGGCTTAGCATTTGGTAGTCATTGCACCCCACTTAGAATTTTTAATTCAGTTTGAATATTCAGCTCTGATTCCTTGATTAAAATAGGAAGCATTATTACCAGGCATTATTTGGACATGGGACAATAAGCAGAAATGGATGCAGTGAGGAGATGATGGTTACTCTGTGTGATGGAGAGATTTGGCAAGACTAATGGTATGTGTAAATCAGAGAGGAGTGTCAGTATTGGACTAGAATCTGGGAGGCCCAGCTCCAAATCCACACTCAGCCATGAATGCTCTTGGGCAGATGGTTTTCTCAAACACAGGATTGTTGCAATGGTAAAACAAATGTACAATGCATGCCTTCTTGGGCACTTGGAGGAAAGACAAATAAATACTAATAAATCGTCTGCTGCCTTTGGGTAAAAGCAAGTTCTGTTGGAGGAAATTGAGCAGAATCCTGTTTCAATACTGCTCTGCTATTTTTTTTTCTTCTGTCATTGGCTTTAATAGGAGATAGCTTTATGTCCATTTGCTTAATCTCAGAGTTATTCTATTGGAAGCTCTGCTATTTGAACTTGGGGTTTTTTTGCTAGACAACCCAATCTGTTTTTCCTGTTTGGCTTAGTGGCCTCTATTTACATCAACCTGCTCTCTTAGTTAGGGCCTTTGATTTGATTGCAGTCACACAATTGCAGAGTTACCTTGTTCTTCCTACCACATTTTCTTGAGTAACTATATATACCAGTCAAAAGACACAGCTGGGCCCTCTAGCCATGTTCTTGCAAATATCTGATGGTTTTTTTTTTCTTGCTTTCTTTTGGTAGGGCATCTTTAGGAAAAGGTTAAAAATGTGATCTGATGATATTGTTAGTGACAGCGGGGACATGGCTGATACGGACAGTAGTTAATGGAGGAGGGAGCTGGGTCAGCATATGAGAGGCATAATCCCTCTGGCTCTGCTCCAGTGCTCTGATGCTATTCGTTTGGCGATGGATAATGGGGGCTGTCAGATAAAGATACCTGCCCAGGTGTGCCACTGGCAATAGCCTGTGGGTGTATGCAGCTTGGAAGGGGTACATACCCATTCACCCCAAAGCCTGCTTGAAAGAAAAGGGTTTGTCTTTTGAACTTGTCATATTCTGGATTTGTATGTGTGTTTTGTCTTGGATCTACTCTGTTTCCTTTGGCTGTGAGAAAATGTACTGCTATTTGCAGTGCAGCAAAGCGATAGAATCTTTCTATAAGTAAATGAGACTGTTCGATTAGCAGATTTGCTTTGCCCATCTTTCTACTGTGCTTTTGCAGAGGTCTGCAAAGAGTCTTTCACTGCACACAGAGGGTGTTCTCTGGGATGCAGAATCCACTCTGCATGATCCATCATAACCGCAATGGTTGGTAGCAGGGTGAAATCACAGCAACTTCTGTGTGAAAGATAGCAAGCCAAGCCAAGTAATTGCACTTCCTGAGTCATTGCTGATGCTGTGGGCTAGAGTTCTTCTCCAGTGGAAACATGTTGTGCATACTAACCTTGCTGCAGAGCTTCCTGAAACAGTGACAGAACAGAGCTAGACATTTCTCTGTTGCATGCTTCACAGTGAGTGAAAGAACTAGATGAATGTGGATCACTCTAAGAATTTTGTGTCATCTTAAGTTAACAATGGTGGAAGCAAATTATTGTCTGATATATAATGATGCTTGCAGGTTCACCACTGGCTGTATTTCACTGGGCTTGTTTCGGGCAATCTGAGGCTGCTGCTTAGCACACTAAGAATCTTAATTAGCAGTGTTAACCCTTGGAAGAAGAAACAGTACTGACAGTGAGAAATGGACCGATCATATTGGCTTAATTACCCCACCAGAGTTTTGAGTACTTGCAGTAAAAGTGGGGATTTGATATGTTAACGTTTTAATTGGTCTGTAGAAGAGTGAGATTCATCACAAGGGGGAGAGAGAAGACTTGTCATCTTCAGACCCTTTTCAGTCAGTTAGGAACTGGTTCCTTGCTTATCCAGAGAGGCCTGTGTCTTGCAGAAGCTATTCTGTGCTTAGTCTCTTTTTCCTCCTTCTCAAGAGGTCATGCACATTGTCTACAGGCAATCTCCTTCAGGCTAGTTCCTTGCCATGGCGTCCTTTTCAATAACTATTCTTCCTCTTTTGTTCTTGCTGCAGGAGGGGGATTCACTAGGGGCTATGGAGAAGCTCTGCAGGCAGCTGACATACCATCTGAGCCCCCACTCTCAGTGGAGACGCCAGGGCATAGTGAAGAGGAAGCCACAGGCTTGGTGAGTAAAATTGGGATGGCTGGAGACCACCCTTCTGGTCATAGCAGCAGGTTGGAACCTGTGAAAAATACAAGGGGTAGCATCTATGTGGAGAGAGGAATTCAAGACATTTTAAAATGGTCTTCAGTTGGTCTCAAAAGTAGCAGGTTGGCAAATAGGTCACATACTCAAAAATTATAACTGTGTTGTGGGCTCTGCATTGGTTACCTAGATGTTTCTAGTTGAAATCCAAAATCGTGGTTCTACTGTATCTATAAAGCCATATATGAACTAATTACTTCTGTCTTGAGGACTACTTTTCCACATAGAAGTGACCCATGCAGTGCATGCTCCTTGATCTGTCAGTGGTCCCAGGCAAAGGAGGTAAAGGAGATCGGGGTCACAGTTGGCCTCTTTTTTTTATAGCTCCTATACTTTGCAATCACTTCCCCCTCAAGGACAGGCATGTGTTCATCTTGATGGCTTCCCATAAGCTAGCAAAAACTGGCTTGACGGCACTTGGGGAATGATGCCATCTATCTGTTGACTTCTGCGAGGTGGGTGGCATATGAGTTTAATAAATAAATCTGTGTTTCTTGTTTGATGAACTTGTGATTTTTTAAATTTTCGTTTTAATTCTGTTTTCTATGGATTTAATTTATTTATTGGGCTTACAGACTCTTTACATCATAATAGACTCTGAATACCACACATACCCAGTATAGTAATTGGATTAAAATAGTACATAAAATAAAAACTTAAATATCCCAGGCATCATTACTGTATCAAAAAATTCAAATAAAGATATTTTTTTCCCTACACAAAGGAACAAGGTAATGTAACTGTAAGAACCAGGTCTTTATAGCTTTATAGCTTTTTGAAAACTCAGGAGCATGGAGTCAGTCTAATTTCTGGGGGAATACTATTCTGGAGATGGGGCAGCAGCTGAAAAGGCCCTATGTCTATCACTTTTCCAATGGGTATTTATTGCTGGAAGGCAGTCAAAAAAGTTTCGAAATATGATCATGTGACCAGAGGAAGCGGCAACCAGTTGTAAATGTTAGGTGGTTTCCAGGTGCTAGGAATGCAATCATGCTCAGGGGAAGGTGGGGTAGCAATTGTAACTATAATGAGTTGTAACATTTTTCAACTTAATTATAGCATTGAATGATTGTTAAGCAACCAGACGTAAATCAAGGACTACTTGTAAACTGTGAATCCCTAAGATAACACTTTATTGCTTTTGACAGAAGAGAAGCTTTGTAGCTCACAGTTGAACTGTGGGTTCCTTGATGGTTTCTGAGCTTGGTTGTTTTTGATGATGTTATCTAATTTGGTAATGAAACGTCTACAAGAAACATGGCTGAATAAGAGAGCAAAGCTGTGTCCGCTGCCAAGAAAAGTGATGGCAGATGCATGTGAAGGAAGGTGTTTGATTCCCCTGGCATGGGTTGGGCTGAGCACGTCTCCTTGAGTTCAGTGTTATGGTTCCGACAGATGAAACCCTTCAAAGGAAGTTCAAGGCATTGTTTACCTTAAAGAATCTTTTATTCGGGAAACAAAGTATTGGCACTAGATGTTGTTGTTGTTGTTAGTTGCGAAGTCGTGTCCGACCCATCGCAACCCCATGGACAATGTTCCTTCAGGCCTTCCTGTCCTCTACCATCTTCTGGAGTCCATTTAAGCTCACGCCTTCTCTGTCATCCCCTTCTTCTCTTGCCCTCAACCTTTCCCAGCATTAGGCTCTTCTCCAGTGAGTCCTTCCTTCTCATTAGGTGGCCAAAGTATTTGAGTTTCAACTTCAGGATCTGGCCTTCTAAAGAGCAGTCAGGGTTGATCTCCTCTAGAACTGACTGGTTTGATTGCCTTGCAGTCCAAGGGACTCGCAGGAGTCTTCTCCAGCACCATAGTTCAAAGGCCTCAATTCTTCACAGCCATACATTGCAACTGGGAAGACCATAGCCTTGACTATATGCACTTTTGTTGGCAGGGTGATGTCTTGAGCTTTTGGCAATTTTGGACTAGACACACTCTTTCAAACCTTACAAGATGGTGATTTGTCAGGATAAAATTAGGGGAAGAACCTCACATGTGATGCCTTGAGCTAGAGGAACAAAATACAAATAGAGTGACCATAATAACTTAATAAGAGACTAAAAGCAGCCAGATATCTCCCCCTGCAGGCTGTCCACTGCTGGTTAAATACAGACCTTTCTTTCTTCAGTCTTTGGAAGATCAGTTATGTAGCTTGTCTCTTTCTGTCTCTCTACCAGAGCTTGTTTTTTGTCCATTGCAATGATCTGCACAGCCCTTGCCAGGCCAGGAAAGCTTGCAGGTGGCTGTTGTATCCTGGCTCATGGAGTGGTCCTTTTACCTAGTATTCAGCTCTGGGTCCCCTTGGTCATTTGAGTGGCTTGAGACAACACCATCCAAAAGTTTCTGCTGTTCTTGTATCCAGCAGTTAATCATTTCAGTTAATTTAACGTCTAACAAAAGAGGGAAGTGCCTAACAAAGAGTAGTCCATTATGAAGATCTGTCTGCGCTTTAAAGTTGGGAAAGCATGAATGAAAGAGTTGTGTTCTATGTTTTTAATGACCAGTCTCTCTCTCTCAGTTCGCTATTTTGTCAAATTGTAATAGATTTGATTATTTCCATTTAGAGATGCAAGTAAATCCCTTGAAGGGGCTTTCCCTGGAAGTTTCAGTTTCAGTTTCAGTTTTATTTAGTTTTATTTAATTTGTATACCGCCCTTCTCCCTAGGGACTCAGGGCGGTTCACAGGGCATATATAAATAACAATACCAAGTTAAAAAAGATTAAATCAATGCCCAGTTAAAAACAATAATACAATTCTAAAACAACAATTTAAAACCCATAATCCCCCGTCAGGCCAGACCAGCTAATTCGAATAAGTGGGTCTTCAGGCCACGACGGAAAGTTCGGAGGTCTGATGCCATCCGGAGCTCCACCGGCAGTTGGTTCCATAATGCCGGAGCGCCCACAGAGAAGGCTCTCCCCCTGGGGGCCGCCAGTTGGCATTCCCTGACTGGAGGCACCCTGAGGAGGCCCTCTCTGTGGGAACGCACAGGGCGGAGGGGAGTTGACGCCGGCAGCAGGTGGTCCCCGAGGTAACCCGGACCCATGCCATGTAGGGACTTAAAGATCATAACCAAGACCTTGAACCTCACCCGGAAGACAACTGGTAACCAATGCAGCTCGCGGAGCAAAGGTGTAACATGGGAGTACCGGGAAACTCCCAAGACAACTCTCGCGGCCGCATTCTGTACCAGTTGGAGCCTCCGAGTGGTCTTCAAGGGAAGCCCCATGTAGAGAGCATTACAGTAGTCAAGGCGAGAGGTCACGAGCGCATGAGTGACCGTGCACAGGGCATCCCGGTCCAGATAGGGCCGCAACTGGCGCACCAGGCGAACCTGGGCGAAAGCCCCCCTAGTCACGGCCACTATATGATCTTCCAGGGTAAGCCGTGAATCTAGGAGGACTCCCAAGTTGCGAGCCCTATCCACGGGGGGTAGAAGCTCACCCCCCATAGAAAGAGATGGAACATTTTGAATGTCCCGGGATGCCGGAATGCACAGCCACTCAGTCTTGTCAGGGTTGAGTTGAAGTCTGTTCCTCCCCATCCAGACCCGAACCGCCTCCAGGCAACGGGACATCACAGCGAGGGCATCACTGGGGTGGTTTGCGGTCGAAAAGAAAAGTTGGGTATCATCGGCATATTGATGATACCCAACTCCAAAACCACGAATGATCTCACCCAGCGGTTTCATATAGATGTTGAACAGGAGAGGCGAGAGAACCGACCCCTGAGGAACTCCACAAACGAGAGACCTAGGGGCCGATCTCTGCCCCCCTGCCAACACCGACTGCGAGCGTCCCAGGAGATAGGAGGAGAACCACTGAAGAACTGTGCCTCCCACTCCCAATCCCCTGAGACGCCGCAGCAAGATACCATGGTCGATGGTATCGAAAGCCGCCGAGAGGTCTAATAGGACTAGGACAGAGGAATATCCCCTGTCCTGAGCCCTCCAGAGATCATTCACCAGAGCGACCAATGCCGTCTCCGTGCTGTACCCGGGCCTGAAACCCGATTGGTAGGGGTCCTGATAATCCGCTTCATCCAGGACCAGAGGGAGCTGATGCGCCACCACACTCTCGACAACCTTCGCAAGAAAGCGAAGCTTGGAGACTGGACGAAAGTTGTTCAAAACAGCCGGGTCCAAGGCAGGCTTCTTGAGGAGAGGTCTCACCACCGCCTCCTTCAAGACGGTGGGGAAATAACCCTCACTCAAGGAAGCAGATATAACCGCCTGGAGCCAGCCTCGTGTCCTCTCCCTAGCTGCATAAACCAGCCAGGAAGGGCACGGGTCCAACAAACATGTGGAGGAGCTCAGCCTCCCCATAATCCTGTCCACTTCATCAGGGGTCACAGAGTCAAACTCTTCCCAGGGAACGTTGACAAGACCGCCCGTGTCCTGATCGCCTGACTCTGCCCAGTTGGAGTCCAAACCGATCCGAATCCGAGCGAATTTATCCGACAGATGTTGACTAAATTCCTCGGCACGACCCTGCAAGGGATCCTCCCTCACCTCCTGATTAAGAAGTGAGCGAGTCACCCTAAACAGGGCGGCCGGGCGATTATCTGCGGACGCGATGAGGGTGGAGAAGTAATTACACCTCGCCACCCTCATTGCTGCAAGATAAGACCTAATGTAGGTTCTTAACCGCAACCGGTCGGGTTCGGATCGGCTAGACCTCCAACAGCTCTCTAGGCCCCGTTTCCGACGCTTCATCTCCCGGAGCTCCGCGGAAAACCATGGAGCTCGCTGGGATCTGCGCCGGGTCAGGGGCCGCAAGGGTACAACCCGGTCGAGTGCCTCAGTGGCTGCCCTTTCCCAGGCTTCCACCAAGACATCCGCCGAGCTGTGAGCAATGGAGGCAGGTGGAGACCCCAGCGCCGCTTGGAAACTATCAGGATCCATTAGGCGTCTGGGGCGGTACCATCTAATTGGTTCCGTGTCCCCACGGCGGGGGGTGGCAAAACGGAAGACCAGCCGCAGGAGATGATGATCGGTCCATGACAGGGGCATAATAAATGGAGAGCCCCCACCAAGATCATCCAACCACCGTCTAGATAAAAAAATCAGGTCAAGGGTGTGGCCTCCCTCATGAGTTGGTTCTGAAATTACTTGCGTCAGGTCCATGGCCGTCATGGAAGCCATGAACTCCCGAGCTAGCTCAGATGAACCTCCCAGGGATGGTAGATTGAAGTCTCCCAAAACTATAAGTTTGGGAAACTCAACCACCAAACCCGAGAGGGTATCGAGCAGCTCGGGCAGGGCTGCCGCGGTGCGACTAGGCGAAATGTACACCAGCAGCAAGCCCAACTGCGCCCCAGAACCAAATCTCACAAAGAGAGACTCACACCCGACTATCTGAGAAACGGTGGACTCCCGCGGACATAAGGTCTCCCTAATAGTAACCGCCACTCCCCCACCCCTACCATGAGCTCGTGGCCGGTGTAGCACCCGGAAGCCTGGTGGGCAGAGGTCAACCAAAGGGACCCCACCCTCTGGGCCCAACCAAGTCTCCGTGATGCAAGCCAGGTCCGCATGCTCCCCCTCAACTAAATCCCTAACGAGGGGAGCTTTGTTAACCACGGACCTGGCGTTCAGGTACACCAGCCGGAGCTCAGGAGGCTGAACATCCTCGCTCCCGGGATCTCGGGGAAGAAGCAGAGGGTCGGAGCGCCCCACCGCTTGCAAGTAGCGGAGACGGCCCTCCCGGTAGCGATACGGCCCCCTGTCTATCCGCCTGCTGCCATTCCCCGTCGTGGGAATAGATAATCCCACGACCCGCTCATGAGCCCCGGCGACAACGTCACCCCGTTCTCCCCCCGTGCAGTCAGACCCAAGTCTGGCCTGAACCATGGTTGATTGGCCACCCCCCATAGCCAAACAACCCCTATCTCCCACCCTCCTCCCTAGCCCTATAAAAAATTTTGATAAAAAAATAATCAGAGGCTTTCTAGATTTACATTGACGGCCCCTGCCCCAGCCCAGCCATCTCTCAGAGACCCAAAACTCGGGCCCGTCATCGAGGTTAGAAATATCTAAGGAGGCGGGTCGCACCCAGGAGAGGGGGGCACCCCTGAGGGCGTACAAGTCCGTGCTCGTATACTGCCGCATGAGTCTAAAAAAGTCCAGTCAGTCCAGGATAGGCATCCCTTGATTGTCCATGGGAGGATTGAACATGAAGACAGATGACTGGATCCCCACCCAACTCCACTGCCACTCAGTTGGGTGCCCCCAGAGACAGGTCGCTCCCCGCCCTCTCACGACGGGTTGAGACTCCGTTCCTGGGGGTGGACCAGGTATCCTCTGGGTAGGCAACCCCATAGAGCTCCCACCTCTATGAGGTTGCAAATGGAGAAGTCCAGCTACTCTCCCACCGTGGCCGATACCCAGGTGTGTCGAAAATCCAAAGGGAGAGGGGGAGGGTAGGCAGGCAGGTGGTAAGAAAGTGTGTCCAAGGCAAAGAGGGAAGGCAGGCCAGAGTAAAAAAGATAGTCTGAATCACCGGCGTCACTGCAAAAGCAGTCCGAAGATGATTCAAGATGCAGGGGCCCCATGTCGTCCTTACTCCGGTAAGATAACCCCCGGTCGTCCTCTTCGCCACCAAAGCGGTCCGAAGACGCCGTCGCCATAAGAGGCGGCCTGGAGCAAGGGTAAAAATCAACCATCGCCACCGAGATGAATAATAGCCGCCCTCTCCACCGCCAAAGCGGCCCGAGGGCGACACCACCACCAAAGCGGGCCAAGGCGGCTTGGGGCCACATGGGAGTCCCGCCGCCGGCGAAAGGGTCAAAAGCCCAAAAAAGGCACCAAAGCCAGCAGCCGGCCCCCGCAGACGAGGCAACAGTCTCAGAAACGCCGGTAAAGCTAGAAACGGCCCTAAGGCAAGCTGGTAAGTTCCCAAGCGTCCGGAGCATGCCATCGTCGCCGTCGCCGCCAAACTCAGGCCGCCGCCACCGCCGCCATCACCGCCGAGCGCGGCCCAAAGACTCCTCGCGCAGGCTGCAACCCGCGCCGAGGCCAACGCCCACGCCGTCGCCGCCATCCTCACCGCCGCCACCCGGACAGCTTCACGGGCATACTCCTCGCCGACGGGCGTCCTCCTCGTCAACCCGAGCCGGCCCGAGAACACCAGAGTGGCCCGGACGGCCCGAAAGCAGCAGGTAGCGCCACGCCAGATACGAGCAGCCCAGACGCTCCGGAGAAGGTAAAAAACGGCGGGAAGAGGCAGCCGGAGGGCAGCAGGGGCAGCAGCCAGCAGCCGGTCGTTCGAAAAACACAAGTCCAAATAGACCGCTGCCGGCTTCGTCAGCCTCCGCGTTGCCATTCTGCCACTCACCAAAAGCCCCAATCCCATCTCAGCAAGCCATAAGGCTGTGAGGGGCTCCCAGGGACGCCTATCAGCTGGAGCTGGAACTGGAGTTCGCGGAGCTCAGCCGAGCACGTCCGCCATCTTGGGCATGCGTAGTTGCTAAAGCCAGTTAAAATTCAAGCCTAGGCAAACTCATGCCTTTAGGGAGGTGCTTTGAGCCACAGAAGTCTTATTGCCCTGTCAAGACCCTTTGCTTCTCTCTATATCCAGTAGTCACAGGTGGCTTTTGTGCCTGTGTTGACAAGTGGAACTGCCAAAGGGAATTGCAAAAGCTCTGTGAAAAGGAGGCTGTTGGCACCTTTGCTCCTGGAAACGGGGTGGATAGCTATGGCACAAAGCAGCTTTGAAGAGATGCTTTGCATCAACCTTCAAAGGGAAATATCTCTTTGAAGTTTTCCACAGCTGTTTGAGAGGCTTAGTGGCTGCATTCACACAGCATCCTGAATTAGCTTTAACCTTGGTGATTGGATTGATTGTTGTTTAGGATATTGTGCAGTCTCAAAATCTTTGGTTAGTGCATGATTTGTTGCATTGTTTAAAACCAGAAAATGGGTTAATTTACTTACCAGGTTATGCAAGTTGTGTGAACCCAGCCCATAAATACTTCCCTGTATATCCCCCATCCCTTACAGGATTGTAAAAAAAAATCCCAGCATTTTCAATTGCTCTTTTTAAAATTATAAGCAGGAGTGTCCATATGGCTTGCTCAAAAAAGTCAACATGCTGCTGCAGCTGCCATCTTGACTTCTTTAAAAAAAAATTGAATTTCCTGACTGTGAGAGCTATTAAGTAATGAAACAGCTTGCCTTCTAAAGTTTAATTGCTCCATCATTGGGATTTTCATGAAAAGACTGGGCAGAGGGTAGATGTAGAAGAGTCTAAGGTTTATTCCAATGCTGAGTCTATGATTGTTAAGGACTTTCTGAAAGGTCAGCAGAGTCAGCACCACCCTAACCTTAAGACAGTATATTCCAAAAGCCAAACGCGGCAACTGAAAAGGCACTTATTTTGTACTCCCTGAGCTAGGAATTACTAGAAAGGAGAAAAATTGGCAATTAAGAAATAGACTCTGCCAGTGTCAACTGCAGTATGAAAGCAGTTTTTCTCCTTTCTGCCAGAATTTACTGAATTGATTTTGGGACTTGTTTTTTGCTGGAAGAATGTTTAAATATCATCTAGTCCAACCCTCTTCAGACACTTTAATAGAAAGAATAACATAGTTGGAAGGGATCTTGTCCAATTAAAGATTCTTGCCAATTAAAAATTTCTAATACTGTAGCATTCCTTGAAAGTTGGCATTCAAGCCTTAAAAAGCTACAATGAAACCAGAACCATTAGTTTCAAAGCAGCCTGCTCCATTATCAAATATCTCCTAATGTGTAGAAGCTGTTCTTAATGTCTCATCTAAATTCCTTTCCATGTGAACCTTTAGTTTTAGATTCCAACCCTAATCTTTTGGAATAACAAAAAATAATTTTGCGTCATAATCTGTACGAAAGCTTCTCAGATATTTGAAAATATTTACACCTATTAATCATGTCTTCTCTGAGTTGAATTCACCTGACTTCTTCAACCTTTCCTGGTAGGACTTCATTTCCATTCTTGCCACCTATATTATCTTTGAATAATCTGCCTTGAGAATACTCTTCATAAATGGTGATGCCTAGAATATATAATCCCCTTCATGGATTACTGCCTTGTCGTGGCGAAGGGGCTTGCGTAATTCAATGAAGCTATGAGCTATGCCGTGCAGGGCCACCCAAGACGGACAGGTCATAGCAGAGAGTTCTGACAAAACGTGATCCACTGGAGAAGGAAATGGCAACCCACTCCAGTATCTTTGCCATGAAAACCCTATGGACAGTACCAAAAGGCAAAACGATATGACGCTGGAAGATGAGCCCCTCAGGTCGGAAGGCGTCCAATATGCTACTGGGGAAGAGCAGAGGGCTAGTACTAGTAGCGCCAGAAAGAATGAAGCGACTGGGCCAAAGCCGAAAGGACGCTCAGCTGTGGATGTGTCTGGTGGTGAAAGGAAAGTCCAATGCTGTAAAGATTTTTTCTCCATAGGAACCTGGAATGTAAGATCCATGAATCAAGGAAAGCTGGACGTGGTCAAACAAGAGATGACAAGACTGAACATTGACATCTTAGGTATCAGCGAACTAAAATGGACAGGAATGGGTGAATTTAATTCAGATGACCATCAGGTATACTACTGTGGGCAAGAATCCTTCAGAAGAAATGGAGTAGCCTTCATAGTCAATAAAAGAGTAGGAAAAGCAATACTGGGATACAATCCTCAAAATGACAGAATGATCTCAGTTCGAATCCAAGGCAAACCATTCAATATCACAGTAGTCCAAGTCTATGCCCCAACCACCAGTGCTGAAGAGGATGAAATTGACCAGTTCTATGAAGCACTACAGCACCTTATAGAACTAACACCAAAAAATGATGTTCTTATCATCATGGGGGATTGGAATGCTAAAGTAGGAAGCCAAAAGATAACTGGAATAACAGGCAAGTTTGGCCTTGGAGTGCAAAATGAAGCAGGGCACAGGCTGATAGAATTCTGTCAAGAGAATGCGATGGTCATAGCAAACACTCTTTTCCAACAACCCAAGAGACGGCTCTACACATGGACATCACCAGATGGTCAACACAGAAATCAGATTGACTATATGCTCTGCAGCCAAAGATGGAGAAGCTCTATACAGTCAGTAAAAACAAGACCAGGAGCTGACTGTGGCTCAGACCATGAGCTTCTCCTTGCAAAGTTTAGGCTTAAACTGAAGAAAGTAGGGAAAAGCACTAGGCCACTCAGGTATGAATTAAATCATATCCCTGTTGAATATACAGTAGAGGTGACAAATAGATTTAAGGAATTAGATCTGATAGACAGAGTGCCTGAAGAACTATGGACAGAGGTTCGCGACATTGTACAAGAGGTAGCAACCAAAACCGTCCCAAAGAAAAAGAAATGCAAGAAAGCAAAATGGCTGTCTGAGGAAGCTTTGCAAATAGCTGAGGAAAGGAGGGAAGCGAAAGGCAAGGGAGAAAAAGAAAGATACGCCCAATTGAATGCAGAATTCCAGAGAATAGCTAGAAGAGATAAGAATGCCTTCTTAAATGAACAGTGCAAAGAAATAGAAGAAAACAATAGAATAGGGAGGACCAGAGATCTTTTCAAGAAAATTGGAGAAATGAAGGGCACGTTTAATGCAAAAATGGGCATGATAAAGGACCAAAATGGCAGGGACCTAACAGAGGCAGAAGAGATTAAGAAGAGGTGGCAAAATTACACAGAAGAACTATACAAGAATGAGCTTAACGTCCCTGATAATCACAATGAGGTGGTCACTGACCTCGAGCCAGACATCCTAGAATGTGAAGTGAAGTGGGCCTTAGAAAAACTGAGCAACAACAAAGCTAGTGGAAGTGACAGTATTCCAGCTGAGCTATTCAAAATCTTAAAAGACAATGCAGTAAAAGTGCTACACTCAATTTGCCAGCAAATTTGGAAAACTCAACAGTGGCCACAGGATTGGAAAAGATCAGTTTACATTCCAATTCCAAAGAAAGGCAGTGCCAAAGAATGTTCAAACTATCGCACCATTGCACTCATTTCTCATGCTAGTAAAGACATGCTTAAAATCCTACAAGCTAGACTTCAGCAGTATGTGGATCGAGAACTACCAGAAGTACAGGCAGGATTTCGAAGAGGCAGAGGAACTAGAGATCAAATTGCCAATATACGCTGGATCATGGAGAAAGCTAGGGAGTTCCAGAAAAACATCTACTTCTGCTTCATTGACTATGCTAAAGCCTTTGATTGTGTGGATCACAACAAACTGTGGCAAGTTCTTAAAGAGATGGGAGTACCAGACCATCTTATTTGTCTCTTGAGAAACCTATATGCGGGTCAAGAAGCAACAGTGAGAACTGGACACGGAACCACTGATTGGTTCAAAATTGGGAAAGGAGTCCGGCAAGGCTGTATACTGTCGCCCTGCCTATTTAACTTATATGCAGAGCACATCATGAGAAAGGCAGGGCTAGATGAATCAAAAGTTGGAATTAAGATTGCCGGAAGAAATATCAACAACCTAAGATACGCAGATGATACCACTCTAATGGCAGAAAGTGAAGAAGAACTAAAGAGCCTCTTGTTGCAGGTGAAGAAGGAGAGTGCAAAACTTGGGTTGAAACTTAACATTAAGAAAACCAAGATCATGGCATCTGGCCCTCTCAATTCCTGGCAAATAGATGGGGAAGAAATGGAGGTAGTGACAGATTTTATTTTCCTGGGCTCCAAGATCACTGCAGACGGGGACTGTAGCCAAGAAATTAAAAGACGCTTGCTCCTGGGGAGGAAAGCCATGGCAAATCTAGACAGCACACTAAAAAGCAGAGACATCACCCTGTCAACAAAAGTGCATATAGTCAAGGCTATGGTCTTCCCAGTTGCAATGTATGGCAGTGAAA
Source organism: Vipera berus (assembly GCF_964194415.1). NCBI lineage: Eukaryota > Metazoa > Chordata > Lepidosauria > Squamata > Viperidae > Vipera > Vipera berus. The sequence continues at coordinate 338,095,558 of NC_138202.1, read as the reverse complement.
GTTGGACCATAAGAAAGGCTGATCGCCAAAGAATTGAGGCCTTTGAACTGTGGTGCTGGAGAAGAGTCCTGCGAGTCCCTTGGACTGCAAGGCGATCAAACCGGTCAGTCCTAGAGGAGATCAATCCTGACTGCTCTTTAGAAGGCCAGATTCTGAAGCTAAAACTCAAGTACTTTGGCCACCTAATGAGAAGGAAGGACTCACTGGAGAAGAGCCTAATGCTGGGAAAGATCGAGGGCAATAGAAGAAGGGGACGACAGAGAATGAGGTGGCTGGATGGAGTCACTGAAGCAGTAGGCGTGAGCTTAAATGGACTCCAGAAGATGGTAGAGGACAGGAAGGCCTGGAGGAATGTTGTCCATAGGGTCGCGATGGGTCGGACACGACTTTGCAGCTAACAACAACAAGAATATATAATACTCGGTACAGGTAATTCTCAATTTATGACCACAATTGATCCCAAAATTTTTGTTGCTAAGCGAGACAGTTGTTAAGTGGATTTTGCCCCACTTTACAACCTTTCTTGCCTCAGTTGTTAAGTGAATCACTGCAGTTGTTAAATGAATCTGGATTCCCTATTGACTTTGCTTGTCAGAAGGTCGCAAAAGGTGATCATATGACCCCAGGACACTACAACCGTCATAAACATCAGTCAGTTGCCAATAATCTGAATTTTGATCATGTGACCATGGGGATGCTGCAACAGTAGTAAGTGTGAAAAATGGTCATAAGTTACTTTTTCAGTGCCATTGTAGCTTCAAAATGTCACTAAAGAAACTGTTGTAAGTCTAGGACTACCTGTATTCCACTGAGGCCTGACCAAAGCAGTCAAGTGTCATAGTATGGGCAGTATTATTCTGTTGCTTCAATCAAGAATCTTATCTGAGTCAGGTTTGCCTGAGGTTCAGTAAAACCGCTACAGCCTTTCTACATGTGCTGCTTTCAGAATAGGTGTCACTCACCTTGAATTAGTGCATCTGCCTGGATGCAGAACGTCTTAGATTTTGTCCTGTTCTGTGGTCCATGAAGAACAGAAAGTATTTTCAGTCCTAAAAGTATTTTAAACTTTTCCAAGCTTGGTAAGTCCTAAAAGTATTTTAAACTTTTCCAAGCTTGGTTTTATCTGTAACTTTGATGAACATTCCTTACCTTTTTAAAAATCCAAATAATATTTAATATTGTTACATAAATCCAAAATTGGAACTTTGGTTTGCTGTGGAAGCATTTCTGAACTTTTAAAGTCTAATAATTTGTATTGTTCATGGCTCTGAGTTGTTGTTGAGATGGGTGGCTACATAAATTGATGGAATAAGTAAATAAATCTGTCATTAAATCTATTACTACCTCTAGTCAGCATTTTACAAGATTGCCAATAATATGGGAAAAATTGTTGACAGTCTTGGTGAAACTAAAATACATTTTTTTTCACTTGGCATTCCCTTGATCTACAAGATTAGTACCTTTAGTAATTGCATTTAGTAAATGATATTCCTAGAAAGTTTTTTTAAACTCATAATATTTTATGATGAAGAAGTCTTATGCATCCTCAGAAAATGAAGTCTCTATGCATCTGTGTTGATTTGTACAACTGTTGTTATTGTTGCTATTCTTGAGCAGGTGGGGGAAAAATAATTAGCGTTTGCGGATCCCATTGAGTGCAGTTCAGCAAATTGGTGGATTTGAAATTTCAGCTATAGTCAAACTAAATCCAATACGTCTCTTTTCTTTTTTCAAAGAAAAGCAGATATGGGAGTCTCAGTTCAAAGCAGAGTTGTGAGGGAAGGAGCTTAATCTTTCTACTTTCTTCAAAAACACTTCATTGTTGAAAAGCCCATCCTCCCTTTTGGAATCTCCTGCATAGGTAAAGCAGAGAGTTGGGATGGATGACCTTCAAGTTAGCTTTTAATTTTATTAGTCTGTGAAAACATTAAATGAAGTCTGGCAGTCAACAGGATTTGTTAACAGCTGTTCTTTGTTTCCTTCGATCTGCCCCCCACACACACACACACTCACAGTAATCAATTCTTGCAGTTGAAACGTTTCTTTGTGCCTACTAAGCATTCAGCAATAGCAGGGTATCTCCGTACATAAAGAAGTAGGATGGAATGGATGCAAAGTAGTATTTAGTTTGCTATTTCTTGACTGGAAGAAAGCAGTGCTGTACAGGTTACAAAACACCAGTTGAGGATTATTTTTCCTCAAAATGGTTCCCTCTTTCTGTTTTATAAATCAGCCAAAGCCTATTCTATTTCTATATTACAGTGCAGGGTGGATCTGTGAAGACAAGGGTCATAAACCAATTTGGTGATCTGTGGCTTTTTCCATGTTTGAAAATATTTATGTGTTATGTCATAACTATCTTATTTGTGTGTACACACTGTTCTAGCCTTGGATATAATGGATTCACCTCTTTCATAAACCCGATCTTTTTTCCAACAGCTACTGCTCTGTACAAAGGAAAATTAAAAAAGAGAAATGAAATGTGCCAGCTTAGAGTTGTAAAAATCAAGTTTATAGATTGTAATATATACATACAATAGATCTCTTGTCTTTTTCATTATTATTTTTAAGAGATGTTGCTTATTTACTGGGTAAAATCTAAGTCCAATGGCTCCTATGAGAATGATTACTTTATGATTATTTTTTACACCTATTTCCCCTATATGATTTTAATTTAGTTTAAAAATATCAAAAGATTAATTTCTATTTGTTTTCAGAAATCACCTGCTCTTGTAATTGCAACTGCTCTTTGAAATTTCTCTTGGGACAATACATTTCTAAATCTTGGCAGAATATGGGCTTGCAGATGTTTCATAACTTTGCTATTTAGTTTTTAGTTGTCAACAAGGCGATACTGCACTTTAAAAATAACATTAGCAAACAGTTCTTCTGTTTCTGTAGATTTATAATCTGAGCCATAAATACAGCAGGAACTTTACCCAAGGTTTTCAACAAGTTATGTTCCACATTTCTCATTAAATACAAGCAGAAGTCCAGGACTCCTCCAAATGTTACTAAACTACAACTCATAAAACCCTATCCAACAGTGAAAGATGTTAGAAATTGAAGTTCAGTTAATAATTTAGAGGATCATTGGTTCCCTATTTCTGCTTTAATCAGTATTTCCATGTGAATAGTACTACTCATTAAACATTCAATACTAATACTAATAATACTAATACTACTACTAATAATAAGAAGTTGGAAGGGACCTTGGAGGTCATCTAGTCCAACCCCCTGCTCAGGCAGGAAACCCTATACCATTTCAGGCAAATGGCTGTCCAGTCTCTTCTTAAAAACCTCCAGTGTTGGAGCATTCACCACCTCTGGAGGCAGGTTGTTCCACTGGTTAATTGTTCTAACTGTCAGGAAGTTTCTCCTTAGTTCTAGGTTGCTTCTCTCCTTGACTAGTTTCCATCCGTTGCTTCTTGTCCTGCTTTCAGGTGCTTTGGAGAATAGCTTGACTCCCTCTTCTTTGTGGCAGCCCCTGAGATATTGGAATATCATGTTATTGGATATATTGGAATATCATGATATTGGATATCATGTCACCCCTCACTCTTCTCTTCGTTAAACTACACATAGCCAATTCCAGCAACCGTTCCCTATGTTTTAGCCTCCAGTCCCCCAATCATCTTTGTTGTTCTTCTCTGTACCCTTTCTAGAGTCTCGACATCTTTTTTACATTGTGGTGACCAAAACTGGATGCAGTATTCCAGGTGTGGCCTTACCAAAGCATTGTAAAGTGGTATTAGTACTTCACTTGATCTTGATTCTATCCCTCTGTTAATGCAGCCTAGCACTGTGTTGGCTTTTTTGGCAGCTGCAGCACACTGCTGGCTCATATTGAAGTGATTGTCTACTAGGACTCCGAGATCCCTCTCACAGTTACTACTATTGAGCAAGGTACCACCTATACTATACCTGTGCATTTGATTTTTCCTGCCTAAATGTAGAACCTTACTTTTTTCACCATTGAATTTCATTTTGTTAGATAGCGCCCAGTGTTCGAGTCTGTCCAGATCCTCCTGTATTTTAAGCCTATCTTCTGGAGTATTGGCTATTCCTGCCAGCTTGGTGTCGTCTGCAAATTTGATGAGTTCCCCATCTATCCCCTCATCCAAATCGTTAATGAAGATATTGAACTGTACAGTACTGTAAACACTTTACATAGAAAACAAAAAACCCTATAAAAACAAACATCATAGAATTAAAATTTAGAATTACATTAATATTATATGGTGACAAAACATATAGTTTAAAATCCTACTAGTGTCTGAAAAAAATGCTGCATAGAGGTTTTACAGTCATTGTACTGCTATCAAAGATCCTTTTTCAACCACCTGCCAAGCTAATCTATTAAATTAATAGAATCTACGACAATTTATGATGACAGTCATAAAAAATAGGCAGGTCGATATAGAATAAAGTGATGCTTTTAGATATCTTAGCCCCATACTGGATGTCTGCCAAAGAACAAACTGGTGAAGTTGACCTACAAAATACATTTGAGGTTAAGTATTATTCCATCAAGGGAATAAATAGGAATCTAATGTATCAATGAAATGACCTTCTTTTTGACCTTATATATCCATAAATAATACATAATTTATAGTACTTTACTTATAATACGTGCTTTGGATTTTTATATTCAGTACCGTAAAAATTTTAATGGCATCATTGTTCCTGAATTTTAGCAAACCTATATTTTTGTAGATAAGCAGGTAAATATTTATTACCTATTTCACAGTTTTACTATATAGTACCAACTGGCACCTTGGCACCTACATATAGAACCTTGTGCACCTTGTCTTAGTTTGTAAGCTAAGCAGGTTTGGCTCTGATTAGTATTTGGTGGGAGACTACAAGATAGCAGTAGCAAAACAGTGTATTGCTGAAAAGAAAACCACATGTACTGCTGGTATGTGTCCAAAAATCCACTAGGAGTCAGGTTTGATTTCAAGGAAATTTTACTGTTGATCAGCACAGATCACTTTTTTAAGTGATTTGGACTATTTTTTTCCCTAATTTAAATTGAACCGGATATACTTCAGACAGTAACCTTTTTCACTTCATCAGATTGTACCAAAATTTTGAAATTGTGAAAAACTTATATAATTAGAAGCTATTTCTATGAAGAAATGTTTGCAATCATTGTCTATAAACAGGAAAGTAGAAAGAAGAGAAAAATCCCTTCTGCTTTGATATCATTCACTATAAATAAAGAATTCTATTCTATTTCTTATTGGTGTCATAACGAGATAAATATTTTAAACCTATAATTTCTGATCCTTTTCCATCTGTTTGTGTGTGCATGCGCACACTTTTAAATAATTCTAGTTCTTGTAGTTTCAGCTTTGCAAAATTAAAATAGATGCAAAGCTGTATTTATGTTTAATATTGTATTTCAGATTGGCACAATCTTAAATTAGTATGAACCTACTTTGGGCCTACTTACTAGGTCAAAGGGGTGGATAATGTGTTTTGAACTCTATTCCTGAGCTAATTTCCAGCATCTTTTATCAATGATTATGCTGGCTATGTCTATTCAGCAAAATCTGGAAGGCTGTAATTTTTATAGACTAGGAGGAAATAAAGTCCAGTGGATATTCTAATGCTGCTATGAACTTAAGATTTTTAAATTATTTTTGTACCTGTTTGTGGAGGTACATTCCTGAGAATAGATTTTGAAGCCATGAAATCATTTGATGCAATTGCAAAAGTTGGGTGGGATATGTCTGACAACAATTGCAATTCTTCCACTAAACATTGCTGGACCAATTCTGTTCAGATAGGTATTTTTCTGTATTAAGCATTATTTGATATATATGTACAGTAGTAAAAGTTGGTTTACAAACTTTATATACTGTCCCAGTTAACTATAAAAAGTGGGCCTGTTAGTTCATTTTCTGAATCTTTTATGATTAAATGTGCTCTTTATACAACCTGTCTGATCATCTCAGCAAAGAGCATATTACACAATATACATTGTTTAGAAAATAAGATAGCTTACTTACTTCCTCTTCGTCTTATTGAATTAAACTGCTAAAACGTTTTCACACCTAAAGCATAATATTTAGCAGTCTTCTCTAACAACAGTCCCTTTAGATGCTGTTGATTACAAACCTATCAGCCAACTAAAAGTGACAGAAATTAGAGGTAGTGTAGTGATTTGTACGATTTGTCCTCTAGGTAATAGGGTAAAGACCATGTTAATAGTGGCACTGTGTATTCTCGCAACATGCTAATTCATAGTAATTTAAACTATATGGCAGGATGAAAAATTACTGTGGTTAGACTAGAGTATTGTGCAAACTCAAGTTTCTCCCTAGAGAAATATAATATATATGGCATCCCTGCCACAACCATTTTCCTTATTTTTCAATGTATTTTAGGCAGACCATTTGCACAGTATTTTAACTGATATTTTTAATTTTTTAATTCTATGATTATCCATTATGATCATTTTTATTATAAGATAGTTTAGTACCTTATTTAAAACGAGGAGATAAGATGCAGTGAGGAGACAAGTAAAATGAGGGTTTGCTCCTATTAACTAGGTCTCTTATTTACTAAAAGCCATCTAAAAACAGAACCCTCCAAAAATGGTATTAAAATTGTAGAAATTTGTTATGAATCAGAACGCTGAAGTCTAATTGATCTTCCTCATGCTGTTACATTTCCTGCACTTGAAGGTCTCTGATAGTATGTTAAAAATCCTAGAAAGGTTTTCATAACGTTTTATTTTGATGTCCTCTATTTGCATTTCTGAATTGTTGCTTCTGCAAGCAGAATGATTTATGATCCTCACCTTGTTGCAATGCAGTGGCTTCACTCCTTTTGGTGTGAGTCACTAGTTTTTTTTCCCCACCAAAGGAGGGAAGCTCTGTGCCAGCCCATGTGTGTCCCTGTGCTGATTTCAGGTGGTAATTTCAGATTTCATGACTCAATAAAGGTCTGTGCTAAAATAACAAAGAGAAAAAGGGAAATAATCTCAGCAAACCTTGCGCTCCCTTAGACTCATAGAATTGGACCTCTATTTCCCCCTCCTCCCACAACCGTTTAAGGCAAAAATCTAAAATGAAGTATTTTCAACAAATATTTGTCCTGATTGTGCTTGGGTATTCAACAATGGGCACTCATCTTTTTGTTTGGTGACTGGTTGTTGTTCGAATTGCTGTCCTGAAGTTCTTAACGTTTAGTGGGAAGCTACCGTAAGTAGCTTATTGTGTGATACAGCAGTTGTATTATTGTGCATCCTACACTCTAGGATGAATATTTTGGACTTCAAATATTACCCTTTCAAGTATTTGACACGTGTATCTTACCCGTCTTCTCAATAAAAGCCATCCCTTTTATTGGATGTTTAAGTAATCCTCTGCCTTTCTTAAGCTTTATATTGTCAGATGCCCTTTAAGAGCATTAGAGACATAATTTGCTTTCCTTGTATGGTTCCCTATTTTAAACAGACCACTACTTAATAGGTTTGGTGCTTTATATGTCCTGTTGGTATGAAATGTATTGCAAAAAATGACTTCCCAGAATGCTTCTCATGATCAGCCTCTTTCCACCTTCCATGTTTATTATGTTTCTGCACAACAGAGATTATGGTGTAATATATATAAACAGCTTTACATATGTGGGTTGCCTGTTATATATTGTTTATGGAACAAATGTTCCCCAGACCAAATTATTCTGAATTTACGTAATATAAACATAGTTAATGTTGCTTTGTGTGTGATTTGCCTCGATACAAATTCAGCCTATTCACTTAATGGCTCTGCAGTGTGCAAATCTCCCAAATGGGCTGGTAAATGCTATTGATGTGAATGTAGTCATTGAGTATTGTATATTAAATGGCTGCAGTATCCCCTAGAAAAATTACTGTGTTGGATGGATTCGTTCCATTTTCTCCCCACTGAATTGTATATTAAGCTATTGTCAAAATCATTTTCCCAGAGTTGACAACTTTTACAGCTGTTAAGATAACCTGGAAATGAATCAATAATTTCCATTTTTCATTGTTTTTCAGTTTGAAAACAATCTTGGTGGGGAATCCTCTGGACAACACAGTGGACTTGTCTGGCATCCCTTTGACTATGAAGGAATTAGATCGGCTTATCTCGTACCTCCAGCACAGCTCTGAGTATATTGAAAATGTGGAGCTTTGCTTCACGGAGCTGACAGATGAGGTGTTCCTCCAGCTTTTGCCAGTTCTCAGTGCCCTACCTCGTCTGACAACTCTTGCCCTTAATGGCAACAGGCTTACAAAGGCCGTCCTCCGGGACCTGACTGAAGCTTTGAAGGACACCAGAAACTTCCCCAGCATGACTTGGATTGATCTGGGCAATAATGTGGACATATTCTCTCTGCCACAGCCTTTTCTGGTTAGCCTTAAGAAACGAAGCCCTACCCAAAGCAATCTCCCAACTATTCTTGAATTTGGTGAAGGTCAGGTGAGTGACCTTGAGAGCCAAGGTGGTCTTTCATCACAGGATGAAAGTGATGGTGGCTTGGAAGACACTAAAACCAGGCAGGTATGGACAGGTGAAGCTATTGAGGTTAAGCTGTTGCCAAATCAACCTACAAATCAAGAACAGATTTCTACTGGTTTGTTTCAGACATGAAATAGTGGCTTCTCATTTGCCTAGGATGTGCCAAATGGATCCTTTATAACCAAAGGATCTTGGCCAGTTTATGCTAATGAAGCTCTCTTCTAATAAAAACTTTTAATTCCTTAACTTGCAGGACCAAAAAGGGGAGGCCAAATTAGTTTGCTACAATTCACATATTAATGATTTGCTACAATTTGTACCATTATATAGAATTATACTGGAAGGGATTATTTACGCTAAAGTCCAATTACTTGCTCAGTGCAGTATCCAAATCAAAGCATCCCTTTAATCCCTGAAACCTTGTAGTCATCACAGGGATGATTGCTAGTTGACTATTCAGTTGAAGGTATAAGAAACACACAAAACAATGCAATGCCACTATTGAGCCCGTTTTTTTTAAGGTTGAACACTTAAATACACTAATCAGAATTTTCATATTAGGTATATAAATAATTCTGTACTCATTACTGAGCTTTTACTTTCCAAATAAATTTCTTTGAATAGAAGCTTTAGGTGGGAAAATGCCATGCTTGGCTAGAAATTTTTTTTAATCCCATGGATTAAACAGGAACATGTTAATCAACTCACCAAAACAAGTTTGAATGTCTCACTGAATAATCACTGCCAAGATGGTAACCATCACTACTGTACCTTCTGCATTTCATTCTCTCCCAATTTATTGTCTCCTGTCCCAAATAAGCCATGGATGTGCACCTATCTCAGGTTATGCCATGAATCTAATGAATTTGGCTGTAATCCATGTTTTATTTGTAATGTCTTAAGGTGCTACAAGATTGCTGAGCTTCAAATGTAATTTTATAAATCAAAGCAGTGCGAGATGGCAGGGCTGAAAAACTTGCACCTTCTGAACTCCTACTGCCTCTATAACGAAATAAAATTTAAATACAAGAGAAGGAAGACACTATGCATTGGTAGATAACAGATTGCATTGGTTAATAAAGCAAACAAATCAGTATGAATGAAAAAATCCCCATCCCCTCACTTTTAACATGTGTGAATTGGTGGTACTTTAAAACATGTGCCTTCCTGGAGGGGAGGGGGTACCTTTTCTGGTTTAGCAAGGCCTTGCTCTAGGCACCAGGGGATGAAATGTGGGTGATGGCAGCCCCAGGCATTTGTTGCAAGTTGCTATAATTACACTTTGTGGAAAAAATGCAGCTACTTTCAGTCACTCTGGATTTCATCACTGTGGCAAAGAGACAATAGAATCAATTCGGCTCTATAGTGTCTATTTCCTGCTGTTCTTAGGTACCTGGATTACATACTTTGGGGGGGGGGGCCTCAAGCCACCAACCAATCCTTTGCAGCGACTGTCATGAAGTAGATGCGGGCTTTGTTGTTTTCCTGAGCTACCCATGAAGAATCTTGCCCAAATTAACTATCATGCCAATCTCGTGTGAGCTTTCAATGCTAGTTTTGGTACATCAAAGCACTTCATCCTGGCAGGTTTGAGGAGCACCCTAACACCTCTCAGAGCGAGCTCTGATGAGCAATTGCTAGGACTAATCTACATTAGGGATGAGATGTAGACCTGACCAATTTTCAGAGACAATGTTTTTCCCTAAAACCCCATTGCTATTGTGCCCATTTTTGAGTACTTGCACGTTTTCAGTAGTGTCAGTCTGGTACCGCATAAAAATCAGCAGCTCCATATTGTCCTTGTTTGCATGTAGTCAAGTCTTTTATATGCTTTGTCAAGAAATAAAACTTGGTTTGGAAGGTGTCTGTTTTTCCTTGTGAAAATGTATTCACAGGAATGGAAAGCTAAATCTTGTGCAGCTACTGAATAGAGCTGGGCAGTTACACTGGATTATGCAGGAAGGGTGGGTAGTGAGCATCACCACTCCTAAAGTGTGAAGTTATGCCTTCCATCACGCTTTTACTCATGCATTCCAATCCCATTAATCCAAAACGCAATATGGAGGCTTAGTTAAAAGTTTGCTGTCTGAATAGAAACATAGGGATACTTGCTCAAAAGGGAAATAAAGTAGGGTGTTGTAAAATTGCCTCTCAAAATAGAAGTACCGGTAACATTTTACTTTTTACATGCCTCAACTGCACTGATCAGGAAACTAGGGACCTGCATAAAGCAATTCAAAATCTGCAACTGTTATTAATTCCTCCTTCTATGGAGTTGGTCTAATAGTGCAAAAGACTTTTGCCCCCATAGGAAACTAGCCCAACTCACCATTCCAGGAAAAAATTACAGAATAGACATTATTCAATGCATCTGTTTATGAAGCAATGATTACACTCTGAAGACAGGCAATTGCTTAAGTGTTATTTGCTTTTATAAATATTAACATTTTGTGCACTTCTTAATGAAAGCCCACTTGTGCTGGGTGGCAATATCCAAGCATCCTCATGCCTCCATATCCATCTCTGGGTATAAGCAATCATAAAAGAGGAGCATTCAGGAAACAAATACATCTTCCAGGGAGGCTCCCTTCAAGCCACAATTATAACATTGATAAGCATAATGGCAGAAGAGATGCCGTAACCTGCATGAATTTCCAACATTGGGTACAAAATTGACAGAAGCAAAACAGAATGGTGGTGTCATCAAACTTACAACTCTGCAGTTTCTTTAGCTCATTGTTGAGGCTTAGCTACAGTGTAGTCTTACTTCACAATTTAAATGTTATGAATGAAAATTGTAAATGTTGTATGTCAAGCAATAACATTCGATGTTACTTTTAAGGTAAACAATGCCTGAGTCACTTGAAAAGCCCATATGTCAGAAACTTGACATTGTGCAGCCTTAATTGCTTGAATTAATGTTAGCAGTTCACTTGGTTATTTTTCCATATAACTTCAATAGGCATTTTAAAGGACAGTTTATCTACAAGCTTAAGTAAAAAAAATCTTAAGGGCTGCAGAAAAGTAATGGAAACTGTTAACATCTGGAACATACGTTTCACTTTTAGGCACATCTGCAAATGATCGGCTTTCCTTTCCTTGTCACCTTCTAGCTGAACTAATGCCACTCATTTTGCATATAGCCACCCAGAACCTTCTGTTAAGGCCAGCATTCCATAGGTCTTGGGCGCATTTAGTTTTAAGACTCCCTAATCATACTGCTTTAGGAGCTGCACTGGCCACCAGTTGGCTTATGGGTTCAACTGAAAGTGCTATTACCTCCAAAGTCCTAGATGGCCCAGGGCCTAGACACCTTTGAGACTGCTGTCAGAGATGCAGCATGAATTGTTAAGGATCCCTTCCCTGCCATCTGAAACTGGACCCATTCAGTGACTGTGTACAACAAAGGGAAGAGAAGCTAGCTTGTAAGTTTACTGCCACAATAATGCAGGAAAGAATCTCTTTGCCTCAGTATATGGGTCTTCAGAGGTCTCGAGGGAAAAGGACACTTTTAGTGCTCTTGAGTGCATTGTAGTGTTTGTCCAAGCCTGAAACAGATTTTACAAATTGGTTAGCAACCTACATTGAAGCACTTTCTACTTGTAATAATAGCTTCTTATATGAAGTCAGTGAATATTCATTTGTAACAGACTTGAGGGAGAAGAGCATTATCCCTAATCAGTATGCCTAGGCCAGGGGTCGGCAACTGGAAAAAGCAAAAGAGCCACTCCGAACTGGTTCCATCACACACAGACACAAGTGGGAGCTGCAAAATGTGCACACGCATGCGCCCATGCACGCGCATAAAACAAAATGTTTTGCGCATGTGCAAAACGGGAGGCACCGGCGCGGCAACGGGTCTCCCTGCTAATGGGCACTGGGTTGTGGTGCCGCCTTCAGCCCGTGCGCTGCCAGAGCCACCCCCACGACCTCCAAACCACCGCCCGTTCGGAGAGGTGCGCACAGAGCTCTCCAAACCTTCCCACTCTGCGAACGGGAGGCGGCGCCACCTGTTTGCAGACCTGGCGGCGCCTGTTTGGGCGGCGGTAGGTATGCAAACTCGAAGAGGTGCGCACGAACCTCTCCGAACAGGCGGAGGTGCACATGCACTTCTCCAAAGGTTTGGAGAGGTACGCGCGCACATCACCCGTTCGGAGAGGTGCGTGCGCAGCTCTCCAAACCTTTAGAGAGGTGCGTGCGCACCTCCGTCCGAACGGGCAGCGGTGCCACCTGTTTGTAAACCTGCCGCTGCCAGTTTGGAAAGCTGCCGCGGCCAGTTTGCAGACCTGCCACCTTTAGAGGATGGCGGCAGCTTTGCAAATGGGCTGCAGCAGCAAACAGAGGTACGCACGCAGCTCTGCAAACCTTTGGAGAGGTGCGCGAGCAGCTCTGCCCGAACCCAAACGGGAGGCGGCGCCACCCGTTTGTAAACCTGCTGCCACCGGTTTGGAAAGCTGCCGCGGCCAGTTTGCACACCTGCCGCCTTCAGAGGAAGGCGGCAGCTCTGCAAATGGGCCGCAGCAGCTTTCCAAACCGGCAGTGCCACCGTCCGGAGAGGTGCGCGCGCACCTCCACCCGTTCAGAGGTGCGCACGCACCGGGCGACTGGGAGTCGCAGGAGATGGCTTAAAGAGCCGCATGCGGCTCCGGAACCGCGGGTTGCCGACCTGTGTCCTAGGCGAACAGATCCCTTTGAAAATAAAATGCAGAAATCAATCCCAGCAAAATACATTAACATTCTAGCATTCAAATTTAGATATCTTTTTTTAATGACTGTGTTTCTCTGAAGACAGCTTTCAAATCACCCAGATTATCAGAGAGGGTCTCAGCTACACAAAGAGAGAACTGGATCTGTACCTACCTCCATGCGTCTTAGAAGTGTATTCCTCTTTCAGTTCTCAACTTTAATAATGCAAATATGGTCTCTGGTTTTAACCATGTTCACAGTAAGTACAATTAGTGTGTATCTATCTCTTTAACGAAATCTGGAGGGACTTCCATCTTTGAAGACTGGGTAGGTGAGAAATCTAAAGAATAAAGAAAAAAATTGGGAAGAAAGGACTTCTGGCTGCCAAGCTAGTTTAGTGTAATAGGTTATTAAAAGATGTCACCCTAGAAACCAAGACGACTGAATTTTAGTCCCAACTTAGGTGTGCAAGGTGGCTGGCTGATGTTTGGCCAGTTACTCTCTTGGCCCAATCCATCTCACAGGGATGTTATTGTGGGGAAAATAGGAGAGAACATCAAGAATGTCATTGCTTTCAGTTATTTATAAAGTAATTATTTTAAAAAATAGCCACTTGTTTTTTTCTCAAATAGAAAAGTCAAGAAAAAAATCTTGCCTTATCCAGATTATCAATTCAAATTTTACTAGAGTCCCAAAGGCCAGAATACTGAATGAATTCAATACTGAATGAAAACATCTGTGTAAGAGAAAAACTAACTATAATGGAGCCTAAAATTAAAAACATGGTTACTAAAATTAATCCAAATAAAATAAACTCCAATCCTAAGTAATGGTACAGCATACTACAGAAATGATAGCACAGAACTGGGTGACTTGAGAGGTTATTTTCAAGTCCTTGTCTTTTGAATAGTAGCATTAAATAAACTGCACTTCCCACCTGAATTTTTTTTCTAGACACCTTATGTAGGGAACAGTATAACAGTGTGTGGCCTAAAGTTTCTATTAAGCACTATTACCACATGAAGATAACCAAAGAACCCCAGGAAGGACTGCTGAGGACATAGTATCCAACCTGGATACTAAAGGACTCACAAAAATTTAAAATTAGAAAGGATTTTAAATATGTAGCTGGATACAAATGATAAATAATGCAAGTATGACTCCTTACTTAGGCTTGTTTGAAAATCTATGTCCGAGATTTGTTAGCTTAAGGGGTTCTAGCATTATGAAAGCCTAACCTGTACAAACGTTCCACAGAACCCCAGCAAACAAATTATAGCTTGTCCAGATTCTGAATTGCCTGAAATCCAGAATGAAACCTGGTTTATTAGCAGAAGCTGATATAATAGTTCTGGGTTGGGAATATTTTTGCACACACCCTTACAAGCCAAGAACTATCCATTTGACTTACATCTTTCCAGTCACTAGTTGGCATTTCAATCACAACCGCTCATCTTGGAGGGCAGCTTCTGGCTCCCTGAAGAAAGAAGACAGGCTTGTAATAAAGAGTGTTTGTGGGAACAATGGTTTTTCCCTCCTTACAGCAGCGTTTCCCAACCTTAGGAACTTGAAGATGCGTGGACTTCAACTCCCAGAATTCCCCAGCCAGCATAGCTGGCTGGGGAATTCTGGGAGTTGAAGTCCACGCATCTTCAAGTTCCTAAGGTTGGGAAACGCTGCCTTAGAGGCTACTCAGAAAGACCATCTCAACAGCAGGAGTCTGCCGGTAATTCCAGCGTATTTAAGGTTTTCTATCATCACGGTGAGCCTCCTTTCCATAATACCCAACTTCAGAGACTTCTAAATTTACCTCTGGATGTTTCTCACACTGGTTCTTTCCATGTCTTTTTGAAGTCAGATCCCACATGGCAACGGCAGAAAACCTGCAAGATAAAACAGATGATCAAGTACCTTTTTAAAAAAAGAGATTTCTGTAACGATAGGCCCAACCTCCCACTATCTTCCTCTTCCTCCCTTTTTTCCTCCGGACTGAACACAGGCCTGTCTCGGGAGGAAGAAACGGTGACAGGGGAGGGCAACTCGCGGTCAGCCATGAGGAGTCTTTCGTCAGTTCTCGCATCTGACGGCACTTCCTATCTTGGCATCATCACCCCGCGAAGGGGAAAAAAAAAATAAAGCGTCCCTCTCGGCCTCCGCGAGGCGCCATAGGCCTCCGCGTAACAACAACAACAACAAAAAGCAGGGAGAATGTTGGCTCGCAAAAAAAAAAACAACAACGGAAAAGGACCGACCCGTCATCCCCGCAACTCACACCCTTTTTTCTGGGGCACCATGAAATCTCTCACCTCCCTCTTAACCACACACAAGACGCCAGCGACGAAACGCGAAAAAAAGAACGAGGCGCTTCCACGCGGTCCCTTTTGAAGGAGGGGGACAAACCATTCGGATGGCGGGGACGGCTGGACCGGGAAAAGTAGCTGCTGCTGATTGGTTCGAGTATACCATTTCACGGCTGCAAAATCGCGGGGGGAGAACGGAGATGTATTGAAAAGAGGGAATATCTTGGGAGATTTCCGGGTCAACAAAATGGGCGGGGAAGAGGTAGCGAGACGTATCTGCGCATAGGCGAACAGCAGTGGTTGAAAGGGATGAGATCCTCTGGGATGTGCTTTTCATCGCGGAACGTTGCTGAACGCAAGAGGAGCGCAGTCGTTAATAATTGCAACATAATTGTTTGGGGGATGGGATTAGTGGTGTCAAATTAAGAACCGGGATTTCCCATATGGGGGGGGGGGGAGAGAAAGCGTGACTAAGAGAAGCAAGCGACCCTCAGATTGTCTGCATCTGCACATAAGATGCTGTTGTAATCACGGATCATATTTGGGTGCAGCCAAATAGAATAGGTGGGCTCACTGCGAAGTCTTTTTTTATTATTTATTTTAATTCCATTTATATCCCGCCCTTCTCCGAAGACTCAGGGCGGCTTACAAGCTTAGCAGTAGCCTTCATTCTATGTATATGCCTGCTTATTAGGGCTTTCACACACACCCCAAGCGGCATTATTACAAAGTCAGCTTATTGCCCCCAACAATCTGGGTCCTCATTTTACCTACCTCGGAAGGTCTTTCTGTTCGCCCAAGGTGGATCTGGCTGCCGGTGGGGAAGTGATAACTTGACATCTTCTTACTAAAAGATCCTAAACTTTTTGCCATCCCTCCTTTGCATGAACTGACTTCCATGAAAGAAGCCTAAATTAAGTTTTATTATTTACAGTCCAATTAGACAGAAAGTAATGTAGCTGTAAATCGGCATGTACCACATAACAAACATGGTTATTTATTTTAGAGCATAAACATTTCCTGGGTAAATATAAAGACTCATATTAAGCCCTTGCACAGTTGGGGCTGTCAGGTCCGTCTTTGGTGTCCTCATAAATCCTGTCCAAAGTGCCATTCTCAAGCACCTGAAGACAGAGCCAACCAGAAAAGTACCCTGGGGGTGAGAAAAAGGTTAAGGAAATCTTGCAGGATCACAGGCTGCCTCTGCAAATTCAAACTGGTCTTCCTATAATTTTTCACGAGTATTGATGCTTCTGACCATATCACCCATCCATGTCTAACAGGAGAGCCCTTGATGACAGGGCTGATATTCCTCTGCCCAAGGGGACAATAATAGCCCTGGGTAGCTGACTGTTGCTTAGCTGAATAGGCCAGTGAGGTGCATTCCTTAACCCATCTGCTGAAGGAGAAGGCTATTACTCATATTCCTAGAACATTTGCCCAAGAGGAAATGAACAGACTCTCTGCCTTCCTGTGCCTTTGAGTGTGCTTGATGTAAGTTCTGAAGGTAACATGCACATCTAGCTTATGGCAGCTTTTGAGCACTTGTAAGGATTTGGCAGAAATTTGGAACCAAAATTAATATTGGAATTCACCAAAGGCATAGAACAAGGTTTATGTGGAACACTGTGCCCTATAAAAATTGGAGTCCATCTCAGGTCTGAAGGATAGTTCTGATTTTAACATCACCTTAACCTGGTAAAAGAGATACCGGTACATCTTCCCTCACAGAGCCATTAATTTCCTAACCCTCTTGGCTGAACTTAGAGTAACTAGGAAACCCATTTTATCACCCGGAATGTTCATTGGAAGCTGTTTAATAGACAAGGGGAATGTGGTCAGTTCCTAGAAAACTAATCTAAAATCCCATGAAGATAATTGGGAGATGAAACTTGTGCCTTTAAGAAACCAGCATGCATAGGTGCCCTGAAAGAGGCTCTGCCATTTGTCCAGAAGAATGGACCACACGTCAGTATCCCATGTGATATAGCAGCTCTTTGCCTATCCAGCTTGTAGAAATCTCAGCAATTCCAATTCCTTATCTTGCTATAAAAAAATTCTACACCGCCATTCAAATATTGTCCAGGTTTTCTGATATAGCTTCCTTGTAGTAGGATGTCTAGTTATCAAAACAATCTCTACTTTGACATGCCAGCATAGCACACATGCCTCTGTTCATCCATACATCCATACATTCATACAGCTCGTAACTACTCTGGATCTGGCCCTTAGAGTTAGCAGATCTGTTTTGTGTTCACACATGCCTGCAAGGCCCTTGCCTCATCTCTACTAAGATTAAACACCATGACCACCTGGGCCAGATTAGTTGAATTCCTGAGCATCTTTATCTTGCATGCTGCCTAGACAGGTGTTGGCAGGAGTATATAGAGAATGCCACTTTAATGTAAACAACACATTATTTCCCTCTGCCCAGTAGTCATGGAACTTGGAGGGGGGAAAAAACAGCTCATCTGCTGTCATAAATAGATTGATGGAGATTTCCCCCCTTTTCTGGAGTTCATTGGATGTAGTATCCATTTGCAGACATAAAGGAAAAAGACTTTGAAAGAAAGAGGCCAGGTCCATTAGCAAAGTGATAAAGCAAAAAAAAAAAAAACTTGGCTTAAGCCCCAAGCAAGAAGAAAGCATGTGCAAGCAACACCTCCCTACTTTGCATAAGTATAAAGGGTGGGGGGGGTACAGGTGGATGGGTAATAATGCAGTCAGATTTGTAAGATTCTGTTGCTGTAATTAATATTAATAAAAATGGTTTTACACTTTTTGTGGAGTGGATGTCTAGGTTTAGAGGGGGCTGAAACCCCTTTATATATTCTGCCAGTATGAAGACCAGAGATCACCCATCTCATCAGGTGGCTTGCTTCCTACTGGAGGCCCTTTGATTTTGTCTCAACCTAGTACTGATGTAGGCTTTTGTTATTCATATCAAAATATCTCTCCCCTTACTGCCCTTACTACATGCTCCAAATCTATCACTGCCAAATGCCCCAATCTCAGGGTACTGGCAAAAACAACTTGGACTGCAACCACTGGCTTTGGGCTAAGTAGGAGTGAAGACCTCCCAGTCTGGTTGGCTCATTAGCCAGCTCTCTGAAAGGCCTTCCTCCTACCGTCTGGCTGATTCTCGCCACCACAGCAAAGATCCAGCAACTGTGGGGGAGATTTCCAGGAACAACCAGGAACTGCAGTTGATTTGCTTTTGGAATGGGAATAGGAATTATTTAAGAAATCTAGAACTGTTTTTACTGGGTATTATCACAGATACCACCGTTGTGGACACTAAGTTGATGTTGAATTTAATTACGGCAGCGAGGCTTTTAGTAGCGCAATATTGGAAGAAGGAAGAACTGCCGACTATAGAAGAATGGACTTTAAAAGTTTCTAACTTGGCGGAGATGGCAAAGATCTCAGCGTATTTGAAAGACCAATCGCAACAGAGATACATTGTGGAGTGGAGAAGATGGATTGATTACATCCAGAATAAATATGGGACTAAAAAGTTTCACTTAGCATTCGAATAAGTAGCAGATATATATGATGTATAACTAGCTTGTAGTTATTTTACCAAGAGTTAAAGTGCGATAGAATTTATTTATTTATTTATTTATTTATTTATTAGTTTTTATAAACCGCCCTTCTCCCGAGGGACTCGGGGCGGTGTACAGAGGAAGGAATGTATACAGATTGAACAATAAAAATAATAAGAAACACTAATGAAAACAAACTGGGACCCCAATTAACGCTATCATGCCAGGCCGGACTGCTGAAACAGGAAAGTTTTTAAGTCGCGACGGAAGGTACGGAGGTCAGGGGCCATCCGGATTTCGGTTGGTAAGCTGTTCCAGAGGGCTGGCGCACCCACTGAGAATGCCCTCCCCCTGGGGGCCACCAGCCGACATTCCTTGAGCGGTGGCACCCTGAGGAGGCCCTCTCTGTGGGAGCGCACAGGACGGTGGGGTGCTGACATTGGCAGAAGGTGCTCCCGTAGGTAGTCCGGACCCATGCCATGTAGGGCTTTGTATGTCATTGTTAGCACCTTGAACTTCACACGGAAGGCAACCGGAAGCCAGTGCAGCGCACGGAGGAGAGGTGTGATATGGGAGTATCGGGAGGCTCCCAAGAGTGTCCGTGCCGCCGCACTTTGCACCAGTTGAAGCTTCCGAGTGGATCTCAAGGGCAGCCCCATGTAGAGAGCGTTACAATAGTCTAGGCGAGAGGTCACAAGGGCATGGGTGACTGTACGTAAGGAATCCAGGTCCAGATAAGGCCGTAGTTGGCGAACTAGTCGAACCCGGGAGAAGGCCCCCTTGGTCACAGCTCCTATGTGGTCTTCCAGGGAGAGCTGCGAGTCTAGGAGGACACCCAGGTTGCGGGCCCTATCAACAGGGGGAAGTAACTTGTCCCCAATGTTAAGCAGTGGGACGTTCTGAATATCCTGGCTTGCCGGTACGTACAGCCATTCAGTCTTGTCCGGGTTCAGTTGAAGCCTGTTTCTCCCCATCCATTCCCGGACCGCTTTCAGGCAGCGGGACATCACGTCTAGGGCATCACTGATATTGTTTGGAGTTGAGATAAAAAGCTGGGTGTCATCAGCATACTGATGGTACCCTACTCCAAAACTGCGAATGATCTCACCCAGCGGTTTCATGTAGATGTTGAACAGGAGAGGCGAGAGGACCGACCCCTGAGGGACTCCGCAAGCGAGAGGCCTCGGGGTCGACCTCTGTCCCCCTGTCAGCACCGACTGCGAGCGACCCTGGAGAAAGGAGGAGAACCAACGCAGAACCGTGCCTCCCACTCCCAGTCCCCTGAGGCGTCGCAGCAAGATACCATGGTCGATGGTATCTAAAGCCGCCGAGAGGTCTAATAAGACTAGGACAGAGGAATGGCCCCTGTCCCGGGCTCTCCAGAGATCATTCATCAGAGCGACCAATGCCGTCTCCGTGCTGTAGCCCGGCCTGAAACCCGATTGGTACGGGTCTAGATAAACCGCTTCATCCAGGATCTGAGGAAGTTGGTGCGCCACCACGCTCTCAACAACCTTCGCAAGGAAGCGAAGATTGGAGACTGGACGAAAGTTATTCAAAGAGGATGGGTCCAAGGTGGGCTTCTTGAGGAGAGGTCTCACCACCGCCTCCTTCAAGGCGGTGGGGAAGTGACCCTCACTCAGAGAAGCAGAGATGATCGCTAGGAACCAGCCTCGTGTCCCCTCTCGAGCTGCATAGGCCAGCCAGGAAGGGCACGGGTCCAGTAAGCATGTGGAGGAGCTCAACCTTCTCATAATCCTGTCCACTTCCTTAGGAGTTACAGGATCAAATTCTTCCCAGATGACGTCGACAAGACTGTCCATGTCTTGTTCTTCCATCTCAGCCCAGTTGGAGTCCAGGCCAGTTCGAATCCGAGCAATTTTATCCAGCAGATATTGACCAAATTCATCGGCTCGACCCTGCAAGGGTTCCTCCCTCACCTCTTGGTTTAATAGGGAGCGAGTCACCCTGAACAAGGCAGCCGGGCGATTATCTGCGGACGCGATGAGGGTGGAAAAGTAGTTGGATTTTGCCACCCTTATCGCAGCGAGATAAGACCTGGTGAGGATTCTTAGTCGCAATCGGTCGGATTCGGATCGACTGGATCTCCAACGGCTCTCTAGGCCCCGTCTCCGACGCTTCATCTCCCGGAGCTCCTCGGTGAACCATGGGGCTCGCTGGGATCTGCGCCGGGTCAGAGGCAGCAAGGGTACAACTCGGTCCAGAGCCTCCGTGGCTGCCTTTTCCCAGGCTTCCACTAAGGCATCCGCCGAGCTGTGAGCAGGGGGTGCATGCGTGTCCCTAAGCGCTGCCTGGAACTTATCAGGGTCCATTAGGCGCCTAGGGCGGTACCATCTGACTGGCACCGTGCACCCACGGTGGGGGGTGGCAAGGGGGAAGTCTAGCCGCAGGAGGTGGTGATCGGTCCATGACAGGGGCGTAACAGTTGTGACACCCCCACCGATATCATCACGCCACCGTCCAGACAAGAACACCAAGTCTGGGTTGTGGCCTCTCTCATGAGTCGGCCCAGAAATTATTTGCAACAGGTCCATGGCCGCCATGGAAGCCATGAACTCCCGAGCCAGTTCGGACGATCCTCCCAGGGACGGTAGATTAAAGTCGCCCAAGACCATGAGTCTTGGGAATTCAACCACCAACCCTGAGAGGACATCGAGTAGCTCGGGAAGGGCCGCCGCTGCACGATTAGGTGGTAGGTACGCCAGCAGCAGGCCCAACTGCGCCCCTGGGCCGTATCTCAGTAGGAGAGACTCACACCCGACCATCTGAGGGACGGTGGTCTCTCGCGGGCTAAGGGATTCCCTGATGATAACTGCCACTCCCCCGCCCCTCCCATGAGCCCGGGGCTGGTGCAGTACCTGGAAACCTGGCGGGCAGAGGTCAACCAGAGGAACACCCCCCTCTGGGCCCAGCCAGGTTTCCGTGATGCAGGCCAGGTCCGCATGCTCACTCTCCACTAGGTCACGAATGAGGTGAGCTTTGTTAGCTACGGACCTTGCATTCAGGTAGACCAGCCTTAGCATGGGAGGGTGCGCACCTTTGCTCCCGGGTCCTCCGGGGGAGAACAGAGGGTCGGAGCGTCTCACCGCTTGTACAGAGCGGAGATGACACTCCCGGTGACGATACGGCCCTCTGTCTGTGCACCTTCTGCCATTCCCCACCATCCTAGGGATGGGACGTTTGTCAGTACGCCACTGGGTGTTATCGGCGACTGGTCCTCGTTGTACGCCGTCGCGAACGGCCGTGGGCCTGGCATGCGTTATGGTGGCTGGAAGGCGTGCCTTTCCCGCGCAACCATAGTCTTCTCCCTCCCCCCTCCCTAACCCCACAAAAAACTTAACTAAGAACTTAATCAGGGGCCTCTTGTTGGGTTTATGCTGGAGGCCCCTGACCCTGCCCGGCCATCTCTCAGAGGCCCAGTGGTTGGGCCCGTCATCAAGATTGGATGTGATGCAGGCGGGTCGCACCCAGGAGAGTGGGGAACCCCTGAGGGCGTGCAGTACTGTGCTAGAGTATTGAACGAGCATAGTCACAGGTGGTTCCGGGAAGGCTGTCCCCTGGATGGTGAATTTGCAGGAGGGTCGAGTCGGGTAGGTGCGTTTCTGGATCGTCGCCCTGCCACTGCCACTTGGCCGGGCGAACCCCCAGAAGCAGGCCACTCCTCATCCTCTCACGATGGGTTGTGTCTCTGCTTCCGGAGGTGGTCCAGAACGTACTCTGGGTGAAGCATACCCCATAGAGCTCTCACCTCTATGGGGTTGCAGGTGTAAGGCCCAGCCACTCTGCCACCGTGGCTAGCACCCAGGCCCGTTATGTCCTGTGGGGAGAGAATGGGCAAGGATGATTGAGAGTGGGCAGAAGGCAGGATGGAGGGATCCATTAATTGGCGTCAGCTCTGGTGGTTCAGCCGCCCAAACAGTTCCCTCCCTGATCCTCTGGGCGTTGTTCCCGGCCGCAGCTCCATGGCCCCTATTGGTTGGGGACCGTCCGGAGCGTGGCCTCCCAGAGGTATGGGAGTCCCTGGTGTTATGCCCCTGCTGTTGCCGTCTCCGATCAAGGTGTCTCGAGGAGGTGGCCGCAGATGCCTCGCCGCCGCCGCTACCGCCGCTGTCTGAGGCCCCTGGGCAAAAACGGTCTAAGGCCCAGAGAGGCTGTCACCGCCGTCTTCGCCTTCGTTGCCGCCGCTTCCGTCGTACAGGGCATAGAGGAGTCGTTGGCACCCATTCGGGGCGGCTGGAAACGGCTCAGAGTGCAGGCCGGAGACGCTACGCCGTGTCCATTTTTGCCGGCGTCGAGGGATCCTGGTGAGGGTGGTCGGCCGGGGCCTGGAGAAGCTTTCGCTGCTGCCGTGGCCCACGTCGCCGTCGCCTCCATTGCCCAGCGTCTCCTTTGGTGTGAATCTTTCGGAGGCACCGCCATCCAGGAGCAGCCCACGGTGGTCGAGACGCCGCACCGCTGTTGCTAGCGTCTCTGTCAGGGCCTCTGTCAAGGCCCCTCGGAGGACGGTCGACCGGGGCCCAGAGCAGCTGCCTCACCGCCCGTGTCTTCGTTGCTGCCGCTACCGTTGTAAAGCTGGTCTGCGGCGTCTCCTTGATCACTCGGAGACGCCGCCGCTATCCGGGAGCAGATTAGGCAGCCGAGGCAAAAACAGCAGCTCCGGCCCCGCTCAGGATTGTTGCAACGGCCGTAGCGGTACAGGGGGCGGGCCGGAGATGCCACGCCGTCAGTGCTACCGCCGCTGTCAAGGCCCCTGGGTGGCGAACGACTAGGCCTGGAGAAGCAGTCCCGGCCGCCGTCATCTTCGCTGCCGCCTCTTCCACCGCCCAGCTGATCCGCGGCGCCTCCTCTGATCCTCGGAGACGCCGCCGCTGCCCGCTGCTGCTGCTGTTGGTTTCGTTGCCGGCGCCTCCGCCGCACAGCTGATCTGCGGAGACGCCGCCCTTGCCCGGTGATCGGCATCGGAGGAGACCGCAGACCAGGGCTCGCTGGGCTCTCACCGCCGAAGATGCCGCCGCCACCCGGGAGCCGGTCAGGGGCAGAGCAGAGCCTCCGGCCCCTCCTGGATGGCTGCGACGGCTGTCGTGGTCCAGGGCTGTCGTGGTCCAGGGGCGGGCCTCTCGCCGCCGACGCCGCCGAAGATGCCGCCGCCTCCGCCACCCAGCTGGTCCAGCTGGTCCGCGGCGTCTCCGTCGATAGTCCGGAGACGCCGCCGTCCCCGGGAGCCGGTCAGGGGGCCGGGGCAGAGCAGAGCCTCCGGCCCCTCCTGGATGGCTGCGATGGCTGTCGTGGTCCAGGGGCGGGTCTCTCATCTCCGGCGCCACCGAAGATGCCTCCGCCTCCGCCACCCAGCTGGTCCAGCTGGTCCGCGGCGCCTCCGCTGATAGCCCGGAGACGCCGCCGTCACCCGGGAGCCGGTCAGGGGGGCGGGGCAGAGCAGAGCCTCCGGCCCCTCCTGGATGGCCAGGGGCGGGCCTGGAGACGCCCCGCCGCCACCGCCACCGCCGTTGCCAGGCTCCCTGGATCAACGACCAGCCTGGGGGCTTGAAAGTCGTCGCCGCAGCCGCTGCCATCCTTGCCGCCGGGGCCTCCGCCGCACAGCTGATCCGCGGAGGCGCCGCCCTTGCCCGGCAGTTTGACAAGCGGTAGAGGCAGGGCGGAGGTGCTGGCCCCGTTTATAACGGTTGCCAACGGCCCAGGCGGCGGGGCGGGGATGTCCCGGCACCCCTGCAGCTGTTTCGGGAGGCAGCGGGCGGCATAATTGCCCAGCTCATCTGCCCGAAATTCTGGCCCCACCCCAGGGGTCCATTGACATCCCTGGGGGGCTCCTGGGGGGACGCCTTACTGTTGGGGCTACGGAGCTCTCCCCAGCGCGTCCGCCATCTTTTAATATTTTATTGTTGTTTGCATATGGTAGATTATGTTTGTTTGCATTTTTATACCCTGTATTTTGCTCTGGGAAGTCGGGGGAGGGGGAGGGGAGGGGAGGATTGGGGGGGTTGGGGAGAGGGGAGGGGGGGTTGTATTCCAAAATGTTTTGTAAAACTTTTCAATAAAAAAAAAGAAATCTAGAATGGAAGTGTTCATCTGACACCACAACTCCTATCATTACAATCCTCCCTTGCAGTCTTTCCAGTCACATAAGGAATTCCTGTTAAAGATTAAAACCTTTCTTATAGTACTCTGCAGTTTGACTGACTTCTGGACTTAGTAAGGATTCTCTTTATATCAGTCACGCAATATCTTTCTGGAGGGAGTGAATGCACTCTTTGTTGTGTGTTCACTACTTTTCAAAGAAAATGTTCCTCAAATTTATGCCATCATCTCCCAAGCAAATTCATTTATTCAATTTATTCCATTTATATACTGCCCATCTCATTGATTAGATGACTCTGGGTGGCTTACAAAAGATAAATATTGGAACAATCAAAAAGAAATAAGGAAAGGCACAAGGCAAGGATGCCCTCTATCCCCTCTGTTATTCATTTTCACTTCGGAAGTTTTAAATCGAAATATAAGACAAGATACAGAAATTAGAGGGTTGGGGATAAAGAGTGAAACATATAAATTACAAGCATTTGCTGATGATTTATTATTTATTTTGGAAGATCCCTTAGAGATGATTCCAAAATTGTGGGGGAAATTAGAACAATATGGTGAAGTAGCGGGACTAAAAATTAATAAAGAAAAAACTAAGATAATAGTTAAAAATCTTACGGATAAGCAAAAAATGTCAGAAGTGCCAGAGGTACAGATAGTGAAAAAGGTAAAATATTTGGGTATATATTTATCAGCTAAGTGCTCAATATTAAAAGAAGATAACTACACAAGATTATTGAAACAAATATAGACCTGGAAAAGTGGAAGAAATTAAAACTGTCATTATTAGGAACAATAGCTACAGTTAAAATGAATATATTGCCTAAGTTTTTATTTCTGTTTCAGACAATTCCGATAAAACTTGGGGAAAATTTTTTTCAAGAGTTGAATTCATTAGTTTTGAAGTTTGTATGGCAAGGAAAGAAAGCTAGAATAAAGATGAAAACCTTGCAAGATACTAAGGAAAATGGAGGCTTTGGCCTACCTGAGTGGGCTTTGTATTGTCAAGCGTCTGTATTAACATGGGTGAAAGAATGGATAATGCTTAGGAATAAAAGGTTGTTATATTTGGAGGGACATGACTTACAGTTGGGGTGGCACGCTTTTTTGTGGTATGGGGGAAAAAATCCATGGGTATTTTCAAAATCACTGTATTAGAAATGCTTTGATAACAGTATGGGAAAAAATTAAAATGAAAATATACCGGTATGTAAAAATTCCAGGGTAGTTATCAACAATTGGAGCTTTCTCACACACAAATTTGTTAGATTTTGAAAAAACTTGGACATATAGAGATATTTTAAATATTGATGGGACATTAAAATTGAAACAAGAGCTGGAACATCAGGGCATCAACATGTCATGGTGGGTACGCTTACAAATACAAAATAGATATGAAAAAGATATGAAATTGGATTTTATAAAGAACAAAATGTATTTGATAAGATATTATTAACTTCAGATGAGAAATTAATTAAGAAAATGTATAATTTTTTGTTAACTTTAGAGATGGAAAGTGAACAAATTAAAGGGACAATGATAAGGTGGGCGGAAAACTTTGGTTATAATATAGAATTAGAAAAATGGCAAAAGTTGTGGGAGACAAATTATAAACTGACAATGTCAACTGCGTATAAAGAAAATTTGTATAAAATGTTTTATAGATGGCACTTACCTCCAGCAAAACTAGCAAAAATGTTTAAAAATGTATCAGGTAAATGTTGGAAATGTAAACATAACTTAGGTACATATTATCATATCTGGTGGACATGTGACAAGGTGAAGGCTTATTGGAAAAAAAATACATGCTTGGCTAGAAAAAAATATTAGGAGAACATGTAGTATTTAATCCTGAATTTTTTTTATTAGGTATAGTACCAGAAAAGATTAATAAGCAAAAATTATACTTGGTTTTACATATTGTAACCGCAGCAAGAATAAGTTATGCGCAATGTTGGAAAAATGAACAAATACCTTCAGAAGAGGAGGTAATAAAAAAGATACTGGAATGCGCAGAGATGGATAGACTAACTATGAGGCTGAAAGATAAAGAAGAAACAGAATATTACCAAAGCTGGAATTTATTCTACAAATGGTTAGAAGAGAGAACCAAAGAATAGGACTTGATTATGTATTAGCGTTTTATGAATCCAGATCGCACCCTGTTTGAAAAACTAACATATGTATGTAGAAGTTAAAAAACAATAAAAAACTTTATAACAAAAAACCCCCAAAAGACCAAGAAGAATGAAGGGCAAACTCACCATGGAGTCCATGGAATCAGCACCTGCACAGCTATTCTCCAATCCCACTAAAGCAGACATGTTAAACACAAGGCCCGGGGGCCGGATCCGGCCCGCGAAGTGGTTTCATGTGGCCCGCGAAGCCATCCTGGAAACAGTGAGGAAACGGCCCCCACTGCCTTGGCCCTGGCCCAGAGACCCTCCTTCTGCCAGAGACCCTCAGATCTGTCCCACTCCTGCCCAGGCCCCCATAGGCACCCTTGATGCGAATGATGTAGAGCTGACCACGCCCACCCAGTCAGCCATACGCACTCTAGCCACGCCCACCCAGTAGGCCACGCCCACCCTGGCCATACCCACCCGGCCCCCTGAGGGCAACCGCAATTCTGATGCGACCCTCAATGAAATTGAGTTTGACACCCCTGCACTAAAGAGTTCTCAAATCAGCCCCTATCTTCACTGTTGTCTGTGAATGTTGAATGCAGGATAGGGAATGCAGTACTGTGTTGTGAGCTGACCAAAGCTCCCTCTAGTGGTGCTATAAGAGACTTGCAAATACCTGCCTTGAGTTAAAGCAGGTCCCTACAATATCTAAACATCCCTAAATGTTTAATGTCTAATATACTATCCACCGCTTTATTTTTCAAAATACAAATTGCATTAAAGGGCATCACACCATCCAGTTTTACTGAAAAACAGAAGGTGGAAAGAAGAATAGCAAAACAAAGCACTGTGACTTTTACCAGAAAGTAAAAGAGGCAAAGGAAGCAGAAGGTACCCGATGCACATCAGTTTATGTATGTATGCATTTATTTGTATCCCTTTCTTATTTTCACAAATAACACAAGGTGGTGAACATACACACCTTCCTCCTCCTCCTCCTTTCCCAACAACAACCCTGGGAGGTGAATTGGGCTGAGAGAGAATTACCCAAGGTCACCCACCTGGTGTTCATGGGTAAAGGTGGGACCAGTTTTCAGTAAAACTGGATGGTGTGATGCCCTTTAATGCAATTTGTATTTTGAAAAATAAAGCGGTGGATAGTATA
This sequence comes from Vipera berus, assembly GCF_964194415.1. NCBI lineage: Eukaryota > Metazoa > Chordata > Lepidosauria > Squamata > Viperidae > Vipera > Vipera berus. The sequence continues at coordinate 338,067,124 of NC_138202.1, read as the reverse complement.
TTAGACATTGTGTAGAGAGAGTTTCCTCCTTTAAATTTCTGGGAGTCTACCTCTGTGAAGATCTGACCTGGAAAGTTAACACAACCCAGGTGGCTAGAAAGGCCCAACAGAAGCTTCACTTTCTTAGGATCTTGCGGAAGAACAGGGTAGAACAACAGCTAATGACCCTCTTTTACCGGTCTACCATAGAGAGCGTCCTCTCGTATGGTATTGTGGTTTGGTATGCTGGTCTGACAGCCGCGGATAGGAAAGTATTACAGAGGGTAGTGAGCACAGCAGAAGACATTGTGGGCTGTTCCCTGACACCACTGGATGACATCGCCAGGGCTCGCTGCCTTGGAAGAGTGAGGAAGATTCTCAGGGATGACTCACACCCTGGACGGTATCTCTTTACTCTCCTACCATCCGGTAGGAGATATAGGAATATAGCCAGCCGTACCAACAGGCTGAAAAATAGCTTTTATCCGTGGGCTGTTAGGCTTTTAAATGGGACATAATCTTATGCAGAATTGACTTGGGAGGCCGGTGTGTGGTGTAGTTGGTTCACATAGTGTGGTGGGATGGAGGGTTTGTTGTCACTGTGTGTTGGGGGGAGAGAGCACAGGGGGAGGCTCAGCTAATCTCAATGTACACATGTTGTACTTTGACAATAAAGGTTTATTTATTTAACTCACGTCTCCTGGTTTCTAGTCTGATTTCTAGCAGGCTAGCTAGATCTTTTTTTCCAGTCAAGGGATGTTGGGGGGGGGGGAAAGCGAGACGAACCTCCCCCCCCCCCCAAAAAAACCCGCAATTTTTTGCTAGGAGCTGAGGGGACAGAAAGATTATCCCACTGATCCTTCAGCCATTTCACAGTCTGCCAGCCGTTCTGTCTCGGCTGGGCCAAAGGGCTGGCTTTGAATGGGCGGAGGATGACCCTCGGAAGAGGGGCAGCGCTGCCCTCTGCCTTGGCCTATAATTGGCCGTTCTTCCTTTCCCGCCCTCCCTGGTAGAGCCTGGATAGAGACCCAAAGCAGGCGCCAGGAGGAGCCGACAGTTATTGCTGCTAGCCCGCCTCCTCCGCTCTTTTCCTAGAGAAGAGACGGGCCTCTCCTCGCCTCGGACTCCGCCGCTCCACCAACCAGGGACGGACGCAGACTAGAGTTGCTGGGACCCGGGTACGAGCGGTGGGTGTTTCCGCTTTTTGAGGTGGGGGGGGGGGAGGTGAAGAATCGCGCGCGCGCAGACCCAAACAGCCCGCCATTGTTTGCAAGCATAGAAAAGTTCCCAGCTCCGGAGGAGCTCCGGAGCCCCTAATTCAGGGGTCTTCAAACTTGGCCCTTTTAGGACTTGTGGACTTCAACTCCCAGAATTCCTCAGCCAGCCATGCTGGCTGAGGAATTCTGGGAGTTGAAGTCCACAAGTCCTAAAAGGGCCAAGTTTGAAGACCCCTGCGCCTAATTCATCCGTCATCCGTAGCCCCGCTCGCTGCCACACCGGTGGGAGTATCATTCTCAGCCCGGAGACCCTCTCGGGCAACTCCGCGAACGCGCACAAACGCGGAACTTTGCAAAATGCTTGGCCGGGCCACTAATTACTGGGGTTTCCAAAAGGCTGTCCTTCTGCGATTGCTGGGGCGGCCGTCCTTGTTTTGATAACATGTTGGAAGGGCGAGCACCGGAGACCCGCTGGGAGTTGAGTTTCAATTGGAACCAACGATTCTACCAAATTGTCACCAGCTCTGATCGTGCAGAGCCGACCCAGGGTCCCTCGTGTCTAATTTGAAGGCTGGCTCCACAAGCACCCTAATCCTGGGTTAATAAATGTAGTTGCTGTATCCACTGCACATGGTCTTTCCAAAGCAGTTAACTACATGATGTGATAATCTGAGTCTTCGGAGAAGGGCGGGATATAAATGTAATAAAAATAAATAAAATAAATAAAAATAATCTGAACCATGCTGGCCGTTTTAACCAAGTTGTGGGAACCCACTCAAGATTTTGGAGCAGGACAAAGTTTTGCAGAATCAGTCTGGTGCGTGACTGGGGAGATGGGACTGTTCAAAGGAATTAACTGATACAGCACATAGAGTAATAGACAGGTGAATTTAGTCTAATGGGTAGCCTCCTGAGCTAAATAATTCAGAATGCTTTGTAGTTGCTGGCTGTTGAGCTCTCAAAATCTGTAACTCAGAACCAGTTGGGGAACTCACTCTGGTCTCGCTGTTTTTCCACTGTCCATCTGTTCTTAAAGAGAAGCACTTTTGCTCTGAGGCTATTATTGCCCGACTTCAGCTGTCAAAGGCCCAGTGTATACAGGTAGTCCTTGACTTACAACAGTTCATTTAGTGACAGTTCAAAGTTACAACAGTGCCCAAAAAAGGGACTTATGACCACTTTTCACACTTACAACTTTGCAGCATCCCTGTAGTCATGTGATCAAACTTCAGGGGCAACTGGTTCATATTTATGTCGGTTGCAGTGTCCTAGAGTCATGTGGTCACCTTTTCCAACCTTTTGGCAAGCAAAATCAATGGGGTATCAGACTCACTTAACAACCGTGTTACTAAATTAACAATTGCAGTGATTCACTTAACAATTGTGGCAAGAAAGATCGTCAAATGGAGCAAAATTCACTTAACAAATGTTTCACTTAGCAACCAAAATTTTGGGCGCTATTGTGGTTGTATGCCAAGAACTATTTGTACTTCTGAGCCCAGCCAGTCGATTTATCCCTTTGATTAAAAAGAAATTAGTCCTGAGCTTGCAAAGAGCTGTTCCAGGCAAGAAGTTGATAAGCTAATATTATAGAAACTCTAATTGTCAAGCATTCTCAAAGACCAATCTATCAATGTCAGTCGTGTGTCATCACAGATGGGCTTATACATTATGCTTAAATTGGCTACTGAAGTAATTCATTTTCTGAGTTTATGTGTTGAAACATAACTGGATAGACGGAGTTTGCATAACAGACTGAGTTACCCTAAAAGCTAATCAAAATTAACAGTAATCAAGCTTTCCTTACTGTGTGCTTGCAACTGTAAGGTCTTTATCTTTAACTGAGCCAATCATGAATGTTGTGCAAACTCAGCCAGAGATTATTGCGCTGTTCATTTCAATGATGTTTGGGAAAATAAGCAAAAGGATGAGTCCTTGCCAAGCTTACAGGGAAAAGGAGCACAATATGGACAATGTTAGTGGTGACTAACATTGGCTTGGCTTCAGGACGAAGTGAGAGGTAAGGTTAAGCCAAGCCATGCCACCTCAGTGGGATGAAGACCGTGATGCTCAGCCTAGGCCAGCTTTTCTTAGCCTTGGCAGCTTGAAGATCTGTGGATTTCAACTCCCAGAATTCCCCAGCCAGCAAACCTGGAAAGTCTCAAAATCAACTGTAAGAGTTTATTTGATTTCTCACTGCCTACAGTGTACCGAATGGAGGAATTCTCAGGCTACAACTGAAAATTGCTTACAGAGGATAATTTTATCTTTTATTTCAGTTTCTTGCTCTTATGGTCTTTCCCCAGTTTTTCCCTTGCAGTTTTATTGGTGAAAGGAACAAAGTCAAAGGGGAGAGGAAAAGAATAAAGTCAAAGAGAAAAGCAAGTAAACATGACTAGGCATGTCCAGTTAATCCACAAGCTAATTATTTAATCATCACTATGTTGGTTTGTCCCTTTCAGAAACAAGGTACAAAGGCCAATGGTAATGTAGCTAGGTGAAGGGGATTGGATGCAAGCCCTACAACCCTAAACACAGTTACCTGTTGGAGGAGGTTGGCTTTATGTGCTTACGTGGCAAATGTATATTCAGAGGTGAAACTCTGAAGCATTTTTTATGTGCCCCAGCAATGGAGCTATTGGACTGATGCTTTGCATCTTGCTTTTTGTGTACCTTTCTGAGATTAAATGCCAATACTCATTCCTAGGAACACTACAGCCTAGTGTTTCTAGCCCTGATTAATTTTATTTATTTGCTTTATAGAAAAATGAAACAGACACTTTCCTTAATTTTTGTCACATGCATCTGACAGAGAATTCTGAGTTTATTAATCTTACATTTTAGTTAAATACAACCAAGCAGACTTCTGGTGCCTGTATATTGTATATTCCAATCATTCAAAATGATTATTGTCTCAGAAATAGCAACATAGTTGGGTCTAGGGCTCCATGCTTTGAGATCTTGTCTATTTCTGGCAATGTGACCTCTTGCTATCCCTATGCTCAAATATCTCATTTATTTCTCCCCTCCAGTTATTCCAATGATGATCTTCTGGACTTTGAGTGTCGTGACTGTTCTGTCTTATCCCTTGGAGTCAAAGGGAAGACTGCCTTGCAGGCTTCTTCAATCAACATAACTGGAGGGCTCATTTGCAATGCTTATTGTAGGTATCTCCTACTTTTCCCCTGCAGACCCTTCTGCAAAATGGTACCAACGAAGCTACGTGTGGCGGTAATTGGGGCAGGAGCGGCAGGACTGTGCGCCGCCCGGCACATCCTTGCCTCTTCTGAGACTTTTGCTCCGCCGGTGGTGTTTGAGGCCTCAGATCGCTTGGGAGGCACCTGGATTTACACAGAGGAGAAAGAAGATGCCATGGGAAGAACCATCCACTCCAGCATGTATCGTGACCTCAGGTAGTCACCCAAGGGTGCTGCAGCCTCTCTGCACTTTGGGATGGGTTCTTTATGCCCTTCTCTACCAGTGTACTAGACAGCCTAGGAAGAGGCCTCAGGCAGCTGTTCTTTAAATGCAAAAAAGAATGGAATCTGGGCAGGGGAGAGGAGTGGAATGCAGTGCGGAAAGTGTGCTTTATCCTGCTTCTGCTCCTAGGACCAACCTGCCCAAGGAATCAATGGCCTTTCCAGATTTCCCCTTTGACCCATCACTGCCTTCATTCCTGCACCACTCGGATGTTCTGGCCTACCTGGATAGCTATGCAGAGCAGTCTGGAGTCTGTGACCATATCAGGGTGAGAGATGATTGGGCTGTTAAAAGCAGGGCATGGCAGAGCAAAAAGAGGCACGTGCACCCTGGGGGAGGATGGGAGCACAATAAGTTGCCACGGTTTGTTTCTAGATCTTTCAATGCAATACAGATTAAATGCTGCACCTCTTCATATTATTATCACGGTTGGTTGCACAGTGAGCCAGATGTTTAGAAGGGATTTGGCATTTTTATATGCTTATCAAGCCCTTCCCAAAGAGCTGAAATTATTATTTTTATCCTGAGATTGATGATAGATAGATAGATGATAGATAGATAGATAGATAGATAGATGATAGATAGATAGATAGATAGATAGATAGATAGATAGATAGATAGATAGATAGATGAGAGCGAGCGAGAGAGTCAAGAGAGTTAAGGCAGCAAACATATGTGATACACCTGCCTCCTATTTTCCCCACAATAACACCCCTCTGAGATGGACTGGGCTGAGAGAGAGTAAATGGACCAAGTCATCCAGTTGGCTTTCATGTCTAAGGGAGGCATATAATTCACAGCATCCTGGTTTCTGCCCCAGCGCCTTCACCACTACACCATTAGTTTTGCCGCAGAATATTCAGAGCCTTACAGATCCAGAGCTAGCTGGTTTCTGGGAACTCACCTGTTCTCTTCCATTTTTTCTTCACTAGTTCCAATGGCAAGTGGAGGAGGTCAGGCCTGTTGAGAGGGATGCAGGCAGCCTAAGTGGCTGGGAAGTCACAGCAACAGTGCAGCACCCAGAGTCAACTCAGCAAGTCAAAGAGCACTTTGATGCCGTCATGGTCTGCACTGGGTAAGTCCTAGTTGAGCTGGGCTGGGGCAGGGATGGTGCTTTTGATAAGTAGAGAAGAAGCAATAAATTAATAGCCTGTGAAGTTTTTGCTGTTCTTGTTGTTGCTTTGCTGGGAGGTCAAGATTCAAAGAGAGAGTAGAGAGTGAAGATGACTAACCTCCTCATGATTGCTGCAAGATCATGTTAGAATGAATGAAAGGCCAGGCAAATCACTTGATGCTTTTGTAAATCAAGAAAGAAAAGTAGAATGTGCTGTGATGCTTGACATGTCTCTGTTCTCCAACCTCCATCCTAATAGTTTTATTTCTGCAGCCATTACACTCTCCCATTTATACCTCCCATTCCTGGGTTGGACACTTTCCAAGGTAAGCTTTAAATCTTCCTTATTCTTTAGTGACAAGGGTGAACTTGCGGCTGGATCAAGTTAAAAACATCAGGTCCAGCATTTTACTTCCTCCATTGTCCAATTAATTGAAATAGTCTAGAGACTTATTTAACAGACAATCTACTTATTACATTGTCCAACCAGGGGCCCCTGGAAAATGCTTAACCCGAGGAAGAAGGCTGTAGGCTTTTTTTCTGTTATTGTTTAGACTTAGGCTGCCTCTAAAAGATAATGTTCCATGTAGCACAGCCCAGTGCCTAATAGTCAATTTTACACACACACACACACACACACACACACACACACACACACACACACAGACACACACACACACCTGTCATAAATGTCCTTGAACTTATTTAAAGCCAATGACCACCCTTATGTCTTAAGCAGCCAGTTCCATGAACTTAGTCCTGCATTGCATATTCATACTTTGTTCATGGATTTTCCTTTTTGTGATTGGTTTGTTTTTTGTTGCAGTGCAGAGTTACACGAGACAGCCATTTTAAAGATGCCATCCTTATCTTAAAATAATTTTAAAACAGAGCAATAGGCACAGGTTGGATATGTGTTGTACCCTATGCAAGAATGCCAACATTACTTGCCAACATTTTTTCCCTCTGTCTTCCCAGGCCGTATTCTGCACAGCCACTCCTACCGCTATCCAGAGCCCTTTGCCAACCAATCTGTAGTGCTGGTAGGTGCTGGTCCATCAGGAGTTGACCTGGCCTTGCAACTCTCTGATGTAGCTGCTCAAGTAGTGCTCAGCCATAAAAGGCAACATGTGTGTGGGCTGCCCAAGGATGTGATACAGGTACCCCCACTTTTGAAGGTGGGGCAAAAGACAATGGTATTCACTGACAGCTCCAAGATGCCAGCTGATGTCTTGATTCTCTGTACAGGCTACAAGTACAACTTCCCCTTCTTGGACTTGGCCAAATTGGGCTTACAAGAGACAGATTATGGAGTGGGCCCCCTGTACCAGCATTTACTGCCCCCCCAGCACCCTTCGCTTTTCTTGATCGGCCTTTGTCAGCACATCTGTCCTTTCCCACACTTCCACTGCCAGGTGCTATTTGCACTGGCTGTGCTAAGTGGGCGCTGTTCCCTCCCTTCTGCGGCTGATATGGAGGCTGAAGTCCAAAGACAGTTGGGACAACATTTGAAGAATGGAGGGTTGGCCCGGTACTTCCTGAAGATGAGGGAACAACAGTGGAGCTATATGGAGGAGCTAGCTCACCTTGCTGGATTCACACCTGTGCCACCTGCTGTCCAACAAATTTATGAAGATACCCATGCCAGCCGTCTCTGCAGTGTGAGCACCTATCGTAGCAGAAACTATCGGCTATTGGGCCCCAGTGCTTGGGAGTTGGTGCAGGATTGTGGTGAGAATTGCATAAAGACTGGAGATCCAAAATAAGGACCTTAGAATGCTCCACGTGGCATTCTTCTCTCTTCCTCTGTGTGGTTTTCCTTCTAAGGCCCAACTGCAGTCAGGGAAATGGGGCCAAGAACTGCCAGGTGAGAAAGAGAAAGAACCAAATCCCCTCATGGCATCACTGAAATACAAGAAAGAGCTTTTGTAGGGGAAAGTTGAAGCAGATCATAAAGAGGGACAAATAATTTATATTCCATCTGAAAGAAAAGGGGGCAAACCACACACGCACACACACACACACACACACACACACATACATATATATATATATATATATATATATATATATATATATATATATTTCAAATGTTAACTATTTAGATTACCTTGCTAGGCTGGCTGAAGACGACTAAGGAGTCAGAAATGCATCTCAGTTTCCCTTTAATTCTTTGTTAGTAAATTTTACACATATATATATATATATATATACATACATACATATATACATATATACATATATACATATATACATATATATATATATATATATATATATATATATACATATATATACATATATATACATATATATATATGTATATGTCAAATGCTTGTTAACTATTTTTTAGATTACCTTGCTAGGCCCCAAACATGGGACAAATCTTTCTTTCCTGTGTCAGCCTATCCTGAAGGCCATCGACAGGCAGTAGTCACACCGGTGACAGCTCATATTTGTGTAAATTTTAAATTGCTAACAAAGAATTAAGGGAGACTGATATGCATTTCAAACTTATTAGTTTTCATCAGTCAGCCATACCCTTCTGAGATTCGAACCTGGGCTGATTACACATTAGGCAGTTGTTTTCACCTCTAAGCCACAGGATCTCTCTCGCTCTGTTAGCTGAGAATATATACATATATATACATATATACGTATATATACATATATATATATATATACATATATACGTATATATGCATACATATATATATATACATACATATATACATATACATATACATATATATATATATATATATTTATATATATATATATATACACACATACACACACATATACATATACATATATGTTAAATGCTTGTTAACTATTTTAGTTAACTATATATATATATATATAGTTGGTCTGTCTATAGCCAAACTACAATTGACAAAGCTCAGGGTCATGTTTAAAAAGTCAGGAGGAAAACTGCAATCGTGGCTAGTTTGATTGGCTTTGCACAACTAGCCAATCCCAGTTTTGATTAGTACAGTATGGTGTGACCTCTAACCAGAGAGTGCCCAGCCTAAGCTTTCTGGTGTGCTTTGTGACTGGGTGAAGCTAGAAAGCCAGGTCTTTAAAAACCCACTGTGCATCACACTTTATAATTTATACTGCTTATCACAGTCCAGAAAATGTTTGCCCTTTGTGCGCCATATAAATAGAAATAAAGAAAACCTGATTCCAATGAAAATGAGAAAAAGAAATTCAGTAACCTCCAGTCCATATAAGTTGCCTTGGGTTCGTGACAGAGAGGGGAAGCATAGAAGGGAAGAGGCAGAACACAGTTTTATAGCAGTGCTTTAATTATGGGAGCTACAAAATTCTTCAGGTGATGTCCAATTGAGGGGACAGAAACGGAGAATAAATCAAAATTGTAATCTCACTGAAATGAATACAATTCATATATTAAACCATTCCTGTTTCAAAAGGCCTTAGAGCAATTACAGAATACTTTTAATAAAAAAGAGAAAAATGTGTCTGGGCCAGGTTCACACAAGTTCCTGGTTACTAAACTGACTCTTTTCTGTATTTGCACCAAACAATACATTAACCTATAAACTAATCACATGGGCTGGCTTTCCATACCATGATAAGCCATGGAAAACTAATCGTTTCACAATAGCCAAACTTAGCAATGTTGTGCAAATGAAGCTCCAAGAACTTTAACAGAAGTCATTGAGCCAGCGTACAAATACAAACATTGCCTGAGCTTCTGTGAAGCTTGGCTTTTACATTCATGCATGCACAATGTTGTTTATCCTGTATGAAGAAAAGAGAAAGAACATCAGTGGCAATATTAAAAGAAGTCAAGTGTCTTTTGTATTGTGCTTGAGCCTTGGTCCCTAGATAGTTTTTTGAATAAAAATATGGAATTGGTTTTCTACTGTCATCTGGGATGGTTTTCCCATTTCCAGTCCACAATGTATAGCGCTAGAATTCCCTGGTGATCTTCCACGTGTATTAACAAGGCCTGGCCCTGTTTCACTTCCCACTTCGGATGAGACCCGCTAGGTGCTGCCATTTTCTTAACACAGTGTTTCTCAACCTTAGCAGCTTTAAGATGCATGAACATCAACTCCCAGAACTCTTTTGCTGGCTGGAGAATTTGGGGAATTGAAGTCCTCACATCTTAAAATTGCCAAAGTGGAGAAACACTGAGTTAAGCATATAGCCAGCACTACTGTGGCCATAGGCCTTTGAACTATGGTGCTGGAGAAGACTCCTGCGAGTCCCTTGGACTGCAAGGCGATCAAACCAGTCAGTCCTAGAGGAGATCAACCCTGACTGCTCTTTAGAAGGCCAGATCCTGAAGCTAAAACTCAAATACTTTGGCCACCTAATGAGAAGGAAGGACTCATTGGAGAAGAGCCTAATGCTGGGAAAGGTTGAGGGCAATAGAAGAAGGGGACGACAGAGAATGAGATGGCTGGATGGAGTCACTGAAGCAGTAGGCGTGAGCTTAAATGGACTCCAGAAGATGGTAGAGGACAGGAAGGCCTGGAGGAACGTTGTCCATAGGGTCGCGATGGCTCAGACACGACTTTGCAGCTAACAACAACACTGTGGCCATAATGAGAGTCATTTTTTCATTCCATGTCTGCATTTGTCTGTGTGCATGCATGCACATGAATGCAAAATAACAGATAAAATTAAATTGTCCTTAATGCCTGATGACTTACCTAAAAATATCCATGCACAACAGTGGGTTCCACGATGATGCCAGAAAACAGTCTATAGATCTCATCTGGTGAATAGGGCTTTACAAACTACCCATTACAACAGCCACTTTTGCCAATGGAGAAACTTCTCAACACAACTGCTGTGTGTGTGTCCTCTATGCTCTCAAAACTTTACCCTTAGCCCAGGGGGTATCCAACCCCCAGGTTGTGGACCAGCACTGGGCCGTGGCATGCCAACAATCAGGCACTGCAAACAAGCAAAGCACCATTTGCAGGATGCAGGCAGTACACGAAACCACACCCCCTCCAGTCCACAGAATAACCTCTATCCACAGAACCAGTTCCTGGTGCTCAAAAGCTTGGAGGCTGCTGTCTTAGCCCAAAAATTGTGCATCCTTGATTTAAAAGCTACAGCTTGGGTGGAAAAGCTGTCCTGTTGCAGTGGCCTCTTCCTTGTTCAAGACGCAGAGGGAGGTTGTGTTTCCAAGGGCTGGCCAGCCAGCATTACTTCTTCTACGTAGACACAGTGTGAACCCCGGCTCCTAAGAAAAGGTTCTAGGGGTACTTGTCGTTGGAAGGTCTCAGTGGTAAAATAATAGGCCAGAGGATCTAGGGCAGCATTCACACAGGATAAGAGCAGGACATATCTGTACGCCTGAACTAAATACTTTCCATTCAACTCTGGTACAAGAAAGCAAAGTACTGTCAAATGGTAGGGCAAGAAGCAACCCAGAAAGATGACCACATTCGTCACTACCATTAATCTGATCTTGGATATATTGATCAGTTCCATCTCCACACTTACACTCTGGTGGAAAACATGCAGCAAATTATAGGAGGAAGTTACCGTGACAACCAATGTAATGGCATAGCATAGCACCATAGCACTGGAAATACCAGCATTTGTGATATATTGAGGATTTTCATCAAAGCAGAGAGTGCTGTTGGGTTTTGTAGCATTCCTGGCAGTAAAGTATGTGGGAATGGCTCCCCCAATACTCAAGGTCCATATACCCACACAGATGTACTTGGCTTGTCGACGTATGGCCTGTGCCCAGGAGCTGAGTGGAAAGCGCACAGCCATCCAGCGGTCTGAGCTGATGCAAGTCAGAAGGAAGATGCTGCCATACATGTTAACCAAGAGTAGCAGGCCTGCCACTTCACATGTGGTTTGAGATAGCTGGGGTTGCCAGCCATAGTAGTATATCCTCAGAGGCATTGATGCCAACAGCAGAAGATCGCAGACTGCTAGATTCTTCATGTAGATGGTGGTGATGGAGCGAACAACATCTCCGAAGATAAAAATGTACAGAGCTGTGGAGTTCAGCAGGAGGCCTATCATAAAGATTAGTGAGTAGCTACTGGCAAAGACCAGATCATGTACTCTGGCACAGTTGCTGCAGTTGCTGAAATTCATCTTTAAATGTCTAGCAGCAGATCCACACTTTGCAGTCTTAAAAAAAAATCATATATCCTGGCTAGCATGAAACAGGTGATGCCTTCCTCCTAGTTGAAAAAAAATATTTGCAATGTATATTATATTTGTGAGACTACAATTGCCAAGGTCAGATACTTATTTTTCATATATTGTCTGCGTGAGAGACTTTATAAAGTTCCACAAATTGTGTCATTGCCTTAAGGTTTCATTCTAAAGTTCCATACAACCAAATATTTCCTGACTTATAAATATTAGTTTTCCTTCTTATTCTTTCTGCTTAAGTCTAATCTATTTCAAACTAAGCTCCCTGCAGCCTTGTTCATGCAACAATATTGGGGCTAAGGACAATCTATTTTGTGCCACTTGTGAGAAATTTACCCCAGGTTTCAAGGTGGAACTTTTCTTCCAAAATAATGGTTCTTCTTAGTCATCCCCCACTGCACTCTTTTAGACTTTACTTCTGAAACCTGAACAGTCTTTGGACGCCTTAAAACAAACCCTCTAAACTTCACCAATCAGACAGGAAGCTGTGGCATTGGAAATGGAAATTTAGCTAACTGCCTAAGTTTTTAAGGGCAAAGTTCAGCTATTTCATAGATCTAATCTTTGTGTTGCAGAATGATGCAGAGGAAAAAGTAAGCGAGAGGTGGCATTTAACATAGCAAAAAAGGAAGGGAAAAAAGTTAATAGTTAAAGAAATAAAGCCTGATTGGGAAGCAGTCCAATAGTGATCAACAAATATTCATATAGTCCGACAAAAAAACAGAGGCCAATATAGATTTATGGTCCCTGAATCTATAAAGCAGGGAAAAGCCAAGAGAATGTCTGGTTTAGTTCTATCCAATGAAAGCAGCAAAGCGTGCATTGGGGTTGAGATCTTGCAAAGGAGCTAGACACCCACACATTACAGCCAGAATTTCTCAGTGGGTAGCTAGATCATAGACATCTCAATTCTTTAGTTGATCTAGAATATGCCAAGAAGTTTCTTGCAGAGATTCAACAGAAGTGGGTAATGGGTTTTAACTGCCACAGCCCCATAAAGTTGGAGGGCTATCCAATTGGTCCACAATATTTGCTGAATAAATTAAAATCTTGAGTTTTCTGCCTGACCTTCAGTTAATAATTCACAGTATAAAATAGGAACTCGATTCCCATCCTTCAGACTTTTAAAATCCAAGAGTTCAAGCAGCTTTTCAAAGCCATGTGTTTTGAGTGCCATTGCATGACTTATACTATCTCAGACAAGTGACTGTCTAGCCTCTTCTTAAAAATCTCCAGTGATGGAGCGCCCACGATTTCTGGAGTCAAGCTATTCCATTGGTTAATTGTCCTCACTGTCAGGAAGTTTCTCCTTAATTCCAGGTTGCTTCTCTCTCTGATAAGTTTCCAACCATTATTTCTTGTCCTGCCCTCTGGTGCTTTGGTGAATAATGTGACCCCCTCTTCTTTGTAGCAGCCCCTCAAATACTGGAATACTGCTATCACATTTCCCCTATTTCTTCTTTTCTTTAGACTTCACTAGCCAAACCCAAGTTCTGCAGCTATTCTTTATATGTTTTAGTCTCCAGGCCTTTGATCATCTCAGTTGCTCTTCTCTGATTTTTTTTCCAAACTCTCAACATCTTTTTTGTGATATGGTGACCAAAATTGGCTGCAGTATTCCAGGTGTGATCTTACTAGGGTTTTATAGCGGTACTAATACTTCGCATGTTCTTGATTCTATGCCTCTGTTTATACAACCCAGGATTGTATTAGCTTTTTTGGTTGCTGTTGCACACTGCTGGCTCATAGTCAAGTGGTCGTCCCCTAGGACTCCAAGGTCCTCTCACAGTTACTGTTTTTAAGCCAGGTCTTGCCTAATCTGTACTTGTAAGGTTGTACCTTTGATTTTTCCTGCTTAAATGTAAGACTTTGCTTTTCTCCAGATTGAAATTCCACATTGAAAATTGTAAGTTACAGCATTCAGTTTATAGTGAACAGGATAGATGGCCATCTCAAGTTTAAACAACATTTCAGATTTTTAAGAAGAGATCAGACAGCCATTTGTCTGAGATGGCATAGATTCTCCTGCTTGAGCAGGGGGCTGGACTAGAAGATCTCCAAGGTCCCTTCCAGCTCTATTCTATTCTATTCTATTCTATTCTATTCTATTCTATTCTATTCTATTCTATTCTATTCTATTCTATTCTATTCTATTCTATTCTATTCTATTCTATTCTATTCTATTCTATTCTTGACTAATTGGTATACATCATCTTTGTAAAAAAGATGGCTGATCCTTAGGATATGCCATCCTATAAGTTTGTAGGCTTTAGCCAGAATTTGTTGTTTCTCTCTTTATGGCTTGCCCAAAACGGTCCAATCATTTCCTCACACTTAAGACTGTCATAGCATCCTCACAGTGCCCAAATTTTGATCACATGACTGTGAGGATGCTATGACAATCTTAAGTGTGAGGAAATGATTGAACCGTTTTGGGCAAGCCATAAAGAGAGAAACAACAAATTCTGGCTAAATCCAATCAGCCCGTAGCTCCCAGCCTGCAGCTACCAACATCCTGTGGCTGTATCTTATAGCAACACAATTATTATGATTTGTTGCACACTTAGCCAGATGTTCAGGCTGGATTTGGCATTTTTATCCATTTATTATTGGTAATCCATGATTAAAGTCACAATCTAAGACTGTTGGAAGCATAATAATTCAAATCCTTAAGGTAGCATCTGAGAATTCAGGCAGTTCCTAGCAGAGTCTCTCTTTTTTGTAGCATTATGGTATTTAGGTCCAATATGTTCAAAATTTCCAAATATCAAGGGAGTCCTTTAGGTATTGCTCTGAGGAGTCCATTCATAATTGGTATAACAGATTTCTTTTCCATAAAGACTCAGCTTTGATCTGCGAGTCTTGGTATTTTGTATTTTTTTCCAAATTACATTTTCCCCTCAATCCTAGCATCATATGGTATAAGTAACATCAATGAGCTATACTTTATTTTCAGTAACTTATATCAGGCATGTTATGAACAAGATGCCTGTCTGTCTGGATCTTAAAATCCATAAGAGCTCATCCATTTTTCAAAAACCTCTCAGCTTGATGGTCCCAGTGGTTCTTGCTATATTCAAATCCAAACCTCTAGCAAAATTTCTAATGGATAATTATGGCAACGTGGTCATGATGTTTCTTGTAATCAGTTTGTCTAATTTTGTTGCAGGCACTGATTAGATGGCTAGTTGTTTCACCCTTTCCACTACAAAGTCGACATTTGCTGTTGTTTCTAACATGCTTAATGTTCACTTTCATGGAATTAGTCAATTAAGCTTGTTCTTGAGCTGCTAAAACAACCCTTCAGTTTCTTTCTTTTACACTGATATTAACCAACCTTATCTGTGGTTTTTATTGACTTTTCAATGTATTGATCATCCATTGGCTTGTTCTTTCACTTAACAAATTGGTTTTTCAATAGTTTCTTTTCTATATTCAACTTTGACTAAACTGGTTCTATACTTGGCAATGACTGAAGTACAGAAGCGGCTGAGGCAAGCCATACAAATTCTGCCTAAATACAATCAAAGTTCTACTCTTTTAAGCGGCTTGTAGTAGTTCCAAGCCAGCACCCCTCTCCTTGTGACTTTTGTCTTCACATTATATACTGTTAGAGCTATCATTGTCCTAAAAAAAGAAGAAAAGCCCGACTCCATTTTTCCCCTCTGTCGTGCATAATTTTATATCATATCCCAACCTTCCCTTACCTTTAAATTAGAAGATTTATTTTTTTCTTGAAATTTAAAATATAAGGATATTATAGTTACTGTACTCTTTTCTGCATCTTTCCCAGCTCTGCTAGATATTTTTCATAACTAGTCATTGCATTATTTCTGGATTGTTTGGCCAACATGTCAGTTAACCATTATTAGTTACTCTAAGGTAGTAGTAGTTCCTCAAATAATTTAGTTTTCATGAAGAATCACTGGAAAATCCTTCTTCAACTTTCAGGGTTTCATGGATTAAGTCACTGATCTTTTCCCTATTCAGCTATATACTGGATTCAACTAATATTAGAATTTTAGGGTAGAGCAAGATATTATGACTTGAGCTAACTTTTTTTTAACCCCAATAGTACCCATGAGTCAGAAATTTGAGCTGGTTCACACACCACAATAAACAGTAGAATACAATTTCTGCAATGTAATTTACATAATAGCATGTAATTAGCTATAGCTAATGCAATTACAACATAGTGACATAATAACATATAATATTAACAATAGCGTGGCTTCATATGATGAGTTGATTTGCATAACATGCTAAGACAATGGTTGGATTTGAACATCAATGCTATATTACAAATTCCTCAATTCCATTTTAGCTTAGAGCATTGAAAAAAAGACAGCCAGACATTTCTGAAGTAGACTGTCAAAAAGGCCCAGACTTAATCTTTTATTCTGAGCAGTTCTGTAACCCTATTTTGGGAGCCATATTAGCTGGCTTAACCGCTGGTTTATTTCTGGGGAAAGCTAATTTCTGATGCCTTGACAAAATGCTCCCTCATATCCCTCAAGAAACATCCTTATTCTTTACAGCCACTACTTTCTTTGCATAGAACCCCTCAAGGAAATGTCTATGGAGATTCTCAATCATCCACAGTGGTTGTCTCAGCTGAACTGAAGAAACTTCCTTTTAAGGAAAAAACCAAGAAAGACCTGTTGCCTTTTGAAAAGCACCTTTGGGACACTCAAGGAAATCTGTCTGAAATTTGTTATAAACTGCACCATTTGGACTTCTACTACTGAACATTTCATCTGACACTATTTCGACTTGAAAAAGTTATGGTATTACATCTCTGATTAGGGGGAAAAGAACCATTTAAGAATAACCATTACAATCCAAGGTATCTCTGTCTACTTAACACAGAGTGACTATGTAAGTCAGGGGGGAAATCTCTCTATGGATCTTAAAGCAACCTCTCCTTCAGGTATTCCCTTAATCAGAACATCTATCTTCTCCTTTCTTTCCCAAAAACTTACTCACAGATATTCACATCCTGGAATGACAGGTCATAAGAGCAAGGAGCTGCTTGAAGAGATCACCTGCATGTATATCTTCAGCACAATCATCTTCCTTCCTGCTGTTTAAAATTTAAAGCTGAAGAAAACCACACTCCACCTCCTATGATAGAAACCGCATTCTCAGAAGTCATTTCAGTACTTGTGCCAATTGAGTTACATTTTTCAAAACATTTTCTGTAAACTATTTACTGGTGGGGGGAGGTAAAAGATCTCCAGGTTGAAACTTCGCAAGGCATCACATTAGAACCATTCTATTAATAGGAAAGGATTCCTTCCTTAAGAAGACCCTAAGAGTCACACAAGCTTCTAGCAGAATTACAAACCCTCGTCTTAGACAGGAATCTATCTTCAAATATTCAATGGCCTAATTTGCACAACCTGGTCACTAAACCCAGTATTATGCTAAGTCCACTAAGCCTGGTGTGGGCATAGGGGGATGCCACAACTCTGTCTTTTTTGTATGTGTTATGTCATTGTCAGGTGCAAAGTAGGACTATACGTTAAGTTGCAATTCAAAAAGATTTACTGCTTAAGCCTATACACAAGAATCTAGTCAATTATAGTTCATATCTGAATTGGTGCCAGGTAATGGTCAATGGGATTCAAGAGAGGCTGGATTATTTGTGACAATGTAAGTACTCTAAGTTGATGACACATTGAACTCTGACGCAGAGCTCTGCCTGCTCTTCTCCTATTTGTAAATACGCAAGGGACAGAATTTGCACTGTGACTTTATGATATATTTTAGTCATTTTGATGAAATTTCATCACCTATGCATCACTAAGGTGAAAATTGACTATACCTAACATATTAGATAAATACAGCATGACACACCTAAATGTATTGGTTTTAAATAACTTTATTAGATTTTAAAATAAAGAGATAAAAACTTACAAGAGCCAATTATAAAGGTGGGATATAAAATAAATAGATAAAGATAGAACATAGACAAAAAAGAATGAAAACAAAAGCAAAAGTGCAGAAATAAAAAGAAATACAAAGAATGACTTTTTTCTTTTACAACAGGTATAAGTATAAAGGTAAAGGTAAAGGTTCCCCCACTGGGACGAGTAACAGGCGCTTACTCTGTTACGCGGCACTCGGGATTCAAACCGCCAAACTGCCGACCTTCTGATTGACAAGCTCAGCATCCTAACCCACTGAGCCACCACATCCCTGATATAAGTATAAATGTACATTAAACATTCTAAGCTACAAGTTTACTCATTTTTCTACTATCTATTATTATTTCTATTTGTCAAAATCATATATCATAATATTTTCTGCTTCACAGAGGGAGCTTACACAATTAAAAGTATTACGAGAATGCAGCCATATGAATTTGGTTAAAAGAGGATATTCTTTGTTCCCTTTCCACAGTATACTTTTGCCAGCAATCAGTTCCAAAGAAATCAGTTTGAGATATTAATGTAGCTCATGGCTGGATAAAATCAATAGTTTCTAAAAGTTTTTTGAGATAGGGGCCTAAACAGCCAGAAGTTAACTCAAGAAACTCAGAAAGATACTGATTTGCAGCATCTAATAGAGCACACCATCTGCCTGAACAATAGTTGCAATAATCATATGAATTTCTTAAGTATTCTTATTAGCTGTGAAAGTTTCAGCAACCTGTAAAAAACAATTATTTTCTTAAAATTGGAAAAAGTATGTTTTCCCTCCTGTTATTATTATTTAAACAACTGACACTTCCTTCTACCCATAGAGATTGAATGCAAGCAGAGTGCCTTTTCAGAATCAACATTTAAGCAATCTATTATTAAAGAGCAAACTAAAAGATCCAGTGATTGTAATAATCACGAAAAACAAATTAATAATACACAGAACATTCAAAAAGCAAAACAATTTCCTGTCAAACTTAAGATATAGAATTTATTTATTATCTTATTCAAAGGGCATCCAAGACTGTGCCAAATGAGAATAAAGTCCTTGAAGTCATATTTCTCACAACCAAAAGCTACTAGACGGGCTGCAAAATTCCGAAGCTTGTTAAATGGCAACAAAAGTATGATGGCCTTACTATAGCCTGCTCACCACCCATTTTAGGGAAAAACTTTCATTCAGAAAAATTGTAAGCCATGTAATAATAATAATAAAAAATAACACACTATGATCAAAAACCCAGATTAATTAATATCCTTGCAAGCTGTTTTGGACCAACTGAAGTATCCGAACTATTCTGGACTAACAGCAGTGCAACAAAGCTGAGATACATTATATTCACAGCTCAGCTGTGGTGTAGCTGAAACTATTTCAAAGCTATAGTTCTGTTATCTGCCATCATTCTGCATCACTTTTCCTCCCAGGTTTTTGACTTTTGGTTATCTAAGAGCTGATTCTGTAAGCTTGATTCTTGCTTTGAAAGCCAGATATGAAGTGTCAAGACTGCTGGATTTCTTTTCCCTTCTCTCCCTCTGTCTCTTTTTTTTTTTGTAAAACAAAAGGGTTTTATTTCTAGACAACCTGCAGGGGTGGGTCTGGGCTGGGTCTGTGGTTGTCAGCCCTTTGAGGCAGACCAGATCAAGAAGCAGACACTGCACAAAGTAATAATGCTACTTTATTGTTGTAGAATATTTTAACAGAGAGAGCCAGTTTGGTGTAGTGGTTAAGTAAGAAATCAGGAAACCAAGAAAGCTAGTCCTGCCTTAGGCATAAAGCCAATTAGGTTACCTTGGGCAACTTACACTCTCTCAGCCCTAGGAACAGGGCTTTTTTTCTCATTGAACGCTCAGAACGGAGTTCCGGCACCTTTTTTGGATGGAACCTGGTAGGGCAGGCAAGGCGGGTTGTATAACATGTGTCAGTTCCGGCACCTTTTTCTTTTACAAAAAAAGCACTGCCTAGGAAGGAAACAGTGGCAAACCACTTCTGAAAAATATTGCCAAGAAAATGGCAAAACTTGTCCAGAATAAGACACAATTAAACAGAAGAAAAAATATTAAGAGAATTTTAAAAACCTGCCCTTTTTAAAGGGCCAATAGGTCAAAGCTGGGCTGTTCTGAATCTGTCTCATACTTTCTATTTTCTCAGGGCTAATAATTGTACATTCTCTGCCAACCCTTTCTCACGGACACAACTAAATTTCCCTATGGTGATTTTCACCTCTTCTCCTCCTCAGCTCAGTTTCACAGGAAGTGAAGACAGTTGTAAATCATCTTCAAATTGCATTTGGGAAGTGAAAATGGAGCTGGGGTAGAAGGGCCTTTGATTTAATCAAGAGTAGAAATTTCCTTGACCAACATAACCAGAACTCACATAAGAGGGATGGTATTAAGGTCACATGAAGTGTTAGATCTGCTTTATACTGCTTTGGCAAGACCACATTTGGAATACTGTGTCCATTTTGGGTAACATGATATAAAAACAGTATTGCAACTCTGGAAAGAGTGCAGAGAAGAGCAACAAAGATGGTTGCTCTAAAACATACGATGAATGGCTGCAGGAAGAGGGATGTCAACGCTGTTAACATCGAATGTTATTGCTTGACATGAGATGAAGAAGTAGCTATTTCATATGTTAAACTTGTGTATTGCTTTAAGACTTGTGTATTGTTTTAGTTTAAAATTGGTGCGAGGGAAGAGTAGGAATTCACTTTGAAGGCCATTTGTCTCTCTAAAGAAGATAAGACTTTGGTGGTTCTTCTAACGGAAGGGAAGCTGATTCTTTAAATTAATTGGAGAATATGATTAATAACAAAATTAGAAATATTGTGTAGTGGGTCCGACGCAAGAGAGACGCCAGCCGGTGTGTGAGTTCAGCTCTTTATTGGAAGGGGAAGTGAACTGGGGAATGAGGGCTACCTGACCTCCTTATATTATTATTATATTATTATTACCTATAAAGCCCTACATGGCCTGGGTCTGGGGTATTTGAGGGAACACCTGCTGCCGGCATCAAACGCCCTTCGCCCAGTGCGCTCCCACAGGGAGGGTCTGCTCAGGGTTCCGCCGGTAAGAGATTGCCGGCGGGTGACACCCAGGGATAGGGCCTTCTCGGTGGGAGCGCCTGCCCTCTGGAACCAGCTGCCGGTGGAGCTGAGGACTGCCCCCGACCTCCGATCATTCCGCCGGGGCCTGAAGACCTGGCTCTTTGACCTCTCGGGCCCAGGCTGAGGAGTAAATTATTTTAATTGGGGTTTTTAATAATACAGGGTTGATTTAATATTTTTTAAATTGGTTTTTAACTTTTGTATGCTTGATTTTTAACTCCCTGTAAACCGCCCTGAGTCCTCAGGGAAAGGGCGGTATATAAATGCAATAAAATATTAAAAATATTAAATATTAAAAATATTATATACCGGGCCAGGTAAGCTAACAGCCAATGGGGTTGGCCCTAGGTTTCCCGCCGAAACTGTCCAGGCCAACGCCCCCTGGTGGCTGTTGCTATGCAGGTGCCTGCATACATAACAAGAAAGGTGGAAAATTGTGTTTAATTATATTGTGCAAGGGGCGGAGATTTCAGATTCCAGCTTCCTTTGAGCAAGCATTTGCCGGTGTATTAGGCTAATAAAGGACTTTTAAGGTAAACAATGCTTCAGAGTCACTTGAAAAGCCCATACATCGGAAACTTGACAAGGGTATATCTAGTCTAATGAAGAGAAGGACTTGGAGTGACAGAGTAGCAGTCTTCCAACATTTGAGGGGCTGTCACAGAGAAGAAGGGGACCACATTACTCTCCAAAGCCCCTGAGCTCAGGACAGGAAGTTAAAGGATGGAAGCTTATCAAGGAGAACCAGCCTGGAACTAAGGAGAAATTTCCTGACTGAAAACAATTAATCAGTGCAACAACTTCCCTCCGGAAGTTGTGGGTGTGGAGATTTTTAAGAAGAGATTGGATAGTCATCTGTCTAGAAGGTTATAGAGTTTCCTGCTTGAGCAGGAGGTTGAACTAGAAGAAGAACTCTGTTATTCTAGATTCAGATCTGGACAATCCTTCTAGACATCTCTTGCAACATTATTAATGTCTTTTGCATGTATAATTTTTTGATGATTTTTAACCTATAAAAGGTAAAGGTAAAGGTTCCCCAGCACATGCGTGCTAGTCGTTTCTGACTCTAGGGGCCGGTGCTCATCTCCGTTTCAAAGCCGAAGAGCCAGCGCTTGTCCCAGGACGTCTCCGTGGTCATGTGGCCAGCATGACTAGACGCCAAAGGCGCACGGAACGCTGTTACCTTCCCACCGGAGTGGTCCCTATTTTTCTACTTGCATTTTTACGTGCTTTCGAATTGCTAGGTTGGCAAAAGCTGGGACGAGTAACAGGCGCTCACTCTGTTACGCGGCACTCGGGATTCGACCCGCCAAACTGCCAACCTTCTGATCGACAAGCTCAGCGTCCTAACGCATTGAGCCACCACGTCCCTATTTTAACCTATAAATCACCCCAAATCACTTAGATAGTAAGATGGGCAGTGCTTAAATTTGATAACTAAATAAAATAAAAACAGTAGGCTACTGTGAATTCCACAAACAAAGAAAAATTTCTTCTTCCTCTCTATCACTTCCACAGAATTCCCTCAGTCATATTTAATCAGATTCATAGGTTTTCCTCCACCTGTGATCCAGCCACTTTCCAGTTTTCTTCATTTTAGCTCCAACATCAAGGATTACAGATTTTTCATGATGCATTTTGTGTTGATTGATGATTTTTTTTACTCTGTTGCCAGCTGCCTTGTTTGTTTTTTGCCCAGCTAGATGGTGCATACCTTTTAAAAATATAAAAACATAAATAACTCTTGTGTTTGTAATAATCTGTACCAGCTTGGCAAGGTATAGCATTGGCTGCTGATTGGCTTTTACATGAGTATGCTAAGTTTCTGCTTGAAGATTTTGCATACTAATCTTTTGCAGACTAGTCCTACCTAACACTTACTTAAAATGAATTTTACTTTCAAATAAGGCTAAATTGCTAAGCTGCTATTTTGGAGGATTAAATACATATAATTGGATCCTGCTATATTTTCCTTCAGAATGAAAGAACAATCTCTCATTTTTCTTATCCTGCTAAGACATAGCTGGCAGAATTCAGAACCCAGAATTAAAGGACCCAGCTCTATCATTGGATTAGGTCTTGTTACCACTCTCGGCTCAGAAATGCAATGTCTCAAATGCCCTTGCAAAAATTGGTAGTTTTATTTCCTTTTAGACTTACATTGAAGGAGCAAATGGCATTAGCTAAACTAAGAAGTTAACACACACTGTTCAACTTTTCTAGCTGTCTTAGGGAAGCAGTTAAAATGCAAGGACAGCCATAATATAACATTTTAATTTAATTTTTAATTTAATAATATTTATATACCGCCCTTCTCCCTGAGGACTCAGGGCGGTTTACAGGGCAGAATAAAATACTGAATACAAACGTTAAAAAGAGATTAAATAATTGCCCATGTTAAAACAGTTGACATAGAATTCTAAAACACCAAGTTAAAAATTAAGACAATAGAAAACCCCATAATAAAACATTATACAGCACTCAGGAAAATCATACTTCCCCCCTCCTCAAGTGAAATCCAGGGTAAACCTTTTGGCCTTCTGAAAGGGCCTGAAGACCTGGCTCTGTCAACTGGTGTGGGGCCCCAATGGGAATGTGTCATTAGGGAAGTGATTAATAGATTAAGACCCACCGCCTTCCTGTGTACCTCTTGCTCCCTTCCTCCCCATCTTTGTTAATTTTAAATCAAAGTGATGTTACTATTGTTTTAATGTTTTCTATTGGTGTTTTATTGATTAATTGTATCCTGCCTAGAGCAGGGGTTTTCAACTAGCGGTACGGGTACCACCTGTGGTACATTTGCACCTGGCAGGTGGTACACGACCATCCTAGAAAAGTGGTAGTGGGGGAGGGAAATAAGCTGGATTGGTGGCAGCACCGCACAAGCCTGAGCAAGAGATGACTGGAGCAGCAGGGCTATCAGGGCTCAGCGGAAGCGCCAGGATCAGTGCCACTTTCCAGCTGATCGGGGCTGTCAGGGCTCAGGGGAAGCACTAGCATCAGCGCCAGGCTCCAGCTGGAGCTTGGCGCCGATCCTGGTGCTTCTGCTGAGCCCTGAAGAAGCACTATTCAGCTGGAAAGCAGCACTGATCCTGGCACTTCTGCTGAGCCCAAAAGAAGCACCGATCAGCTGGAATGTTGCAGCATCTCCAGGGTCTTGTGATTTACATTTAGATGCTTGGCAACTGATTCGTATTTATGACGGTCACAGTGTCCCAGGGTCATGTGAAGTGACCAAAACCTGCTGCAACCACCCAGCAGATGGGGGCAGGGGGAATAAAAACCAAACACCCACCCCCACCCACCCCTGCTGCCAATCCTCAACAGAAATGCTCACAACAATGAAAATCTCGGACAGGAGGAAAAGTGCCACCGGGCGGGCAGGCAAGTGTCTTGCTCGGCTGTGGCTTGGGGGGGTACTTTTTTCAGTGCCATTGTAACTTCGAACAGTCACTAAGCGAACTGTTGTAAGTCGAGAACTACCTGTACTTCATCACTTTTTTCTTTGGTCATTAAGTTTTTGATACCTTGCTAGGCAACTGCTGGTACTTGTATATTGCCATATCCTAAAAGTGGTACAATGAGTGAAAAGGTTGAAAAGCCTTGACCTAGAGTTACTGTATGAGCCCTTCCGTTGCCATATAAAATAGATTGTCTCACCTTACTTCAGACCCTGCTCAGATTTTATGCCTTCTGGATGCAATTGAGGACTTGGAAGCCTGGCAGAGTCACACGACCCCTTTGTGCCAAGTCAGTCTGTGTGCCACGGTTCATGCGCCGCACCAGGTTCTTCTCAAAGAGCAATGGATGATAAGCACCCAGTGTGCAGGCTACATCAGAGAAATTCTGGTAATAGTGGCACTGATGGGATTGCCGTTGAGATGGTAGGAATTCATACACATGGACAAGTTCACATAAGGACATCATTAGCACTGTTCCTAAAGATTGGGGAGAGAATGAGAGAGATAAGGAAATAAAGTGATTAGTACACAAGGAACTCCAGGACTGGGAAGTTCATTACCAAGATCAGATAAGAGTTCTGTCAGTTATGGCTTTCTCTTCATCTGGATTGAAATATTGATGAGATCTCCTGTGAGCATATGCAAAATGACTCTTTCATTGGCTATAGAGGCATCTATAGAATCCAGGATAGGGACGTGGTGGCTCAGTGGGTTAGGACGCTGAGCTTGTCGATCAGAAGGCCGGCAGTTTGGCGAGTCGAATCCTGAGTGCCACGTAACAGAGTGAGCACCTGTTACTCGTCCCAGCTTCTGCCAACCTAGCCGTTCGAAAGCACGTAAAAATGCAAGTAGAAAAATAGGGACCACTACGGTGGGAAGGTAACAGCATTCCGTGTGCCTCGGACAAGCGCTGGCTCTTCAGCTTTGAAACGGAGATGAGCACCGGCCTCTAGAGTTGGAAACGACTAGCAAGCATGTGCAGGGGAACCTTATAGAATCCAATGCTTATTAAAATGATGAATGAAAGGTTATACCATGCAAGCTCCGGTCCTTTTGTTGATATGTACAATATCATGACCAATATACAGTATAAAAGAGATGGTCTGGGTGTGGCTTCGACTTAATTCTGCTTTCACCATTTGAACCCTACCCCGTGCTTATACCTCTGATTAGCTTGGTCCATACAATATGCTTAACTAGATCAAAAATGGGTTAGATTCAGCTACATGTGGAATCTAGCAATAGAGGTGAAATGCTATATATTACTATATAGATGGCAGCAATAATAATAATAATAATAATAATAATAATAATAATAATAATAATAATAATAATAATAATAATAATAATAATAAAAAAGTTGGAAGGGACCTTGGAGGTCATCTAGTCCAACTCCCTGCTCAGGCAGGAAACCCTATACCATTTCAGGCAAATGGCTGTCCAGTCTCTTCTTAAAAACCTCCAGTGTTGGAGCATTCACCACCTCTGGAGGCAGGTTGTTCCACTGGTTAATTGTTCTGTCAGGAAGTTTCTCCTTAGTTCTAGGTTGCTTCTCTCCTTGACTAGTTTCCATCCGTTGCTTCTTGTCCTGCTTTCAGGTGCTTTGGAGAATAGCTTGACTCCCTCTTCTTTGTGGTAGCCCCTGAGCTATTGGAACACTGCTATCATGTCACCCCTCACCCTTCTCTTCATTAAACTACACATACCCAATTCCAGCAACCATTCCCTATATGTTTTAGCCTCCAGCCCCCTAATCATCTTTGTTGCTCTTTTCTATACCCTTTCTAGAGTCTCGACATCTTTTTTACATCGTGGTGACCAAAACTGGATGCAGTATTCCAGGTGTGGCCTTACCAAAGCATTGTAAAGTGGTATTAGTACTTCACTTGATCTTGATTCTATCCCTCTGTTAATGCAGCCTAGCACTGTGTTGGCTTTTTTGGCAGCTGCAGCACACTGCTGGTTCATATTGAAGTGATTGTCTACTAGGACTCCGAGATCCCTCTCACAGTTACTACTATTGAGCAAGGTACCACCTATACTATACATGTGCATTTGATTTTTCCTGCCTAAATGTAGCACCTTACTTTTTTCACCATTGAATTTCATTTTGTTAGATAGCGCCCAGTGTTCGAGTCTGTCCAGATCCTCCTGTATTTTAAGCCTATCTTCTGGAGTATTGGCTATTCCTGCCAGCTTGGTGTCGTCTGCAAAGTTGATGAGTTCCCCATCTATCCCCTCATCCAAATCATTAATGAAGATATTGAAGAGCACTGGGCCCAGAACAGAGCCCTGGGGCACCCCACTACACACTTTTTTCCATGTAGATGCGGTTCCATTGAGGACCACACGCTGAGTATAAAAAATATAAAAGTTGTCTCTGTTTGCTGCCTTTAATGGTCATCTGGACTTTTGCAATTCAAATCTGGTAATCGTAGGCTGGCATATTATGTAAATATAGCAACGTTTTGCTAACCCAGATTTAGTGTGTTATGTGAACTCAGAATAATAGAGGTGGAAGGGACCTTGGAGGTCTTGTCCAACCCACTACTCCAGCAGGAGACCCTATACCAATCCAGACAAGTGGCTGGCCAGTCTCTTCTTAAAAGCACCCACAACTTCTGAAGGCAAGCAGTTCCACTGGTTAATTGTTCTTACTGTTAGGAAATTTCTCCTTAGTTCTTGGTTGCTTCTCTCCTTCTTTCAATCCATTGTTTCTTGTCTTCTGGTGCTTCTTTGTGGCAGCCTCTCAAATATTGAACCACTGCTATATGTCACCCCTAGTTCTTCCTTTCACTACACTAGACATACCCAATTCAGCTATTGTCACTAAATAATTTCAGGTTTACCTCCAACTGCTCCCCCCCCCGGGCTATAATTAGCAGAAAGAGCTTCTTGGGATTAAGGAAGGAATGCCTTCCAGATACTTTTGAGCCACAAAGTCTCAGTCTAGGAAGTCAACAGGACAAGTCTCTTGGCACTTAGGGTTTTGGTTCAGGAAGTTTGATCAAAATGAAGTATGGGACAAGGAATGCAAAACAGTAACTTTAAGGCCACAGGTATGAAGAGAGTGACTATTTTGAAACAGCAAGTGTAGAAAGCAGTTGCAAGCAAATACAAAGGGTGTAATAGTTGAGGCTACAGAGAAAGCATTAGGCTGAATAACTTCCTTTCTTACTTACCCAACAGGCCTGAAGAGGGAGGATTGCGCTGCACCAGCTCATCTGCCCCTCCTTGCACCAGCTCCCAGAGCTCCCACTGTAGCCGAGGATGCAATAGATGGAACAGCTGCCAGGGTCTTTTGGTTCTCAAGGTACGGAAGGGTTCAAAGAGGGGATATTCAGGAGACTTGTACCACTGGGAATGAAAAAGACAAATCTCTCAGGATAGAACATCACTGCCTCGCCAGTTCCAAAGACCGAAGTTATATTTCATCTCCAGGTTTCCCCAAATTCAGTAGAGAGGTCAAGTAGCTGGTAACAATATGATGGCTGCAATAGCACTTTGCTCTTAACCTAGTTGCTGAATTAATTGAATTTCTTGGTGGGTTTACATAGTTATCCCTCCATTTACTGCCACAATTGAGCTCAACATTTCCACTGCTAAGCAAGACAATATTTAAGTGAATTTTGACCCCTTTTACGACAGTTTTTAAGGGAATCACTGCAGCTGCTAAGCTAGTAGCATGGTTGTTAAGTGAATCTGGCTTCCCCATTGACTTTGCTGTCAGAAAGTCGCAAAAGGTGATTGCATGCCCCCAGGACACTGTAACTGTCATAAATACGAGTCAGTTGCCAAGCATCCAAATGTTGATCATGTGACCATGAGGATGCTGCAATGGTCATATGTGTGAAAAACCTTCATGTCACTTTTTTCACTTAATCACTAAATGAATGGTTATAAGTCAAGGACTACCTGGGCTGAAATATAGACATACCAAATGGCCTGAGTTCACAAACATCATAAAACAAAACAATCCTCCTACAAAATTTAACATGTTTTTCAACAATGAAAGTTTTCAAGTTCTTTCCTGAAAGTGGAGAGAGTGAATTTGCAGAGGACTTTTGAAGGCATCTCAGAAGGATAAAGGAATGGAAAAGGTTTTCTCTGCAGGAACAACCCTTTTCATTCTACTTGAAGCCCGTTTTATTTACTTTTAGAAAGAGTTGACATATCTCTTTAATTTAGCTTTTTTAATATCATTTGGATAGTTTTAGTGCTTCTAAAAGTGGGAAAGCACATTCATTCATTAGATTTATATCCCATTTTTTATTTAGAATCTCAAGGCAAAATTCATAGCTCTCTTTTGTCCAATTTTTTACTACAGTGACTATAATGTAAGGCTGATTGGGCCGTTTATTCCCACCCAGATCAAAGTCATCTAGTGAACCTTTATACCTAGGTGTGGACTGGAATTTGGATGTCCAACTCCAACAAAAGGGTCCATTTATCCCTTATGTTTTACCAAATATGATCTTTTTTTAATTGTCCAAGTTGGAGTCTGTAACTCCATTTTCTAACTGTGAGATCACTAATTATGCTTTTGGAAAAAAAGAAGAAATCACATTCATGAAACATAAATTATTTTATGCACCTGCTAAGTTAGAGAAAGCATACGTTAAATTAATATACTTGAATTAGTTCATGTTTTTTATTTATTCATTCAATCAATTTCTATAGCTGTCCAATTCAACCAAGTGACTTTGGTTTTGTCTTTTTCTGAATCTACAGCTGAAGGTCGGTTGCTAAAGGTCAGTTGTAATTAGATGCCTGAGAATAAAATATAATGCTTTGCAAATGTCCAATACTGAGCAGAGTGCACAACAAAGACTTATGAGGTTTCCTTGGTTGCTTAATGTTTTTATGGATTAACATATACAGTGGTACCTTGGCACTTATCATTAATTGGTTCCTGGAGGCACAAAGAGTATCAAAAATGATGAGTACCAAACACATTTTTCTATAAAGAATTATGTAGTGAGTCACAAGGTGGCCGACACCAACAAGTTCTAGCTTGTGCATTAAGTACCAATCAAATGATGAGTACTGGGACAAAATCTTTGCATCAAAATGCATTGAGTACCAAATTTGATGAGTTTCAAAGGAGTAAAGTACCAAGATACCACTGTAAATAAAGATTGTTGTAAGAATAGAGATGTATTATTTAATATTTCAGTATTTTTGTAAGGACACATGGTTTTGGTTAAAAGTCAAAATGATTTTGCAGCAAACGTAGATACACTATATCAGCGGTCTCCAAACTGTCCAACTTGGTGGACCAGCAAATACGGTGGGGGAGGGAATGGTTTTGCATGCGTGTGCACCTCTTTCACAAACGCAGCTTGGTGGACATGCATTTACCCACCACTTCCATGGCCTGGTTTTAAATGGGCTGCAGCCCAGTAGCAGGCCACAGACTGGGGGTTGGGGACCCCTGCACTGTATGATGCAACCAGAAGCATGGATCTGGAAATTAAAGTATCAAAGACCAAGATAGTTGTATTTTATATAAATGTCTCTCCACTATATTCACCCAGATAAACACATTTCCACATGTGTTGGCCTAAATCTATGTCAATTAAAACTCTGGCCAAGTTTGGTTTCATTCCAATCCAACAGAAAGGAAATAGTACTTATATCTAGGTCCATTTTCAATCACCATACAGTTCATTTATTCTGTTCATCTATTCTGTTCTCAGTGACTCTGGATAGTTTACAACTGAAAAGTAAAAAGCTGCAAAAGACTGCTTCTATATACCTCCAATGGAAAAAAAAATACTTAGGAGGAACAAAGAACACCATACTTCATTCTTTTTCTATAACTTGTTGAATCTCTCTAATCCCCTACAGAAAAGGAACATTTCATACCATAGTGTCATATTTTTTAAATTAGACTTTGGACCTGATTTTTTTCATGCTTGGGTTTATTGTTTTTAGGATAACAATCTATTTTAAGTATTATGTTGGTGTCATGTATGTATTGTGGGAAGAATCCAGAGAAAGAAATATTTGGGGAAATATTGAAAAGACAGAATATATTTCCCCAAAGGACTTTAAAGGCAGAAACCAACCCTCCCACAAGTCTCTCTGCCCCAAATAGAAACCAGATCTGCAGAAATGCAGATGTGATAATCTTGTCAAAAGGATTGGAGCCAGGAAATTTGGATTAGAAAGAAAGATCCCGAGAATCAACAATCCCTCACACCAAAAATCCAACAGTCATCAGCCACAGCCCAAGGGAAGCAGGATATGATCTTTGAAACATAACAGGATTCACCTACCACCATCAGAATACCAGAAAGGCACACTCAGACACAGGTCAAAGTTCATGCCACAGGAAGAACTCCAAATACAAAGCCCAAGGGAGGTATAAAAGGCCACCACTCCCTGTTACATGTGGTCAGTTTTTCCAGAGCCATCTTTCTGTCTGGCTCTCCTCTTCACTAAACTACAACCTTCTTTCTAAAGCAGTCTCCATGTTGTTAATTCCCAGCTTGGACTGGGCCCTGATGAAGATTTTTCTTTCAACAGTATGTATGTATGCACAGATCCCTTTCTGTCTCAGACTACAGATATTAAAGAGACTATGTTCATACAACATAGACAATTGTTGTCAGGTAGTCCTCAACTTATAACAGTTCATTTAGTGACTGTTCAAAATTACAAAGGCATTGAAAAAAGTGACTTATGACAGTTTTTCACATTTACAACCATTGCAGCATCCCCATGGTCACATGATCAAAATGTGGACACTTGGCAGTTGACTCATATTTATGACAGTTGCAGTGTCCCGGAGTCAAGTCACCTTTTGTGACTTTCTGACAAGCAAAGTCAATAGGGAAACCAGATTCACTTAACAACCATGTCACTAACTTAACAACTGCAGTGATTCACTTAACAACTATCTCAAGAAAGGTCGTAAAAGGGTGCAAAATTCAACTCTCTCACTTAGCAACAGAAATTTTGGGCTCAATATTTTGGTTGTAAGTAAGGACTACCCGTATATTATAGCTTAAGAAGTTTGCCTGGCTCACACAAGATGCTACAATAACATTGGGAACCACAAGTTACCCCAGCCCCATTTTAACCTAGGCTAGCACATAATGTGATCCTAACTAGAGAATCTCACCTCTTCTAGATTCCCAGGGTAAGGGGCTGGATCCCATGCAACTAGCGTTCCCTGGGCATAGAGTAGTCCATCTAGAAAATGCTGCTTTGGAGAAGTCATCAGCTGTGAAGAAGAATGTGAATGAGAACATTTTTTTACCCACACATTCAAGTCAACCATGCAGTTGTGAGGAAAATAATCTAGTGACATTCATGGCAAGCCTGGCCAATTCATCAGAATAAGCGTACTTCCCCTTCATTTAGAAATAACTTAGAAACAATCAGAAGAATATCCTACATTTTGCAAGAATTGCCCAGAAGCACCTTATATATTTGCATAGAGTAAAGGTAAAAAGTAAAGGTTCCCTCGCACATGTGTGCTAGTCGTTTCCGACTCTAGGGGCTGGTGCTCATCTCCGTTTCAAAGCCGAAGAGACAGCGCTTGTCCAAGGACGTCTCTGTGGTCATGTGACCGGCATGACTAGATGCCAGAGGCGCACGGAAAGCTGTTACCTTCCCACTGTAGTGGTCCCTATTTTTCTACTTGCATTTTTACGTGCTTTCGAACTGCTAGGTTGGCAGAAGCTGGGACAAGTAACAGGCGCTCACTCTGTTACGCGGCACTTGGGATTCAACCCGCCAAACTGCCGACCTTCAGATCGACAAGCTCAGCTTCCTAACCCACTGAGCCACCGCGTCCCTCATTTGCATAGAGGGAGAGCCCCAAATGTCAGATTCAGCTTCCTTTGTGATATACATTTTTTCTACCCTTTCATAGTTGTGCTGCTCCATTCTAAGCAATTTGCCCTAATTCCTTTAGTTGAGAATGCTAAATGCCGACATCTTCACATTGTACTTTGCAGATTTGCTGGAACTCATTTGACTAGGTCCAAATAACATTCATTCAACTTCTCTTGGAACTCCTTAAGGTAATAATTAATACATATTCTGAAGGCTGCTATGCTGATAATTTTCTGGCCTTGATATTTGACTTTGAACTATGGGTTGGATTCCAGGCATATTCAGCAAAATGCCAGGCAGAAATAGAGAAAACATCTCAGCACTATCTCCCAACAGTCCACCTTATATTGAAAACCACTGCTATAGTTTCAGAGGAGAAGATTTTTTTTAGAACAATGATCAAAGATCTATTGAAGAATATCAAAATGCAGCTAGTGAAGAATATCAAAATGCAATACTAACACCAGCAGCATTCATGACCTTAATAGCAATAAAATGTAAACTATCTCAATTATGATAAAACTTAAATGTATTTATATGAGTCCTATGCAGTTATATTTGGCATTAAATTGGAATTAATACTGTAATAAATCAATTAATTGATGGTGAAGTAAATGTTGAGTTTCATTTTTTCCAATTTTTTTTATTAAGGATTAAAAATGAAAAAAATAAAAATCAATACAAAATTTGCAAAATAGAAAAAAAGTATAAGAAAAAAGAAAAGTACAAAAAAAGAAAGAAGAAATATTTCTTCCTTCTTCCCAACAAGTAAAAACAATTTTAGTAGCTTATCTCCATCTCTAAATACAAAGTGAATGTTGAGCTTCAGGCATCCACTCTTGATATGTGAGACATAAACATCATCAATGACTTCTCACAAATACCTTAAATTATAAGAGGTTTTGGCACAATAGTGACAATGGTTGCATGATCAAAGTCCTGACCCTTTTTAACACATGTATGTGTGCAATGCATGCAAAAATGGGCAGGGTTTTGATCATGCAGTCAAAGCCACCATCGTGACTTTTCTGACTGCTTTATACCCTTGGATATGGAAATTTTAGCCTCTGTTACTTAATTAAAGATTATGTATTGGGATCATATTCTAATTCTTTTCAAATAGCCAGATCAAGGTTTATATTAAAAATGATTAAGGGAAAATTAGTAGAGATGGGTTTGAAGCATCTGCTCATGTAGGTTAACTCCAGGTAAAGCAATCTTTACAGTGATGGAGAATCTCTGCCAGGTTTCAGGAGGTTTTATAACCCCACAGTAATCCCAGTAACCTAGCAACCAGATCCCAAACCACAAGCCTTGCAGGTCTCTCCTTATATCAGCTAAAAACAAATGCAGGTAAGTGAGTGATAGCTCTCAGTGCCAGAAGGAAAAATCAAGCACAGGCAACTGAATCTGGGCCTCTATTAGAGAAAGGCTGGATAAAACCCCAAACTTGTCCTTGAAATCATGGCATCTCTTAAATGAGTCATCTCAGTTGGCCTTTGGATGAAGGGGTTTCTGTTTCAGTAATGATGTCTCATTGAAGGATCCGGAGGATGATAGATTGATACAAGTCATGTATTCTTCCATAACTCTCTGTGAAAGCTTTAGGATATAGAAACTTCACTGTGGGAAATCCAAATCAAGACAAGGAGGAATTTCCTGACTGTGATCACAAATAGCCTGCCTCCTAGAGTTGGACATGTACCATCACAGGAAATTTTCAAGCAAAGGTTGAATAGCTTATTTGTTTGGGTTAGCATAAGGATTACTGCCCTGGGCAAAGAGAGGGACTAGAACAGTGTAACTCAAAACTTGGCTTTTTTAAAGAAGCATAGACTTCACATAGACTTCAATTTCCAGAATTCTCCAGTCCACATACTGAAGTAGGAGACCTCTAAGTCTTCTGGAGTAAAAGACACCTGAAATCTTCTAACCTAATGACCCTAGGCACCTCACTTTTTCCTCTCAAGACAAAGTAATGCACATTCTATCTTGTAATTAAAGGTATACAGTGTAATTTGCCTACTTCTGTCATAACAGCTGGGTCTGTAATTGTCTGTAATTGTCTGTAATTGTCTATAATAGGTCTGTAATTATCTGAATCTGATTTTATATCTTTCCTATATATTGATATATTTGAGGACAGTTAGCCAAATATATTGAAGTAACAATGTAAGTTATAAAATATGATGCATATGAAAATGGCTAGAACTTCAATCACATTGGTACCTGGCCACCATCTTCACTTTTTTGACTATCTAAGGATACCTCTGATCTAATAGTGTAACGAATTGAAGCCACTGTGTTTCGTGGCAAACAAATGAAATTAAACCATTGGATTTTCTCTGCCTCAGCTCAGTCTGGCCCTCCAAAGTTTATTACCAACCTGGGAATTCACAAGGCGGACTGTTGTTTTTGTGCCCACATCATGTTCATAGCCAGCAGTTGGGGCTCCATTGAAACGAAGAACAGCATCATGGGCATCTGAGAAAATGAAAAAATAAGGGTAAGAGAGAGTAAAAGTAGGTAGATCCGATCCCTAGGTCATCCCTCCCTGATCTGGCTTTATTTTACAATAACATTCCCTTTCTCAGAGCAAGATGAGGTGGAGAAAACAGCCACATTGCTGATGTGGCCTGACCTCCTTTATTCAATGTCCCTGCTAACCAGAGCTACATTAAAATCTTTGCAAGCCCTGGGGCTTGCATTGCCTTCTTCCTAGGGTTGAGAGAGAGAGAGAGTAATTAGGCAAGGTCACCCAAATAGTTTTTGTACCAATGTCAGAATTAGAACCTGGGTTTTCTCAATCTTAATCAATCAAGTTAACCACTAAACTAAATTGGCTGTCCCATGTGTATGCATTAGTGTTATGCGTGTGGGGGTGCATTAGAATTCTTTTTAATATGTTCTTTGTAAACTCATTGTGCTCATTGTTCCATTTATAATTCACATTTGGCTAACAATCTGGTTTTTAGGTTATGAAGCCCTGATATACAATAAAACAGGAGGTGGGCACAATTGTCGCTATGTTGTTACTAGTGTTGAACTATGTTAATATATATTCTGTTTTATATCCATATGGTTAATATAGATATATAATGCTGCATGAGTACCTATATGAAAAGTGGAGTATCTGAGACTCACTCAAAGCAAGCCATAGAGGCAGAATGAATTGTCCAGTGATAGTTTCTCGAGGATGGAATGGAACAAATATTTCCAAGAAGTTAATGTTTGTGTCATGTAAAAAATACAAGCATTAAGATTTTTAAAACTACAAGAGATGGTTCTTAAACATGAAGTGGTTCCCATAATGAGAGAATTGATACTTTCAAGTGAAGTGGGATGAAACAATGGTACTCAAGTGGAAATGTAAAAGGAGACATGAGAAAAATGCTACAGTGAGATTGGTCGAGCCTTATTGGAAGTTATGCAAGTGGATGGGAGCTGTAATTTCAGAGCCATCAAATAAGTTGAAATATTTTGCATGGTGGAACTCAAATCTAGTTTGGCTAGCTAGATATTGCATTGGATAGTTTGCTTAGGGTGTCTATATGTGAGGCAGTAAAGCTTTTAGAATAGGAAAGGAACAAGAAAAGTAACAAAGCTTCATTTGTGTTGTGAGTCTCTGGAGAAGTAAAGACAACAATTGGTCCTGTTACACAGAATTTCTCAAAACTGTTAAGTGCCATCTAACCCAGAGGTCCCCAACCTTTTGGGCACCAGCGACTGGTTACGTGGTAAGAGATTTTTCCGTGGACCAGAGGGGGCATGGTTTTAGGTGCTGCCTGCATCCCGTGGATGGGGCTTTGCTTGTTTGTGCGGACCGGTTGCTGGCATGCTGCAGCCCAGTACTGGTCCACGGACCAGGAGTTGGGGACCCCTGATCTAACCTACAGTTTTTAAGTGTCTCACCAGACTGAATGACCATTTGCTGAAGCTGCTGTTTTCTCTACTCCTCCATTCACCACAGAATTTGGAACTCTTCCCAATCTATGGGCTGAGTATGTAACTCTCCAAACACACTCCCATCCATCCTTCCCGTTTGTTTATTCTGCCCACAGTAATATTCAGAACAGCTTCAGGAACTCCACAGTATTGATAATGTGCCAGTTTGTATAAACTTATTGATGTTGTTTGTATGTTGAGGATTGTTACTAGAATCTTTTATTATTCTGTATCAGAATAAAACCCTTTTCTAAAACTTTCCTCGTCATTGGTCCATTCTTCTGAGGAAAAATCAGGGATTGCAATGTCTTAACTGGACAGGCCTCTTCTAAAGAAACTCTAGAACTATCATGGTATTCACTAGACACCTGTCTCTTTAAACTCCCCCCCCCCTTTCACTATTGTTTCTCAGTGGCAGAAAAAGCACACTTTTTCACTTTATCCCCTTGCGACTAGAAGGAGCTGCTTGCAGATTAGCCTGCTGTCTTCAATTAACTAACCTTGCAAATTTTTCACCACCCACAGCCTGTTCATACACATTGCCAGGGCTGTGAATTCACACCACCTACCCAATACCCTTGACAGCTTTCCAGCCCTCAAAAAGTTCTAATTTTTCCTGATCAGTTTGCAAACATGATTTTTCCTTCACAGCAAGTTTATACATCCTACAATATAACAGACAAGAAAATGATAATACAACACTTGTCCACCCTAGATCACCAGGACCAGATGGACTACATCACAGTTCTGAAAATGCTGGCAGAGGTCATCTTGGAGCCATCAAACCATATTTTTAAAAGATCCTGGAGCACCGGAGAACTACCAGATGACTGGAAAAAAAGCTGTGGTGGTTTCCATCTTCAATAAAAAGGGGGGGAAATGATTCCAGGAAACTACAGACCAATCAGCCTGACATCAATACTTGGAAAGATCCTGGAAAAGATAATCAAGCAACGGATCTGCGAACACCTAGAAGCAAGCAAAGCTATTACAAGAAGCCAACATGAGTTTATCAAAACCAGATCATGCCAAACAAATCTTATTGTATTATTTGATAAAGTGACTAAATTAGTGGATTAGTGAAATGCTGTGGACATAGTATACATGAACCTCAGTAAGGCATCTGACAAGGTAGTCCACAATTTATTTGGTAAGATAGAAAAATGTGACATAGACAGCATCACTACTAGGTGGATTCATAACTGGCTGACAAACTGCATTCAATGTGTAGTCCTCAAAGGAACTAGACCTATATGGAGGGAAGTATGCAATATCCCAAAGTTTGTTTTAGGTCCAGTACTCTTCAACATCTTCATAAATGATTTAGATGACAGGATAGAAGGGGAATTCATCAAATTTGCAGACTACACCAAGCTAGGGAGATAATCAACACTTTTGAAGATAGGCTCAAGATCCCGAAGGATCTTGACAGCCTTGAACACTACCTAACAAAATGCAATTCAGTGGTGAGAAATGTAGGGTTTTACACTTAGGCAAGAAAAACCAAATGGTATATCTGGCTCAACAGCAGCAATTGTGAAAGGGTTCTAGGACTCCTAGTAGACAACCACTTAAATATAAGCCAGTAATGTGCTGCAGCTGCCAAAAAGCCAAAGCAGTCCTAGGCTGCATCAACAGAGGAATATCAAGATAATGTGTCTTAGTACCACTATATAATGCCTTGGTAATACCACACTGCATCCAGTTCTGGTTACCATGGTACAAAAAAGATGTTGAGACTCTAGAAAGAGTGCAGAGAAGAACAACAAAGGTGATTAAGGGTCTACAGGCTAAAATATGTAATGCAGGAGCTGTGCATGTCTAGTCTAACCAAGAGAAGGATTGGGGTGACATGATAGCAATCTTCCAATATTTGAGAGATTGTCACAAAGAGGAAGGGGACAACCTATTTTCCAAGTACAGGAGGGCAAGTTAAGAAGTAACAAATGGAAACTTATCAAAGAGTGATCCAACCTAAAACTTTCAACTCTAGTATTCTGTATATTTCTCAAATATTTGTTCCACTTCTTTTAGACTGGCAGTGTATAGGCTGTTTCTATTTTCCCAGTTGGAGTAACATGATGTGCATCAACATATCCCCTTCAAAAGACATTGGTCCTAGTTTGGGCACACTTTGCTGCTTCTGGACCTAGCTATATATTTTGAAATATTTTATTTCTCAGAATATTGCCCAAATTCCTACCGATGGTAGTGGCAGTATCATGGTTTGGACCTGTTTTGTGCCTCTGAACCAAAATGGCACACCAGTCACTAAAAGCAAAGATTCAGATTTTATCACATGCAAATATGGAGCTTTGGATGATTGTCCTCAATAAGTAAGTGAACAAGAATAATGTTTTTATGCATTTATTTAATTGGGTTCTCCTTATCTAATTTTAGGACATATTCATATTTATGCAGAAATATATTCACAGCCATTATTAAGCACTAGATTCACTTAATAAAAGAAAGAAACCAATAATCTTAACCAAGCTTAGTGTATTGTGCAAAAGCTACACGAATCTTTACCTATTTTGCCACAAAAGCTCATGGGAAGACAATCACAGATTCACTTTAACTGGTTAAGTTAAAAAAATCCCAATACATGGATGAAGAGTTTTAATTATAATGATCTAACTAGTGGTGTATTAAAAAATAATAGTTTTGATATTGAATCCTGGGTGGGTGGGTGCGTGGGTGGGTGGGACTTAACAGGAACTGGGAGTATCCAGATCAGAAAGAATAATCCCAAAGAAATGAGAATGATTTTCATCATCCAAATAGCAGTGAGCTAGAAACAGGTTTTCTATTCTACGCGTAGAACAAGCTAGAAAGGAAAGATGGAGCACCTACTGCAATATACATTTGTATTCTTTGGCTCTTCCATAAAAAGAAGATAATAACATTTTAATACAACCATGAAATATAGCATTTGTTTAAGAAGAATATATTTACCAACTGTATAGGGAAGATTAAGTAGACTGAGTCACAACCACCCCATGGGAATATTTTATTTTTCCTTTAACACTCACCAATCTCATTGCCCAATCCTGAGCCCAACATGGAGCCAGCCGAGCTCACAACTGCACATGTCTTCAGGTGACCAAGATCTTCTGCCAAACTCCTCTGAGGCAGCATATCTCTCCATTCTGGTTCTGCAAAGGGTCCTTCATCACTCAACACAGTGGACACATTCACATGGCTTTTGAGCTGGCACAAGAGGTCCATCCCACTTAGATGTTGATTGCCTGGGTGCAGCCCAGCACCTGAGGGCACATGATACTTGTTCCTTGTTTGATAGTTCTGGAAGATTTGTTTAAGACGAGGGCTCAGTACTTCGGATGAAAGCTTTTTCTGCCACACAGGCCATGGTAAGGGCTGTGCTGGGAGGATGGAATGAGATATCTTCCTGAATTGTAGAAATCCAGCAAGCACCTTCTCAAGACGTTGCCAGAACTTCTTGATTCTGGAGAAGAAGGAATCTTCTGTCAGAGTCTGTGCTGTAATTTCTAAGTTCCGGTTGACTGATCCAGCAGCCAAGAGGAGCTTCAGAGTTTTGTTTCTCTCTGAGGAAATTTGGATGTCCTGGAAGACTGTTCTCGTAAAGTTGGAGGGCACTCCTGGGTCACGGGAACCCAAATGCAGCATTAGCCTTGACTGTAGGCAAACTAAGCTCAGTATAGTCAGACATAGCACAGCAAAAGTCAGCCAAATGCGGTTTGTCCCCCACTTCCAAGGTGGTTGTGCACACCATAAGGTATTCCCAGACCTGTGGAGAGATGGGCAACACAAGGTCAGCCAATCTTGATTAGCATCTGATTGGTTCTACTACCACAATATGTAGCATTGGCTGTTTCTATAATGTCACTTTAATTACAAAATAAATTATGATAAGAAATGACCTGCTAAAGCAAATGAGAAAAATTCATCTCATCTGAAATCTAATATTCCAGTGGCCAATCAGATCGTTCCAGAAAGCCAACTGTGGAAGAGAAAGTGAAAGTGTCAAAATTGCAGCCCAGGGACTATACGTGACACAGCATCATCAATCTGGGGGCCTCCAGAATGGATGTAGCCAAAGAAAACTATTGTTCCTCTTCTTTTTGCATGTTTGAGAATTTAGGGAAATAAGATACAAAATGGATGTCATCAGCCTCACAGATATCAAAGGTACATATTTCACTTCCACCATAAAAACAGCACTAGGATCTGCTTACTTTTGATTTACAAACTTCTACATGCAGTGCAAAGTCAAGAGTGGTCTTTGAGCCAACTGATATGAACACATCTCTAGCATGAATGGAACTACCTTTTCCGGACTGATTTTCTGCAGTTATATATTTTCCATATGCGCATGTTGATTTCAGTTAACTAAAATGGCTAGATTTGCATGTTCTGTGTCGTTTGAAACACACTGCCATATATCTGAGAGGGGAAAAAATGGCTCTAAACTCTATGGTTTGAAATGAAAGCTTTTCATGAAGTACTGGTCCCTTGTCATATTTCTAGAGTTGCAGCATGCTGGAATCAATAATACCACAGGGGCAACACTACAAAAATCCCTCCCTCCCCGCATTTCTACTGTTTGTGTAAAATGCATGTGAGACAAAGATTGATTTGTCCAACAGGACTTGTCAGAAAGAACAAGGAGGAGAAGGGGGACACCCAAATTTTGAATATCAAAAATTATTTCTATCTAGATTTAGACACTGGTTTACAGACTGAATCAAGAGACTGCGGTTTCTAAAATCAAACATTCCTAGTCCAGGTGCCATTGTGGGAGAAGAATGATCATCCAGTTCCCCTTGAACAGACAGGTCAAAAGATTCAAAAGGAAGAATAAAACCGGTAGAAGAATCCCCATCATGACTGAAGCTTCATTTTTAAAGAAAACTTGTTTCGAACAGGAAATGAATCAAAAGGTACAATCTATGTGTCAATCTTATTTATGAACTGGAAAGCCCCATGTTTCTGTGGCATTTTAATCATTGTAGATAGTTATGTGGTTGATAAATTTATTATTTTTTCATTCCTGAGGGCAGTCAGAATTGAACACATATTTTGAATACATATTGTGAAGATATTTTAGCAGCTTTTTTAATATAATGAAAAGCCCCAATATTTCTGGCTTTTGCATTAGCAGTTTGATCGTACAGATGTTTGTTCTTATTCATAGCTCCTATCTGACATGGAGTAATCAGAAACACATAATGACCAAGAGTTTACACAAAACACACTAAACTAAATTGTGGGTTTGTGTTTCACTTTAACAAAACCCCACTACTTTCTTAGTGTATTGTATAAATCAGGTCATCTATTAAACTGTAGCAGGTCTATTTGGTTCAGGGCTAGCTATAAATTACTGTCAAATAAATATATAAATAAAGGCTATAGAGTGGAAATAACATGCTGTGTGAACACAACCATGTTGTTAAAACAGGAGTTGGGGCTTGCAGTGTTGTGTGAAACCACTCATGGTTCAGAAATATTCAATACCGCTTTTGCAAAAAATCAATCTTATCTTTGGAGGTGGGGTGATTCGTTTGCTTTTTTTTTCTTTTCTTTTTTTTGTAGAATGTTAACAACCCTGTGAGATTGTCTGGTAGCCATAATGTATCACAATGCCCCAAAATACGTTTGACATTCCCGCTCCACCCCTTCCCTCCCCGAAAGGATTTTGAGCAAGAAACGACCTGAAATAAGAGGAGAGATCCTAATGGAGGGATGGCGGGCTAAGGGGCTCGAAGCTGAAGCTAGGATCCGATGTGAGGCCTCTGGATGGTGAGATGGAAACAGCAAGTGCCCTTTTGGGAGGGATGCTAAAGCTCGAAGGGACCGCCTTGCGCTGCAACTGTGGACTGTGCTGGGGATCGCCTCTGCTCCCCCTCCCCCCGCACCTTATTTTCCTTGCTCTCGGCAAGTCCCGACCCAGAAGGATGGGGGGGGTGACGGGGGGCGGCGGCCAGGAGGTTTTCTGTCTGAGGAGCCCCTGCACCGGGCGGACAAGGAGTCGGGGAAGGAATTGGAGACGCAGCCTGGCCTTGCTGGGATGCAGCAGAGGTAGGGCTCGTTGCAGAAGCTTCCAGTCCCATCCCAGCACTCTTACAGCTCGTCTCCCTCAGGAACCATCTCTGGTCTCCAGCTCAGGAAAGCCCTAGCCGGGCGACCGGCAGCCGGATAACCGCGCCCCACGCTTCTATTTCGGAGACGGGAGAGAGGCCGTCAGCCCAGTGGAGACAGCAAAGAGAGGGGTCCTTGCCTCGGGGCCCAGACAAATACTCCCACCAGGTTACTCAGGTGGAAAGTCACCCCGTTACTCAGACTCGGGAAGGTCTCTAGGCTGCAGGGGCGAGAAACGGTCCTCTGGGCTGCTGGCCTCCTGGTCCTTTGGGTTTTGCTCCTCTCTCTTTAGGGTCTCCAGGAGTTCCCCTTGCTGAGGTAGGAGGCAGTCAACAGTATAGCTCTTAAGGCTTACCTTCTCCACATCAGCATCTCCTCAGTGGCTCTAAACCGCAGTGTGGTCCAGAGGGAACGTTTCTGGATCACAAGGAGGTAGACTACAGGAGACAAGTGGCACTACTGAGAGCCAGCTGTTCTTCTGTCATCTGCAAAGTCATCTGGATCCCCACTTCTCCCAGGAACAAGCAGAGTCTCAAGATGAGGGTGAAGGTTCGTTTTCCCGAGCTTGTGGATTGGTTTCCGAATGTTTTTTACCAAGCTAGGTAGGGTTTTCACTGGAGTTTAGGGAATGTCAGCTTTCTTCTGTTTGTAAGGGCTTCGTATGATCAGTAGCTCTTGTGAGAGGTCAGTTGTGAGTCATCGGTGGGAGCTTGTGATGGGTTTTGTGATGGGGAGGTTACATCAGGTGAGGGTCATAGGGAGGTGAAGTGATGTGGGGAGAGGCTTGCATGGGTTGGTTGAGGGTCAATGTTGTCTCTGGTTGGCTGTATGGGTTCATAGGCTGGTTGTAGGTCAGTGTGTCTGTTGAAGAAATTGCTTGTGGAATGCCAGGCTTTGATGAACTCCGCAGTGGTCGGGTAGCCAATGATTTTTGTGTTGTTCCAGTCAAACTGGTGCTGTTTGGTGTCGGTGTGGGTAGAGATTAAGGATTTGGGATTGTGGTGTTTGACTGCCAGCTGGTGTTCATGGATCCTGTTTAATTGACATGGTATTTGTCCCACACAGAATTGATCCCAATGCTTACAGTTGATTTTGTAGATTACAGTTTCTTTCGTCATTCTATATCTTGTCTTTGTTTCTGGATAATTCCTGGTGGGGTGTGGGTATGGGTTTGTGGGCTATTCCTATTCCTAGAGGTTGGAGAATTCTGGCTATCATTTCCAATACCCCTTTTGTGTCTGGTAGGGTTAGTTTTTGCGTGGTGGTTGGCTAGGTGGTATGTTGTGGTTTGGATGCTGTGTGTTGGAATACAAAGTTTTTGTGATAGCTGAGAAAGCCATCAAGCAGCTGTTTCTCTTCCACTTTTCTTAGTGTTGACGTGCTGCAGTGTGTCCTGACCCTTCTGAAGAGGGCCTGGACATAAGTTGTGTGCAGTGGGTAGTTGCTTGTGGAGCTAGAGACTCTAAAGAGGAGTGCTTGGCATCCAAAGAAGGTGGTCCTTCTCAGGGAAGCCTGCAGCAACAAACCTGAAACTGCTCTCCCCAAAATTTGTGCTGAGGGCAGGTAAGCAGCTTTTGTCCCCTCTGTTTCAACTAGCATGTTTAGGAATACTTAAACTACAGCCTTATTTTAATTTCCAGTGTGTATTTCACTGAGAAGTTACAAAGCTTTGCCACTGTTGTTCAGGAAGCACCACTGCAATAGGGACTCCCTCCACTTGCAAAAGGAGGGAGCAAGAGAAAAAGAAGCATTTTTTCCCTTCATCTAAGCAGCAAAGAGACCCTTTAGGAGACAACGTACATATGAAAAGACAGTAAGAAAAGGAACAATCTTGCAAAAAAAAATTAAGGCAAAAAAAGCTAAACAGGCATAAAATATATTTCACTAAATCTAATTTATATGGAGAGCTATCATTTAATATAGTGCTCTGTACCTTTCTCTTTGCAAATATTTATTACCAACTTAAGTGCCCTGCTTTATGAATTGCCTTTTCTACTTAAAACTTTTTGCCTGTTTTTGAAGATGTTATAAAACATCACCATTTTC
This sequence comes from Vipera berus, assembly GCF_964194415.1. Taxonomy (NCBI): domain Eukaryota; kingdom Metazoa; phylum Chordata; class Lepidosauria; order Squamata; family Viperidae; genus Vipera; species Vipera berus. The sequence goes on along the minus strand of NC_138202.1, from coordinate 338,022,715 downwards.
TCAAACTTCTTCTCTATTTTGCTCTTACTTCATATATTTGCTCCATTCATTTTTGCCTAAATAATTGCATTGAATCTATATTCATTCAGCACAACTTAGTTCTGAGCCTATTTCTTTTGGCATTATCAATAGATTTAGATAGTCCATTCCCACTGCAATCCACTTTCCTTTGTATCAAACTCTCACTTCCATATTACAAAGGGGTAAAAGCCAGTGGTGAGATTCAAATATGTGAACAATTGTTTGTCTTTGTGGATGCCGCTTCCGAAAGTCCGTTCTGGGCCTGGGCAACAAAAAATAAGCTACTGGTTCTGCTGAACTGGTACAAACTGGCTGAATCCCACCACTGGTAGAAGCACACTGATGTATACAGTACACCTCCCCCCCCCAGTAAATGTCATAACTCAAACCTAATATAGGCAGTAACAGTTCATTTCGTGACCTTTCAAAGTTACATCACTGAAAAATGTGGCTTATGACCGTTTTTCACTTAAGACCATTGCAGCATCTCCATGGTGACATGATCAAAATTTAGATGCTTGGCAACTGACTCATGACAGCTGCAGTGTCCCGGTGTCATGTGATCACCTTTTGTGACCTTCTGAGAAGCAGTGTCAATGGGGAAGCCAAATTCAGTTAACAACTGTGTTACTAATTTAACAACTACGATTCACTTAATAACCGTGGAAAGGTCATAAAATGGGGAAAATTCACATAACTGTCTTGCTTAGCAACAAAAATTTGGGACTCCGCTGTGGTCATAAGTCAAGGACTACCCGTAGACACTCCGGTCTTTCCTGTGAAGAGATAACACACACCCCTCCATCCTCCTTTTAACAGAATCCAGCAGAAGTATTTCATGTTTGCATTCACAGTAGTTTTTGGAAGAACTCTGCATCTCCATGTGCATGGATGAGGATCTACAGGCACCCATATGACCAGCAGTAATTTTCCAGCAATTTTGTGTTGTTGTTTTTTTTTTAGGTGAAGGCATCCTCAAAATGCTTAGCAAAATGACCCCTCATCTCATGTCATGTTCTTTATGTCTCTGAACTCCCATGCCAGTTGTGCCTTCTCTTATTCCAGCATATACAGGTGGGAGAAAAGTAAAGTGCCAATCATTAAGCTAGAAGAAAAGGTCAGCCACTAAGACGATGTATCAGAATAGATATTTGCTAATAATTTACAAAACAGAAACATACATTATAGGTAAAATTCACAACAGAGACAAGATCTCTCAGTCATATTCTTTTGCCAACATGCGATTATGTGTCATCTGTGAAAATGACCATCCGGTTCTGGCAAACTGCTTCAGTCTCCCACTGAAAAAAGCTGCCACAGAAGGAACTCAGTAGCCTTGAGTCGAGGGGAGCAGAACGGCTGCCACAGATGGCCAAGAGTGGGCCTGTTTCACAGCTCTGTGTTCTTCAGCTACTGCGTCCAGCCATGCAACGGTCCTTGTTCTCTTCTACTGGTTGTTTCTGGTCGAATAGTGCAGCTTGGCTTCTTGCAAGAAGTTTTGGAAGGCAGGTTCTTCACGGCTTTCCTCTGTCACTATAGTAGAATAAATGAAGAGGTGTGTTAAGAAAGTGAGTCTCACTAATGCCTCAGGACCCAAAATGCCCTAGTACAAGGGCCGGCAACCCAAAACAGTGAAAGAGCCACTCGGAACCAGTTCCCTCAGAAAAGAAAAAACTTGGAGCCGCAAAGAAGGGTGCGCATGCACGCGCATGCGCAAAACAACAGGCTCCAACTCTTCCCCCCAGGAAACAAGAGGTTCACGGACCGGTTTTCACGCTGCCTTCCAGCTGCTGCCACTACTGCTGCAAACTGGAAAGGGCGATTCGTAGCTTCGGAAGCCCCCTAAGCAGGAAAGCGTGTCCCGATGAAGCCTTTTCCTACCAGGCTTTGCTGCAAAACCCCACATCGTCCAGGGCCCCCGTGATCGCCCAACAAGTGACCCAACAGTTAGCACACCTTTCTCGGCCTGCAAAACGCCACAAGCGCAGCAAACACCCTCTCCGAAGGGAACCAGGAACCCTTCCGCTCCCTAAACCCAACGATTGGCGAATGGCGTCGGCTGGTCTTCTCGCTCCCTTCCCTCCCTCCCTCCCTCTGCCGCCTGCCATTCCCGTGTCACCTTTACTCCTCGCCTTTACCTTTGCTAAGCCTGCCCATGACAAGTTTGAAGAGGGTGCGGGCAAATTTCACGAGGCCGCGCTTGCACCACTTCCCACACCAGCTCATGGCTCCCGAGGAGGAAGGGCCTGGCTTCTCTTCTGCTAGCTAGCCCGAAAAGTCCTCGCCAACTTCGAGAGCACAAAACTCCCAACTGAAGCCGGGTGGGGGGAAAGGGAGGTGGCCCTTTCGCTGCCACTTCCCCGGACGCCGGGCTTCCCGTGCGAAGCTTGCAGCCTTGGGAGGCACCTGCGCGGCAGCGGCGGCGAGTCTCCCTGGCGATGGGCGCTGGGTCACGGCGCCGTTTTCAGCCCGGGCGCCATTTTCAGCCCGGGCGCCACCAGCCGCCTGAGCGCCCTGCCCCTCCCCCCAGGGCCTCCAAACCGCTGCCACCGGTTTGGAGATCATGTTTGACGAAGGCGGAAACTCTGCAAACAGGAGGGTTGAGGAGGGTTGAGGTTTGGAGAGCTGCTCGTTTGGAGATCTGCTGCCACCGTCAAACATGGACGAAGGCGGAAGCTCTGCAAATGGGATGGTTGCCGTTGCCCTGTTTGGAGAGTTGCTGCCTTCGTCCGCATTTGAAAGAAACGCGGAAGGGAGCAGCTCTCCAGACGGGGCGCCGGAGGTTTGGAGCTCCTCTACCCATTTGGAGATCTGCCGGCTTTGTCCATGTTTGAGGAAGCCAGCAGCCCTGCAAAAGGGGAGGAGGAGGTTTGGAGAGCTGTGCGTGCAACTCTCCAAACCGCCGCCGGCCGTTTGGAGATCTGCTGGCTTCCTCAAACATGGACGAAGCCGGCAGCCTTGGAAACGGGGCGGAGGAGGTTTGGAGAGCTGCGCGCGCAACTCTCCAAACCGCCGCCGGCCGTTTGGAGATCTGCTGGCTTCCTCAAACATGGACGAAGCCGGCAGCCTTGGAAACGGGGCGGAGGAGGTTTGGAGAGCTGCGCGCGCAGCTCTCCAAACTGCTGTTGCCCAGTTTGGAGAGCTGCTGCCTTCGTTTGCATTTCTTTTGGCCCCGAAAGGCATCAGCTCTCCAAACCTTCGCCGCCCCATTCTCTCAATGGGACTTTTTTGCAGAATGGCAGAGGAGGCCTGGGAGCCGCATGAGACGGCTTAAAGAGCCGCATGCGGCTCCGGAGCCGCGGGTTTGCCGACCCGTGCCCTAGTAGAAACCAGCATCACCATAATCCTTTGTTGAATTGTACAATGAATATAAAACTCTCTCTCTCTCTCTCTGTGTGTGTGTGTGTGTGTGTGTGTGTGTGTGTGTGTGTGTGCGCGTGTGTATTGCATTTCTATGCAACCCATCTCTCTAATACAGTAACTCTGGGCAGCTTACAATATAATAAAAGATAAAAAGGGCACAAAAAAAAACCAATTAAAAAGTTACAAATTAAAAACCAAGATGATGAGCAGCCTGGGCAGAGAATTGTCTCTATCCCATCAGCCACCCGCAATGTAGTGGGTCCCTCTCTGGCCCCCGGCCAAGCGGTAGAGCCAAGTTTTTAGGCTCTTTTGAAAGGCTAGGAGTTTGGAGGTGGATCTCACCTGTGACAGAATATTCCAGAGAGCAGGGACCACAGCAGAAAAGGCTCTTCAGCTGGACTCCACCAGCCAAACCTTTTGGCCAATGGGATCCAAAGTAGGCCCTTTTTACCAAAACAAGCGGGGCAACCCCAGATACCCTGGACCCGTGCCATAAGGGGCTTTAAAGATAATGACTTTATTGTTAGGAATTCTATGTAAGGCAACTGATGGGAAAATGCTGCCACCCTCCCACTTAGCTTGTCTCTTGCAATTTTTAATTCCTCCTATTTCTTCAGAGCTTTAATTACCTTTATGATCAATGTCATCAGTATCACTGTCTTGGGCCTCTTCTTCCTCCTCTTCTGGATCCAAAGTTCCTCGTGTCAAAATCAGTTCTGATGGGCCTAATGAAGATTCTGCCACTGAACCTTTGGACCAAAATCAAACCAAAAAGCAATTTTTGGATTTCTTTCTGTACAGGAGGATGAACACCTTGTCCAGGAGTTCCACGCCAGGTCTCAAACTCTACAAGGTCAGAAGAGGGTGTGTGTACGTGATGCCTAAATGAGGGCTCTGGGCAGCTTTAGAAATTTAGCAAGGCAGCAACAATAGTTGCTTAGTCCTATCACTATAACATAATACCTTGCCAGATGAAGTGCCATATCCCTTAGGTAAATGCCTTAAGTAAGCCAGTGTATACAGATCCCATCAGCAGCCCTTCCTTTTCTTCTGTTCTTCTCTGTGAAACCCAACTATACCCCTCAAATATTTAATGGAGCAGATAAAAGGGACACGGTGGCTCAGTGGGTTAGGACGCTGAGCTTGTCGATCAGGTCGGCAGTTTGGCAGGTCGAATCCCGAGTGCTGCATAACAGAGTGAGCGCCTGTTACTCGTCCCAACGTCTGACAACCTAGCAGTTTGAAAGCACGTAAAAAATGCAAGTAGAAAAATAGGGACCACTATGGTGGGAAGGTAACAGCGTTCCGTGCGCCTTTGGCGTCTAGTCATGCCGGCCACATGACCATGGAGACGTCCTCGGACAAGCGCTGGCTCTTCGGCTTTGAAATGGAGATGAACACCGGCCCCTAGAGTTGGAAACGACTAGCACGCATGTGCGGGGGAACCTTTACCTTTAATGATAATGATAATGATAACTTTATCGTCACTTTGAATGTACACCAATCGGCATACATCAAAATGAAATTTCATTGCATTATGAACCTGAACAAACTTCTAAATATTGCTTGATGGCTTGTTAGCTTATTTATCAATCAAAGTTATATAGTTGCCCATCTCGCCAAAAGTGATTCTGAACAGCACAACAAAATAAATGTAAAAAATTACAGACATAAGAATCCATGCTAATAAATATAATAAAAAAATAAGATACAAACCCTAGGTGATGAGAGGGACAAAAATGCCTACCACAACATTTGAGCCATGTCAGCAAGTGTCCTGTACCTTGGGAGCCCCAGGCCTGATAACATAATGAGCTCTTGAGGCCTATCAGAAGGGATGGAACTAATCTAATTTTGAGGGAAGGATGTTCCATAAGGCAGCCACCATGGCAGAGATGTAGTGGGATCCTAGCTAATGGGACCCACAACATGCCCTCTCTGCTAGATCTGCTAGGGGGGGAGGGGGGGCTGATATAACCAGGTAGAGGCAGTCCTTCAGAAAGCCTGATCCCATGCCATGAAAAGTTAAAAGCGGCATCTTGAATTGGACCTGGAAGCAAACTGGCAGCCAATGCAGCTGATATAGTAATGGTGTAACATGCTGTTTTAGAAGTGCACATAACTGCCCATACCACTGTATTCTGTACCGGCTGAAGCTTACAAATACTTTGCAGGGACGTCTCTGTAGTTTCTCATGTACCTGAAACTGCTGGGCTGTTCTCCATAGCCACAGGCCCCATATCTCTCCGCAAATTTTTCAACTGTTCTTCCTGCTGCTGCTTCTGAGCTGTTTCCTGTAAATGAAGAGAGAGTATTTCAATAACGTATGTTTTTTTCCCTGTGTGTTTGTATCTCAATTTGCTCTCACATTGGAACTTATTTTTCATACTTAGCTAATTAGGTTTAATAAATCCATGTTAAACGAACTGTGCTTTAAAATGTTTAGAGCCAGCCATCATGGTTTATTTAGCATGTCATGAATAAGTAAGTAATGTGTTACCAGTATCTTTTTATTATTCATAGAAAAGACTTCTAGATTCTTCCATAATTGTACATTAACCTTCATCACTGCTTTGAATTCATTTAACAATGGAAAAAGAAAGGCTCTTGGGCCTATACCAGGGGTAGGCTACCCTGGCTCTTTTATGACTCGTGGACTTCAACTCCTAGAATTCCTGAGCCAGCTATGCCAGCTATGCTGGCTCAGGAATTCTGGGAGTTGAAGTCCACGAGTCATAAAAGATCCAAGGTTGCCTACCCCTGGCTTATACCCTCAGGGATTTTGATCTCTTCACCATAGCCCTAGGATTTCCTGCTTGATTTCCTTTTCCCACACTTCTTTTATCAGCTTATAGGTGAATTAGTATTTACATCTGAAGAAATACCTTTTAGAACTCCAATTTCAGATATGAACAACCAGACCCATCTAGAGTTCAAACTAGCTACTAATGATTCTCTGCCTATCATACAGAATCTCCCCAGACTGGCAGCTTTTGTCTGGGAAAGACCAGGCAAAGCTCAAAGGTATTTGGAGGGAGGATCAAACCTCTTATGTTTATATAGGAAATCCAAGTTAATTCCCTGCTTCAGCTCTCCTTCCGCCTGGGGCGGTTGCTCTCCAACATCCAGCAAACAACACAGCAACAAGTATTCAGACACAATTGGGGGTGGGAGGGGCTTATAGCAATACAGCCCAGAGCAACAAAGTATATTCATGCACTTACCAATTTCTTTCTTAGGCGCTCATATTCTGGTCGATATTCTCTGGAAGAAGAAAAAAGGGGGCTTCATGTATTTACTCCTGAGCACTACTGACATGTATCCTAACGGACAACAATTTAGTTACTTGTTAAACTTATATGCCACCCATCTTGCCTGGTGGCAACTCCAGACAGCTTACAATCTATTAGAAACCATTTCATATAATAAAGTTCTTCTCACACGGTCAGCAGTACTGAACGGACATCACCGTTACAAGTAATCAGTGTGCGTACTCACCATTTTATTTACTGCTATAGAAAGAGAGGAAATTCTTCCTATAAGCCTAATATCTGCACCAAGAATGAAGTACCAGGTGGTGCTCCAAGAAAACCCATTGACTTTACAATGCATCAAAATATCTGATATGGAATTGCTTAACAGTTGAGGTGTCTAATACAAACAGAAAATAATTGATTTCTGAAGGGTGTTGTGAAATCTAGTGTATCCATAGGGTACAAATAAACCTAATTGGAAGCATTATTTGCCTAAACTCTCATTTTATTTTTGCGCCTTTGAGCCAGTATGACTTCTGGTGACTGCCTGGACTAGTCCCTGCAGTTTTCTTGGCAAGGGTTTTTGGAAATGGTTTGCCATTGCCTCCTTACTATGGCTGACAAAGTTTGACTGGCCTAAGGTCGTCCAGATGCCTCTGTGCTTAAGATAGAACTAGAACTCCACCGTCTCCCAGTTTCTAGCCTGGTGCCTTACTCAATATACCAAACTGGCTCTCTCTAGTTTCTAGGCAACCTCAAATTCAGTTAAGGTTGGCTGAGTGCAAATTCTCATTTACACTTTGATTCAGGTGACCTGAGGGCACAGATAATCTCTCAAGTGGCTTCAATGGTTTTCGGAGACTGCTAATGATCCTTCCATTTCTCTCCCCCCACCCAATTCTGTCAAAGCTAATACTTCCATCCCCTCCACCATCCTGCCAGAACCAATGAAGCTTCTTGGATGAGAAGTGAAATGTCTTCAAAGAAAAACAAGAAAATCCAGTTGCCTTTTAAAAAAGTATCTTAGAAACTCAAATTCAGTAAGTCCCAAAATTCAGTTATCCCTAAAGATAAAGCACAGCGTACCAGGTTGCCCTTGCTATAGTCCTTCCTTTCCTGAAGAACTCACCTTTCATATTCATCAACAGCTTTGGACAAATGTTCAAAAAATTCATCCATCCCTGTTCCTTGAACAGCAGAAACACCCACAACCTGCAAGAGAAAGTTACTGATAAACTGGATGCCTTTAGAAATGTGGGTTTAAATGAATAAATGTCTTGCTTGAGACTTAACTTCAACCTATCTCTTCCCATTCAGCACCAAAAACTGCATTACTCAATAACTGTCAATGCTGCAAACATTGACATGTTTTTGCACTGACAATGTAAGAGGCAGCCTTTTGCTTTAATTGTTTGGCTTTGAATAACTAAAGCGTGGGAGGAATTCAACCCAGATGTTTTGAGAAGATAAGAGCTGCTTTAAAAGGGAAATGAAACTTCGTGTGCTAAACTAATTGGTGAATGTGATTTATGACGTGTAATTAAGGGAGGGAGATTCTGTATGATATGATGGGTTAAGGGGAGGAGAATTCAGATTCTGGCATCCATCCATGAGTGCCGATGCTCCGTTCTCATTATTATAGACTTTTTGGGAATAAACAATCATGCAGTGTTCTTTGATCTGTCTCATTAATCGGAACCATGACATCAACATTTTTAACAAACCCACCTACATACATAACATATGGCACCGTTTGCAGTACAAAAGAGAGCACCCACCTGAAGTGAGTTGTAAAACTCATCTAAGACAAGACTCATAGAGCGAGTTAAATTACTGGCATAGCTGGTTTCCTGAGTGAGGGCATCTTGAAAAGCTTCAAAGTCCTGCATCCATTCAAGTGCAAAACTATGGTCAATGATGTCTGTCTGAGTTGAAAAATAAAAATAAGGTGTACATTTAAGGAAAATATAGTAACAGCTTCTGCCAAAGAAGTCTTGCCAGAATCTTAGCCATTATACTTTGTTAGCTACTGGCCCAGGAATGAGGACCAATGGTCTCCTAATAATTGCTGGTTCTCTAGAAGTGGTAGGGAAAACAGACTGACTGCTCTTCATTTCATTTGCACAGAAAAGCCATGGTAAGAAATTAAAGACTACAGTATTATCAAAACCCAATAGGCCATCTATGAACTATTGTGATCAATTCAAAACTTCATCTTTCAAGAAGGAAACAAACAAACTGAAGCCTGTTCTGAGGAGCATAAAGAAGATACTTGGAAGTCTCAAAGTTCACTTTTGCAAATAATGGTAAAAAGATAAGGTTATTCATCACGATCAGGAGAAGCAAAATTAAACCACCGGAAGAGTTGACATTGGAAAATTTATTCTCTGTGCTCCAAAGGACAGCATTTAAGATTAATGGTTGAGAATCTCAGCAGATTTTAATGAAATATTAAGACAGTGACTCAGCAAGCTTTCAGGACCCTAGTCATATCTGAACCTGGGTTTTTCAGATTCTTGATCATTTTAGTATCATTCTCAACCCTTTTTCAGATCTTCAATATTCCTTGTGAGATGGATTGATTGAGTACAGCATTTCAAATTTTAATTTATTAATTAAATTCATTGGCTGCCCATCTTACCACAGGGTAACTCTGGGCGGTTTACAATATTAAAAGGATAAAATTATATAAAATCTATACACAATAAAAACAAAATAGTATAAAAATACAAATACTCAACCCTAACTAAAAGATGGGGAGGGAGAAAGTAGGACGAGCGGGGGGGGAGGGAGATGATTCTCTAAATTTAATCTGTCAACCACTCCCCAATGTGAAGTCCCCCTCCCCCGCTGGGGCCCCAAGCCAACTGGCAGAGCCAGCTCTTTAAGCTCTTGTGTCAGGACTGAAGCTCATTCCAGGAGAGCAAGATGTTCCAAAGGGCAGGAGCAATGGGAGAGAAGGCCCCACTCCTAGACCCTGCAGGAATACCCTGGCCGATGGGGACCGCAGAAAGCCTTCTCTGCCAGGACGGGTGTGGCGGGTCAATCCCACTGGGATGAGACGGTCCCTCAAATGTGTTTACAGCAACAGTTATCTAACACAGGGCTTTTCAACTTTTTCACCCATTGTACCACTTTTAGGATATGGCAACATCTGAGTACCACCAGTCGCCTAGCAAGGTGTCAAAAACTTGATGACCCCCCCCAAAAAAAGGAAAAAAGTGATGAAGTACAGGTAATCCTCGACTTACAACAGTTCGCTTTGTGACTATTCGAAGTTACAATGGCACTGAAAAAAAGTGCCCCGCAAGCCACAGCCAAGCAAAACACCTGCCTGCCCGCCTGGCGGTGCTCTTCCTCCTGTCTGAGGTTTTCATTGTTGTGAGCATTTCTGTTGAGGATTGGCAGTGGGGGTGTGGTGTTTCATTTTTATTCCCCCCATCTGCTGGGTGGTTGCAGCAGGTTTTGGTCACTTCACATGACCCTGGGACACTGTCACCATCATAAATATGAATCAGTTGCCAAGCATCTGAATGTAAATCACAAGACCCTGGAGATGCTGTAACATTCCAGCTGATCGTTGCTTCTTCTGGGCTCAGCAGAAGTGCCAGGATCTGTGCTGAGCTCCAGCTGGAGACTGGCGCTGATCCTGTTGCTTCCGCTGAGCCCTGACAGCCCTGCAGCTCCAGCTGTCTCTCCCTCAGGCTTGTGTGGTGCTGCCACCAGTTCAGCTCATTCCCCTCCCCTGCTACCACTTTTCTAGGATGGTCGCGTACCACCTGCCAGGTGCCAATGTACCACAGGTGGTACCCGTACCACTGGTTGAAAAGCCCTGATCTAACAACATTGTGCTATTGATAGTTTAAATTCTCTGTCCCTCCTCAAACGTTGGAACCTGGCCTTTTCGCAGCATTTATACATTGCTGACATTTCATAAAGATATCTAAAACAATCTCAAGGTGACTGTCCTGATTACTCAACATCAATGAGATTCCAATGATATAATCCGTTAAGATTACTTTGCCCTACGTCTCATTTTGTATTTACTGACACTGACGTGTTTGCCACTTAATGACCACTGTGTATTTTTTCTTCAAAACCGTTTTCTTTTTCTTGGGAGATAATGGAAAACATGAGTAACCACAACAACAATAGGTAATACCCTAAATATAAGTTGGATATCACAACTTACCTTACATTTTTGTTGTTTCTTTTAAGAGAAATGTCACAGCAAGTGACAGCATCTTAACTGAACTTAACTGATCTCAAAAAAGTTAAATAGGACTAAGTCTGGTTAATATTTCAATGGGAGACAAACCTGGGAATCCCACAGCTGCATTTAAAATGGGAAGTGAAATTTCTCTCTCTCTCCCGCCCCCCCCCCAAATTCTGGAACAAGGCAATAGCACATCTATTAAACTGCTAAAATTATATAGACATCTCCACATCCTCATCAGGCGTTGAATTTGAATAGATAGCCTTCACTTTTTTTAAAAAAAAGAGAAACAAGAAGGTATGGTAGAAAGACAGTGTTGGTTTAATATTAAGAGATAATCTCATTAACATCTAGCATGTAATATGGACTCTGGAACACCCCACTCACCTTGTTCATGACCACTATAAATGGGAGCTTTGTTTTGTATAGGATGCTGGAAAAAAAGAGTGGATGATCAGAGATAAAAAGGTGACCCAGATATGAAAAGAATACAGCTGGAAGGGACCTTTGAGGTCTTCTAGTCCAGCCTCCTGCTCGAGTAATACGAAACAGTTTGTTGTTTTAATATTTTTACTGAAAAAGAACTTTATACAAAATTCAAAACTACAGAAACATAAGCAAAACAGGAAAAATGATATGAAATAAAAAGGTTATAGACAGCAAAAGACAAAGGAAAGATATCTAAGGAAGTAACTGCAATACAGCCATAATGATTGCCATCTCCAAATTATATACCGCAATATCCTTCCTCTCATAAACAATCCTTTTTAATCAGTTAATCCCCAAATCATCATTTTTGTCCATTTACAGCAAAAAGTTTATAAAGGGTTTCCAGTCTTTTACAAAATTGTTGTTCCCTCCTTAATCAAAGGCATGCAATTGTTAACATTCCACAATTCTGCCTTTTAATCCTTGAGACTAGAGAATGGTGGTTGTAGTATCTGGCAAACTAATGGTAACTAGTTATGTGCCCTGAAGGTAGATGATACAGTAACTTTGATGAACTTCATAAGTTTTCATCTTGGTAAATCCTAGCCAAATGAATACTGCTTTTGGTTTCATGTGTATGGCACAAATTAAAAAATGGCAGATGAACTAACAATTGAAGTTGCTAATCAGAACACAGGAATTTGCTCAATACACAATGGCTTTCACTAAAGCATCACTTGGGAGAATTATTAATATTTTAAAGATAACAAATTGCGCTATAATACTCCACTGCATTCTGTTCTAAAGTATATACCCTAAAAAAATTTTTTGATGGAATTATAAAACTATATAACAAAAATAACTTTTTGATTGAAAGAAAAACTGAAAAAAGAAATAACTGCTGACATCTAGTGGAGACTCAAGAGAATAGAACACTAACAAGGACTCAGAAATTGGCAGAATGCCTAGAAACAAAGAAAAAGTTGTTCCTTTGAATTGCAAATAACCTTGAAGACAGCTGGGAACAAAGGAAGAGCCAGATATAAGATTAAAAAGTGTTTGAAAGAAAAACAAAACAAAACAAAAACACCTGCACTGTTGCTTAAATCTAAGAACTGTTTATGGAAAAGAAAAACCTTGGCTTTTTGGCTAATCCTTTAGAGGAGAATTTGTAGGAAGGATTTAAAGTGGCTTAACCTACTGAACTGTAATTTTGACTGACTGATAAATTGACTTTTGAATTAAAACATTGACGAAAGATTATTTGAAGGGGGGAGACAACATGGATATCACATACGTATCAAAAAATGACAGAATGCCACATTCAATATTTTCTCCTGAAGGACGTAGCCTGGAAAATCAAGGGCCTCCAGAAGCAATGCTTCCAAGCTAAATACTTTCCAGGAGGAAATATATGTAATGTTAGGACAAATACAAATGACAATAGACTCAAACCATGAAGAAATCTGAAACAACTTTGATGATTTAAATAAGCATATTTCCAATCTAAATTTACAATTAAAAAACACCCAGGAAATAACAACAAAGGCACAAATAAATTAGATGGCAGACAACAAATTAGAACAGTATGATCAAATTGATGAAACAACAGAGGAAAAGAATTACAATTTGACACAAACAGGAAAAAATCTTTAAGGTTCTGATACAACAAGAAAAATGGAATTATCAGGAGAACCATCAAAGTTTGGGAGACAGAAAGTATTTATCTTACTTATTTCATCTTTTGTATTCCCAACATCATTTGTAAAAATACAGGAACTGCTGGGTAAGCGGATTACATCAACTTGGAAAATTACTCGGCAAAAGAAGAAGACAGAGACAGATACAAGGGATTTGACTCCCCCTACCAGATGGACTATTACGTGAATAAACATTTGTTTGAATATGGCTAAAAGAACAAAGAATTTTGAACACAAAGGGGCCTTATAACAAAAAGGATAAGAGACTTAAGTAATATAGTATGTTTTATAATATATGAAATGTTAAAAATAGTAGCTTGATGCAACTTTTATTAATATATAAATGAAATATAAACTGATTAAAAAGGATGTTATATCTAGATATTATAAGATAGATAAATAGTATTTTTTATAATGCATGATATAAAATAATGGGAGGATGTACCTAAATGGGAAAATTTGGATAGTTAGATGACTAATATGAAGAAATTATGACTGATAAGAATTGGATTGAATATAAGGAAATTTAAGCGAACAAAAATTATAAAAATAGGATGTATGCTGAACTAGTGAGATGATTGTTATGAGAATAATATAAGCTAAAAAAAAGCAATATATATATAATTATTTGTATAAATATAAAAATGCCTATATCTAATCATTTATATATTGAAAATATTAAGAATTATATTTTGGCTAAGGTTGAAGGAGAATACAAACGCGAGAAGGGAAGATCAAAGAAATGTATCATTAATTTATTAATTATGGAATTATCAAATTTAATTATTGATTGTTAATTAATTATTATTGTCCTTTTTTCTTGTTAAAATATAAACCAAGACAACACGCTGTACACCAGGCACTGGAGCTTGTTATAGTTAAAAACTAATAAAATATCTATATAAAAAGAAAGTCTGGGGGGAACAAGAATTGCATTAGAATTTTTTTTAAAAACCAGACCTTTATCCACACAAAAAAAGAGGAATTGTGGAAAAGTGCTTCCTACCTGCAGGCATATAGCATGTTAGACATGAAGGTGATAGGATTAGTGCTGCGAGATGTGTCCATCACATAAACCACCACCGATGGAAAACAGGAAGCCTAAACAGATATAGCGGGATTACTGTTTACAAAGCATAGAATGTTTTCCCCATCCTTAATTAACTCCTAACATCAGATAAGTAGAAGTCACTAACCAGGGCTTCTGTGATGATAGTACCAGAGGCAGACCAAGTAAACACTTCAATCTGCCCAGGTGTATCTATTAAGACATACCTGCAAGAGAAAAAAATGCTTTCATACACTCAGAATATACAGAAGACATTTTATTAGAGATTGCACACACTGGAGCTAAACAGTAGTATGTACTTTGTCCATTGCTGTCTCAGAAATTCTAGCAAGAGCTACTACCCACAGAGACAAGAGACAAGTTCAGGTTTAATTATTTTTTCGTTTCAAAACAAAGGATGAATTTGTGAACCATTTTCCTTATCAAATCAATGTAAATGAACATTTTAGTCCAAGACCACAGTTTTAGGAGAGATGGCGTAATTAGTTGCTCAAAGGAATATTTCTAAAATATTTCATATGTCACTCCCACCCTCTTTAAATCTTTTTTTATTCATTTAGGAATTGAGGACAGGAAGGCCTGGAGGAATGTTGTCCATGGGGTCACGATGGGTTGGACACAACTTCGCAGCTAACAACAGGAATTGAGAGGACTCTGAGCACTCATTTCAAAATATTCCAAGTCACCAAAAAAATAACCAAACCACCAAACATTTACACCCATGTGTGGGGAAAAAAAGGTATGGGGGGGGGACTACTCTCAGTATTTTGTGACTGAACATAAAATAATTTTCATAATTTCAAATGTATCCATAGCTTTCCAAAAAAGCTGGAGAACCCCACCACTTGTTAAGTCATCATAACTGATGACTGGACAGCTTCTTTCCCAAAGAGGACTTGCCACATGCTTTCTAGTATATGAAACTCATTTTAAAATAATGTTGAACACCATTTTTAAAATCACCATCCCTTAGTTTTACAACCCTGGGTCCTTTTGATATATCTGAGCTTTTGACATGCTGGGTATTTGAGTATGTATTCTAATTTTAGACCCAGGATTTTGAGCAATATTACCTGATTATTTCCTCTAATTTATTTTTTTCATTTTATCATTTTGTGAGCTGCACAAGTTAAACAGCAAGATAATGTTAACAAGATCTATAAAGAACAAAGGTAACTTTTCCTATGTAAAGGCAGATCTGTTTAGGATAAGGAGTGCATGGATGATCCCTCTAAAAACAGGAGCCTCGCGGTAGCCACCCCCTCCCTCCCAATATCAAATTTATCACTCACTGGGATGCAGTCTGTCTTTTTTCAATGAACTTCATCACCTGATAACAATTAAAGAGAAAATATAGTTTGCATACAGGAATAAAACTGGAGTTTGCAAAAGAGCTACTAAAACAAGAGGTCCATAGTATAACAGAATTACTGTAGTGACATTCTTCAACTTTACAGTTATATTGGCACTTCTTCAAACTTTAGCATTGACTAGACAACTCACAATCCCTTGGGTCATCAGAGATATTTCCGTACCAGTTTCCTCTATATCTTCAATGTATTGGGATAGATTCAGAGATCTATCTGCTTGGAAATAGTTCATGCTGAACTGTGTAGAATAGTCAAACATCAGCATAGGAAATGTTTTATGACATAATATGTAATGACTTAATGTCTTATGACATTTTGTATTATAAAATGTTTTATAAAATTTTCCAAATTTCAATTCCATAGGAGTAATTGGTCCCAGATTTTGGACACATTATAAGTTAGCACATTTGAAGATATTGTTGTTCAAATGTTGTCCTATGAAGCACATTTTCATCCAGTTAAATGTTACGGGAACAAGAATTTTAGCAGTATATATATTGCTGGTGCAGTTGTTAGAATGCAGTTTTGCAGGCCAACTCTGCCCACAGCTAGGAGTTCAATCCCAATAGGGCTCAAGGTTGGCTCAGCGTTCCAAGACAGTAAAATGAAGACCCAGACTGTTGGTGGCAATATGCTGACCGCCTAGAGAGTACAATAAAACTCTATGGGGGCAGTATATATTATAAGTCTAAATGCTATTGCTATATTTTATTTTTTATTTTATTTTAATCCCATTTATATCCCGCCCTTCTCCGAAGACTCAGGGCGGCTTACAATTTAAGCACAAACCAATGTGCTTAGCAATATATATATGGCCCAGAATAATGAAATTTTCAGAAAAGAATATTCAGCAGCTTACCAATATGATATACTGCACACCAGCAAAATCAGTTAAGTAAGCACGTACCTGGTCAAATCTTGTAGCAAAGAGATTGAGGGACGTCACAATGCCACCATTTGGGCCCAGTGAATATCTGGAGCTAGGTCAGGAAAAGTTGAAAAAATCCAAATCACTGGGGTCAGAATATTCCCCAGAGCAATTCCACAAGAGATGAATAGGAAGCTATATTTCAATAACAAGCTGCAGAACATCATCACTCTTTCTTATTCAGAAAGTTTTATGCATCCAACAAAGTTTTGGATATAGAGTCAGACATGAATGGAACAGCATATACATCCAACAATATACACACAGATAAATAAAAAAACAATAATGGTACCATTTGGAAAAAAATAATGCAAGGATACTGCTTCATGACTTCTTTGTAATTCACTGTGTCCCGAATATCTAAAAAAAAGGAAAATTATACAAAGCCTGATTCAAAACAAAGTTAAAAGAAATGTATCTTATTGTTGGTTTACTGTTCTCTTTGAATATATCGAATAGAACATGATTTACCTTTAAATATAACACCACCACCCCCAATTTTTCCTTTCTCAATACTTGTTCCATCATCTTAAACGCAGCTCTAATATTCCCCTAAGGCTCTCTATCAGGTAATCATGGAAATTGTAATCCAAACACACAAGATTTCCAATCCATCCTATGGAACTTTCAGCAAAGATTTTAAATATTGGACTATAGACTAATGTATTCATGTCTAATCAAGTCTAGTCATCCATTCATATTAATGTGGTCCAATTCAACTTAAATCAATTCCTTAAAACAAAATAAAATCTACCATTTATTCCTTTGTTCTATACAGAATGAGACTGCAAATAGCGAGCCGCTCCAATTATACTTGGCAATCATAAAGAGAGCTATTCACCTTCTCACATCTTACAGCAACTCCATTCAGTTGGCGGCGGTAAAGGTACCTGGAATAGCATCTGAATGCTATTCAATGGCACCTACAACTAGGGGAAGGTGAAATAGCATCCATGCCCATATGGGTGGCCATGGTTAAACGTGTGGCAGCTTACACCCACTGTGCAGTTGCTTGGTTATCTGCAGTCCTTAATTCTACTCTAAACTAAAGGTTTACATATTTGTGCTTTATAGCAAAACTAATTAATACTCTCATATTTTTCTGAAAGGCAAAAATGTTGGCGAAGCATGTTGACGACCACCCTATGTACTCACCGATATTGGCCTGGAAAGGCAGCTCGTAAACTGCGGGGTCCAGATTGATGACATACGGAGGAGAATTCTTACTATGCAGGTAGGCAATAAGTCTCTATGGAAAACAAACTGTAGGTCAGCTCAGATGAAGCGAGCAGGGGAACCAAGCAGCCCTCTTAGGGCTTCTTTCCCCCGGGCCAATCCCTTTTCCCGCTCCGCCCGCACCTGCACCAGCGCCGTCTTGCCAGAGCCAGCCATTCCCAGAACCAGGACGCATATCGGGGCTCCGGATGGAGAACTTGCTGCCCCACCGGCAGCTGCCATTTTGCCGCCGTTTCATCCGCTTTCTTTGACTTCCGGGGCTTTCCTTTGCTTAAAAAAATGGAAAGGAAACCAAGCTTTTGACCATAGAGATACGAAATAAATAATAATGAGAAGTTGGAAAAAAGAAGAACGGCTCCATAACATTGGTGGGCTGGAGAAGCCATGGGAACTATTCGAATAGTTTTCCTCTCCACTGACCAGGTTTCTCCTCTAGCAAAATTAGGCTGCCGAACAATACCGCTATATTGTTCTGCTCCTCCGTATCGTCCCTTAGAGAATATTTTTCAAAAAGGCCACCTTGACATCGGCAGCGGCCTGAGTCTTGCTCCGCCTCATTCTTCTCTGAGAGGAGAGAACGGCCGTTCCGCATTTTCTCTCTCTACAAGCAGGGGTGGGGGAACAATGGCCCTATTATGACTTGTGGACTTCAACTCCCAGAATTCTTGAGCCAGCGTGGCTGGCTCAGGAATTCTGGGAGTTGAAGTCCACAAGTAATAGGGCCCTCGGTTCCCCACCCCTGCACAGTATTCCTGATGAACTTTGAACCACCAAACATTTTCACCATAGAGCTGCGATAGTTAGACTGGACCAATCGGCCATTATAATGTACTATATCGTCACGGGTGGCCGGGGAGGGGTGTTCTAATTCTAAGATTTCCAATTCTAAGGAAAGGCCGCGGCGGCAGGAAATTATGTTCTCAGCGGGTAGCGAGAATGGGGAAGGGGAGGCCCCAACTGGGCCTCTGCGTTGTGACACACTTTGCGTCACCTAGGCAACCAGGAAGGGGAAACAATCGCCGCTCCTCTTTCCGCTTCCTCTGAGGCTCGAAGGCGAGAGCTGCTCGGCTGGGTGCTGTTTACGGGACTTCCTCCTTTACGTTTCCTTGATCTCGGGACACCGCGCCGGACCGCTGCGCAGGAAAATAACCTGTCGCAAAGGTGAGTCATTACGGCCGTCTGCCGGGATGGAGGTCGGAGCTCTGCCGTTCCCTCCCGAGGGTCCGTTAGGAAGCCAGGCTCGTGGCCGTTGGCCAGAGAGGAGCGAAGATTGCGTACTTTAGCCGGCCGCCCACTCGTTCTGCCCTGGGAACCGTCGGCTCTCGCCTGTTTCCTCTCTTTTGTTAGGACCGACTCACATTTGTACGTTTCCCCTAATTTACCTGATTGTTAAATTGTTACTGTGGAATTTCGGCAGCAGGGGTCGGCAACCTTGGCTCTTTTATGACTCGCGGACTTCAACTCCCAGAATTCCTGAGCCAGCTATGCTGGCTCAGGAATTCTGGGAGTTGAAGTCCGCGAGTCATAAAAGAGCCAAGGTTGCCGACCCCTGGTTATTATAACGCATTATTATTTACTGCATTATTTTGTGCCTTCGGGTCGGTTTTTGATTCCTGGGGTCCGCCTGAACTGCAGTTTTTTTTGGCAAGGTTTTTCGGAAGTGGTTTGCGATTACAGGTAGTCCTCGACTTACAACAGTTCACTTAGTGACCATTCAAAGTTACAACGGCACTGAAAAAAAATGTGACTTATGGCCGTTTTTCACAGTTGCGACTTTTGTAGCATCCCCATGGTCAAGTGATCAACATTCAGATGCTTGGCAACTGGCTCATATTTATGGCAGTTGCTGTGCGCCACGGTCATGTGATCACCTTTTGTGACCTTCTGACAAGCAAAGTCAATGGGAAGCCAAGTTCACTTAACAACCAGGTTACTAACTTATGAACTGCGATGATTCACGAAACAACTGTGGCAAGAAAGGTGATAAAATGGGGCAAAAATCCCTTAACAAATGTCTCACTTAACAACATAATTTTTGGCCTCCATTGTGTTTGTAAGTCAAGGACTACCTGTGACTGACCCAAGGTTTCTCGGATGGCTTTGTATCTGAAGTGGAATTAAAATTCATGATCTTCCCATTTCCATCCTGATGCATTAACCAGTGCATTAAAGTGGTTCTTCTATGGCATATAGCTCTCAAAATTTTAGGTAATATGCATAGAGCAGTGTTTCTCAACCTCGGCAGTTTGAAGATGGGTGGACTTCAATTCCCAGAATTCCCCCGCCAACCATTTTCAAGCTGCCAAGGTTGAGAAACATTGCCCCCCCAACAATTTGAATCTTCATTTTACCTACCTTGGAAGGATGGAAGTCTGAGTCAACCTTCCTCCATTCATAATTTTCATAGCTTGCCTTTCAGCAAGGTGCACAACATGTAGCCAGTTGAAAAATAATTAAAACTTAAGATAACCAATAGTTACATGCCTTTGTATAGTAAAAATTTAGAAAAAGCATAGTTAATGAAATCAATCAGTTTATGGCTACAAAACTCAAGTTCCATGCCCTTCCAAAATTGCCAGTAAAATACGTTGTTAAAATCTGTAAAAGAGTAACATTTTAAATCTACATGTAACTAGATGATTTATGCATATTGAATAGGGGATTGAATAGAGGTTAGAAGGCCTCTCTTCAGTTCAAGGATTACAATAGGTATCAGTTCTGAAGAAAGTGCATTTATTTAATTTCAACTCCAATTCAAGGTTCTACTTAGTTAGAATTGAATTGTTTCATTGGGGGGGGGGCGCTCTGGAAAGGTTTTTTGAAGTCACCAAGGAACTCAATAAAGGACTGAAGAACTGAACTTCTCTACTTATAATTTCTGCTTATATGCCATTTCCAATAATAAACATACTGATTATCACCTGAAGTTGTTTTGACACTTTTGCTGCAGTGCTTTGCAGGTCATTGAACTAAACCATTTTCTGATCTTTGATGATATATTGAACCACATGTTGACCACATGGACTTAGTTCGCTTACTCAGTAGAACACAGAAAAAGCAGACCAATATTAAAAGTAATGAAGCTTAGTATGTGCAAACGCATTTGCTAGATTTATAAGGGGGTTCATGAGGTACTCCATGAATAGTGATGCTTTCTCCTCTTCTCAGAGCTAACAAGTAGAAGGACAGTCCTTGGACATCATGGAGCCATTCATGGGCCAGGTACTGATTTGAGATGAAAGGGATGAAGCCTTCTGCCAAGGCTGTTATGGAAGAGGAGAAGAAAGGTATAGATGAGTTTTGGAAAAAACTTCATAGTGTGAGCATAATGGAACTTACAGATTTTATTTATGTATAACGTGTACTATTTTTATGTTTTTATTGGATATATTGTAAACAATTGGGAATGTTTGGGGAAATCTGGTGGTAAATTAGAACCATAAGTGAATGAATAATAATCATGTGACAAATATATTCAGTGTCTCTCTCCTTAGAAAGAATTTGGAATATATCATATTTTCTTGCTCTCTCTTGATTAGAGAGTTGTGAGTTTGTAATGATTTGTTAAAATCATGTTCATCTATAGCAGTTCCAGGTAGAAATAGATACTGTCCTTTCTCTGTGAGTGTAAATTACCGATTTTGTCACTTTGCTTCTTTTTAATTTAGTAATTTTAAACTTAAATTATATTTAAATCTAAGAATGTGTCAGAGTTTGATTATAAAAGGGAAAAGAAAAGGAAGCAAAAGAAAATGTTGTTAGTTGCGAAGTCGTGTCCGACCCATCGCGACCCTATGGACAATGTTCCTCCAGGCCTTCCTGTCCTCTACCATCTTCTGGAGTCCAGTTAAGCTCACGCCTACTGCTTCAGTGACTCCATCCAGCCACCTCATTCTCTGTCGTCCCCTTCTTCTATTGCCCTCAATCTTTCCCAGCATTAGGCTCTTCTCCAGTGAGTCCTTCCTCCTCATTAGGTGGCCAAAGTATTTGAGTTTTAGCTTCAGGATCTGGCCTTCTAAAGAGCAGTCAGGGTTGATCTCCTCCAAAAGAAAATAGTCTAGTTTTATTTACAATGTAACTGCAGTGATGGATGCTTTAGCTGGCTAACTAATTGACTCATACTTGAAATCATGGGTTCAAATAATAAGATTGCTTCTTTTTGACATTTTGCATAGCCACTTTGTAATTAGTCTTATTTTGTGTTAAATTTAATCTTAAGAGAGACTAGGTAAACAACTACAAAATGTAAATATTATTTGATTAATGTTTTTATTAGGAGAGTTGGTTTGATATAATGGTTAAGGTTAAGATTAATTCTGTAAATTGTATGCCCATCTTGGGCATGATGTCACGTAGGTGATTTTGGGCTAGTTATTTTCTCTTAGCTATGGCAAAGAAGGAAGCGGACACTTCTAAAAAGTTGTAGGGATTAGATCCAAGAAGTCACCAAAAGTCAACATTGGCCTGAAGGTGCACAGATGCACAAAATCATTCAGGCTATAGTTGCATATGTCTTGAGCCTATATTTGCTTTTTTAAATCTGTAAATATAAAAAAGGTATCTTGGTATCTCTCCCAAGCTGGAGATTCCCACTCCAAGTCAAAGCATAGGATGGAACAAGATGATGAAGAAGACTACAGGCAACTTCCCAAAAAGAAGCAAAAAGTTTCTGGTGAGTAGAATAGTATTCCCAATTCTCTGCTTGGCATAGATTAGGTGACCCCTATATATTTGTTTCCTTTGATGGCTTCCAGCTGATCCAATCAGTGGACTGATACTCTTGCTTTTTCTTCTATCTTTCCCTAATGCCAATTTGAGGATTTTCAGTATTTAAGTGAGTTTTTTCCCCCAGATATAAAAGAAAAATCTCACATTTGCTTGCCTTTCTCCCAGGAAAAAGACAGTCAGTGGGAAAACAACCTAATTTGAAGTCCCCAAAGTGCTCTAGAAAGCCAGAACCATCAGCATATGTAGCAGGTAAGATGCAGAATCCCATATAAAGTCCTTGTAAGGAAGAATATATGAGTATTGTAGGAATAACAATTAAGAACTATCACAGTTTAGGACTTAATATTATTGGAAAGGGGGTCATACACCTTTCCACTTCCCAGTAGAATTGAAAAAGGAGACTTGGCACTTATATATGCAGCCAAAAAAGGATAACTATACTACCAAAGGCTTAGTAATACTGTCTATACAAATGCAGTACTAGAGATACCTACATAAAGATATAAGAAGAGAATCCTACCTAGTTCTTTCCAGGCAAAGGTCTGTGGAGATTCTCAGTCATCCAGGTCATGGTTTTTTGTATTGTATTTGTATTATATTTGTATTATATTTTGATATTTATTGCCCTGTACACTGCCCTGAGTCCTTCGGGAGAAGGGCGGTATAAAAATTTAATAAATAAATAAATGGTTATACCAAAGGTGCTTTTTTCAAACAGCAGCTGGACTTCTTTGATTTTCCTTGAAGACATTTCATTTCATTTCTCCTCCAAGCTGTGGGGAAGGATTTATGATGCTACTTCAATGGAATAGAATGACAAAGTTGCTTCTCTTCTCTGTCTGTGGTGAAAGTTGCTCCTACCGGATCTTTTTGTGGATTTGACAAAGGCCCAGTTGGGATATCCGCAAGTTTTGAGTGCTTCATTGATGTGTTTTTGTTCTTTCTCTTTTTTCCTTCTGCTACAAGAAAAGAGCTTGCCCACTCCAAAGACAAAACACCCAGGCACAAATAGTGCAGTGCTGCTGTATATGCAGTGTAATGCAGTGAGGCATGTGCAGACTTGTACATTGGGGAAACAAAATCTCCTGTTTACAATGCAGTCCTTTCAGCAGTCCCAAGATGGTTCCATACTCATTTGCACTCTGAATCAGGTACTCTGAAAACATAGATTAACCCCCAGGTGATTTTAATGACTCTCATAATGTTAACAACTGGCTGACTGAAAAGAGTATAAAACCTTCCTTTCCCAGTTAGAACTGAAGAAGCTTCTCGGAGAAGCAAAACATCTTCAAGAAAAAGCAAGAAAGTCATTTGAAGAAAAAAAACACCTTTGGGACATTTTCAGGCAAAGCTATTTTTGCAGAAAATTGCAAAACAATTTTATTTTGGAAAGCAAGGTGTTCTAGACACATATGGAACCAATACAAATTTTCTCTAATGTTCATTAGAACTCATTCCTATGCATGTCAAATTGCAGCCTAAATCTTTCCGAGACAATAGCCTAATCATCTTGTAGCTGACAAAAGACATATCAAGTCCAGTAATGCTTTACCAAATTTGTCTATGGTAATTCTCAATCAAATTCTTTACCAAATTCTTGTTTGATAGAGGAACACATTGGGAGATACTGGGTTGTCTTTTGCTGGAAATTATTTGACACAACTGGCTCTCTATTAATGCTGTAAGTTGGATCCTGAATTCATCAAGGTTTGATCTAGAATCACTGCCGAGATCATTTGAAATTCATTGGCTCTGCTTCCATAAGCAGGACATGAACTTTGTTCCTTTGCAGTGGCTGGAATGTAGAAGTACTCTGCTTCTAAACCAGGAAGTAGCCCATTCAAGCATAATGAACACATGCTTCCTTTGCTTGTCCTAGATCTCCCAGCCTACTGCACCATGCCTGATTTTGTATTCATATTCCCCTCTTTACTTGCCACTTCTCTAAACTAAACTGCCCCTGACCATTTTTATTGTGATGGAGGTGCTTTAACCCTGCCATTTTGGTGGTTCTGTTCTGACCTTGTTGCTCTTTAAAAGGAAAGCCCAGTTGGGTTACCTACAAAGAAGATTAAAATGTTGAATCATCACCATCCTGTGCTCTGGCAGGAAGCTTAGAAGAGCAGTGGTACTTGGAGATTCTGGACAAGGGCCGTGTATCTTGCCCAATCTGCCGATCTGTAGTGAGGAAGACAGTGGAAGGATTGAAAAAGCATATGGCAAATTGCCACCAGGTGAGGAGATGGGAAATACAATCCTTAGGAATTCTGTTATGCCATCAAAAAAAGGTCCAGCTGTTCCAACATTTCATCTTTAGTCTGGGTGATCAGACGGTTATTTCCCTAACACATCCCAAACCATGTTTCCTTTGTCTTTTGAAGTTCTGGTTAGTGTACAATGGCTTACGTATAATGAAAATGGTCAGGATGAGATAATACATTAGAATTCTAGCTTTCTATGTTTTTCGGGTGGGCTCCTCCCTCTTTATTGATTTTTTTTTGAACTAAAAAATACCAAATATGTATTTCTTCATGCAGAAGAGATCCAAAAGTTTATCATTTCGATTGCTTATTTCCAGTTTTCACCTTCTTTTTACCATAACTGCACAATGTAAAAAAGTGCAATAGCATGATAAACATGTCTAAAGATATTAGTTTTCAGCTTTATTTTAAAATTTGGTTCTCCAAAGTGAAATTACATTTTATTGTTAATGTATGTTGAATGAATATTCCCTGGTAAGTCATTATTAGTTCAGATTCAACAATGCAATTGTAATACTGGGACTTTTCCCCTTTATGTATTGTTTCTTTATTGAATTGCATTTGCCTTTAAGTTCAAAATCCATATTCTGAAATGTATACATGTGTGCAAGAAAGGTGTTTTAGGTGAAGCTCCTCTAAATTATATAGAATGAAGATATTCTATAATGCTAAGATTGGACATCGTTCAGTACCATTGAATGGAGGGAGAGGTAGGATAGCACATAATTATTGCAGCTTAAACTCTCAGCTGTCTTAACACTTTCTATTCCTAGGAGATGTTCACATGTCAGCACTGTGGGAAACAATTGCGGTCTCTTGCAGGAATGAAGTATCACATCATGGCAGATCACAACAGCCTGGTATGGTGCAAAGAATATATGTATAAAAAGTCTTTTCTAGGAAGGACCTTTGGGCTACTAAGATAGTCAACTTGAACATTTATGCTACCCAGCACTTGGAAAATGGGTGTGACACCCACCCACCCCCAACCCCCCAACAACAGTTTGTTGCATTGCTAAAATAATAGCTCAGTACTTTGTTCAGAAACCCCTGTCAGGTCACATGCCTCAGCAGTTCTGAAAACCAAGAAATTTCTCATGTAGCCCAGTTGGGAGAATGGACTAAGATCCAAGGTCCTCCTGACTGACTTGCAAGATTTTCATCTTTCATTGCCTACCTTGTTTTTTCTTTGTAAGTAAACTTCCTTTGGTTTGCTGTAAATGATAGCCTTAGATTAATTTTCCCCTTCTCTGCTTTTATGCAGCCAATTAGGAAGGAAGCCGGCCAGTTAGATAAGCAGAGTGAGCGTGAATGTTTGCGGAGAGTCCTGAAGCGCATGGGCAAGCTCAAGTGCACAAGAGAGGTGAGCTTTGGCTACTAAGGCTGAGGGACATCTTTACAGCTCAAATGGACTTTCCCAAGTCCTAAGAAGATTATCTTTGCCTGTTCTTGAGGGGAGTGGTGGGCCAGTGGATTAGACTTGTCTTCCAGATTTCTGTCCATAGGTGGGGGAAAATTTATGCACCTGGTTTTTTTCCTCTCTCTCTTGACTCAGGAACTGACCACTGTTTTTCTCTGCCTTCTTCTACAGGGATGTACAGGCAGCTTCACCAGCATAATGGGGTATCTCTACCATACACAGAAATGTGGAAAAGCAGCTGCCGAACTGGAGAAGATGGCTTTAAAATGCCATCACTGCAATAAAGCATATCGGTCCAAGGCAGGCCTTGTTTACCACTTGAAGTCTGAGCATGGACCTGTGAGTTCTTTGGGTAGTGAAACTGGGGAGAATGGGGGGGAACTGATAAGCTTCTGAGCGCCTTTTAATCTGTGTCTGGATTTCTTCACCTTGACAAGTCATCACAAGGATTTCAAGTCTTCACACCACCCCCAGAAGCTTGTAAGCCGCCCTGAGTCTTCGGAGAAGGGCGGGATATAAATGTAATTAAAGAAAGAAAGAAAGAAAGAAAGATAATTGTGGAGTGGGGAGGAAAAAGCCGAGGACCACGATAGTATTCAGAAATGTTGTTGTGTCATAGTATTTCTGACTCAATAATAAGATTCAGTTCTTATCATTCAACTCTCTTCCCAGGTCTTTGAATAGTGTAAACGATTGGCTTTTCTTGTCAGGTGTCATTTCTCCACGAAGACAGCAGGCCAACCCATATGAAGGACTCAAGCATGGAATCAAACAGCATAGGTAGAATCCAGAGGAAGTCTGCTAAGGTGGCTGCCTACTACCTGCATGAATTGGCCAATGAAGAACTTGTAAAGGAGTGGCCAAAGAGGAAAGTCTTGCAGGATCTTGTTCCTGATGATCGGAAGGTACAAGATTTGCATGTTCTATAAAGAGGAATACGTCCAAGGTCTGTGTAGCTAAGAAATGAAAGACCACAAGTAAAAATTCTTAACTGCTTGAGAGGAGCAAACCGGTGCTTGGGGCACATCGTTTTATTGCAGTTTTGTAACTTCAGGTCAGTGGAGCATCCATGGCAACAGTTCTATTGCAGGCTATGACTGTACAAAGTTCTGGGAAGAGCTGCTTTTCCTTATTCCTTCAGACAGTGATTGGGCCATTCCAGGATGAGAGGGACATTTGCAGTTCTTGAAATATAATTTGCCCTGTTTTTGAGATTACCTTATGAAATAATCCTAAATCTTTGTTCATAACTGAGTATCCAAGCTGATTTATTTGCATCTTTCTTGGAATGTTGCACACATGGAGAGAAGCAAAGGGACACTATAGATTTGCTATCAAATCCTCGGGAATTAGACCTGAACTAAATAGAAGATTGTTAAACTATTAAATCACACAGAGTTAGTGCAAGTCAGGCTTTGTTTAAATTATATGTACAAAAGCAGCTCTTCTATGACTCGAAGTAACATTTTCCATTCTTTCTATGGGGTATGCAAGACTATTTGGGGTGATGTTTATGGTTAGAATTTATCACTGGAAGGATTTTGTGCATCGTTCCCAAGACTTTGGTGACTAGCATTTGTCTGTCCCTTTTCTTGAGGAAGTTGTTAGTTCTTAGTGTGGTTTTGTCTTGGGACTCATGATTTTTTTTTAAAATGTAGTGTTTTTTTAGAATTGTAAACTACTTAGAGTCTTTTTAGAAATTGGGCATCTTGAAATGTAATAAATAACCCATTCCAGTTGGCTATAGCCTTGCTAACAGTTTCTATCTTTTATGTTAGATTTTTAAAACCCTAAGTCCTAACTCCTAACCCTAATAGGCATAGTTGCTGGGATATGGTATGGCAAATTGAAATTCATCTGCCTGAATGTATGCTGTCAGCTCGATTAGGCATTGATCTTGCCTGACATCAAAGCTCTTTAAGAGGGGATGATTGACTTGAACACAGTAGGTAGAAAGGGCAGCTTCATGTACAAAGACTGTACAGAGATGACAGCATCAGCTCCTGAACTCTAGTTTTTGCTTTTGTTCTGTTCTCCTGTCTCAGCTGAAATATACTCGGCCGGGGATGCCTGCTGTGAGCCAGGAGGTTCTGTGCAAGTGGAGGTCAGAAATAAAGACATACAGACGGGTCCATTGCCCCAACCAGGTAACCATAGCCCCTGCCAGGTAAGATTGAATTTGGTGAGCAGGAAAGTATGGTTTGCAGTTGAAACTATTATTTTTTCTCATGGCAATGTCATTAGAAATGTAGTCGTGATTAATTGATCCGATGGAACAGTTTTATTCTATTTCCAAACTGGCCCAATACATAAGAAACATCTGTGGAAAACCTGCAGATCTGTGAACCTTTTATTACTTTCTGTCATGTATCCTTTACAGGCACAAAGGAAAGCCTCTCTCCATAAGCACACCAACTAATTAATGATCGTTATAGCTTGTGTGAAATCCTTTTTCCTCATAGTTATCAGCCTAGGTCGCTCAGTCTTTACATAGTGACCTTATTTCTGTTTTGTTTCTCTCAAGGGTTGTGAGTGTGTCTACAGCAGCATCTCTGGTCTTAAGGCCCATCTGGGCAATTGCACCCTGGTATGTATCAGTAGACAAGCTGTATGGAGGCCTTCTCCACTGTTGCCAAGAAAAGTCCTAGGCAGAACCAGGGGAAAACCAGGCATACAGTCAGTTCCAATGTATTTTCTGCCAGATCTGTCCTCTCCAAAAGATTCATATTTTGTATGTGAGACTTTGCCCGCTTAAGTGATATCAGTATAGCTCCCTCACTTAGTTTGTGGGAAATATTACCTTTGAGGACAGAAAGATCATTTTATTTTTCCTCCAGGCCATTTCACTCTGGCCTTTTCATGAATAAAAAGGTAAAGGTTCCCTTGCACACGCATGCTAGTCGTTTCCAACTCTAGGGGCCAGTGCTCATCTCCGTTTCAAAGCCGAAGAGCCAGCGCTTGTCCGAGGACGTCTCTGTGGTCACTAGACGCCAAAGGCGCACGGAACACTGTTACCTTCCCACTGTAGTGGTCCCTATTTTTCTACTTGCATTTTTACATGCTTTCGAACTGCTAGGTTGGCAGAAGCTGGGACGAGTAACAGGCGCTCACTCTGTTACGCGGCACTCGTGATTCGACCCGCCAAACTGCCGACCATCTGATCGACAAGCTCAGCGTCCTAACCCACTGAGCCACCGCGTCCCTTTTTTCATGAATAGGGAAAGGTTTATCATGTTTTAAATATGATCAACATGATCCAGAGGAAAGCCACAATATTACAGAATTCACCAGAATAAAACCTCTTGCCCAGTCTCACTTCTTTTCCTTATTGTTCACTGTCATTGCTAGGAATGCTAATGATTTTTGTCTTTCCTCAATTACAGGGTGAGTTTGTGGCTGGGAAGTACAAGTGCTTGCTTTGTGAGAAGGAGTTTGTGTCCGAGAGTGGGGTCAAGTACCATATAAACACTGTGCACTCTGAGGTGAGGAGCTGGTCTCAAAAGCATGGACCTGTTTGCGTTTGCACACACTCCATGGCTTTAAGCCTTTTTTTCTGCCTTTTTTTTCCATGGGTGGGAGAGGGAAAGGGTTCAAACTTTTTCCCTTTTCCTGTGGTATGAGTCGAGGTCATCAGTGTGCGCCCAGTGTTTGTATTGCGCCTCTTCCCCTCAGGACTGGTTTGATAACACAAACAGCACTAAGAGCTTTGAAAAACTGGTAAAGCTGCAGCAAAAGGAAGTTGAACAAAAAAGGCAACGCAAGAAGCACGTGTCCAGTCGGAGCCGTAAGAAGAAGCTGCGGAACGCCACTCCAAAGAAATCACCCAGGCTAGCACCAGATCAGAACCAACGGCAGGAGGTCAAAGTCAGCCATTCTAAGATGGCAGACTGTGAAAGTAGGAGCCTGGAAGAAGAGGATTCTCTCCCTTTGAAGTTCAGTCACCGAAGGGCGAAGAAATAGCCTCCTGCAGGAATTTCTGCTTTGCAGGACAGGTACAGCAGGAGCATCTTACACTTAGGGAGCATGTACTTAGCAAAACCTGGGGGAAGGAGGAGAGAGGAGAGAGGGGATTGGTTTGAGGAGTGAAATCAAACTACTAACAGTCCTGCTAGTTACTACTTGGCAACTTTAAGAGGTATGGACTTTGCTGGCTGAGGAATTTTGGGAATTGGAAGTCCATACCTCTTTAAATTGCCATGATTGAGAAATGCTGTAACAGATGAAATCTGGCCATTTGGAAATAGTAAATTTTCCCACATTTTTCAGAGACATTCCATTGCACACTACAGGAGAAAATGTATTAAGTTCTCAAATATAATATATAAGAATTTAGCAGGGATAGGACTTGGGAATCAATAGATCTCAATCGTTTACCCTGCTCCCCAAATCCTGACTTCAACTACTTAAGGCTTTTTTCCTTTGAAATGTTTCAGCATCTGCAGTTCCTAACGCTGGAAAGAGAGCTATCTTGGGAAGGAGAAGGGGGAATGTTCCATCTACCCTAAGAGACAGATATAAGTAAATTGGAATAGATGTAAAATTTTTCCATGGTCAACAGTCCACATTTTCTTTTTAAGGGACCGTTAAAAGTGATTGCAGTTACAGTTTTGACACTTGGAAATACTAAAGACATGTTTCTCAATCACAGGCACCTGGAAACAGGAAAGAGAAGAGATTCTTGACTTGAATTCACCTCTTGCAAGTTCAGTGAAGGTAGAGAGCAGAGTATCTGGGAGAAGAACTGGTCAACAGCATGAGTAAGAAGACTTTCCTGAAATTCCAGTGTTCCAGTCTAGTTGCAGTAAAACAAGATCTTTTACATACTGTTATATATTGAGCCAGGTGCTTGCACAGGATTAACTTGCAACATAAGCTTATGAAATATTATATCACATAGAAAATAAAGTTACTAATCACTCTAGTTGTGTGTTGTTTTTTTTAGTGTCAAAATTATAATTTACTGTTACTATATAATAAAAAGCAAACAAGAATTCCTTCCAATGAATTTAATACAGGAGTAGAGAATCTACATAAATGAGCTGCACTCATCTAGTGAGTGATTACATTTAACTCAAATTGATCTGGCCTTGTTTGTGGTTAAGTTCCCTTGTATTATGCAAAAGTATTTCCTGAGTAATTGATGGAGCTTTTTTGGGAACTCTTTTCTCTTCCCACCTCATAGAGTTTCATGCCCTCCTCCCCACCCCTCTATCACGGGTCAGTCATTTTCCCCATAGATCTCCTTCAGGAAGCAGCCAATCCAGGGCCTTTCTATGCGGAAGCCATGTGGTTCCACCCTGAAAGTGGGTGCCATTTTGGGAGCAGGCCCCATGCGAACAGGGAAGATGCACTAGGTCTTCCTGATTCTTCTCCACCACTGAGGCATCCCATGCTCCACCTAACAACCTGCACAGTTGCTTAACCACAACAGCAAAAGCAGGGATTAGGATCATGAAGTGAGGCAATCACGTGAGTGCTTCACTTAATAATGAGCACAGCCTGCAAACATAATTGGCAAGCTCTATGGTCCTACATCATATGTAGTAATGCTAGTAAAGCTCCCCAAGGGAGTACACAAGGGGATTATTTCTCTTGACAGGCCAACGTAACTTGAGAGGTTTTTATTCAGGAACCCTTGCAGATAACAATTTAGCCTCAAGTTAAGGAGTTCCAACATATTACGGGTATTGGGAAGGTCCTTGTTTGGGATAATTAAAAATCAGAGCAGCATGTCATGAAAGCATTAACCCCACTCAATAGGTCTGGCATTACTTTCCCCTTTCTTTAAAACAGTCCCCAACAGGACTGCTATGTCAGCTTTATCCCTCGGCCTCCATGGATTATATATTAACCTGTCCTTCCCTTTGTATACCGAGTCTTTCTCTGGCAATGTGAAACTGTAATCATGCAGTAGAACAAATTCTCTTGGGCAAAGTATTCAGTCAAGCCCAATTGGTTCGCATTACAATTTTATTAGCCTCGGGAAAAGAATAATCAGACAACATAAACGAACAAGTTAAACACTAAATGATCTAAACAAAGAGCTATTAAATCTATTAGTATATGTAGGCTACATGAATCAGTGCAGAATTCCATAAAAATGACTCCTGTGATAATGGAAAAGAGGAATTTGATGCCCACTCATATTCACACATGCTCAGGGCTTTTTTTCTCATAGAACGCTCAGAACGGAGTTCCGGCACCTTTTTTGGATGGAACCTTGTAGGGTAGGCAAGGCGGGTTATATGACATGTGTGAGTTCCGGCACCTTTTTCTTTTACAAAAAAAGCACTGCACATGCTTAACTTGATTTCTGAATGAATATGCTACATTTGCAAAGCCTAAGGGCTGATACTAACCATACACCCTATGCCAGACATGTCAAACACAAGGCCAGATCCGGCCCGTGAAGTGGTATCATGTGGCCCGCGAAGCCATCCTGGAAACTGAGGGAACGGCCCCCACTGCCTTGGCCCTGGCCCAGAGACCCTCCTTCTGCCAGAGATCCTCAGATCTGTCCCACTCCTGCCCAGGCCCCCATAGGCACCATTGATGCGAACGATGTAGAGCTGGCCACGCCCACCCAGTAAGCCATATGCACTCTAGCCACGCCCACCCAGTAGGCCACGCCCACCCAGGCCATACCCACCCGGCCCCCTGAGGGCAACTGCAATGCTGATGCGGCCCTCAATGAAATTGAGTTTGACACCCCTGCCCTATGCTGTGTCAATGCATTTTCTATTCCTTTATTGACTTAATAGCAGCTGAGATACTGTTTTAGAGGGCAGGTTTCTGAAACTGAGATACTTGCATGTAAACTGACATATGGGAGATGAAAAGCAATAATCCTCCAACTGTATAGAAGGGATAAATTTGAGGATATTTTCAATGCTATCCTGGTAGGAGATGTTCATCCTGCTGGTGTGCCTGGAGGATGCTTGGTACTGTCAGTGTTTGGGTTGAAGAATCCTAAGTGAAGGAATGAGGGGGCTGGTTTCACTTAGCAGTCATGAATGGGGTTGGTGATCCAACCACTTTAATTTTTATCAGTTTATTATAAGAAAAGTTATAACCTCAGCTTTTTGCTTTATATTTCTATTAATTCAAACCATTTCTATAACTACAAAGTCAAACCTCAAAATCGAAATTTCACTATTTTCTGTTTTGAGAATAAAATCTAGAAGTAGTTTCCAAATGGAAAAAAAAACCTAGATAAATTCTTTTTAATTAAAGCAGTCATTTTTGCCTTCTCCTCAACTCCATCAATGTGGGAGTTGATAGATCTTTCCATCTTTGTGCAAATAAAAGTCTTGCTGCTGTCAACATATATAATAACAAAGTTCCTTTTTTCCCCAAGTCCTTTATCCAGCAAACCAAAAGACTTCTTGTTTCAGTTTTATATTTATTTTAAGAATCCTCTGAATTAAAATAAAGATTTGGTCTCAATATTTCTTTGTTTTGTCACAGGTCCCCCAACGATGGTAGAAAGTACCCTTTTCAGAAATACATTTCCAACATACATTTGAAATTTCTTCACACATCGTTGACCATTTCTCGGGCATTATGTACTAAAGGATGCATCATTTTGAAACAGATTGTAGTTCAACATAAACTTCATTTCTCCACATTTTTTCCTATTGATCAAGCATTATATTGCAACCAAAGTTCTTTGCCCATTGAATCAGTCTTTTAACAGTTCACGTTTTGGTCACTTTCTAATTGGATTACTGCAGGGGTTTATAAACTTTATTCCTCCTTCCAAAAATAAAACCAGACCAATTAATCATGTTGTGCCAGTCCCTCCATTAAGTGTTCCAAATGTCCTAATTGTCTTGGCTGAATGCAGTTTCTCTGGCCATTACATTTCACTCCTCCTGCAGCGCAAGGCCAGAAGCTCTACCACTCAACCGGCCACGCAGATAGGCCAAGTCCTGCAAACAGTCGTGCTCTCGCCACAGCTGCTCCAATTGTTTCTGCAATCGGTGCTTATGCTCCTGCAGCTTCTGAGCTCGCTGGACCAGCTGGTGCAACTCCTTCTTCAGCTCCTTATTCTGCTGGCAAACTGTCTGGCTGTGCTCTTGAAGGCACTGCAAGGCCAACTGTTGCACCTGCTGAGCCAAGCCCTCCACTTCCTGCCCTGCCTCCTGTTCCTGGGCGATCTTCTCTCTCAAGGCTCTTATCTTGGCTGCCTCCAAGTGCTGCACATGCTGCTTCTGCGCAGCTGCCAACTCCTTCTGCAGCTGCCGAATGTGGGAGGTCTGCTCTTGTTTCAGGGTTTGCACCTCACGCAGTCCCTCCAATTCAGAGCTGAGACGGGCCAGCTCAGCTTCCTTCTGGAGCAGCTGTTCCCGCAGAGCTTCCTCTTGCTCCTGGGAATGGGCAATCACTTCTTGGTGCTGTTGCTGGATTTGGTGCAGCAATTCCTGGTTCTCTTCACTTAGAGAAACCACCACACCCTGGCGCCTTCGGGCTCGCTTGGCTAGGTAGCCGGCAAACTCCCGGCTCTCATTCTGGAGGTCTTGTGCCTCTTGCTGGAGGAAGTCATATTGTGCCCTCAGCTGTGCCCTCCTCCCTCTCAAATCCTCCAGGTTTCGGCAAACGCTCTCATATTCCTGTTGTACTGGCAGCAGCAAGGCGTTGTCTGGCACGGATTCCACGGTGTCCCCAGCGGTGGCCCTTGAAGCTGTGAGCTTGGGCCTGGCTGGCTGTGCTTTCTTTTTCTTTTGGGGCTTCGGAGCCATCACCTTGCCTGGAGGGCTGGAAAGCAGATGGACATGATGTAAAGGTCAAAGCAGGGAGAAAAACCTTAACCCAGATAATAATAATAATAATAATAATAATAATAATAATAATAATAATAATAATAATAATAATAATAATAATAATAATAATAATAATAATGATAATGATACTAATAGTAATAGTAATAGTAATAGTAATAATAATAATAATAATGTTGGAAGGGACCTTGGAGGTCATCTAGTCCAACCCCCTACTCAGGCAGGAAACCCTATACCATTTCAGACAAATGGCTGTCCAGTCTCTTCTTAAAAACTTCCAGTGTTGGAGCATTCACCACCTCTGGAGGCAGGTTGTTCCACTGGTTAATTGTTCTAACTGTCAGGAAGTTTCTCCTTAGTTCTAAGTTGCTTCTCTCC
Organism: Vipera berus; assembly: GCF_964194415.1. Classification (NCBI taxonomy): domain Eukaryota; kingdom Metazoa; phylum Chordata; class Lepidosauria; order Squamata; family Viperidae; genus Vipera; species Vipera berus. The sequence continues at coordinate 337,987,562 of NC_138202.1, read as the reverse complement.
TTGACTAGTTTCCATCCGTTGCTTCTTGTCCTGCCTTCAGGTGCTTTGGAGAATAGCTTGGCTCCCTCTTCTTTGTGGCAGCCCCAGAGATATTGGAACACTGCTATCATGTCACCCCTCACCCTTCTCTTCATTAAACTAGTTAGTTTAATTAGTTTAAGAAAAGGGAAGAACAAGAGCAATCGCTCTAACAATATCGACCGTGCTAAGGCTGAAGCCCGTGCAGAAACCCTCTTCTAATTTCTGTGGGATTCAGGCGCAGCAGTGGAAGAGCTGGGCCAGGCAGAACTAAAGGGATTCTAAAGATGGAAGAAGATATGAGTGAAAAGCCAGAAGGCTTCATACAGCAGCTTATGAAGGGGAAAGTTAGTATGAAGGAGGTGATATGGAAGGGGGTGTTCTGCTGGGGGGTGGGGGTGGGGTAGAAGCTCAACGAAAAGTCTGTAAGGAGCCTACCTGAAAGTTCTTTTGCAGCTCTGAACAAATCCCTTCTGTGTTTTCTTGTTGCTTAGTGCCTGGGAGGGGGTGGAGCCAGGGGGAGGAGGGAAGACTAACTTTCTTTCATAACCATCTGGTGACTCAGGAGCCAAGACTGAAAATTCATCCTTCCAAGCTGTGTGGCTTATTACATCAGCTGCTGCTAAGCTGAGGATTTGGGTGACAATACATTTCTGTACATACACAATAGATATTCAGCCTGGCCAAATCTTACTGCCCTTGCAACATCGAGGGAGCAAGGCTTTGTGTACTTCTTGAAGCTTCTCCATTTGAGGGGTCCTTGGTGCTCTCTGAGCTTGGTTGCTTTCTTGTAGATGTTTCATTATCCAAACTAGGTCACATCATCAGGGCTGCACTGCACAGCATTGATGATGTGACCTAGTTTGGGTAATGAAATGCCTGCAAGACAATAACCAAGCTCAAGAGACCACCAAGGACCCCTAAGCTACAGCCCTAAGCTACAAATATTCTCCTTTATTGGCTTCTCCATCTGTTCAGCCATTTGTTGGGAGGTGGAATGAAAATTCTCTCTCTCTCTCTCTCTCTCTCTCTCTCTCTCTCTCTCTCTCTCTCTCTCTCTCTCTCTCTCTCTCCCTCCCTCCCTCCCTCCCTCCCTCCCTCCCTCCCTCCCTCTCTCTCTCTGCTTCTGGGAGTTCTTGAGGGTAGAGTTTAGGCCTTCTAAGAGGCTCTCTATGTTGCAGGACCTTTTTAAATATGGATATTTAAGACTCCCAATTATCATGTGAATATTTAGGGTGCAACCGACCACTGGAAAGAAAGCCATAAGCCCCAATAACTGTAGAGTAAAGAATAGTGCAAAGTTAGCAAAGGAATTTGAGGGGCACTGTCTGTCACAATAGGTAGTGGATAAATCAATATAATCCTTCCAGGTTTGATATTTACAGTCTTGGATTGCAGTGCTGTTTTTCCTTTTTGCTAAAGTGCTGGAGTTTGGCTCCATGTAGGCTGGCAAAAGAGATATTTCATTTGCAAATTGCAGTTATTTTATCCACCAGGTGATAACCCTTATAGTTAATTTATATTTCTGTTCTAATTTATTCTTAACAGGAAATTACACATTTTAAGGTAGCATTCCTTTTCCCCCTTTATTCTGTTCATTAAGAGCTGTGGCATTTTCTTGGGCTTGCTCGCAACCTTATCTGATCCGATCTAATATCTGATATGATGTTATCTAAGCCTCTCTCATGGTGGTTTTAAATAACCTCCAGCTATCCAGGAGAAATATCAGTCTTTTAACTCTTTTATTTCTTTTGAAGCAAGTACTTTAAGAAGTTTCTTCTATGATTAGTAATCACATTAATAGTGGTTGGTCCAGTGGTGGGATTCAAATATGTGAACAACTGGTTATCTATGTGGATGCTGCTTCCAGATGTCCATTCTGGGCCTGGGCAACAAAAAAAAAGCTAACAGTTCTGCCAAAGTGGTGTGAACCAGCTTTATCCCACCCACTGGGTTGGTCCCACCCTGGGATGGCAAAGAGGTCTTCTAGTAGAAATATTTCAACAGTTCCACTATTAACTGATGCAGTCCTCAGGCCTTCCTGCCACAACTTCCATCTGCTATTTCAGCAGAAACTATGAGTCCAGAATGATCTTCAGATTACATACCAAGTCCTTCTGGGCAGCACTTCCCCCGTTACCTACACCACAACCTTCATTAGAAAACAGATATTGGAAATTACTGTAGGTGGAAAGTTGTCAAGAATGGCTGAGTTCATGTAGGGTTTTCAGGAGGTGTGCTACTGTCTCCTTCAAGGTGAAGAATGTTATTCAAAGAAGCATGAACAGCCTCCTGAATCCAGCTACACACACCCTGCTTGGACAAGCCAAGAAGGGCAGGGGTCAAGCCAGGTTGAATGTGGCAACATTCCAACCAGAGAAGAACTTCTCTGACACTTCAGGTTCAAAAGAATCACAGATAATTTTGTATGACATTGCTCCACACATCACAGTAGACTCTGCCAGCTGGTTTCCAAACGAGAGTGGATATGAGCATCTTTATCTGCTAAGAAACCAGCAACTTTAGCTGTGGTTTGGAACTGTGGTTTGCCCATCCTTCTCTAGAAGGCTCTGGGTTTCATAGAACAGGTTTGTAGGTCCAGAGTCTGGATGCAGTAAGTGCAAAGAATTGATATTTTTTGCTCTTATTCTTCATTATAGACTCAGACATGAGTTCTTACCAATGTTCAGTGGCCGCTGCTGGTTCTAGATTTGGTTTGATGTCCACCTTCAAAATCTAAAATTGCCCAATAACTTACCAAAGCCACATTTTTTAAAAAGCCCTTGAGCTTACAGCTTACTAACTCACACCATTCTGAATTAACTTTGCATAAAGTTGCAGTAACGCTTAGTCTTTTTATTCAAGAGGCATACAAAGGAGGCTAAAATATCCTCAGACTCTCCTCTGCAAGGTATATGCACCCAAAACCAAGTTTCAATTCAAGCAGCTAATATGTAACAAAATTGGTTTTCAGTGTGATGTTGGCTTTCCCCAATTCTCCTGCTTTTCCTTGTTTTCTGCAGGAAATTCCTTTTAATATTTGGACTTATGCCCAAATCATTTCGAGCTGGAATTCCTTAAGTTCAGGAACACCCTCTCAGCTGTGGCAGGAGCAGCATCCCTAAGGGCAGCATGATACATGCATGATACAGACACTGAAGCCCTGGCTTTTTCGTACATGCCCCGTGACATCATCCATATATACTGAAAGGGACCAAAATTGCAACCCGTGACTTCTTTCATTACTCTGAGAAAAGCAGCAGCCCCTGCAGCTTCCCATGCGTGGCAGTTCTCAGGATGATTTTTTTCAGCTTAATCTCCAACACAAGAGGGCTGTTATATGGATAAAAGTGGAGGAGTGATATTATGCAGGTAGTCTTTGATTACCAATGGTAATTGGGACCAGGAATTCTGTCACTAAGCAACACGGTAATAAGGTGTGTGATGTCATGAACATTTGACACCTTATGACAGCAGTTCAGGGAGTTCCAGTTACTGTTATTAGAGAATCTTTCAAGTTTGCAACCTCCTGCAGTAACATTGATGGCTATTTGCAATATACTGCTGGTTTCCCCATTGACTTTGCTTGTCAGAAGCCGGCAGTGAAGGTTGCAAATGGCAATCACACAACTGTGGGATACAGTACTCTGATGTCATAACTGCAAGCTGGTTGCCAAGCCCAAAGCACAATCACATGATCACAGGGATGCTGAAATGGCAACTATGAGAATTCACTGTAAGTACCACTAATTCAATGTCTTTTTAACATTCAGTAACCGAGGGGACATTAAAGGAGGACAACCATATACTGTAAATGTCTTAAAGTAGCATATATTCTGCTAACCAAACAAATGCACCCTATATCACATCCATCTCTTGTATTTTTAAGTTTTTTTTCTTAAAACTTTATATTCAGTTATATACATGTGGAGTTTTGGACAAGAATGTTCAAAACATTTATATTTTCTAGGCTGAAAAGTTGGTATGTTTGTTAGAGGACTTTGCACCAAGCAACTATCTTTGCTTATTTGTTTATTTGTTCTTCCCATCTTCTAATAAATTCTGGGTGGCTATCAATTAAAAGAGCTGACCAGATTAGGGTATTCAGGCAAGGGTTGGCCTGTAATAACAACTCACGAGTAATCTGTCTTCAGGGAATGCTAGTAAATAAAGAGATGATTAGTAAGTTATTTGTTGCATCTGTAATGTAAACTCAGAACCGACTCATGACATTTTTATGCCTAAGTCAGATTGGCAAATGGTGTTTCTATCCCTCCAACATTAAATTAACTAGTAACTGCAAAGATACTAAATTATACATATATACATATACATATACATATACATATACATATACATATACATATACATATACATATACATATACATATATATAGCTGACTCAGGAATTCTGGGAGTTGAAGTCCATGAGTCATAAAAGAGCCGAGGTTGCCTACCCCTGAACTACCCAAACCCATTTTAGCCTAGTCTCATGTGCTGGGTAAATCCATGATGTGAGAATCCAAATTATAGACAGCTGAGCTTCCTCTGACTCTCAGTCAGGCTAGGCCACAGGTCTGCAACCTGCGGCTCCGGAGCCACGTGCGGCTCTTTCAGCCATCTCCTGTGGCTCCCAGTCCTCTGCCATGTGCAGTCCAAAAAAAAAGTGGGACTAAAAAAGTTCAACCAATCAATTCAAACTTCTCATGGAAAAAAAAACACCTTGTGAAGCTTGAATTGATTGGTTGAAGTTCTTTGGTTTGTGGGACCTCCCACAAACCTCTTTTCTTCCTCGGACTGCACATGGCGGCAGCAGAGGAAGAGACAGGAGGACTGCTGGAAAGTTGAGTGGGTCGGTCAGATGGGGCGTTCCAGGGAGGGGGAGTTCTCTGTGTGTGTGTGTGTGTCCTCTTCCTTTGGGCCAAAGACGGAGAGCACAGTGGCTACCACGCCGGTCTGGAGCACCTCCAGCATCTCTCAGCGAGTGCACTAGGCCACCCCAACAGCAGCAGCCATCGCCGGAACAATTCCTCAGCCCTTGGGGCCCACTGCTGCCATGGGGGCCAGCCCAGGAATTTGTTTCTGCGGGGGAGGCGGAGGCTGACAGAGATGCGGCAGACCTCCAGCGTCTCTCTCACCGCCACCTCCACCGCTACTGTCGGCTTCCGCTACGGCCGAACCCGGGCAGCCTCCTCCACCCCCAGCAGTGGCATCCGGATGTTTTCCGGTTTCATCGGAACCAAGCAGCAAGTGGAAAATTTAGCAGTAGCAGCACTACCGGGAGCTGTTTCAATCGGCCCCTTCATTGCCAAGCATCCCCATAGAAGTCAATGGAGGCGCCGCGGCTGGCCTTTCGAGTGAATGAGAGCGAGAGAGAAGCTTTTCCAAACAAAACGTGAGTGAATGAGAGCGGAGGGGGCAGGGTAGGTGCATATCTTGCCTTGGCTCCACTCTTCAGTCAAACCCTGTTCTGCGCATGCTGTTTCAGGTTGCTGACCCCTGGGCTAGGCCGTTATTTCTTAATGATGTCTCTGCACCAGCTTGCTAATATAACTATTCTTCCTGTTGTCAGTAGAGGGTGCAATACACCCAAAATTACTGCTTCCCCAACAAATAGGATTGAGAGAGAATGAAAATGATTTGAGCAACTGGAGATCTACCGTTAGCTTAAGCAAGAAAATAGATAATTTCTAGAAAGAAAGAAAGAAAGAAAGAAAGAAAGAAAGAAAGAAAGAAAGAAAGAAAGAAAGAAAGAAAGAAAGAAAGAAAGAAAGAAAGAAAGAAAGAAAGAAAGAAAGAAAGAAAGAAAGAAAGAAAGAAAGAAAGAAAGAAAGAAAGAAAGAAAGAAAGAAAGAAAGAAAGAAAGAAAGAAAGAAAGAAAGAAAGAAAGAAAGAAAGAAAGAAAGAAAGAAAGAAAGAAAGAAAGAAAGAAAGAACAGAACTGTCATTATGTCAGTCTTTACAGGGCACAGCATTTTCTCTTCCTCCAGTCAGCTGAGCAAAGGAACAAAGCTTCATATCACTAAGTGGTCTCTTGATTAATCATTGATGCTTTGAAAGACACCAAGATCAGAAACCAGACCCTTTTAGATGCCCCTTAAAGGAGGATTGGGAAACTGAGAAGACCTGTTGAAGCCAGACTAAATAAGACAATGGCTTTTTTTAAAAAACTATCCATATGGTGTTGTAACAACAACTTGCAACTGAACATCGGCAAGACGAAAGAGATGGTGCTAGACTTCCGGAGGAGAAAGGAGGAACCTGCCCCACTTTACATCGGGGAGAACTGTGTGGAGAGAGTTTCCTCCTTTAAAATTCTGGGAGTCTACCTCTGCGAAGATCTGACCTGGAAAGTTAATACAACCCAGGTGGCCAGAAAGGCCCAACAGAGACTTCACTTTCTTAGGGTCTTGCGGAAGAACAGGGTAGAACAACAGCTAATGACCCTCTTTTACCGGTCTACTATAGAGCGAGTCCTCTCGTATGGTATTGTGGTTTGGTATGCTGGTCTGACAGCCGCAGATAGGAAAGTATTACAGAGGGTGGTGAGCACAGCACAAGAAATTGTGGGCTGTCCCCTGACACCACTGGATGACATCGCCAGGGCTCGCTGCCTTGGAAGAGTGAGGAAAATTCTCAGGGATGACTCACACCCTGGACGGTATCTCTTTACTCTCCTACCATCCGGTAGGAGATATAGGAATATAGCCAGCCGTACCAACAGGCTGAAGAACAGCTTTTATCCATGGGCTGTTAGGCTTTTGAATGGGAAATAATTTAATATAATATAATATAAACTTAATAATATAAAGTTTATGCATAACTGACTTGCGAGGCCGGTGCGTTGTGCAATTAGCTCACATGGTGTAATAAGATGGAGGGTTTGTGTCACTGTAAGTTGGGGGTGGGGGCATGAAGGGAGGCTCAGCCAATCTCAATGTATACATGGTTGTACTTTGACAATAAAGGTTCATTCATTCATTAAATGTCTGGTTTTATTTTGCATTTATTTGTATGTTTGTTTTAGAGTTAGCCTAGTTATTAGTGTGGCATAGTATCAATTGTTGAAACTCCCTTAGCAGCTCAATTGCCTGTAAGCTGAAAACAAACTGTACTGATGGAGACCTCAAAAGTCATGTAATAATTTATGTAGGTGGGGAAATCTATAAATGTATAATATCCAGAGGATAGCTGCTGGAGATGTACTGTATTCTGATAAAAAGCACATGTACACAATACATGCATGTATATGTGTACATGCACCACAGATGTACATATAAAATTTTGGCAAGATGTGTATTTGTGTAGCAACATCTTTTAAAAATAAAGTTGCTATAAAATGGGTATAGAAAGATATACAGTCATTAAATGTAACACAGAACAGGTTTCTTCATTGAGAATATTTTTAGGAATAGACAAATGTGTTTTTATGAAGCTTGTCACTTACAGTATATGTCTTGAACTTGTGTAAAGTTTTTTCATTACTGGATATAAATGCTTTATTACAGTACTTTGCTTTTTTTCTTTTTGCTGATTTTATTTCTAAAGTAGTGCTATTTTATGTTATTTCCTTATGTATTTGTGTCTATATGTGTAATTTTTTTAAAAAAAATCCTCTCTAGTTCTCTGCCATCTCAGAAAATCTAGTGTGAAATCAATAGAGAATATTTGTAGCTCAATGTGAAGTCCTTAGGGCTCCTCTGAGCTTGTGTGTTTTCTTGCAGGTGTTTCATAACCCATCTAGGTAATATGGTGTAAATCTTGGGTGGTTAAAACAAACAACCGTACCTTGCTTAAACAGTTTCCACGTGACACCTCCCACTAGTTGATAGCAGCTACAAAGAGGGCAGAAGCAGCTGGTAGGGCATCAAGTCAAGACAGACCGTCTGCCTTTTTTGGCCCCTCCAGGCGTCTTTCCCTTCCGGAGTGCATGTCTCAACAAGTGGGCCTCCCCTGACAGTTCTCTCATCCTACGACGCTCAGGATTTCCCCCCATTTCCGATGCCTGCTCCAGATGTGTCTTGCTGCAAAAAAATACTCCAAGAACGCCCTAGGCATGATTGCAGGGGTCGCCCTGCTCCATAGGCGGCGTCTTCTCCCGTGCAGCCCAGCTCAGCCCAGCCCAGCCCAGCCCTGCTTGCTCAGGGACGGGCTTTTGCTGCCTGGGTCTCCCGCAGACTCAAACCAACCATTGTTCCCTGGGCCGAGGGCGGAGCGCCGGCACACGGCCAGGAGGAAGAGGGGGCGTCCAAGACGCCGCTTGCCCGATCGACAGTATTCAGCGGCTTATGACTTGGCGTGGCTGGCAGGAGCGGCGGGGTTGAGTCGACTCTGCCGCCGCCGCCACAGACCCGCTAGCGGATTTCGGTTACAACAGCAGCAGCAGCAGCAGCAGCAGCAGAAGCAGCGCGGAGATTCCTGGCGGCTTTGGGCCCGCCAGATGGAGCCGCCAAGCGGCGGAGGAGCAGGTGGCGGTTGGGCGACGAGCTCCGGCGCCACTGCTGACTGGGGGAGCGTGGCGCTCGTCCCTGCGGCGGACACTGCGGTTCCATCCGCGCGTCCCTCGCCACCTTGAGCGCCCCGGAGACGGCCGTCAAGACCCGCTTGTCGCGGGGTTCCCGACGAACTCGAAGCCGCGCCGACACCCCGCCCGACTCGATGAGCAGCTGCTGCATCTGGCCGCGGTCATGGCTCCAATTCCCACGTACCTCAATCCGGCCGCCGTCCTGGTCCTGGTCAGCTGCGACCTGTGCCTTGTGCGCGCAAGTAAGTGTAGGAGTGGGGTGTGGGTGGGAGAATCTCCCCAGTGGGTCTGGACCGGCGACCGAGATCCCCACTCTGAGATCCCCCTTATGGCAACTTCTTCCAGCGCTTCCTCTTTCGGCGCCCTTTCGGACCAGCCCACTTCGCGGTCACTAGCCTTGGTGCTGAACTGGATCCCCTTGTGCTTTCCCGCTTCAGGGGCCACCTATAAGGGATAGTGTGACTCTGCTTTAGAGAGAGGGGCTCAGGCCTGCCTGTCTGCCCGTGCTTCTACAGTGAGATGGTTAGAGACAGCTGTGTCACTGGACAAAAGAACAAAGTCCCTTTGGGACATTTCAGTTGTATGAGGTTTGGAAGCAAGAAAGACCCTCAACACCTGAGTTGCCTTGTTCTCATCTCAGAACTTCCCCGCACAACCCTTCCTTTGGCCCAGCGTCAAAATCTCAGCCAATTTCATTAGAATAAAAGCTTGACTCAAGGTTGTGGCCATTTGGCCTTGCTAGGTCTTGTCTGAAGTCTTCATCCAAGTGCTCTTGCCTCTGCCAGCTGCAAAGTTTTTTTTTTTAAGAAGTATGTACTTGGCACCTTGCAACAAACACCAGAGTCCATGCCCACATTCATCTCAATTTCTGAGCCACCGAGAGACAGGGAATCTGACACTTGGCAGAAAGGAAACAATCATTCGCTCCACTCCGCTAGCTTGAGATACTGGTTCAAGGCCCACATGAATCACAACCCCACTCACATACACATACACAGTAGTACATATTACTGGTGCAGGCTACCTCACTTTTTTTTAGCCCTAGCTTATATATATGAAATGCTATTTGCTGCCTCTGAAAAGTGTGTGGGGGGGAGGCAAACAGAAGTATGTGCTAAGATAATGGCTCAGGCAGTGGAGAGGAAAGAAAGACTAATGGTATATCAATGCATTCCTCCTATGTAGGGACATAGAGGCTGAGACCAAAGTCCTGGGTCTGTCAAAAGATGGATCTTGTACAGCCTTTTGTATCTCAGAGCAGCATTTGGCTTAAAAGGTGCCCACTCCCATTCCAACAAATATATTCTGGAGTTATTCTTCTTGCTTGTTCTGTGCTGGTTGCCAAGTATATCTTCTTGACAGTGTTAACATTTTTATGAATGCAACTAAGGTAGAGTGGCACTATTCATTTGGTTTTATAGCTTATAATAAACCATATGCAATCTGCTAGGAAACTATTGGTTTTGGTTTTCTAGCATAACCAAGCGGAATGGATTCACACACATTTAAATAAAATTGTAAAGCATCTACATTAGCAAAGCAATTATACTCCTGGCACAATTTTGTTTCTAGTACAATTATCAGAATTTCTAGTCCACTTTAACTGGCCAAACTGGTTAAAAATTCTGGAAGTTTTAATATTACACATCTGGAGATCATGTTGCAGAAATAACTGCACTGACAATAAAAACCTAAGAAATCTAATTCCCACTTAGTTTGTAAATCATCCTGTTGCAGAGATAACTGCATTGACAATAATAACTTAGTAACTCCCAGGCATTAATTTTTGGATAGTTATATTCCTCTTTACAATTAGTATCTTCAAATGCTTTATATTTATAAAATAGAGTTAAAAATCAGACATTTAAAAGCCTCGAAAATTTGGCCAGCTAAGCCAGGGATTCGGTGAAGATGAGCACATGGTGACATTGAGAAATTCAGCTGGACAGGAACAGGTAACCGAAGTGATCAAGAAAGGCAGGTCTGTTGCTCAAGGAAGAATAGGACAAGGACCAGCAAAGGGACAAAGCTGGACACAGTAGTGATACAAATGGCTTCATTAATGAAAAGTGTGAAATATGAGAGTGTAGCAGAGTTCAAGTAACAGCTAATGGGTGTGATGCCCCATTTGTCAGAAGACCAGCAACAGATAATAAAGTGAAAACAGCTGATGCAGTAAATGTGCTACAGGCCAAATTTGCAAGGTTCTTGGTGTTAGTATATTTCCATTAGGAGATCTGGAAAGGATCCAAACTCAGAAGCAGATGAAAAGAGGCATTTCTAACCAACATATTAGATCTCTGTCTTTCTCTCACACACAAGCAGTGTGAAGCCTTTATGTAGTTTCCTCCCAGCATTTACTTCCTTAACTTTCACTTCCCTCTAAAAAATGTTGACCTGTGCTGCATTTGGATACCCTTTCTGACTTTCCAAGGAAATGAATTAGAAAACAAAATGAATATGTAAGCAAAAAGCAGCTAGAAACATTTTGATCTTTGGAATTCAATGATTCAGTGTGATTTATAGGATAAAATTTTGCAGGATGTTCTGATTCAGAGTTCAAATCAGACAGATAGCCAAGTTGCCTCCCCCTCCCCCACTCACCCCTCATGCCAATCAATTCCCATCCAGGTTTTCAAACTGATACTCAACAAAATGGTTACTAAGCACATTCAATGCTCGTAATTTTTATGAATTTAGAATTTAGGAAGAAAGTAGGATTCTGCTGGTTCTTCCCATTTCTGCTCTCTCTTAATACACAATGTTCTTGCTTAGTTTCTATGTTTCTATTCATCACATTAATCTACTGTTAAAGGAATAGATTTAAATAATGTGACTTGCTTTTAAACAAAAAAAATGTGTTGTTAAATGTATACCCTGGATTTCACAATCACAAAGCAGCCTTCCTTGTAGCAAAACAAATCTTTTCCACAGAGGATCTGCCCTCTGGAATGATCTCTCCCACCATCACCCCAAATAGGATCTAAAAAGCATTAAAAACTCAACTTTTCCCTTGGTGTTGGGGCCAGGTTGATTAGAGGTACTGCTGTAATGTGTTTTGTGGGTTCCTGATTACCTATTAATTGCAGTTGAGGTTTTAACTAAATAATAATAATAATAATAATAATAATAATAATAATAATAATAATAATAATAATAATAATAATAATAATAATTAGTAGTAGTAGTAGTAGTAGTAGTAGTAGTAGTGGTAGTAGTAGTAGTTGGAAGGTACCTTGCAGGTCATCTAGTCCAACCCCCTGCTCAGGCAGGAAACCCCATACCATTTCAGACAAATGGCTGTCCAGTCTCTTCTTAAAAACCTCCAGTGTTGGAGCATTCACCACTTCTGGAGGCAGGTTGTTCCACTGGTTAATTGTTCTAACTGTCAGGAAGTTTCTCCTTAGTTCTAGGTTGCTTCTCTCCCTGACTAGTTTCCATCCATTGCTTCTTGTCCTGCTTTCAGGTGCTTTTGAGAATAGCTTGACTCCCTCTTCTTTGTGGCAGCCCCTGAGATATTGGAACACTGCTATCATGTCACCCCTCACCCTTCACTTCGTTAAACTACACATACCCAATTCCAGCAACCGTTCCCTATATGTTTTAGCCTCCAGACCTCTAATCATCTTTGTTGCTCTTCTCTGTACTCTTTCTAGAGTCTCGACATCTTTTTTTACATTTGTTTGGCTTCTTGTACATTGCTCAGAATTACAGTTGTCCAAGTTGACCAACCATACAAATCTCTTAGAAAACAAAAATGTAACTTAAAAACCAAAAACAAAACCCCCACAAAAGAAGGAAATCAATTGCATCAGGTTTTGCCTCTCCCTGAGAAGTTCCTTCATTGGCTATGGCCAGTGCTTTTTTTGTAAAAGAAAAAGGTGCCGGAACTCACACATGTCATGCAACCTGCCTTGCCTATCCTACAAGGTTCCATCCAAAAAAGGTGCTGGAACTCTATTCTGAGTGTTCTGTGAGAAAAAAAGCCCTGGCTATGGCAGATGGAACCCTATTACCTTGCTTTAAAGGCAGTTCAACCAGGTTTTGCTTCTTCTCCCTTTCAAACCCCCTCTGCCTTTGACAAGAAGGTGGCAGAGGAAGAGATATAGCTCATTGGGACATTACGACTGGGCCTCTGTGTACTTTCTGTAGGCCTCAAAAAGCCTTTCTTGCAGAAGGGTAGAAAAGAAATGCTGCAAATAAATAGAAGCTACATATTCAGCATGACAATATTAAATGCAGTACTATTTATTGACATTCATAATAAATTCCTGTCGCTGCTATTTCTAGGTGGGCAGTATTTCTGGAACTCAGCTTCACATCTGCTCAAATGGCTAAGGCACAAACTCCTGAGGATGCCTGAGCGAGAGACCAAGAAAGGCATCTATGTTCCCCCAAAAACAAGGCAGGGGCACCCTCCACTGTCCTGGATTGGCTAGTGGAGAAAGCCCCGAAGTTTTCTTCTTTTGGGAGCTGGGAAGAGTCCAGACATTCACCAGTTGCCTCACTTCAGGTTCTCAAGGTCAGCAGTGCCATGTCTTGAGAAGCTTAGCATTCCTTCAGTGAAGAAAAATCCCCTTGCCCTCTGCCTTAGCCATGCATATTTTTCATCTGGAAAGTGGGAAGAGAAGGAACAGCCACCCAGACCCAGTGAAGTCTGTTGGTAAACGTTAGCTGCCGGCACTACTGCATTCCTGGCTGGCACACCATACACTGCTGCCAGCCTCCCATTAGCAAATTAACACTTGCTGGAGAACAGAGTTGACTCCACCTATGTCCTTGGCCTGGCAGGCTTGCACTGGGCTACTATGGGCTTCTAGCCAGGCTGATGTACAGAAAAGCTGAATACCATGAATATCAAGTAGCTTTGATAGTAGCCAAATGGGTGGCATCTTTAAAAACCCTCCTTAAGGAATAATGGTAGCTTTTGAGGCTGGGCCTTACTTCTGGATCAGTTCAAGAAGGCCGTGTTTGCACATCTAGCTAAAATTGGTGAGTGATAGCCTTGGTTAGGCTTTTTTGTTGTTTAGTGTGTTGTGCAAACCCACCCTGTTTCATTACTTTATAACCGTGCAAATCTAAAAACTGGATTAATTCAATAACCAGGTTAAGCATGCTGTGTGGAGTTATACTGACTGGAGCAGAAAGGAAATTGCCTCTCTGCTCAAACTGCAGCACTCTGAAGCTAAGTTGTACACTTAATTACGAGCAATGGAAGAGAGCAGCCAGTGAGCGTTCTCCACCAATAACTTTCTTGCATCCCATAGATCGGCCCCCATCGCCTGTCAACGTGACTGTCACACAGCTGAAGGCAAACTCAGCCACCGTCTCCTGGGATGTGCCAGAAGGAGACGTCATAATTGGCTATGCCATTTCACAGCAGGTGAGCTCGCGTTGAGGCACTCCCAGAAGGAAGCCCGTCATTCCTCAGGGGACCAAGTAGCATCAAACCTTTACACCCCAACCCAGCCAGAACCTTCCCGTTTCTAACTCCTCTGTGGGCTGTCACTTTCTTCAGTTCAGATGCATCCCCCCCAGATGAGGATTAATCAGTCCCTTAGAGTAGCAGTAACTCTCCTTAAGCCGCCTGGTGGAAGGAGGCAAGGTGAGCCTCAGGGCTTGTCCCACAGCCTGGCTGGCCTCCTGCTTTAACAACCTTCCTGGTTCTGGCAGCGACAAGATGGGCAAATGCAACGATTCATCCGGGAGGTGAACACCACAAACAGGGCCTGTGTACTCTGGGATCTGGCAGAGGATGCAGACTACATCATTCAGGTCCAGAGCATTGGCCTCCACGGAGAGAGTCAGGCTAGCAAGAGAGTCCATTTTCGCACGTTAAAGCAAAGTGACCGACTTCCATCCAACAGCTCAAACCAAGGTAAGCGAGACCCATTGTTAATTAGTCTGGTGTCATCAACCCAGGTTTTACTCATTATGCCAGCATAAACGATTGTCTGCCATATCAAACTTACTCCAGCAACACCTCATATCTTTTCCAAGGTTATTTTTTAGTAACTTCTCTGATCGCATCCATCCCCTTTATCCATTGTCTTCTCCTTTTTCTGCTTGCTTCAACTTGCTTAGCTTTTTTATGTCAATCATTAACCCCCTGCTAAAGTTGGCTATGTGGCTTCAAGAAGGCCGGTCTCTGCATTGCATTCTCTCACCACCAGCATCCAGCTCATCCCAATGAGAAACAAAGCCCTGCAATGTCAGCTCCCCGCCCCCCATCTGCTACTTTGTAATGTTCTCTTCGTCACTCCCCGGCTGCATACGTGTAATTCTTACGAACCAAAGGATAATTAGTGAAAGATGGTCTTTCCTAGCTCTCTGTCAAGGGAGATGACCTGTTCTAAATGTGAAACAAAGCAACTATGGAGGCACTGAGGAATCCTTGTCTTACTTAGTAATGTGAATGACCCCCTTGCCAACTTCCAGCCTTATGTTTCTACAGGAGACATCACAATGGAGGGGCTGGACAAAGAGCGGCAGCTGCAGACGGGGGAGATTATTATCATTGTGGTTGTGCTGCTTATGTGGGCAGGTGAGTTTTCCTGGGTTCTCTGGATTTAGGCAGGATTGTGGCTGGAAGTCAAGTGCTTACTTGGCATGCACAAAGTTGCTTTTCTACAGTACGTCTTTAGGATTGGCTATTACTTTGGTCCAGGGCTATTGGAGCAGAAAAAAATATCTTCTACAAGTTCCTGGCAGCAAGTGTTTGCAAAATTATTAGATATTTGATGTTCAGGCAAGGTAGTCCTTAAATTATGACCAAAATTGAGCCCAAAATTTCTATTGCTAAGCAAGACAGTTGTTAAGTGAGTTTTGCCCCATTTTATGACCTTTCTTGCCCCAGTTGTTAAGTGAATCACTGCAGCTGTTAAGTTAGTAACACACTTAACTGAATCTGATTTTCCCATTGACTTGGCTTGTCAGAAGGCTGTAAAAGGGGATCACATGACCCCAGGACACTGAAACCATCAGAAATACATGCCAGTTGCCAAGTGTCCAAGTTTTGATCATGTGGCCATGGGGGTGCTGCAGGTGTCATGTGAAAACAGTCATGTCACTTTTTTCACTGCTGTTATAGCTTCAAATGGCCACTAAATGAATGGTTGTAAGTTGAGGACAAACTGTATCAGCATTTGATATCTTGTAAATTTTGCTCAACCTGCCAACATTCAACATTTATCATTAGTGTGATTTCTAGCCCATCAGATACTCATGGCCAAATTTAAAATCTATAACGTATCATAGAAACTTTATCTGAATCCTTAGCAAAAGCAATAGCACTTAGACTTATATACCGCTTCACAGTGCTTTACAGCCTTTTCTAAGCAGTTTACAGAGTCAGCATATTGCCCCCAACAATCTGGATCCTTATTTTACCGACCTCAGATGGATGGAAGACTGAGTCAATCTTGAACCGGTCATAATCAAACTGTCGAACTGCAGGCAGCTGGCAGTCAGCAGAAGTAGCCAGCAGTACTGTATTCTAACCACTGCACCACCACGGCTAAGAAAAACTATTGCAACTATTACCGTAGATACATTTGACCAATTTAGATGCTAAAACTAGAAATATAAAACCATTATTAAAGCACAGAAGACAAAAAGGAGTAGTAGCTGATTGTCTGTTAAATAACGAGATCTCCTTATTGTGTTGTATACAAATTCCAGATCTTTTGTACATTCTATGTCATAATATACAACAGTGGATGATAGTGTGTGTGTGTGTGTGTGTGTGTGTGTGAGAGAGAGAGAGAGAGAGAGAGAAGGTTAGAGTACTGCACAAATCAAATCTTCTCAGTTAATTTGTGGTTTCACGTATTATGCAAAACCCAGAAAAAATGGTTAAATTCAGTAATGAGGATAAAGCATAGACAGAGTTGATGTTTTTCCAGGCTGACTACAGTGCTTTAATTCAATGCATTTTTTTCCAATGAGTATTTTTCCATAACATTTTTAGGTTACTGCTTGTTCACATACTTAGTTTGCAAATTAAGTAATTTGAATTCTTGAAGCATCTGTGTTTCTTTTGTTTTCCCTTAGTTGCCTAATTTTTCCCCAAACTGTCAGATCCTATTTGAAGAGCATGTTTGTTCTTTTTTCTCTAGTATGTGGTCCTTGTACTGTTTTTTTTAATCCTTATTTATCATAATAATCATTCTTACATATAATTGTCTATGAATGAACAATGATTCTACCAGACATGATCAAACATCATTTAATGTATCTTTTTCTAAACATTGCAAATGTTATTTTTATAGCAAATCATTATATTTGCGTTTTGAAAGGAAATGGATTATTTGAAGAAACTCTATTAAGTCTTGCAAACTGCATGTGAATCCCAGATCCTTTTTCTATTATTTCTATATGCTTTTTGTGCCTGTTCTCGATACTTGCATCCTTGTTCCAAACATTAATCCATTGTTTACATTTGTATTACGTATCCTTTAAATATGTAAATTACTATGGAGATGGCCATTAGCAACTTTGTCGAGTACAATACTTCATGTCCTGATTTCTTGCGATTGCATCCACTGCATGATAGGTCTCATTTGGCCTCCCCAGTTTTGAAGGGTGACATTTTCCTGTGTCACACAATCCATTCTCTGCAGATATTGAGTATTCAAAGGCTGGCTTCTTCTGACAAGTCTGTACCTTTCTCCCTTCCACCCTCTCTTCCACCAACTGTGTTTCTTAACCCTCTCCCCCATCCTTAAAAGTCCAATACAATTGGCTATCCTTCCCTGTTAATTGAGAGGGAAAGGGCCTCTGTTCAGAACTTTCATTTTAGAACTTTTAAGGTAATGGATTAGCCACTCTTGGAATTGAATGCTGTAACAACGAGCAGTTCACTGTGATCTAAGCACAGTGGGTGGGTGGAAGATTAGATACTGTTGTGGAAGACTCGGCTTCAGAAAAAGTCGGCTTCTATTCTTCTGACCCTTTATCTGACTCCAAAGGAAGAAGGGCCTTTCAGCTCTGTTCGGTGTCTATAGCATTCAGCCTAGGAATGGTCAGTTCACAAGTCATTTAATTCCTGGAGATGTTAATAATTATTATAAAAAGAATGGAAGCCAGAATGGAAATGAAAGCAACATTATAAACTCTGCAAATGTAAAGTTAAACATTTCTAAATTAATCCAAACCCAAATATTTCTTTCCTTGTCCAAACAAAAATATGGTACAGGTAGTCCTTGACTTACAACCATTAGCCAATTGGCTGTCGAAGTTACAATGGCACTAAAGAAAGTAACATATGACCATTTTTCACATGACCATTGCAGCATCCCATGGTCATGTGATCAAAATTCAGCCCCTTGGCAACTGGCATGTATTTATGACGGTTGCAGTGTCCTACGGTCATGTGATCATCTTTTGGGACCTTCTGACAAGCAGTCAGTGGGGAAGCCAGATTCATTTAACAAACTGTGTTACTAACTTAACTGCAGTTATTCACTTAGGAAAGGTTACAAAATGGGGCAAAACTCACTTAAAAACTGTGTTGCTTAGCAACAGAGATTTTGGGCTCAATTGCGATCGTAAGTTGAGGACTACCTGTATGTGGATCATGCTTCTAACTTACAGTACTGCACTCTAAAAGCTTCTTTCTTCTTCAAGATGTCATCAACTCATTTGCAGGTAAAAGAGAGAGGGCAAGAGAAAAGCTAGGCTAGAGATTTTGATCTCATAACTTGATAATGCATAATGGAAATAAAATCAATATGAATGATAATTCCCCGTGTCCTTATTGAAGACTATGCCAATTTTTTATGTTCCTTCTCTTTAAATGATAAACTAGAGTCTCTAGACCAGGGGTAGGCAACCTTGGCTCTTTTATGACTCGTGGACTTCAACTCCCAGAATTCCTGAGCCAGCTTGAAGTCCACGACTCATAAAAGAGCCAAGGTTGCCTACCCATGGTCTAGACAATTCTCAAGGGCTATAGGAACAGATGGATTTTATTCTTTTAAAACATTTTTAGTTTAAAACTGTTTCCACAGAGAGGAAACAGATATGTGATGGGGGAAGATATTTCTTTATCCTCATTCAATATCCGTTTGCACATTATTCACCAGTTGCTCCGTTATAATGCTTGGGTACTTGCCCCTTGAAAGACTAGTTTGGCTCTATGTAAAAACGGGGATGAAGATTTGGGTGTTTCTCTCTGCCCATTTCTAAGGGATATCTAAGGGAACACCTGCTGCCAGCATGAAAGTTCCCTTCGTCCTGTGCGCTCCCACAGGGAGGGCCTTCTCAGGGTGCCAGCGGTAAAAGATTGCCAGCGGATAACACCCAGGGGGAGGGCCTTCTCTGTGGGTGTGCCTGCCCGCTGGAACCAGCTGCCCGCGGAGCTTAGGGCTGCCCCCAACCTTCGTTCATTTCGCTGGGACCTGAAGACCTGGCTCTTTGAGCTTTCCGGCCCAGGCTGAGAATTTTAATTGTAGTTTTTATTTTTTTTCAAGGATTTGATTTAATCTTTTTTAATTGTTTTTAACTTTTGTATTGATTTTTGTTTTAAATACCCTGTAAACCGCCCTGAGTCCTTCGGGAAAGGGTGGTATATAAATCCAATAAAATAAAAAATAAAATAAATAAATAATTTTTAGAGGTTTTTTTAAAAGTATTTAAAATCACGATCACTAACCTCTACATTTCTGTCTAAAAAAATTTTAGGTTCACAAGCAGTTTTATAAACATAATATTTAATCACTTCCATTTATATTGCCTGGTTTAGACCTTTGATAGTGTATGCCTTCACAAAGTTTTGTGTTTCTGCTTTGGGCAAACTGTAACATTTTAAAAAGGAGAGCAAAGCAAGAAATAGTCTGGTAGGAATATACAGCATGTGATAAATGGAAGTTCTGTGGAACCAATGATCCAGCTTTGCCCTCTGTATGACACTATTCTATCATTTAATACCATGTATGGCATGATTGCACCTGCTCTTGATTGGCAATCTTTAATAGATAGAAACATGTGAACTCTCAAAAGGAGCTTTCACAATTTCCAATTCCTCACCTGAGACAAGCTCAGGTTTCCATGTAGATTTCACACATTGCACTAAGCATAGCTTTTCAAATGAAGAGAATACTGGAATTTGAGCTTCCCTGGTTCATCTTTCTCTTTCTTTTCTTTCTTTCTTTTTCTTTTTTCTTTCTTTCTTTCTTTTTCTTTTTTCTTTCTTTCTTTCTTTCTTTCTTTCTTTCTTTCTTTCTTTCTTTCTTTCTTTCTTCTTTCTTTCTTCTTTCTTTCTTTCTTTCTTTCTTTCTCTTTCTTTCTCTTTCTTTCTTTCTTTTTCTTTTTTCCTTCCTTCCTCCCTCCCTTCCTTCCTTCCTTCCTTCCTCAGCTGTGATCGCACTCTTCTGCAAGCAATATGACATCATTAAGGACAACGATTCCAACAATAATAAAGAGAAGACCAAGCCTTCCTCAGAACATAGCACTCCAGAGCGGCCCACGGGGGGGCTACTACGTAGCAAGGTAAATACTGTTACTGGGCAAAGAAGGGATGAGCAAGGGGTACAAGATGGATCTCGTTTCAGATGGACTGAAATTGGAAGGGAGAGGTTCACAAGCACACTGGGCCCCCAAGAGGACCTGTAACACAAGGTAAGAGACTTTGCTAGAGGTACCAGCATCATTGTTTACTACAATTATTATATGCCATATTCTCAATCTTTACTCTTCACTAAGCTATAATGCAGGGCTTTATTTCACTTAGGATGTAATGTGAATCTAATTCATATTTAATATATTATGTTTGATTGCAGTCAGCCAGATGTTTAGATTGGATTTGGCATTTTTGTCCATCTATTGGGCCTTTTCTACAGAGTTCGGATAGGCCGATGTTTAATAATATTAAAAGTGTTGTCACAGGAACCAAGTAAATATTTTCTCTAATTCTTTCTCTTCTATTATTATTCTGTTGGAAATATGGTTTGATATGTTGTAGGAGAGAAAAATAAATATCTAAAAATGAACTATCTGAAAACTTCTCTGGCCAACCTTAGAGCAAGCAATGCATGGTTAAAAATCACACAATATGGTACTTTGGAGAGTTAAAAAAAAGAATATGTTATCAGAGTAATCTAGAGGAGTACAGGAAGTGGTGTTACATCAAGGCAGATTATTGTGTTGCCATTGTGGTTAAACATCTGAACTGACACTTTTCAGCTTGGATGAGTCCTCCAGTCATAGATCAACTTCCATCAGCCCACTCCACTGCGCCCAGTAATGATAATGGTAGGTGGTAGGAGTTGCACTAATATGAAATGGGCATAGTGGAAACAACTGAAGAAAGGGAAGAGATTTAAAGTAAGAGGGAAAGCACTATTCTTAGTATAAACAATGCAAGTATTTGTTTAGTTCTAAGGGACTGTAAAGGGACGTGGTGGCTCAGTGGGTTAGGACGCTCAGCTTGTCGATCAGAAGATCGGCAGTTTGGCGGGTCGAATCCCAAGTGCCATGTAACAGAGTGAGCGCCTGTTACTCATCCCAGCTTCTGCCAACCTAGCAGTTCGAAAGCATGTAAAAATGCAAATAGAAAAATAGGGACCACTCCGATGGGAAGGTAACAGTGTTCCGTGAGCCTTTGGCGTCTAGTCATGACCACATGACCACGGAGACGTCCTCGGATAAGCCCTGGCTCTTCGGCTTTGTAACGGAGATGAGCACCGGCCCCTAGAGTTGGAAATGACTAGCATGCATGTGCGGGGGAACCTTTACCTTTACCTTTTAAGGCTCCTCAAAAAAAGATGAATTTTGAAAAGAAATCTGAAAATAGGAAGGTAACATTTTCAAACCAATATGGAATGAGGAAGAAAGAGTGAAATCTCTGCTCATCCAGCAAGTTTCCGGAGTGTTTATCCAAACAGCTCCCACAGACTGGCAGTAACAGTATGATGGATGAGCAGATTTAAAAAAAAATCTCAGTTGTAAATAATTTACAAGTTTCCCTCCCCATCTTGAAGAAGTATTTGAGTGATCATTATACTGTAACATTAAAAGCAGAGTTTAATTAACCAAATATAATTAATTTTACCACTATATACAGAAAGAAACTCATACTTTACTCATCTGTACTCTTTCATTACCTTCTTGCATCTTGGAAATAAGGAGGAAAGAATCTTTTCAATATAACAGCTATAGAGAGAAAAGGACAGAGAGATGGATACTTCAATGTATCAATGGAAGATGAGAAAATGTATATAGGAGGAAGTGCAAAGGAGAGGGAGAACAATATAATTATTAAAGAAACACTTATTTTAACATTGCAGGATGAGAATGTACCCATAGAGTGGAAAAACTGTTATTCTTATCTATTATTAAACATTATTCTTCTTAAGATTGCCTGAAGAGAATCAAGAAACTCCAGTATAGGAGAACAAAGGATAAGTTTTTGCTGACACATGCTTTGCCTCCTATTTATACCTGTGACCCATGTTCAGCTTTTCAGGTCAAGATGGCCTCTTACCCGTACATTTATATAGTTTTTAAATGTGTGCAATCACTTTACATTATCATTATTTCAGTATTATCATATATTATCTATTATATCATCTATCATTATCCTTACCTTATTATTTATCTTACTCTGTGCTACTAATTGCCTTTTGCTGTTCTATTATTTGAATGCTTTCAAATGGTGCAATCATTTTGTATGGGCCCAGGAATTATTAGCTATTGGGTGGATTAATAAAATAGTGTGTGAGTGACGCTGGATCATATTAAAGGATCTTTTGTCCTGCATTCTGTTGTCAGAGAAGACAGGCATTTATATGAAACTGATAGTAGAATATAAGGACAACCGAATACTCTCCCCCATCCATTTGAATATACTGCTTTCCAAACTGGTTAGTTAGGCATAATGACTAGCAGCCCTAGTTTAACATACATGATTATATAAAATCATTTTTATAAGTAGTCTATGTTGGTAACAAATTGGTTCATCTTTTGCTTGAAAATTCCATGTTTTCATTTAGTATCTAGTTAGTTAACATATCAATGAACTGGGCTTGACTTCTGCTAGATATATACACAAACATTCCATATCTCAACTTGCGTTTGGTAAATTATTTATTTATTTATTGATGGGATTTATATCCCGCCCTATCTCCGGAAGGACTCAGGGCGGCTAACAACAAAACATATAATAAGTACAGAAATCAAGATAAAAATAAATTGAAATCATCTGTGCAATAAATTACAATTAAAGAATTAAAAAATAAATTAAAAATTCTAAATATAAATTAATTAAAATGCACATGATCCAGGCACAATACTGCAGCAAGCTACAGTCACGTGATTGCCATTTGAAGCCTTCCCTGTCGGCTTTTCACATGTAAAGTCAATAGGGAGGGGGCAGAGAAAGTCATATTTCTCCTATAAGTCACTCCCACCACTTTTCCCCCAAGGACACCCACTATGGAGTACAAGATCTCAGGGATTCTCTGCTTGCCCACACTCCATAGCAGCCCCTTCTGGCCAACCTGTATCTGTAGGACCTGGCTGCAGCTTCTACCAGCCCACCAATGCTCAGATATGCCCACCTACAGCCAGCCAGCCATGCTTTGCAGTGTCCAGCTACAGCATCCCCCCATGATCCATAGTGTCTGCCCATGGCACCCCTTCAAGATACATGCACCATTACCCCATGCACCTTGCTTAAGACTCCCATCTTTTTTCCAATTAGCAACCTGAAGTTATGATGGCAACCGGGACTGCCAGGATGTCTGTCACTAAGCAATGAGGTCACATGACACTGAGGTTTATGACCGCATCACTTAGCGATGGAAATTCTTGCCCCAATTGCCTTGTAACCCAAGGACTACCTCTACCCTGCAATAAGAGTTTAGGTGACTTTGACCCTTTGATAGACTCTCTTCATTCAAATCTCTTCTGTTGTTGAGTGCAACAGAGGAACAGAATCAATCAAAGAAATCAAGTGGGCAGAAAGGGAATAGTAAGTTGAAGTTTAGAGGAGGATCAGTTACAACTGCACTTTTTTTTAACTTATTACCCTAAACATCTCTCTCTCATACAGAAGAAATCACTATCTATCAATATCATTGAAGTATAGCTGTTGCCACACAGGCTCGAACGAAGCACTCCAGAAGGCTGCTGGAACATTGCTGGGCCCTGGGTCTGGCTCTTCACCTGCATGCAAAGAATTAAAGCTTCTTGCCCTGAAGGAGGTATCTGCATGGAGCCAGCTGCCAAGACAAGGTGCATGTAGAAGCTGGCCTCTAACTAACCTCTCGTCCTGAAGTTGTAATAGAAACAAGTCTGGGCCGCAAGGAACAGCCAGCTGCAGAAGCCTTCAAACCAGCAGCAGGAAGCACCGTGAAGTGCTAACCTGGGAACAGACTTCAGTGAAGACTTCCTTCCTGCTGACGTGGGAAGCAGCATTATACTGGGCCACATTTTCTTTCAACCCTGAATGAGAACCTAAAGCATGGCCTGCAGTCCTAAAACCCAGGCTCTATGTCTCCTGAAGTGGCAGAAAAACAAACTGCATCTTGAAACGAATGATGGATACAAGGAACACAAAGGTTTTCAACCTATCCAGTAGTCTGTTTTCATCAAAGAGTGGAGAAAAAGATGAACTCTAGATTGTCCTTATCACCCCATCCCAACCATTAGTGACAATTTAATTCCAGAGCCGATTCAGAAAATATCATGTTACTTTGAAGAGCAGTAGAAGGAAGCATCATCATTGTGAGCTTCTAGAGTTACCTTCTCTTTCAGAGTACTTACCACCTACTATCAGAATTGCCATAAGCTATCAGTTCTTTGTAAGGTTGTTTTGCTCCTGTAATCTACCTTGTGCCAACAACTCTTGTGCCATACAAATGTGCCAAATATCCCCAAATCTATACCCCAATTGAGAAGACTATTCCCTATTCCTGTGCATCTATCCCTCACCAGAGCCACAAAGAGAGGAGCTGAAAGAATGTCGTCTTACATACTAACTAGTGGAAGAGCCACATTTATACAATATTGTCACCAGCTAGCATTTCCTATTTGTAACAAGCTCCTAGTCAAATTGGTAATGCCAGCAGAGAATCATATCTCATTCCCAAAACCAAGCCTGAAACCAGGAAGCAGCCACATGAATCACCGGTGGCACAAAAATACCAGCAGCATTCCTTGTCTTCCAAGAATCCTAGGGATTCCTCAGCTAAGAGTATTGCGCTCTAGACAGTAGAGCAGGGCATGATTGCATAGGAGACCAGAAGAGCTATGGAACCAGCATCCATTTATCCTTCACATGTTACTGACTGTAGGGTCAGGCAAATGTGCCATTCAGATATTTTCCTATAAAAAATGCTGACACACATGAAAAATGAGGCAGAATTGCCTTGTACGTTGGTAAGAGTGAAAATTTTCACTGCTGGTGAATTCTCTAGCTAATGGTCATAGCTGAGCTGGTACCTGAAATCATATCAACATTTACATTTGGCAAAACTAAGCCAATTGCATTGCCGTAACACAGAGAACGATCATATACTGCTTTTTATAGCATTGAAGCCACAGACATATATAGTTATCCCCTCCCATCATCTCTTTTGGCTACAAAATACTGGAAAAAAATATTCTAGTGAATTTAAAACCTAAAAAATAAAATCCACATCTGCGTTTACATAACAGACACCCAAAATAACCAGCATTTCATCCCAATCATTTATACAAAGTCATATTAGTTTGTGGTTCAGCAGGAAGAGCAAACCCGCAAAATGAGACTGAACCTCAGTCATGGATATTCATATTCTTAGAACGTATTTAATATTAGAGTCAAATAATTTTCATTTTCAAAAGGCAAGAGAAACTTTTGGCTTTGGCTATGAGGGTCTACCTAAAACAAGTCTCAAAACTGGAAAGAAAAAGGTGCATTCATTATAATGACCATACTTGTGTGTGCACACTCTTCTCTAGGAATTGCTTCAAACAGACCAACTAAAATGTATTGTAGCAGATGTGTGTGTATGGGGGTGGGGGCAATTGCTTGGTCCACAACATACATTTTAGTCCCAAACAGCTTGACCAAGCATCTCCTTTTTGGCCTCAAGTAATGAGAATGACTTGAAATCGAGAGTTGATAAGGATGTTCATTAACAAACCCCATTCATTGTTTTATTGCTTCAAAGTACCCAGTAACATATAGTATATACAATTTCTTGATCCCCTCCTGGAAGCAAGTGTCCATGCTGAGACTAGAGGATTTCATAATCATAATCATAATAGTAAAGTTGGAAGGGACCTTGGACGTCATCTAGTCCAACCCCCTGCTCAGGCAGGAAACCCTATACCAAAAATTTATCAGAATTATCAGAACTCTGAAAGATCCATGAGTTTCCTCTCCTGTAAAGACTCAAAAGACTGTTACCTAAGAGGATCAATTAGAGAGGGAATGTAGAAAGAACTCACTGAAGAAGAATCAACTCTGCTTGGAGACACTAACAAAGACCAAACAATTTCATTTCATGTAGACCGAGAGATACCACGACGCAGTCAAAGGCCAGATGCTGCTTCTGCCCCTCCATCAGAATGGTCAAGAAAATAGAGACGTATTTTGTCTAGGGAGAAAGCAAACTTTGTAATATGGAATATTATGCAGGAATTGACTCCCAGGGGGACAGCCTTCCCAACACCTCCCTCTCCCTTGTTCATCAATCTAAGATGAAGCAAGTGAAAGAAAAAAATTGCCCAAATACAACTGTAGAAATATTTATTTACCTTTAAAAATGACATTAAAAATTAAATCTTTTGCTACAAAGCTGTGATTTGGCAGTGATGAGTAATTGGGGGCAAGGGATCACCCTCTCAAGTGAAACAGAAGCCAGAACATTTCTACATCCACAAGGCTTCCCACCCCAATTCAACAGGGCAAGAAATGAACTACAAATCTGATTGCTTTTGCTACATAGCACCTACCTCTTGATTCAGGGCAATGCCTTAGTATAAAAAGTGTATCTATTGCCTTTACCAAGCACAGGAGTTCTGGCATCCTTGCAGAATATGGGTTTTTGAGTAGAACCAATGAAGTCCCTGGAGAACTCTTGATGCTTTCAGTAGGTATTGATTTTAAGTTCTGAACAATACAAACTTATTCAAGGCAAGGGAGTCTGTGGCTGGAGAGAAGGAAATCAGCCTGTTCTTTATGCATTGCAGGTAACAAAAGGGTGCTGGAGATGAATAGTGATGACAGCAACAGGTGATTTAAAACAGTGTCCCTGGAGGCAGGCAATTGCTGGGAGGACTGCATCCCCAGGCTGCCACTGAGTGGAACTGTGTGACTGGGGAGCTCCCAAAGGCAAGGCTCCCTGCATCTGAAATACAAAGTTAGCAATAACACTACTGAGGGGAATGGTGCCCTTTTCCAGTTCAGGCACAGAGTGAGTAAAACAAGGAAGAACAAACTTTAGAAAAAAAATGACTAGAGCTCTCACACTGAAGTCAAGAAAGGGCAATAATGGACATCATGGACATGGCAAAACATAAAACACTAGCCATGTTTTTATAAAGGTAAACCTGGGAATGTGTTGACAGCAAAGTTAGACAGAGAGATTATTACCTGTGGTGGGGCAGCCCCCCTCCTCCATGCAGCTTTGAAGTGGAAAACAAAGACATGTTAGGGCTAACCTATTCCTAGCCACCCGCACAGCTGCCAGGGTTTCTTAGTCTTGCAGTCACAGGGGATTCCAGTCATGCATTTCCCAGCCATGAGACCTCCTGGACTCTGGCCTCCCAGACTGACCCTGACATGGGCTTCAAATGCCTACCCAGAGAAGGCTTCATTAAGATCTCCTTCCTCATCGTCTTCATCCTAGAGAAAGAGATTATTATCCAACTCGGACTCATCCATTCTCCCAAGATTAGCACGGCTATGGCTTTCCTCTGATACGCTGACCTGTTTCCAATACTGGGAACCTTTCTTGGCCATCATAGCCAATGTGTTGCATGCAAAATAAGGGGGAAAGGAGCTAAGGACATGAACAATACAATACCTCAAAGTCTGTTTTGAATGGGGGGCTGCCCAGGGGTGTCCTGACTGGCTGACAAGTGGTTTCTATGGGGCACATTGGCCTTGGAAGGTGCCTTTCTTCCTCCTTGGAGCCTGAAGAGAAAAGATAGCCTGCAACTGATTTTCCTTTCCAGCTTCATAATAATACTGAAAGTTCCTCTGAGGATGTGAAGAGTCCCCCTCCTCTCATCACTGTCCATCCTTTGGCTAGCCCTCTAAGCTTCACAGGTTAGCCAGATCTGATTCAGGGAATTAATCCTTCCTCCTGCACTTCACTTCCCTCTGCATTGGAGAAAGGCAAGGAGTTCGGTCAAAATGTGCCTCTCAATAACAACTGTAGGAACGTGTACCTATCATTCATACCTGCCTGTGTAGCTTGCCAGAGATCCAAGGCCACTTGGAAGGCCTGTGCCACAGTGAGAGTCACAGCCTGGGCCTGCAAGGTGAGATGAGGAAAGAAAACACGAGTAGAGAAAATACACAGGAGGAGCAGGTCAAGCGGAAACCAACATGAAAATTCACACCTCCTAAGGCACAGGCAACCAGGGCTGTCTCCTCAAGACAAACCATAGGATTCAGATGAGCCTGAGAACAAGTCCTCCTCCCTCCCTACTGAAGTCACAGGAACTCACAATCTTCTTCTTAGGTGATAGAAAAGCATGGCATTCAAGTGCACCGCTTTGAGGGTTCTGTGCCACATAGGCAAAGACTTTGTTCTGCAGCTTGTCTGTGGTACAGTAGGAAATCCTGCAAAAAAAATAAATAAATAAAAGGCTGGGCTTGTTTCTTATCAGCCTGCACAAAGGGTAGAGGCAGTCTACGCCAAAATCAGGAAAGGGCTCAGAATAAGACATGTTTGCTAATGAAGACACAATCGGAATAGGACGAAAGAACCACATGAATTGTTGGGGTATGGATAATTTGCCAGTTAGGCAAGAGCAAAAGTAAGTTTCCACACCTGACATGAGGCCCAATGGTTTGTTGCAAGAAGTTTTTTGAATTGCTACCGCGATCTTGGGAGCAAACATTTGGAGGAGGTATTTGTGACTTTTTAGAAAATGCTTTTAAATAGTAACACCGTGAACCTGTTAGGTTTAGTTGTGGTAGAGGTTAATGCCATAGAAAAGGGCTCCTTAGATTAAAAAAAACCTTTTGATAGGAGTCTTGCCTGTTTTTCAGCCCTGGCTTGACCCACTTCTCACAGCGCATCTCCTATTGTATCATTTCAACATCAAATAGAGCCCTCGGCATAAAAAAAAGTAGGTCACTTCTTGCAACAGCAAAGGATTCCTAGCAGAAATGAGCAACAGAAGTTGAAATGCAAAAAGCCCATGAAAAAATGGGAGAGGGAAAGAGTATGCAGGTATGAAAAGCATATTTCCTAAATTAGCAATAAAAAAGGTGGAAAGTCCAAAGGTGATTGGACTTAACCAGTAGGCTCCTCTGCATAGAAATGCATTTTTGAAATGGAAAGGAAATGTTTCTGGGCAGGCTCAGGAGAGGTTCCAAATTAGCCCCAATTTAGATTTTTATACTGTACAACATGCCATGCACATATAGATATTCATGTGGCCTCTGCATGCACATTAGCCAGTCATTGATGCTTCTTGATATATCATACAGGAACATCTATCCGTTTATCGGTAGTGTTCTACCAAGAATTTAGTTTCCTTGCATGAACCCATACCTGTAAATGGAGATGGTTTCAATTGTTTCCTTGGTCTCAGCATCTTGCAGAGAGAGGCCCCTGGGTGACACAGTCAGAATCATCTTCTGGAACTTCTTAGGCCCCACCCGAGCCTGAGGATAAAAGGAAGTGGATCAAGAAACAATTGTGGAGGTGAATGTAAATCTGTCTCTTTTGGGTCAAATCCCGTATTCAAATCCAGCAAACTGTTACGAAGTAATGCATCCACAAAGCCCATGTGAAGATTTGGATTACATTTACGGCTCGTCTTTGACTTACAGCTGATCCTTAGCGACCGTTTGAAGTTACAATGCACTCCAAAGAAAAAAGGACTTATGATCCAGATTCGAAGTTTTGATGTCCACGACCACAGTCACATGACCACATTTTGGGTGTTCAGCAAACAGCCTGCATTTATGCTCATTTGCCCATTCTGCAGCTACATGACCACAATTTATATTTCCATCAGACAGTGCTCCATAGTGAACAATGAGTTCACTTAATGTCTATTTCATTCACTTACAACCACCACGTTCACTTAACTACCACAAAAAACATAAAGTTGGGCACAATCATGCATTGACCCACTTTACCATTATTACAACTTAATTACAGGCTCAATTTATTTATTTATTTATTTATTTATTTATTTATTTATTTATTTATTTATTTATTTATTTATTTAATGTATTGGCTGCCCGTCTTACCATAAGGTAACACTGAGCAGCTTACAGACAGAAACATATCTGCATTAAAACAAGAGTAAATTAAATTATGGTCATCAGTCGAGGACTTCCTGTATTCACCACTACCCTTCAAATTCTATTCATACACTATATGTGAATACTGATCTATTTAGCTAAAATAGCTAATATTGTACCTCTAAACTTGTAAAGAATTTAAAAATCAAAACAGCAATCTACAAAGCTGATAAAAAGAATGGGAACTGCCACCCATTTTCTCCTCTCCAGTTTGAAGAGTCAAGCTTTAATCATCCCACCTCTGAGCAAAGCTTGTTTATGAAGTCCTGAGGCATAAAAGTCTTTGTAATTCTGCCAGCCTGTATTACAAGAACACCACAATAAGAAGAGAAATACATCTTTTACCATGGCAATGATTCGATGGATGGCACCTGCTGCCATATCCTCCCCTTTGGGTTTCTCCACCAATGTCATGCCTAGGTACTTCAGGGAAAAACTCATGCCTTCCAAGAGGGGTTCACGCATGTCAGCCCAGGATTCTGGGAGTTCTGCAAAGCAAGGCAAAAATAATTTAGTAGAGCAGGGGTCTTCAAACTTGGCCCTTTTATGATTTGTGGACTTCAACTCCCAGAATTCCTCAGCCAGCGTGCCTGGCTGAGGAGTTCTGAGAGTTGAAATCCACAAGTCATAAAAAGGCCAAATTCGAAGACCCCTATAGTAGAGGAATGCTATGTCAATCTCTCAGAAGCAGCAGGTATTTTATCACAACTCTACTTATAAAATACAGAGGCTTTCTCTAGAGACTTTTTGGTTTTTGCAAACTTTTGGGCCCTTCAATTTTCCTCATATGTAGGTGGGGCTGTAAACAGAAAAACAATTACATATTTCTTCCACAAATTATGTCAAGTTGGAATTGAAGGCTACAGAACCCACCATTTCCCTCAAAATAACAAAAGTAGTCTCAAATTGCAAAGTCTAGCTTCCATCATTATGCACAGACAAAATGGATGAAACTCACAGCACATCAACACATGCTACTTTTGACATCTGTACATATCCACCTTGTGAACATCTCTGATTGGAAGTAATTAATAGCTGGACCAAATCAAAAGCATTTTAGGGGCTGTGTTTCTATGTTTCTACTACTGTCCCTCTCACTATGAGGATATAGAGCAGATGAAAAAGATTAATCAAGTATAACTACCATCCACAGATGAAAGACCTATCATCAGTTTTAAAAAGTGGAAAGCATCTAAAAAATCTTCCTGCCTTTGCTCCTATTTCCCTCATCTGTCACTGCACTGAGCTTGGTTCAACTCTAAAAACCTTTTCCTTGGTGCAAGATAGGCACCAAAGTCAGCCCTGATGAAATTTTGAAGGATGCCATTTATTCCACTGTTTAGTTTAACTAGCAACAAATATTAGTGCCTTTTGGATTTTAAAGCCACAAACATGACAAGATAATAAAGCAGGTTACATTAGTACTGAACTGTTTTCTTTAAAAATGAAAGTTATTGTAAACAAAGAGGGAAAGAGATCCGAAATCAAAGCTAACCAAACTGTGCATCAGTTAAGTCCTTCACTAACCTGACTGAGGATATTGTACAAACCTGGTGCAACACTGGGTAGCCCACAAGCAGCTATCCAGCCCAGGGAACTGAGATATAGAGTAGGATTTGAATCCCCAGCACAGTGTTAGCCCCACTGTGTTGGGGAGAAGTCTGCCTTGGTTCTTCCATTCAGGTGGCCCAAGGGGAGCTAACATCGGTAGATGGGATAGGGATAGGGATAGGGATAGGGATAGGGATAGGGATAGGGATAGGGATAGGGATAGGGATAGGGATAGAATAGAATAGAATTCTGGAAGGGACCTTGGAGGTCTTCTAGTCCAGCCCCCTGCTCAAGCAGGAGAACCTCATGCGTTCTCTGTGGGCGCGCCGGCCCTTTGGAACCATCTTCCCACGGAGCTTAGGACTGCCCCCGACCTTCGCTCATTTCACAGGGATTTGAAAACTTGGCTTTTTGAGCTGTCTGGCCCAGACTGAGGGTTTTTTGTTGTTGTTAGCTGCGAAGTCGTGTCCAACCCATCGCGACCCTATGGACAACATTCCTCCAGGCCTTCCTGTCCTCTACCATCTTCTGGAGTCCATTTAAACTCACGCCTACTGCTTCAGTGACTCCATCCAGCCACCTCATTCTCTGTCGTCCCCTTCTTCTATTGCCCTCGATCTTTCCCAGCATTAGGCTCTTCTCCAGTGAGTCCTTCCTTCTCATTAGGTGGCCAAAGTATTTGAGTTTTAGCTTCAGGATCTGGCCTTCTAAAGAGCAGTCGGGATTGATCTCCTCTAGGACTGACCGGTTTGATCGCCTTGCAGTCCAAGGGACTCGCAGGAGTCTTCTCCAGCACCATAGTTCAAAGGCCTCAATTCTTTGGCGCTCAGCCTTTCTTATGGTCCAGCTTTCACTGCCATACATTGCAACTGGGAAAACCATAGCCTTGACTATACGCACTTTTGTTGACAGGGTGATGTCTCTGCTTTTTAGTGTGCTGTCTAGATTTGCCATGGCTTTCCTCCCCAGGAGCAAGCGTCTTTTAATTTCTTGGCTACAGTCCCCATCTGCAGTGATCTTGGAGCCCAGGAAAATAAAATCTGTCACTACCTCCATTTCTTCCCCATCTATTTGCCAGGACTTGAGAGGGCCAGATGCCATGATCTTGGTTTTCTTAATGTTAAGTTTCAACCCAAGTTTTGCACTCTCCTTCTTCACCCGCAACAAGAGGCTCTTTAGTTCTTCTTCACTTTCTGCCATTAGAGTGGTTTTAATTATTTATTAATGGGGTTTTAGTTTAAATTCAGGGACTTAATTTAATTTTAGTTTTAATCGATTTTAACTTTGTATGTATGTATTTTTAATTTTTCCCTGTAAACCGCCCTGAGTCCTACGGGAATAGGGCAGTATACAAGTTTAAATAATAATAATAATAATAATAATAATAATAATAATAATAATAATAATAATAATAATAATAATAATAATAATAATAATAATAATAATAACCTGTCCTATAGCATTTCAGACAAACGTCTCCTCCCTACAGTCTCCTTCCCTTGGGGCTGCAGCTCAGCTGGAGAGGATGGAGCGCCACTAATTAATTTCGCGCTCCAGAAAAAGCAGCACTCCCCCACCCCTCCGCTCCGCTCCGTCCCTCGAGGTCCTAGCAATGTTCCCCGCCCTTCCAGTCCCGTGGACATTCGCGTCGCCGGGGCAGGCTCTACAAGCGCACGGCTAAGAGTCCCCGAGCACCCCACGAGAAGGGAACCAAGGAAGAGCGGCCGTGGGGAAAGGAGGAGTAAGCTTCGTTGCGCGTCCTCCTGTCTCCTAGCAACCACGGCGCTACACCTGCAACGCCCAGTAAGGCGCTTTCTCGGACTAACCTTGTCTGTGGCGACGGAGGCGGGCAACGCCCAAGCGGTGGCGGGCGAGGCTGGGACTCCGGAGCACCGCTCGTCCCGCAGCCCGGAGCGCTTCCATCACTAGAAAGAGAGGAGCCTCGGGCTGGGTCTTGGACGCTCTACCGGCGGTGGGTGGGACTTCTCTACGTCGATGCACCTTGCCTTCGGGTAGAGCCAGCACGCATGCGCTGCGATCGAGACAAGGCTTTTTTTTCTACAACGAGGCAGATACAGTAGTAGTCTATTAAAAAGCACCTGAGGAAGTTGTAGTTGCATTTTTTCCCCCTCCAAGGAGATTGGAAGTAAGAATTGCATGTGGGAATCTTGGGAGCAAATGGCATTTTTAGTGCTGTAATTTGGTAACGGCGACCAACTGGAATAGATTTTTGTTGTATTTCACACACAGTCTTGTCCCACAGAATTTAAAGAGTGTAACACCAAGATCGTAAACGTTGTTCCTATTAACAATATAACAGTTTCCAAACTAACAATGCAAATGTTATAAACAGGTTTGCTGTCACAGAATTGGAACATGTCATTTAGGCTGCTATTTCTAAAGCAGGTCAACTTCAAGACGTGGAATAACAACAACAACAAGTTGGAAGGGACCTTGGAGGTCATCTAGACCAACCTCCTGCTCAGTCAAGAAACCCTATACCATTTCAGACAAATGGCTGTCCAGTCTCTTCTTAAAAACTTCCAGTGTTGGAGCATTCACAACTTGGGGAGGCAGGTTGTTCCACTGATTAATTGTTCTGTCATGAAATTTCTCCTTAGTTCTAGGTTCCTTCTCTTTTTGGTTAGTTTCCATCCATTGCTTCTTGTCTTGCCTTCAGGTGCTTTGGAGAATAGCTTGACTCCAACTTCTTTGTGGCAGCCCCTGAGATATTGGAACACTACTATCATGTCACCCCTCGCCCTTCTCTTCATTAAACTAGACCTACCCAATTCCAGCAACTGTTCCTTATATGTTTTAGCTCCAATCCCCTGCTCATCTTTGTTGCTCTTCTCTGTACTCTTTCTAGAGTCTCAACATCTTTTTTTACATTGTGACCAAAACTCAATGCAGTATTCCAAGTGTGGCCTTACCAAGGCATTGTAAAGTGATATTAACACTTCACATGATCTTGATTCTATCCCTCTGTTAATGCAGCCTAGCACAATGTTGGCTTTTTTGGCAGCTGCAGCGCACTGCTGGCTCATATTTAAATGATTGTCAACTAGGACTCTGAGATCCCTCTCACAATTACTAGTATTGAACAAGGTACCATCTACATTGTACCTGTGCATTTGGTTTGTCTTGCCTAAATGCAGAGCCTTACTTTTTTCACCATTAGATTTCATTTTGTTAGATAGCACCCTATGTTCAAGTCTGTCAAGATCCTTCTGTATCTTAAGCCTATCTTCTGGAATGTTGGATATCTCTGCCAGCTTGGTGTTATCTGCAGATTTGATAGTTCTCCATCTATCCCCTCATCCAAACGAAGAGCATTGGGCCCAGAACATAGCCCTGGGGCACCCAAATACACACTTCCCTCCATGTAGATGCAACTTCAACTTTCAGAATTTCCCAGCCAGCAGGTGGATTTAGGCCATCAATTCCAACCCCTTGCTTAGGGCAGGAATCCTCATTAAAGCATCCTAGAGGGCCTAGGAGCATCTCGATTCCATATGAATAAATCCAATGAAGGGGAGTCCAACTCCAAATAATTGGCTCCACTGTCAAGCTACTCTTACTATTAAGTTGTTTTTTCCAACATTTAATCAGAATTTGCCTCCCTGTAACTTAAATCCACTTTTCTCTGTCTTGTGCTCCAGAATCAGAAAAAACAAATCCTGTCTCTGACCTTTTATTTGATGTCCTTTCAAGTATTTGAAAAGTGTTACTGTATCTCTTCTCAGTCATCTTTTCCCAAACCTAAACTGTGTTCAGTTTTCCCCCATTCAATAGTTCCCCATCTCTTGGCCATACTTGTTTCCCCTCTATGAACCCATTTCAATTTCTCTGAATATAGAACTGGATTCTGTATTTCAAGTGGGATCTGACCTAAGTGGAACAGGTGGTTGGGGTTAGGGTTTCTTGTGGTCTGAAAATTATACTTCAGAATTAGAAAGGAACAATCTGAAGTTCTGATGGCATTGTTTTCTGTGATGTGATAAAGTTAAGGTTAATATAGACTTTAAGAATCATTATATTAGAAGTGCCATATTAAAAATATGGAACAGATATAAATACAGATTGTGCCAAACACTTTATGGGTTCTCAGCACAAGAAGCATTTTATGGAAAATAAATGATTGGTAAAGAAAATTTGTTAACTTATCAAGAGAACAGCAACATGGAGAATATAAGATGAAACCAAAAGAGCAATTTGTGCAGAGGATTTAGTTATCAATGATACACAGCCAATGTCCATATGCACATATGGATAATAAGATATTTGGAATTAAACAGAAGGCAAAATTTAAAGTTGAATGATTTACAAATGATGAACACATAACAGGTAAAATGTATAAATTTTTATTGAAATTTGAAATGGAAGAAGTAAAAGATTGTATAAAAAATGGGCTAAGAACTAGAGAAGATACATGAAACAACATCTTCAAAGAAATAAAATTCACACGGGAAGAAGAAAACATTAACCTTCCTAGATATCCTTGTCAACAGAGAAAATGGCAGCAAATTAAAAACAGAAGTCCGATCCACATTAGTGAAGTGCTCCTTGACCAAAGTAACAACCTAACCTCTGACCAGAAGAGCTGTGAAAGAACATTATTCAAACAAGCACAAACACACTGCAGCAGCCAAGAATATCAGAAAAAGTAAACAGATTGCTTATGCAACATCTTTCAACAAAATGGATACCCACAAAACTTCACCAAAAAGTGCCTGACCACTATAGCACAACCAACAAAATAGAAGAGAATAATTGCAACTAGGGGTTAAATGGTGAGATGCTAGCACTGATGATGTTACCTAATTAGGTAATGAAATATCTGCCAGAAAAGAATGAAGCTTAGAAAACTTCAAGGATTCCACAATCAATGCAAGGATAAAAAGGATAAAAAATATCCATTAAAAACATCTCAAAAACAGCCAACAGACTATTATAACCACATAGCATCATCACAGCACACAAACCAACTAAAGTCCTCAAAAACATCTTAATCAAAAAACCAAGTAAAAACAAAAAACATCTACAAAATACATGTAAGGACTATAACAGGAGACATCTACAAAATACAGTGTAAGGATTATAACAACCACTATGTAGGACAAACGCACAGAAGATGCTGTGTGGTTGTAATCATTAGCAGATGTAATAGCAGAATACATCCATGAACACCAACTAGGGAGCAGATATTATGAAAACACCTTAATTTCACAACACATGCCAGACTTAATTATAGTTTCAACTGGGAAACTATGAGTATCCTAGAACAAGCTAAATCCAGAAATGACAGGGAATTCCTGGAAGCTTGACACTGGGACAATTGGACTTCAATAGACATATAGAGATAAATTATATTCACACACCATTCAAAAGAGACAATAAAAAAGCTAATAAGGAATCAAAAAGAGCAGAACACATCCTCTCCAGCAACCAACCTAGATAAGCAGGTGTAACACATCAGACAATCAAGCAGATTAACAAGCATAAAACAATACCCTAATCAAGGAAGAACCATGGAGAAAACCACACCTTCACCAACCTGATAGGACAAGCTACTGTATATAAACGGAGTAAACCCCAAACTCACTCGCATTGATGTTATTACCCAATCAAGTAATGAAATGTCTCAGAATAACTACCCTGAACTAGGTACTTTGTCTTCTATTGATATCCCTTTGTCTAATATTCCTGAATAGCACTTATCTTGGAATCACATAAGCAGGGAGATCGACTCCCCTCCGCCCTGTGCGCGCCCACAGAGAGGGCCTCCTCAGGGTGCCTCCTGTCAAGGAATGTCGACTGGTGGCCCCCAGGGGGAGGGCCTTCTCTGTGGGTGCTCCGGCGTTATGGAACCAACTGCCGGTTGAGCTCCGGATGGCATCAGACCTCCGATCCTTCCGTCGCGGGTTGAAGACCCATTTATTTGAACTAGCGGGTCTGGCCTGATGGGGGTACTTGGGTTTTTTATAGGTTTGTTTTATTATTCTGGTTTTAACTTGGGCATTAATTTAATTATCTTTTAATGTTTGTACTGTTGTTTATATTTATGCCCTGTGAACCGCCCTGAGTCCCTTTGGGAGAAGGGCGGTATAAAAATCTCAATAAATCTAAATCTAAATCTAAATCATCCCAACCTTTCTTTTTCTAATAGATAACCCTAACCCTCAGCCATAGAAACCCATAGTTAGGTACTCTGCCCCAGCCAATCTTCTTTACCCCAGCCAATCTGCCCCAGCCAATCTATAAGAAAAAAAAATGGAGGAAAGAAATGCTATTTTCAGCTCCTGGAGGAAAGGTGTGATATGAAACTAATGAACAAATAAATGTCTCAATTATTTTCAAGATGCTTATAGATTGATCCTTTATATTAATGTTATCAGGTAATGATGTTTGGCTGATCTATGGTTTGCAGAATATTCCTCTTTCTCTGCTTTTTGAAGATATACATTAGCTCTCCAGTCATTTGGTACTTCAACAATTCTCCATGATTCTCAAAGTTAATATCTAAGGAATGCAGCCAACAGACCATTAGCTAGTGCCTATCCCAGGTCCTTGGTAAGGACTCGATAGGTAGATAAAAATGCCAGATCCAGTCTGAACATCTGCCTGACTGTGTGATGATCAATAATAAAAGTTGGAACCCTCTGCTCAGGCAGGAAACCCTACCATTTCAGACAAATGCCTGTCCAGTCTCTTCTTAAAAACTTCCAGCATTCACTTGGAGCATTCAGCGTTTCTGGAAGCAGGTTGTTCCACTAGTTAATTGTTCTAACTGTCAGGAAGTTTCTCCTTAGTTCTAGGATGCTTCTCTCCTTGATTAGTTTCCATCCGTTATCAACAAGCATAATCATTCTAGGTACTATGGCCAGACAGGAAAAACTGCCTACAGTAATGGAGGGCCTGCTGCTAATTATTGAAGACACTACAAGGTTAGAGTGTCTGGCTTTATATACAACAGTCACCAATGTTTATATTTATCTGTTTTTATTTAGACTCATGAAAACTAGGATTTCACTTTCTAGGAAAACTCTTCCTTAGGAAAACTCTCCCTTAGTGATAGAAAAAAAATATGCTTTGTGAATTTTGGAGGGTACAGTCATGGGCATCTCCAACATGACTCAACCCCTAGCTTGTTTGGTCAGTGGCAAACTGCTAAGAATTATTTGGAGGGCACCTGCTTGCTATTCTGAGGGGAGATGAAAAGGGCTGCTTGAAGGCTGGGGAGCCTGTCACTTAAGGGTGACAAAATTGGGTAAGAAGGACTACAGAATAACAGAATAGTGTTGGAAGGAATCTTAGAGGTCATCTAGTTCAACCCCTACGTGAGCAGGAGACCCTATACCATTTCAGACAAATGGCTGTCCAGTCTCTTCTTTAAAGCCTCCAGTATTGGGGTACCCACAACTTCTGAAAGCAACCCATTTCACTGGTTGATTATTCTCATCGTTAGGAAATTTCTCCTTAGTTTTAGGTTGCTTCTCTCCTTGATTAGTTTCCATCCATTGGTTCCTGTTTTGCCTTCTGGTGTTTTGGAAAATAGGTTGACCCCCTCTTCTTTGTGTCAGCCCCTCAAATATTGGAACACTGCTATATCTCCCCTCATCGTTTTCACTAGATAGACATACCCAAAACCTGTAATTGATTTTCCTGTTTTATTCTCTACCTCTAAATCATCTTTGTTGGTCTTCTCTGCACTTTTTCCGGTCTCAACATTTTTTTTATATCATGGTGAACAAAACTGGACGCAGTATTCCACGTGTGGTCTTACTAAGGCGTTGTAAAGTGGTACTAATACATCACGTGATCTTGATTCTATCACTTTATTAATGCAGCCTAGGATTGCATTGGGATTTTTGTCTGCTGCCGCACAATTAGCTCGTATTTAAGTGATTGTCCACTTGGACTCCAAGATCCCTTTGACAGTTACTGCCATTAAGCCAAGTATCACTCGTCTGTACCTGTACAGTTGGTTATACTGAGTATATCTAGCTCAGTATATGGCAATTATACGTTTTCCGCGAAATCCTAAAAGGCGAGATGGAGTTCTGCAAACTAAGTTTCCAACGATTTCTACGATCAGGTTTTTCCCCCCTCAGTGTACATTTGAAGGTTGCTCCAACAGCTAAGCGTCCATTGGACGTATCTCTATGGTCCGCATGGGTCCCCCATACGTTTCACGCGGAGCCCGTGACGTCATCAGGAGGGGACGTTACTCGGGTAACAGAGGAGACGCGGCAACCTGCGATCGGAGGTGGCGATGCAGCTGCGACACGTTCGGACTTTACTGACTCCTCAGGTTACTTGAGCCGAAGAAAAACCAGTTTGGGGAAGGAGAAGATCGAGACATGGGGAGAAATATTGCACCTCCAGTCCCTGGCCCATGGCCTGTACCGTAGTGCAGGGGTCCCCAACCTTGGCAACTTTGAGACCTGTGGACTTCAACTCCCAGAATTCCCCAGCCCGCAATGCGGGCTGGGGAATTCTGGGAGTTGAAGTCCACAGGTCTCAAAGTTGCCAAGGTTGGGGACCCCTGCCATAGTGTATCTCCACTTCCCGTGGGAAGAAATCGGGCTGGCCTGAAGAAGTTCTCATCTGATTTGGTGGAAGTCCGCCTGCATACCCTACCTATAACCTTTCTTGCGTTTCTTCCTTCCAGGATGGGGCAGCCAAGGTTACCTGCATGGCCTGGGCCCCAAATAATGCCAAATTTGCCGTTTGCACAGTGGATCGCGTGGTTCTCTTATATGATGAACAGGGTGAGCGTAGGGACAAGTTTTCCACCAAGCCTGCAGATGCTAAGGTAAATTGCTCTTTGAGTGTTCGAGCTGTATGAAATAATATTTCAGAGTTTGTTCAAAGGTAACGTTTGAGAAAGGGAGTAATAGGTTGCTCAGTTAGTATGTTCATTCCCTCTAATTATGTGCTGCCCTCTATTCTATGAAGATTTCTCCTGAACATAGTTTTAGAAGTTTTCAAAAATGCATTTACTTTGGAATTGCCTGAGTAATATTTTACAAGATATTCATGTGATACTGCCATGAGATTATTGTTATACAAAATACTTGTTAGATAAGATGAATGCAAACATGAAAGGAAGAAACAAATTTTGTGACTGGCAGCAAGTAGCATAATTAGATCTCCCAGTGACTACAGTTTCCCCACATTTTTATATTTTTTAATGAAATTTGACCAGTCAGTTAGGGCCAGTTCCATTTTGGCATTCGTCACAGACCTGGTAATTTTCTACAGAGTGTTGTTGTCTTGCTTGGTTCTAGAAAACAGCCTTTTTTTGTGGAAATTATATAAACCCATAACTTTTGTCCTGAATAAACCTTTTGACCTTTTTGGCCTAATTTGATGGATTTCACATATTCCAGCTTTCCTATATGTCCATAATAAAGCCACACATTACTAGTGACACATTGGCATCAATATACTGATGCATGGTTGACATGTTCTAAATATATTCTCAGCCTGTAGTAAATTGTATAATCTCATAGCTGTTTTTTTGGTGGTCTTGTCTCTTATGTATATTATTGATATTAATTTTAAAATACCCCAGAAAATTCTTTCGTCTCTTACTATTTGCATTTCTGTTTTTGCAAATCTGGGTTCCTTTTTGTCTGCTTTGTTTGCAAAACACTTACTGCTTCTTGAATGAAATCACCTTTTCTTTGAATAGTTTTCCTGGTGGGTTTCATTGAT
The DNA here is from genome assembly GCF_964194415.1 of Vipera berus. Taxonomy (NCBI): domain Eukaryota; kingdom Metazoa; phylum Chordata; class Lepidosauria; order Squamata; family Viperidae; genus Vipera; species Vipera berus. Next base: position 337,946,265 of record NC_138202.1, on the reverse strand, counting down.
GTGAGTGTCTTTTTCAGACATGAAGATATCTATACAATTTTTTGGATTATGAGTTTGAATAAATGTTACAGCCTTTATCTTTCTTCTCTTTCCAGTATGGCAGGAAGAGCTATGTGGTAAAAGGAATGGCATTTTCCCCAGATTCTACTAAGATTGCTGTTGGGCAGTCAGACAACATAATCTTTGTATACAAAATTGGGGAAGAATGGTAAGTGCCTTTGAGTAGGATAGGATGAAAATAGAGATTCATTCTTTTAAATAGCAACAGGTAGTTTTATATTGTTGCCCTTCAGTTGCGCATCTGGTGTTACTGTGGATATGGATGAAGATGATTCATTTCTTCCTTCCTTGAGTTCTAAATTGCAAGGAATGTCACATTAACTATAGGCACACTCTGGGCGCCTGTCCCCTGCTTTACTGACACTATTCCTATAGTGTCCAGCTGGATCTCCTAGGAGAGCTTTATAATATTCTGGTTCTTGACAGTAATATTGTCTGTGTTTATTCCTGCCCAGGGGTGACAAAAAAGTGATCTGCAACAAGTTCATTCAGACGGTAAGTGTTCTTGTAATGAGAGACCTTATGCACCCTTTCATACTGTCTGGTCTACTTTTCTTTTTGATTAATAAGAGAAAGGTGCCTTTTGGGTTAGCTACACTGACCAAGATTTGTGAATGGAATAGACAGGAAGGGAAGATGATCAGAATAGCTCTGCCTAGTAGTAATACCATTTTTCACAGTTGCTAAGAGGAAGTTCAGCCATGGGAAGAGTCAGCATTGCAACTCCAATTTCACAAACAGGCCATTCAGTTGATAGATTTCTTTCTCTGCATGCGGAATAGTTGTTTTCTTTTGCTCCTCCTGATTATCCCGTTTACTTTGTTCTTTATTAGAGTGCTGTGACGTGTTTGCTATGGCCAGAGGAGAATACCATTGTGTTTGGGCTTGTTGAAGGCAAGGTGAGAGAAGCTGAGTCATAGAGCTCTTTTTGAGAAGTACAGTTCAGGAATTGGGGAAAAATACATCCATATCTAGATTCTGTTGAAGATTGATTCTTAGGTGTCATTGGATGTCCCCAATTCTCCCTAAGCAGTTAAAGATATTGAAGGATGTCTGTTCTCATTCTCTTCTCGCTCTCTGCTTGCTGGGCTGATCTGATTTTTCTTTTCTAAAGATTCGTTTAGCTAACACCAAGACCAACAAATCCTCTACCCTTTATGGAACAGATTCTTATGTGGTGTCATTGGCCTCCAAGTAAGTGAGGGAATGGGAGAGGTACCTTAATTCACTGCCTAGAAGCTGCTAGCTCTGATTCCTCTCCTGGCCAGCAGCTCTGGCCAGGAGCATAGAGTACTTGTTTATGGTGAGTACCTGTTTTTAGACTGCAGCTGAGGAATAGACTAGCTCAGGGGTAGGCAACCTCGGCTCTTTTATGACTCATGGACTTCAACTCCCAGCATAGCTGACTCAGGAATTCTGGGAGTTGAAGTCCATGAGTCCATGAGTCATAAAAGAGATTTAAGGTGCTGGTACTTACCTTTAAAGCCCTACATGGCTTAGGTCCGGGATACTTGCAGGACCATCTGCTGCCGGGAACAAATTCCCATCGTCCAGTACGCTCACACAGAGAAGGCCTCCTCAGGGTACCGTCAGCTAGGCAATGTCGGCTGGCGACCCCCAGGGGGAGGGCCTTCTCTGTGGGAGCGCCAGCCCTATGGAATCAGCTCCCCCCTGAGCTTCGGATGGCCCAAAACCTCCAATCCTTTCGCCGCGGCCTCAAAACACTCCTGTTCCACCAGGCTGACCTAGACTGACAGGCATTTTAATTAATTTATATTTAGAATTTTAATTTATTTTTTAATTCTTTAATTTTAATTTATTGCACAGATGATTTCAATTTTATTTTTATCTTGATTTCTGTACTTATTATATGTTTTGTTGTTAGCCGCCCTGAGTCCTTCGGGAGATAGGGTGGGATATAAATCCCATCAATAAATAAATAAATAAATAAATAAATAAATAAATAAATAAATAAATAAATAAATAAATAAATAAATAAATAAATAAATAAATAAAAGAGCCGAGGTTGCCTACCCCTGGACTAGCTACATGATACTTATCCTGAGCCTGATGGCTGCACTGTTCTAGCCTACGTCATTGTAAAGAGGACTAGAGTTACAATTACAATGAATCTTTTCTCCACAATAAATGAGTGGTTTAAAGAAATGATCCCCCGCAATGCCGTACTGATCATTCCTTGTATATCTCCTCTGCAGTGTCTCCGGGAAGGGTATCCTCTCTGGACATGCAGATGGAACCATTGTGCGTTACTTCTTTGATGATGAAGGCTCTGGGGAATCGCAGGTAGGAAGAAGTTTCTCCTCCTCCTCTAACCAAACTAAGCCTGTAAAGAGGTGAGTGTAACGTGGAAAGCAGTTACGCGGCAGCTTTTTAAGCCTCGTTTCATATTTCTGGAATAGATGGATGTTCCCTAACAAGAATTTCCACTAAAGTAGAGAGGTAGTTTAGGAATGAGGTAAATGGAGCATCTCTTAGTTGGACACACGAAGGTTGCACGCACAGACACACACACACACAGTACACTTTTTTGTTTTGTGAAAGATTTTGTATATTATTCTACGTTTACGTATACTTTAAAGGCGATGGAGTTGTACAGTTCACATAGTCTTCATTCCTTCTACCAACCTCATCTCTTTTATTTTCTGTCTTTCTTTCACGATGCACTCTCCCTACTCTGCTTCCATTGGCATGTGAGGAAGAAAGTAATGAAAAAGATCATAGCATACCCCCATCCCACCCCACCCCATCCCCTCTACTTTGTAACAAGGCCTTTTCCTTGCTGTACTGAGTGGAACAGGGTAGCAATTTGTGTGTACTACTATATGCAGAAAAGGATATTTGTGTGAGACAGGAAAGGAAGGAAGGGCTTTTTCCCCCCTGATATTTTATGTTACGAGCAGGAAGTTCTCCTTAAAAAAATGGAAAGGTTCTCATATATTAAATTCCTTATTACATCTTATCTAGTTTGTTATATTGGCTTTGTTCATTTTAGAACAAATCTGCACTTGGAGAGCCCAGGCTAAATTAGGCTGCTGAATCTCCCCATAGCAAAAAAAAAATATTGCATTTCTTGTGCAAATTAATAAGCATAATTGGAAGATAACAGAGACAACAAGACTGCCTTTCTAGGGTAATCTGGTGAACGAGATGGGGAGTTGTCTTAAGAGGAATAAGTCTGATTAGAATAGCTTTTCAATATAAATGTCCAGAAAAGGGTTTCTAAAATGCCATTGTGTACCCAGTCAATGGATAGAAGAAAACTTCATAGCTCTTCACAGCGGAATATTATTTTTATGTTGGCTTGGGGTAAGTATTTGTACAACCTTTGTTGAGAGCACTGTGCAGTGTGCTGTCTGTTGCCACCTGCTTCATTCACCTCTCATTTTTGCTTCTGGATTTTGAACAGGGCAAATTGGTGACGCACCCCTGTCCTCCTTATGCCTTGGCATGGGCATCCAACAGCATTGTGGCTTGCGGCTGTGACAAAAAGATCGTGGCCTATGGGAAAGAAGGACATGTGATCCAAACCTTTGACTACAGTCGAGATGCTTCAGAGAAGGAGTTCACTGTTGCAGCCGCCAGTCCAGGGGGCCAATCAGTAGTAATTGGCAGTTTTGACAGGTGCGATGCTCGAGGATGGAACAAGGGAAGAGTTTGATGTGTAGGGCAAACCACTCCTGGCTACTCATTCCATCTTTGATCTCCCAGGCTGAGAGTGCTGAACTGGAGCCCTCGTCGCAGTGCATGGGAGGAAGCCAAGCCCAAGGAAATTTCTCATCTATATACCATCACAGCCTTGGCCTGGAAACGAGATGGTTCACGACTCTGTGCGGTGTGTTTCCCTCTCCGTAGCATGTCCGTGGATATAATTCCTGGGTGACCATGTGTTCCCATCCCATATGCTGGCTTGGAGGGCTGCTACACAAAGGATACCTGAAGGAAACTCTTTGTTTGCACAGGGTACCCTGTGTGGTGGAGTGGAACAGTTTGACTGCTGCCTTCGCAGGAGCATTTACAAGAACAAATTTGAAATGACGTATGTGGGGCCGAGCCAGGTATGAGGGTCAGGTTTGGAATACAAGAATCTTTGCTCTTGTAAAACTTTTCAATAAAAAAAAAAGAAAAGAATCGTTGCTCTTGAGCAGCTGGCTTCAAATATCAGCAGAATCGGAACTAAATAAATCAGAATTGTTTTGGAAGTGGTATGGACAGTGATAGTTTGTTAGCAATGACAAGTCACAAAATAGTTGTTATTGTCTTAGAGAACTAATGCGTACCATGGTATAACAAACTATATGTGAATGTTATACATGTACTTGTTTTATGCCCAGTTATAGCAATAGCACTTAGACTTATATACTGGCCCAGAGTGCTTTACAGTGCTCTCTGGGCAGTTTACAGTCTCAGCATATTGCCCAACAATCTGGGTCCTCATTTTACCAACCTTTGAAGGATGGAAGGCTAAGTCAACCTTGAGCCCCTCAGGATCGAACTCCAGGCTGTGGGCAAAGTACTGCATTCTCACTACTGTGCCACCAGTACAGTATATCACATTTATGTTATATACATATATTTTTATATATGAACATACAAGAATATGATATACATAGTGCTGCTAAAAACGGGACACAATCCATTTCCACTCTTATTCGGTACGTCCAGATTCGCCCCCACCCCCACCTCAAACTCTGAAAGTCTTTGATTTCACCTGCCTTGTGCTGCTGTCATATCACTTAATATATTCTGATTCCTACTTCTGATTAGGAAAATATGTAGTCTTTAAAATACATGTTTAAAGGCAAGCTAGTGATTTGTGGAGATAAAAGCTCAAAATGTATTATTGGAAGGCAGAGGCAGAAATATTAGCATGGTGTGAGGTTGTGCTATTGATCTGGATATGCTCCCGAAAGTTACATGTAATAGTAAATACAAAATGACAGAATTTAATGATTGCAACAATTTAGCTAATAATGCTGGGCAATCTTATCCTCTGGGAAACCAACTTGACTTTCTTAGGACCAGTTAGTCTATAAAGAGTTATCATCTTTTTGTTCCACACATACTTTCTACCTATAGATCACCCATATGCATGTATATAATTTGTATATAGGTTGGAGGGAAGAGAGCGCTATTTTGCTAATGATATATTTTTATCTATATGCCAGGTCATTGTGAAGAATTTGTCCACTGGTATGCGAGTGGTTTTGAAATCCCACTATGGCTATGAAATTGATGAGGTGAAAATCCTGGGAAAGGAACGCTACCTTGTTGCCCACACCTCAGATACACTGCTTCTGGGTGACCTGAGTTCCACCAAACTTAGTGAGGTAACGTGTTTCACATGTAAGATGGTGGGCTGATAGATGTTGGGAAGCTGGTCTGTATAAGATCTGAATTAGTTCCTGCCCGTTGGATTCAGTTAGATACACACTGATTTGTTCAAGCCATAGGTTTAGGCTTCACGCATAAAAAAACCCAAACAGGCAAAGCCTTGATCCTACTGTTGTGGCTGCTATTTTCACTTTTTTGATCACACTCTGCAGACATCTCCCATTCACATGTTTTTCCGGATTCCTCCAGCCAGGCCTGTTTCTGTATCTCCAGCCATGATTAATGGCAGGAGATCAAAGCTGCCTCTCAGTGCCTTTGGCTGTCCTCAGGCTTTCAATCCCCCTGAGATCTCTGCTGTTTATCACTTTGGCTTGGTTTTGCTCTTTTGCAGCTTTTTTGGCCAGGAAGACTATTGTTCATCCATTTTTGCTGGACAACCTTTGAAGAAATGGATGTGAAGCTGTTTTTCCCCCCTTCCTGTTCTCTCTCTCTCTCTTTTTCCCCCCAAAATGTCAATCCTCAGTGCTTGGGGCTTCACCATTTCCTTATGATTTCCCAGAGACATGGTTTATAAAAGTCAGCTTAATCTTTTTTTGAATACTTCTCTCTTTTCAGTCATGGCAGCTTAAATTACCAGAAGTTAGAATATAAAGCCAGTCCTGACACTGCTTGAACAGGCTTTTTGCCTGGTTATTTGTGTGGTGAGAGTTGCAGACTAGGGGTTGGCCGACAGAACTTAAATCACTTTGTAGAAAGTTATAAATGATGTGTGCAGCGTGCATGCTGAGAAATGCTAGTGGAAGCATGTTATGTAAAAGAGCAATCTTGTCAAATCATATCAGGCAAGTATGAATGGGGTGAACATGGCAAGATTGTCTGATTTCGTGCACACTGTCCATTCTTCTCAGGTGGCCTGGCAAGGATCTGGTGGGAATGAGAAGTTTTTCTTTGACAATGAAAATGTAAGTGGGCATGCTAGCTCGTTCAGATCTTAACCAGTATTCCTCTTTCTTAACTTTCTTTCTGCAAGAGCGTTCTACTCTTCTGGTTGGCATTTCTATAACCTTGAGGGGAGAAGCCACAACTTTTTGAAGGCCCTATTTCCCTTTTCCTTGCCATTCAAATTGTCATGCTTCCCATCTTACTCTAGGTCTGCATGATCTTCAATGCAGGAGAGTTGACTTTAGTGGAATATGGGAGCAATGAGATTCTGGGTTCTGTGCGCACCGAGTTTATGAACCCCCATCTCATCAGGTGAATAATGAGACCCTTTTCTGCTATTGGAACTTGAAAAGTAAAAGCATCCCTGCAACATACACCCACCTGTTCTCACTCTTGTACTTTCAGTGTCCGACTCAATGAGAGGAGACAACAAGGAACGGAAGAGAACAAACGACTAGCCTATTTAGTTGACATTAAGACCATTGCAGCAGGTGAATGGAGTTCTTTCTTTTCTACCCAAGCTTTGACTGCTTGAGGTTGATCTCAACTTTAATTCTGAGCCTTGTACCTTTTTTTTTCTGACTTCAGTGGACCTTGTGGCTAGCTATAATATTGGCACTATCAGCCATGACAGCAAGATTGACTGGCTGGAGCTGAATGAAACTGGTCATAAATTGCTTTTCCGGGATAAAAATATGAAGGTAACAGGAGGGACGCAGTGGCTCAGTGGGTTAGGACGCTGAGCTTGTCGATCAGATGGTCGGCAGTTTGGCGGGTTGAATCCTGAGTGCCGCGTAACAGAGTGAGCGCCTGTTACTCGTCCCAGCTTCTGCCAACCTAGCAGTTCGAAAGCACGTAAAAATGCAAGTAGAAAAATAGGGACCACCATGGTGGGAAGGTAACAGCGTTCCGTGCGCCATTGGTGTCTAGTCATGCCGGCCACATGACCACGGAGACGTCCTCGGACAAGCACTGGCTCTTCGGCTTTGAAACGGAGATGAGCACCGGCCCCTAGAGTCGGAAACGACTAGCACGCATGTGCGGGGGAACCTTTACCTTTACCTAACAGGAGGATATAGAGGGGGAGGGAATTATGTTGTGTAGGGACCTTGAAAGAAAGGAAAAAGAATAACATGAAAAACGTGTCTCTGTTGATCCTGCGTTTATTTTCTCCCACCCACCTCACCTGTTATAATTCCCAGCTGCATCTCTATGATATTGACAATGCTGTCAAGACCACCATCCTTAGCTACTGCTCCTATGTGCAATGGGTTCCAGGGAGTGACGTGGTGGTAGCCCAGAATCGAAACAGTCTCTGTGTATGGTATAATATCGATACACCAGAACGAGTGACCATGTTCCCTATGAAGGTAATATTCGCTCTCCTGCGGCTGGTACCAGACCTGCATCTGGTTTAAGTGCTTAGTTGGTAAAGATTAGCTGGAGTTTGTGAGGCTGTCACAATCTCTCAGCTAGTGAAGGGGAGACAAGAACTAGCCTGGCAGATTGTATAGTGTGGGAAAAGAACTGAGTTTTAAAAAATTGGCTCTTGCAGGGTGATATTGTGGACCTGGAGAGGAGCAATGGGAAGACAGAGGTGATTGTGACTGAGGGTGTAAATACCGTGTCCTACACTCTGGATGAGGGGCTCATTGAGTTTGGCACAGCAATTGATGATGGCGACTACCACAGGTGAGAGGCTGAAATGGATTCCAGAGAGGTTTAAATTTCTAGCCAGGTGAGAATTTGGAACTAGCCACCAAGCAACGCCTCTAGAAAAGCTTTAGGTGAGGATGCACGAGCAAGCAAAGTTGCTCCATCCTTACTCTTGAGGGGAGGAATCTGTCCTTGCATGTGAAGCCTTGGTGGAGTCTACAGAGAGTTTGAAGAAAATCTGATTCCTCATTCTTAATTGCCCAGTGCCCCATTTCCATGGGAGACTGGTACTCAGCCCCTTTGCTTTCTGCTTTTAGAGCTGTAGCTTTCTTAGAAACACTGGAGATGTCTGCTGAGACAGAGGCCATGTGGAAAACATTAAGTCGATTAGCATTGGAGGCCAAACAGCTGCATATTGCTGAAAGGTGAGTGATTTGGTCTGGCAAGCCTCCCAAAAGTATCTGGTAGGGCTAATCTGGCACTGCTAGCCAGAGAATCAGGAGTCTGGTTTTGGGCAAACACATTTTCTAAAAAAGCATACGCTTATGTCAGCTGCATCACATTTTAGCTCCTGAGATGCATAGTGGCTAGAGTCTGATGTAGGATTTAAATTGTGGTGAAGATTGGTTATATGGATGTAGGTTATAAAATGTCTTAGTTGGAAAAGATGCTGACAGGCTCTTGGTTTCTTGATACCACTGATTAACCTAGTTCTCCCACAGTGTCACTCAGAGAGCAACCCATTTGAACCAAGGAATTCTTCTTGATTCAGTCTGCCAACTTTCATGAAATACCTTGATTAGATTGTTAATTGCTTACTCACATCTTTACTAGTTATATTTCTACAAATTTCCTTTAGATCAGTTATGAGCTGGAAGACACTTTATTCTGCTTCCTATCCACTTTAGATCCCAAATTTTGCAACCCTTTGAATTTATATTTTGGTTGTTTGCTGTTTGTATTATTATGTATTTTTGTTGTGCGCCTCCCAGAATCATACAGTCCGAGTTGGGTGTCCTTATAAATCTGGAAATAAATAAAATTTCTAAAATAAAATAAAATAAAATAAACCCCAATGATTTTTTCTTCTAGGTGTTTTGCCGCTCTTGGACAAGTATCTAAGGCTCGATTTCTCCACGAAACAAATGAGATTGCTGACCAAGTGGCCAAGGAATACGTGAGTGAAATGCGGAGCTTGCTTTTGCTCTTTTATTCTCCTATCTCCTAGGTTTCCCCATCAATGTTCCTGCATTTCCCTTTCCCTTCGATCAGGGTTTCCCAAATTGGGGAGGTACAGGCAGCCACGTGGGGAGGGCTGAAGAACCTTTTAGATATGTTGCTGCAGTAAATCCACATTTCCCAAAGATTAATTGTATCGTTTACATTGCTCATCTGTGTTCATTTTAGTTTTGGGGGCCTTAGGGGAGGGCATGTGCATTAAGATTACATTAAAAGGAGGCGTGTTGGCAAAAATGTTGCATTAAAGGGAAAAAAGAACCTACTAATCCAGACATGTCAAACACAAGGCCCGGGGGCCAGATCCAGCCCACGAAGTGGTTTCATGTGGCCTGCGAAGCCATCCTGGAAACAGTGAGGAAACGGCCCCCACTGCCTTGGCCCTGGCCCAGAGACCCTCCTTCTGCCAGAGACCCTCAGATCTGTCCCACTCCTGCCCAGGCCCCCATAGGCACCCTTGATATGAACGATGTTGAGCTGGCCACGCCCACCCAGTAGGCCATACGCACTCTAGCCATGCCCACCCAGTAGGCCACACCCACCCGGCCCTTTGAGGGCAACCGCAATGCTGATGCGGCCCTCAATGAAATTGAGTTTGACACCCCTGTACTAATCCAACAGAGCATTTGTCTCATCTGGGTTCTCCTTGCACTTGGTGGGTGCTTAACTTACATGGATGGAGTTGGAGGGGGCCGTCTATTTTTCCCACAGTTTGAGAATGACATCTTCTCCTCTGTTTAACTGCTCACTGCAGGGAGGGGATGGCACAGACTATTATCAGGTCCGAGTCCGCTTGGCTATGTTAGAAAAAAACTACAAGCTGGCAGAGATGATCTTTCTGGAGCAGGTGAGTCTGGGAGCAGGGATTGCTTATTTTGAACACTTTTGTCCCCTCCACCTCTCTGTACCCTAACCCATGTTATTTCCCCTGTTTTAGAACGCTGTGGAGGAGGCCATGGAGATGTATCAAGAGCTTCACATGTGGGATGAATGCATCTCAGTGGCAGAGGCAAAAGTAAGAGAGGCACTGAAGACTTAAGAGCATCAGTTTCTGAGATGGTTCGATATCTTCTCCTCTGTTGTCCTCTCTCATAGAACCATCCTGCGTTAGAAAAATTGCGTCAAAGCTATTATGAGTGGCTGCTGCAGACACAGCAGGAGGAGCGAGCTGCTGAGGTGCAGGAGAGCCAAGGAGACTTGCAAGCAGCCATTGGCCTCTACCTGAAGGCTGGGCTACCAGCTAAAGCAGCACAGCTGACCATGGAGCGAGAGGAGCTACTGGCAAATGTTGACCTCATCAATCGTATTGCTACAGCCCTGATTCGAGGAGAGCTTTTTGAGCAGGTGAGGCATCTATTACACTTCCGAAGGCTCAGTAGTTATACAGCTTCTTTAACCATGTTACATTCCTCTTTTGAAGGAGACGTGCATCACCCAGTGGTAAAGGTAGGTATGCTTGTTATCTTCCTTTCATTTTCTTCAGGGTTGTAGCTGATAGCATCTTGGTAGATCTTCCCAATGTTATCTAGGCCAGAGATGATAACTTACGTAGCAGTGAGCAGGAAGATGGAGATTATGAACCAGTGGTAGGCATAGCTAGAGTTGGGAAGGGGATAGGGCTCACAATAAACAAGTTTATTGCTCTTAGAGATTGGAAGAAAAAGGATCTATATGACAGAATGAATGAGGGTGAGGATGGAATAAGAGGATGGCCTAGGCCAGCAGTCTCCAACCTTTGCGGCTTGGTGGCCCAACTGGGGGAGGGGGGGAGAGACAGGAGAACTGAGCGGTCGGCCGGCACGCGTGTGAACACGTGCAGCTCAACTTAACACAAGTGGTGGACCGATGCACAGGTGCACACAGGTCAACTTGCACAAGTTGAACTATCTACACATGTGCCTGCGAGTGCACGCCAACCTGCTACTCGTACAAACTGAGCTGTGCACGCATGCGCTGGCCTACCACTCATGTGGCCCAGTTCCAAATAGGCTACAGCTTGGTACTGGGCCGCAGCCCAAGGGTTAGAGAACCCTGGCCTAGGCTATCAGTTGCTTTTTTATTTTTATTTTTTTATTTTAATTGCATTTATATCCCGCCCTTCTCCGAAGACTCAGGGCGGCTTACAAGCTTAGCAGTAGCCTTCATTCTATGTATATGCCTGCTTATTAGTGTTTTCACACACACCCCAGCGGCATTATTACAAAGTCAGCTTATTGCCCCCAACAATCAGCTCATTAATTTCAGTGTGTTTTAAGGAATACATATATTAGTGTCATTTTTGAGGGCTTACATTTTGCCTCAAGATGAGAAAAATAACCTTCGCTAAGTTCTTCTACGGGTCAGGCTACTAAAGAGGTTATACTCTATATTTTAATTCACTAAATCTTGCAGAGTTACTCTCCGAATTTGGTTATTCTTTTCCCACAAGCATCCTTTTTTAAAAATTATAAATGGACTACGAGGCCAAGACGTTGTTCAGTTTTCAAGGTGCTTCAAAGTCTCGGGTTCTGCTGCGGTGATTTTCAATAAAGGGACTTTTGTGGCGATGCCTTGGAGCAATGAGATGTCATCATTCCGTGTGAAAAATACCATGATGTAGGGAGTCAGTGAGGTCACCTGACAGCAGTAGGGAGCTTGATAGACCTTACTTTGCTTACGGAATCCTTCCCGGCATAAAAAGTGGTTGATCTGCCTTTAAACATTGGGTATTGTTGGGCAGGTTCAACTTTCAACCTCTTTTTCAGGCTGGAGAACTCTTTGAGAAAATCCGGAACCCCCAAAGAGCACTGGAGTGCTATCGCAAGGGAAACTCATTTCTGAAAGGTAAGAGGATGAGGGAGGGAGGTTGCAGCTTGCCTCTTAAGTTCTCAAATTTTTATATTCCCTACAGTTCTATTGAGCGGCTGTTGAAAAATTTTAGCATTAGAAGGTAGAACAAAATCATTTACAGGTAGTCCTCGTTTAGCAACCACAGTTGAAACCAGCAACTCAGTTATTGAAGCAGTCACTAAGTGAAAATCAGGTGATTGTGAGTGTGCTTATGATTTTACTTCAGTTTCCCTTTGCGTCTTGCTACGTCCTTCCGCCAAACTGGGCTTCTTTCTCTTTGAGGATATTTTGGTATGAGACAAACAAGCAAGTGAAAATAAGAGCAGAGAGACAATGTGCAGGTCGTAAATGGGAGGTCACTAAGTTGTTTGAGCACCGTTGTAACTAACTTTGAATGACCATTAACAAGGCAAATCACTAAGCGAAGACTACTTATATAGCAAATCTTGTTTATGGTTAAAAAAAAAACCTCAAAAAGTGAAAAGGGCCAAGGGAAGAGATATTTAGAAATGGGTTTACAGTATCCCCACTATCCTTGGATTGGCAGTTTTAGGTTCTGCATACTTCTTAAGACGCGGTGGCTCAGTGGGTTAGGATGCTGAGCTTGTCGATCACAAGGTCGGCAGTTTGGTGGGTCAAATCCCGAGTGCCGCGTAACAGAGTGAGCGCCTGTTACTCGTCCCAGCTTCTGCCAACCTAGCAGTTCGAAAGCATGTAAAAATGCAAGTAGAAAAATAGGGACCACTACGGTGGGAAGGTAACAGCGTTCCGTGCGCCTTTGGTGTCTAGTCATGCCAGCCACATGACCACAGAGACGTCCTCGGACAAGCGCTGGCTCTTCGGCTTTGAAACACAGATGAGCACCGACCCCTAGAGTTGGAAACGACTAGCACGCATGTGTGGGGGAACCTTGACCTTTACCTTTACCTACTTCTTAAGAGACTTGCTTGTCCAAGATCTGGTCTGTTTAGTTCACCTTACATGCTCTTTGTTCTTCCTTTCCCTGCAGCAGTAGAACTTTCTCGTTCAGTTTTTCCAGCAGAAGTGGTAAAGCTGGAGGAGGGCTGGGGAGACCACCTTGTACAACAGAAGCAACTAGATGCAGCTATCAACCACTACATTGAGGCCAGGTCTGTGGAGGGTATACTGACTAGACTCTGAAGCTACCTTTCTTATAGTTACTGGTATTCTGAAAATTGTATGTTGGACTGACACCCAGGATCAGGATGGGCCCTGTGGGAGCCTTGCTCTAAGGAATGTGATTTTTTCCAGGTGCGCTATCAAGGCCATTGACGCAGCTATTGGGGCTCGGCAGTGGAAGAAAGCTATATACATTCTTGACATGCAGGATAGGAAAACAGCAGCCAAGTATTACCCCCAAATTGCCCAGCACTATGCAGCCTTGCAAGAGTATGAGGTAACAACTTTCTCCCTACACACACACACACACACACACACACACACACACCCATTGATACAATGGAAGAATAACAAGCTGTTTGTCCCTTTAGATAGCAGAGGAACTGTATGTCAAAGGAGACCACATTAAGGATGCCATTGATATGTACACCCAAGCTGGACATTGGGAAAAGGTACATAAGGTAAGAACATTCCAGGAAAATGCCTGTTTGTGTTCAGTGAATGCCAGAAGAGCATAGTAACACTTCTCAACCAATTGTTTGTCCCATCAAAAAAACAATGGGAGGGAGCGAAGTAATTTGCTTGGGTTATCCGGAATGGTTCAAAATAGGATATTGTACATCTCTTGTGTGTATTTGGGAAGGGGAGTTTATCCTTTCATGCCTAGCTCCCACTTTGCCTTGCAGCTGGCATCAAAGTGTATGAAGCCAGAGGATGTATCAGTGCTGTACATTACACAAGCTCAGGAGATGGAGCGACAGGGAAAGTACAAGGAAGCTGAGAGGTGAGAGGTGTTGCAGTTCTATATCTTTTAAACCAGAAGAATGGAATTTGTAACAGAGACTGGGGGAGGAAAGAGGGGAGAGGCTTCCAACTGGTATAAACAAACTATTAAGCAGAACTCTTGGGGGAATGTCAGTGAATCCCACAGGCTGACCTTTTTTTTGCCAAGTTGTATGTATCACCAGGGTAGTTCTAGGTGGGATCCTTATTTGGGGTGCAACGTTTTCAGTGGCAAGTTATGCTTTTTCCAGGCTCTACATAACTGTGGATGAACCAGACTTGGCCATTACAATGTACAAGAATTGCAAGATGTATGATGAGATGATTCGCCTGCTGGCCAAATACCACAAGGATCTGCTGAGTGATACACATTTGCACTTGGGCAAGGTAAAAGCATTGGAGGAGAAGTAACGGAAGAAAAGCAGATTTAGTGGTGACCTTCTGACTTATTTTGCAGGAACTGGAAGCTGATGGGAATCTGCAGGAGGCTGAATATCACTACCTTGAAGCCAAGGATTGGAAGGCAGCTGTAAACATGTATCGTGTGAACAATATGTGGGATGAGGCCTATAGGGTAAAAGCAGCATACATAATTCCTTTTGATGTAACAGCTAGGGCATGAGCTATCTAAGCTGTTCCAGGCTGAGCTTAGGAGCTACGTATGGGGTCCAGAATCACATTACTAGCATACACCCTACCTGTGTGTTTACTGTTGTTGTTGTTAGCTGCGAAGTCGTGTCCGACCCATCGCGACCCTATGGACAACATTCCTCCAGGCCTTCCTGTCCTCTACCATCTTCTGGAGTCCATTTAAGCTCACGCCTACTGCTTCAGTGACTCCATCCAGCCACCTCATTCTCTGTCATCCCCTTCTTCTATTGCCCTCGATCTTTCCCAGCATTAGGCTCTTCTCCAGTGAGTCCTTCCTTCTCATTAGGTGGCCAAAGTATTTGAGTTTTAGCTTCAGGATCTGGCCTTCTAAAGAGCAGTCAGGATTGATCTCCTCTAGGACTGACCGGTTTGATCGCCTTGCAGTCCAAGGGACTCGCAGGAGTCTTCTCCAGCACCATAGTTCAAAGGCCTCAATTCTTTGGCGCTCAGCCTTTCTTATGGTCCAACTTTCACTGCCATACATTGCAACTGGGAAGACCATAGCCTTGACTATACGCACTTTTGTTGACAGGGTGATGTCTCTGCTTTTTAGTGTGCTGTCTAGATTTGCCATGGCTTTCCTCCCCAGGAGCAAGCATCTTTTAATTTCTTGGCTACAGTCCCCATCTGCAGTGATCTTGGAGCCCAGGAAAATAAAATCTGTCACTACTTCCATTTCTTCCCCATCTATTTGCCAGGAATTGAGAGGGCCAGATGCCATGATCTTGGTTTTCTTAATGTTAAGTTTCAACCCAAGTTTTGCACTCTCCTTCTTCACCTGCAACAAGAGGTTCTTTAGTTCTTCTTCACTTTCTGCCATTAGAGTGGTATCATCTGCGTATCTTAGGTTGTTGATATTTCTTCCGGCAATCTTAATTCCAACTTTTGATTCATCTAGCCCTGCCTTTCTCATGATGTGCTCTGCATATAAGTTAAATAGGCAGGGCGACAGTATACAGCCTTGCCGGACTCCTTTGCCAATTTTGAACCAATCAGTGGTTCCGTGTCCAGTTCTCACTGTTGCTTCTTGACCTGCATATAGGTTTCTCAAGAGACAAATAAGATGGTCTGGTACTCCCATCTCTTTAAGAACTTGCCACAGTTTGTTATGATCCACACAATCAAAGGCTTTAGCATAGTCAATGAAGCAGAAGTAGATGTTTTTCTGGAACTCCCTAGCTTTCTGCATGATCCAGCGTATGTTGGCAATTTGATCTCTAGTTCCTCTGCCTCTTCGAAATCCTGCCTGTACTTCTGGTAGTTCTCGATCCACATACTGCTGAAGTCTAGCTTGTAGGATTTTAAGCATGACTTTACTAGCATGAGAAATGAGTGCAATGGTGCGATAGTTTGAACATTCTTTGGCACTGCCTTTCTTTGGAATTGGAATGTAAACTGATCTTTTCCAATCCTGTGGCCACTGTTGAGTTTTCCAAATTTGCTGGCAAATTGAGTGTAGCACTTTTACTGCACTGTCTTTTAAGATTTTGAATAGCTCAGCTGGAATACTGTCACCTCCACTAGCTTTGTTGTTGCTCAGCTTTTCTAAGGCCCACTTCACTTCACATTCTAGGATGTCTGGCTCGAGGTCAGTGACCACCTCATTGTGATTATCAGGGACGTTAAGCTCATTCTTGTATAGTTCTTCTGTGTAATTTTGCCACCTCTTCTTAATCTCTTCTGCCTCTGTTAGGTCCCTGCCATTTTGGTCCTTTATCATGCCCATTTTTGCATTAAACGTTCCCTTCATCTCTCCAATTTTCTTGAAAAGATCTCTGGTCCTCCCTATTCTATTGTTTTCTTCTATTTCTTTGCATTGTTCATTTAAGAAGGCATTCTTATCTCTTCTAGCTATTCTCTGGAATTCTGCATTCAATTGGGCATATCTATGTTTTTCTCCCTTGCCTTTCGCTTCCCTCCTTTCCTCAGCTATTTGCAAAGCTTCCTCAGACAGCCATTTTGCTTTCTTGCATTTCTTTTTCTTTGGGATGGTTTTGGTTGCTACCTGTTGTACAATGTCACGAACCTCTGTCCATAGTTCTTCAGGCACTCTGTCTATCAGATCTAATTCCTTAAATCTATTTGTCACCTCTACTGTATATTCAGTGTGTTTACTACATTGCCTTAAAAGAGTACAGCATTGAGGGGCGGGAGGGGCGGTGCCGGAAGTATGCATGCACAAAGAAAAGGCTGAAGGATGAACATGCTCATTAGGCTTGGAAAAGTTACCTTTGATGGGCAGCCATGGTAAGTTGCTTTGGCCCAGTTCTCCTTTCATCTCTGTTTTGATCTGAGACAGGTAGCCAAAGCTCATGGTGGAGCAAATTCTCACAAGCATGTGGCCTTCTTGTGGGCAAAGAGTCTGGGCGGAGAGGCTGCCGTGAAACTCCTCAACAAATTTGGACTTCTGGAAATGGCCATTGACCACGCAGCTGACAACAAGTGAGCAGCAAGGAGAAAAAGACTTACTGGTGTTATCCCAAGCAAGGTCTCCTGTTAGAAAGGAGGCAAGATCCGTCAGTGCCTTGTTTCATACCAGAGATTCTCGAGGGGTAGGACCTGCCCACGGGTTTCAACAAGGCAGGGGATTCTGCAATAACTCCAGGTCCCCTTTCGTGTGTGGCTTGAGTGGGTCTTCTTGCTATGCTTCCTTTGTAATCGGGTTGGTTTTATCCTCATGGGACAGTTGCCCAATAGTTTTCACTCTGCTGAAATTGGTTTGAAAGTGGTTTGGGATGGGAGACATAATTCCTCCTTCCACCTCCTTTTCTTTTTCCATAGCATTTTTGATTTTGCCTTTGAGTTGGCTAGACTCTCCCTGAAGCAGAAACTACCTGAGATCCACTTCAAATATGGTTCTTTCCTGGAAGACGAGGTAGAAATCCCTCGTTTCTTAATGGTTGCTCTCTTTTCTGAAGTAAATGCCGGTCACGGGGTGAATATGCCATTCTCGTTAAATGCAGGGCAAGTTTGAAGAAGCAGAGGTGGAATTTGTGAAGGCCGGGAAGCCTAAAGAGGCAGTTCTAATGTGAGTGCTCCTCCATCCTCCTATGACGACAACTCTTGCTTTCTGCCTCTGTCCTATTCCAGTGCTTTAATGTGCTGCCTGCTCATTTAGGTATGCTCATGCTCAGAACTGGGCCGCTGCCCAGCGAGTAGCTGAAGTCCATGATCCAGAGAGTGTAGTGATTGTGCTAGTTGGTCAAGCTGATGCTGCCTTCAAGCAAAAAGAGTTCCAGAAAGCAGAAGCTTTGCTGTTGCGTGCTCAGCGACTTGATCTAGCTGTGAAACACTACAAGGTAAATAGAAAAAAACAACAACACCAGGACTGCTCTCTTTGGCGAAACATTTGATTGGGTCAGTAGATGTTTAATAGACTATGGTTCTGGATGAAATTTACCATAGACAGCTTTCAAACCCCAATTTGCTATCTGGTCATTATTCTATTGCTGTGAGGAAGCCACTCTACTCAGACCAAATACTATCTTATTAAAGCTGCCTAGGGATTTCCAAAGAAATGGAGCTCCATTCAACATTCTCTGCAAGCAGATTGTGATCAAAACATGACAGCATTTTTTTGGTGATGGGAGCAGTAGATGAAATGGAATTTCAGAGAAGCATACTAGCCAGGAGCAGGAAATAATTCCTCCTCCTGTTCTCCCAAGCTGTATCAAAGATGCTGGTGGCCAACAACGTGGACATTGGCTTAGTAAAACAAAATATGCTGGTTTCGAATGATCTTTTCCCCACTGCAAATCAAATACAGCCTGATATATCTTGCAGTTGTTAGGCAAGGCAACTTTCTGCAACCAAGGTAGTGGGGAAGCCAGCAGAAAATTGTAAGTGCCAGGCCAGCAGGCAGGTAAGCAGTTGCTGCTGGGTGGGGGAGGAAGTGAGGGGGTGTATAGGAAAGGCACTACAAGAATTGACGAAGGTGTGCAAAGGAATGCATGACCGCGTGAGTCAGGAAGGGTACATGAGGGTGCAACACAGGTCAAGGAGGATATACAGTACCAGTCCATGAGGGTGTACAAATGGCTGGCACTGCATGAGCACGGGCTGGGGGAGGTTGCACAGGTGGGGGAGATTTACCACGGTGACCTGCAACCTTCCTGCTGACTTCCCTATTGGCTTTCTGGAGAAACCGACAAGGAAGATTGCTAATGGTGATCACAGGACATTGCAATTGGTTGCAAGTGCAAACTGGCTGCCAAGCACCAGACTGCGATCACGATTTACCAAGAGTGCTAGGACAGCCAGAACCTGTCATAACTGCCATTCATTCAACACCATTGTAGCTTCAAACAGTTGCTAAACAAATAATCCTAAGTCAAGACTATTTGTAGCTCCCAAAGGTAGAAATTATGAGTTATAATTATTACAATTGTTCTTTTTTTCATGGGGGAAAAGGATAACTAGAGGAGCTTCTCCCTTTCTCCTTTGCCAAGTAAGGATACTTTCCATGATTCTTTTTCCCAGGAAGCTGCTATGTGGACCGATGCTCTCCGAATCTGCAAAGAATTTCTCCCTGGAGATCTGGAGGTTCTACAGGAAGAGTATGAACGGGAGGTGGCTAAAAAAGGATCTAGGTATTTAAGTCATGAGAGGTATGGGAAAGTTTCTGGAAGCTGGCTTGCTGATAGCCACAAGTCACTCAGCCCTAAGATTAAGGCTGGGTTTCTCAAAGTCCTAATCACTTGGCCTTCTTTTATTGGTTTTCTACAAATAATTGCTTCAAAGACCTGGATCTTCTTAGTCTTTGAGCTGTCACTGGGACTATCCTTCTAATTGTACGGGATGGAATAGATAGGAGTTTCAACATCAAGCTGTAGGAAATCTCCTTGTCCCTTTCTGGACATTGACTAAGATTCTGTTGATTGTTAGAGGCATTGAGGGCCTCCTGGAGCAGGCACGTGAGTGGGAGCAAGCAGGCGAATATGCCAGAGCTGTGGATTGCTATCTCAAGGTGCGGGACCCCAGCAACAGCACATTGATGGAAAAATGTTCCATGAAGGTAGGAAATTGCTCAAGGTTCACCTAACCTTTCCTGCTTACGGCACTTGAAGTCAGTTGGATGCATACAGTGTAATGAAGGAGAGAAATGGGGAAAAATTGGGAATGGAAAGAAGTGTCTGGGGCGGAATTCTTTGGGCAAGTGAGACTTCAAAGCTAAATTTGCCTTTTGATTGTCATTGTTCGGTTGCTCTTTTTTTTCCAAAAGTTCAAAATTACCATTCCAAATTGTCTCTGATGGAGTATCGTAAGCTGTAAATCATTACGACAGGAGTCTCTGCAGCAAGAAGAAGACTGTACAAGGGAACCTTCCTTCATTTGTGAATGCTTCTTTTCGTGTCAGGCAGCTGAACTTTCTATCAAGTTTCTTGGCCAGCCTCGGAGCATTGAGGTGATGCGGACAGTGGGGCCCCAGCTGGTCAGCATTGGAAAGTTGAGCGTGGTAAGAGCAAGCCTCTGAAAGGCAGTTTAGTCTCATCTGTGTTTGTACAAAAAAAAAATTTCCCCCAGTATTTTTTTAAGGTTAGAAAGAGGACAGAGAGGATAAAAATGTTCCAATAAAACCTTTTCTTTTTAGAATAATGAAAGAAATGATACATGTTTTCTTTTATAATAGGAAGACTTTTATGTATACAGAAGGTTAGCTGCGTAGTCGTTCTCTAATGCTAATCAAACATGAATTTGTGTCCCAAGAGGGCAAAATGCTATTTTTACCAGTGAAAGAAGGAAAATTCAGTTTCTTGGAAACTGTCAGTTTCTGTGAAAAGTCACTTTCTGTGACTGACGTTTGCACAGTGGGTGGCGGATCTGTTCTTGACTAGCCTCAAAGCATGGAAGGAGCATAAAGGAATGCCAAAACCAAAGTTTTAAAAATCTTTAAAAGTAAATTCAATTATTAAAAGTAGCCATTGGTGAAATTAGACTTTCACATTTAATAAATAGTCCGCATAATTGTATGCGGAAACATGACATACATATTCTCCTGCAGGTTTTTAACTTAGCAAAGTGAATTGAAATCAATAAAAGTGTGGCATGCAAATAAATACCGCATGTATTTTAATTTTTCCCAACATTTCCATTTTTAAAAGAAGTTTTTTTCCCCTGTAGTTTCAAAATTCCTGGGGAGCTTCTCTCTTCTCAGGCCAGACGTGCAGTGAGCCTACACCTCCTCTGTACAGTTCTATTTTGATATATCAACAAATTTCTCATTCCTATCCCATCCTCAGGCGGTAGAGCTGTACCTCAACCTTGATCTAATCAAGGAAGCCATCGATGCCCTCATGGAAGGGGAAGAGTGGAACAGAGCTAAGTGTGTGGCCAAAGAGCTTGACCCCAGGTACTGCAGTCTACTTCTGAGAGTGGTTTGCAAAGAATACACTTTGAATAAGAACCTATAATGCTGTTTATGCGGAAGGCTGTCGGTTTCTCAAGCCTACTGCTGCATCACCTAATTACTAAGGTGGTCACCTTATTACTAGGACAGAAATGACACACTCTCTTTGTGGCAGATACGAAGAATACGTGGATCAACACTATAAAGAATATCTCAAGAATCAAGGCAAAGTAGATTCGGTGAGCAGGAATCTTGAGTGGGGTGAAGGGGAAAGTGGGGGGCACTGACAGTTGGGAGACAACTTCAAGTGAGTAATTTGAAGAACCTTTACATCTATATAAATAAAAATGAGAGAGATTTTTGAAGTGCAGCTTAAATTGAATATATCTTGTCATTCTTCTATCAGTAATTATTTTGGAGAATGTTTAAAAATTGACTGTGTAGTCAAAAATCAAAGGATTAGGGGAAAAAATCAGGGAAATTTAAACCAAAACTGTTGGCAGCTGCTTTTTACACAAAATCTTGGTGCAGGCCAAATATATTATTTGGCAATTCTAGAAGGGGACCGGAGAATATCAGATGAGGGTATGTGTACAATCCAGGTTGGTACTGCTGTCTCATTATTATTTAAGTCAGGGGTCCCCAATCCCTGGTCCATGGACCGGTACTGGGCCGCGGCATTGCCAGCAACCGGTCCGCACAAACAAGGAAAGACCCATCCATGAGATGCATGCAGCACACAAAACCACACACCCTCCGGTCCGTGGAAAAACCTCTCTCCAGGGAAACAGTCCCTGGTGCCAAAAAGGTTGGGGACCTCTGGTTTAAGTGACTGACTTATAGCTGATCTCTCTTTGACAGCTTGTGGGCGTGGATGTTATGGCTGCCCTCGATATGTATGTGGAAAGGGGGCAGTGGGAAAAGTGCCTGGAGACAGCTGCCAAACAGGTATGTGAAAGGCCCAAGTGGTTCTTCTACAAAAGGAACAAAATTGTCACAAAGGCTGACCCCCCATCTAAGCATCTTAGTTTCCCCCAAAAGCTGTCTAGAACATTTGAGTTTGGTGGATCTATGAAAACAAGAGAATTGAGCCCACCTTCCATTCCCCACTGCTTTAGTTAGGGGTCAAAGATCTGTTTGCAAAAGGGGACTGAAAAGAAATTGTCATTCAACTATGAAAGCCAGTTTGGTCTAGTTGTTAAAGCACCAGAGTAGAAAGTGGGAGACTGTGAGTTCAAGTTATGCCTTAGCCATGAAAGCCAGCTGGGTAATCTTGAGCCAGTCACTCTCTCTCAGCTAAATCCATTTCATAGAGTTGTTATAGGGAAAATGGGAGGTGGGAAGTGTGTTGGATATGTTCGGGGCCTTCAGTTATTTGTAAAAATAATAAGAGCAGCATGGAAATAAATAACAAGCATGAGATGGTTATATAAACCAAATGTATGTATGTATGTATGTATAAATAATAAATAAAATATCCACGTAGCTATCACCCTGCTAGTTCTCCAAAATAAACCAAATGTATAAATAAAAGTATGAATGTATGACTGAATGGAATGAATATCTATCTATCTATCTATCTATCTATCTATCTATCTATCTATCTATCTATCTATCTATCTATCTATCCACATACCTATCATCCTGCTGGCCCTCCATAAAGCCTTAAAGATCAGACTGTTCTCTCAGGCTTTGCCCTCACTCCCCCAGATTGTGTGTGGTTAGCGAAATGCACCATGATTTTTTTGTTTTATTCTGTTGTATGGTATATTACCCTGAGCCACTTTGGAAAAGGTCATTAAATTCATTTAACGGAATTAATTACATCATCAAGGCATGCTGAGCCTTCAGGGGAAATAATTGATATTTCTGTTGGACTGACATTGCCTATTCAATGTATGGTGACTGCTTCCAAAACTCTTGTACAAAATTGATTTGGATAAAACTGGATTTCAGAACTGATGAATGGAGTATCAGTTTGGACAGAATGCAAACAAGGCAGGTTAGTTTTTTTTCCACTAGGAAATGGGAAACACTAAAAATATAGTCACCTAGAAAGGAATTCTCCTGTTTCACCAGGTCATTTCTCATAATGGAAAACTGCTATTTGTTTTATTTTTGTTGTTGTTGTTAGTAGAAAAGTCGTGTCCGACCCATCGCGACCCCATAGACAACATTCCTCCAGGCCTTCCTGTCCTCTGCCATCTTCTGGAGTCCACTTAGGCTCACGCCTACTGCTTCAGTGACTCCATCCAGCCACCTCATTCTCTGTCATCCTCTTCTTCTCTTGCCCTCAATCTTTCATTTGTTTTATACTTTTCCATATTATTTTCTTCCTCTTTTGGCTTCTTATAGAACTATAAAGTGCTGCATAAATATGTGGCTCTTTACGCCACATACTTGATCCGTGAGAACTGTTGGGACAAAGTCTTGAGCCTCTATATCCAGAATGGTGCTCCTGCCAATGTCCAGGTAAGATATACTCCCACAGGCTAGGAAAGTTTGCTTGCTTCTGTTCATAGCAAAGCTCTTCCTATATTTTCTCTTCAGAATTTCAATATTTATAAACGACTATTTATGGAGATGGTGAATGCAGCCAATATGAATAGGCCAGAGGCTTATCACAGCTGGGCTGATTTGCGGGACGTGCTCTTCAACCTGGTGAGTAGAGCTTAAATAAATGTACGATATACCATTGATTGTAAAGTGCCTGAGCTTCATTTTACTCCTCTGTGCTGCTTCTAGTACCACACAAGCGTTTTCCTAAAAAAAGCTACAGTGCAATATATCTGTGTGGCACCACTCTATATTTTCAGATAAAAGCAGATTTTTCATTATTACCCAATCTCTTTGGTGGAGTGAATATATATGTTTAGATGGCCGTAAATGAGACCACAATCTGCTGTTTCTTTTTTTTAAAAAAAATATATAAGAAAAAGGTCGTTTTTCCCAATTTCAAGTGATTAAGAATCTAGCAAACTTACATGATTCCCTTTCTTATAGTGTGAAAATTTAGGGAAATCAAGTGAAGCCAATTCACCAGCTCATGAGGAGTTTGAAACCATATTGCTTATATCCCACTACTATGCTACACGATCTGCAGCCCAAAGCATCAAACAGCTGGTAAGAGAAGGATGGCATTAGGGCAAAAGGACTTAACTGGTTTACTAGTCTTTGGCTCGTTCCTGAACCCTAAATTTCTTACTATTTCACTTCCCTCTGCATGGAGTTCTGATTGCATTATCTTTGAAAAAGATACAGTATTTGCCTTGTTAGTTCAGCTTCAGATTTGGATGGCTACAGAATCTGTGGATCTTGTGCAACTGGCAACCAAGTCTTTTTGTTTAGGTTTGCCAGTCATGAAAGAATAGTTCTTGTGACATTTTGGTTCTTAGCTAGTTTGTAGCTTAATTTTCTCATGAGTCCAACTTTCAGAACTTTTCTTTTTTAGATTCATTGTATATTTCACTTTGCGCAAATATCAAATTGCAATCCTGATATCTTGAGTTCCTTTTCTGAGACTTTGGAGGGAGCGGGCGACTCTCTCTCTTAACTTACGAGGTATAATTACAGGTAGCATGTTTAAAAAGAATGCAAAGGTGGGGCAACTAACTCCACTTGAATAGACTAATTTTGTCTGGAAAAAAGGGCCTTTTCTTAAGAATGGAAGCTAGGAGGCCGAGTTTGAGTTTGTGGTTTTTTGCCCCCAGGAAACTGTGGCAGCCAAGCTCTCCATCTCTTTGTTGCGCCATACTGAGATCATTCCAGCAGACAAGGCCTTCTATGAAGCAGGGACAGCAGCTAAGGTGAGGAGCAGCAGGTTCCTGATTGTAGATCACATTCAGGTAGCTTGGTGGGGAAATATTTATTTATTTATTTATTTATTTATTTATTTATTTATTTATTTATTTATTTATTTATTTATTTATTTGTTGAATTTATATACCGCCCTATTCCTAAAGGACTCAGGGCGGTTCACAGGGCAAGTTAAAAACAATACAAAAGAGAGAATAAAATTAAATTAAATTAATACAGCCCACAATTAAGATAACATTAAAAATTAAAATTAATTTAATTTAATTTAATTAATATAACTTAAAATCCCTCAGTCCAGGCCAGACAATTCAAACAACCAAGTTTTTAAATCCCGGCGAAACGAGCGAAGGTCGGGGGCAGTCTGAAGCTCCATCGGCAGTTCGTTCCAAAGGGCGGGCGCACTCACAGAGAACGCCCTCCCCCTGGGAATCACCCGCCGGCAATCTCTGACCGGCGGAACCCTAAGGAGGCCCTCCCTATGGGCGCGCACAGGACAATGGGAAGCTGATGCTGGCAGCAGGTGCTCCCTAAGGTAATCCGGACCCATGCCATTTAGGGCTTTATAGGTCATCACCAGCACCTTGAATCTCACCCGGATACCTGTCCAACTGCCGCCAAATAAGGCAACATGGGGAAATGGGCAGTTCCTTGTATGCTTTATAGAAATGGGACAAACTTACACCGACTTCCTGAGGATTCCACTTCTTACATTCAGAATCACATTTAGATTTTTAACTTTCAAACAAGTGATCTCTAGAAAAACTGTAACAGAATTAAAACATTTTACAGTATAACAATGGCCAAATGATCGAGAGAACTGAAGCAATGTATTTACGATCTCAATCCAGATGGATTCTAGGCAGACTCTAAGGAATTACAGTAATTGGATTCTTGATTATGATAAAAGGAAAGATGGCATAAATGCAATTGTATACAGCACTAGTAAAGTGGAGAAGAATCATTGTTTCTCTCTCAAAATATTAGACTCATAGTCATCCCTTTAAAGTTAAATGGCGCCAGATGATTGACCCAGTGCTCAGTGAAATTGTGGAATTTGGTTTCATACAGTGTGGCAATGTCTGCCAATTTAGGTACCTTAAAAAGGGGATTAAACAAAATAATATATGGTGATATCTATAAACTTCCCAATTGAAGTGACCTTATTTTTTACAGGTCTTAGAAAAAAACTATTGTTTGTATCATGTTTGGCAGGCTTTATAGTTGCATCTATCAGATTACTAAATCTAATGAGAACATTAGGTTTTCAAATCTTCATCTAATCTCACATATAAATGTGAAGAATGTGATTATTCATCCCATTTCATTCTAATTAAACTTTTTTTTAAAAAAATATAGTACTTTTGTGGAACACTATTTCCAATATGCTACTCAAAAGTCAAGCAATCTTAGCTTGAAAACATTTGAACACTCCCCCTGGTTGATCTTTGCCCATCAGGCTTCCGGGTGCTGCACCAGCCTCGGGCTCAGGGTAGGGGTGGTGGAGTGGCAGTTGTTGCAAGGGAGACCTTATGTCCGCGGGAGGCCACCATGGTCCAGATAGTCGGGTGTGAGTCCCTCCTCCTGAGATGTGGTCCCAGAGCTCAGTTGGGCTTGCTGCTGGTGTATGTTTCACCTAGACACGTGGCAGCAACCCTGCCTGAGCTTCTCGATATCCTCTCAGGGTTGGTGGTTGAGTTCCCCAAACTTATAGTTTTGGGTGACTTCAACCTACCATCCCTGGGGGGATCATCTGAGTTAGCTCGGGAGTTCATGACTTCCGTGACGGCCATGGACCTGAAGCAGGTTATTCTGGGCCCAACTCACGGGGGGGGTGGTGTCACACGCTCGATTTGGTTTTTCTATCCGGACGGTGGTTAGATGATCTCGGGGGGGGGGGTTTCTCCAATTAATTCACCCCTGTCATGGACCGATCATCATCTCCTGCGGATGGTCTTCCGTTTTGCCACTCCCTGTCGTGGGGTTGCTGAGCCAACAAGATGGTTCCGCCCTAGACGCCTTATGGACCCTGAGCGGTTCCAAACGGCGCTTGGGCCCCCACCTGCCTCCTTTGCTCACAGCTCGGTCGATGCCCTAGTGGAAGCCTGGGAAAGGGCAGCCAGAGGCACTCGACCAAGTTGTACCCATGCGGCCCTTGACCCGACGCAGATCTCAACGGGCCCCATGGTTCTCCATGGAGCTCCGCGAGATGAAGCGTCGGAGACGGGGCCTAGAGAGCTGTTGGAGGTCCAGCCGATCCGAATCCGACCGGTTACGACTAAGGTCGTTTACGAGAACTTATCTTGCAGCGTTGAGGGTGGCTAGGTCTAACCACTTTGCCACTCTCATCGCGTCCGCAGATAATCGCCCGGCCGCCCTGTTTAGGGTAACTCGCTCCCTTCTTAATCAGGAGGTGAGGGAGGAACCCTTGCAGGGTCGAGCCGAGGAGTTTAGTCGATTTCTGTCGGACAAAATCGCTCGGATCCGGACCGGTTTGGACTCCGACTGGGCAGAGTCTGACGAAGAGGATACGGGCGGCTTTGTCGATTTAATCTGGGAAGAGTTCGACCCTGTGACTCCTGAAGAAGTGGACAAGATCATGGGGAAGCTGAGCTCCACCACGTGTTTGTTGGACCCGTGCCCCTCCTGGCTGACTTATGCAGCCCGGGATGGGACACGAGGCTGGCTCCAGGCAGTGATTACGGCCTCTTTGAGTCAGGGTAGCTTTCCCGCCGCCTTGAAGGAGGCGGTGGTGAGACCCATCCTGAAGAAGCCTGCCTTGGACCCAACAATTTTAAACAACTATCGTCCGGTCTCCAACTTTCGCTTTTTAGCAAAGGTTGTTGAGAGCGTGGTGGCGCAGCAGCTCCCTTTGTTCTTGGATGAAGCTGATTACCTAGACCCGTACCAATCGGGTTTCAGGCCCGGGTACAGCACGGAGACGGCATTGGTCGCGCTGGTGAATGATCTCTGGCGGGCTCGGGACAGAGGTTGCTCCTCTGTCCTAGTCCTTTTAGACCTCTCAGCGGCTTTTGATACAATCAACCATGGTATCCTGCTGCGACGTCTCAGAGGGTTAGGAGTGGGAGGCACAGTTCTCCAGTGGTTCTCCTCTTACCTTCTGGGACGTTCGCAGTCGGTGTTGGCAGGGGGGCAGAGATCGACCTTGAGACCTCTCATTTGTGGAGTCCCTCAGGGATCGGTTCTCTCGCCTCTCTTGTTCAACATCTATATGAAGCCGCTGGGTGAGATCATTCGTGGTTTTGGAGTTGGGTATCACCAATATGCTGATGATACCCAGCTTTTTATTTCTACCCTAAACCACCCCAGCGATGCCCTCGACGTGATGTCCCGTTGCCTGGAGGCGGTCCGGGTCTGGATGGGGAGGAACAGGCTTCGACTCAACCCTGACAAGACTGAGTGGCTGTTCGTGCCGGCATCCCGGGAAATTCCAATTATTCCATCATTGGCCATGGGGGGTGAACTATTAAACCCCGTAGATAGGGCCCGCAACTTGGGGGTCCTTCTAGACTCACAGCTCTCTTTGGAAGAGCATATTGGAGCTGTGACTAGGGGGGCCTTTGCCCAGGTTCGCCTGGTGCGCCAGTTGCAGCCCTATCTAGACCGGGATGCCTTGCGCACAGTCACTCATGCGCTCGTGACCTCTCGTCTAGACTACTGTAATGCTCTCTACATGGAGCTGCCCTTGAGGTCCACCCGGAGACTCCAACTTGTGCAGAATGCAGCCGCGCGAGTTGTCTTGGGAGTTTCCCGATACTCCCATGTTACACCTTTGCTCCGTGAGCTGCATTGGCTACCGGTTGCTCTCCGGGTGAGGTTCCAGGTGTTAGTTATGACTTACAAAGCCCTTCATGGCATGGGTCCGGATTACCTACGGCAACATCTGCGGCCGGCGTCAACCTCCCTCCGTCCAGTGCGCTCCCACAGAGAGGGCCTCCTCAGGGTGCCGCCGATCAAAGAATGCCGATTGGTGACCCCCAGGGGGAGAGCGTTCTCTGTGGGCGCGCCAGACCTCTGGAACCGCTTACCGGTTGGGCTCCGGATGGCCCCCGACCTTCGCTCCTTCCGGCGCGATCTCAAAACATTCTTTTTTGAACAAGCTGGCCTGGTCTGACGGGATGGGGTTGGGTTTTTAAAACTAGTTTTAACTTTAATATGTATTGATTTTATGGGCATGATGTTTAATGGCTTTTTAATTTTTGTATTCGATTTTTATTGTGTATTGCCCTGTTCACCGCCCTGAGTCCTTCGGGAGAAGGGCGGTATAGAAATCAAATTATTAAATTAAATTAAATTAAATTGTTGCGTTGGAAATGAAAACAGTGTTGACTTTTGGCAAGAATTGGGAAAGATCGTTCTAGATCTAGTTCATCCTTCTCTTTTATCTTTCCAGAATGTTGGTTGGCAGAACATGGCTTTCATCTTCCTGAACCGTTTTCTTGATTTGACTGATGTGAGTTTTATCTGAGACGCTTGAGATTGGTGGGGAGGGAAAAGGACTCCATGTTTTTCTTTCTGATATTATTTGCTCTCCCAGGCAATTGAAGAGGGCTCCCTTGATGCTCTAGACCACTCAGACTTCCAAAATACAGATATCCCTTTTGAAGTGCCACTGCCTGCCAAGCCTCATATCTCAGTAAGTTGTTTTCATATGCAATTTCAATCCATTTGTATTTTGAGCAGGAGAGACAATATTTCTAAGAGGATCTCTTGGAAATGGATAGCCCTTGGCAGATTCCCAATCCAGTTGACGCAGGCACTTCCATCATCCAGCCCTAGAGTATTAGCACTGCTGCCACTTTTCATTCATTCTTAGTGCCCTATATGTCTATCCGTGCTAGGAAGAGCAGCGTGAGGAGATCCGTGACTGGGTTCTCACGGTCTCCATGGATCAGCGGTTGGAACAGGTGCTACCACAAGATGAGCGTGACACTTACGAAGCCTCTCTGGTAGCAGCAAGCACTGGCGTGCACTCCCTACCCTGCCTCATCACAGGTGAGCAGAGAGAGCACTGTGTCATTTCAGCATGGCTAAAGTTATAATGGAACATATTTCATCTTCTTTCCTCCATAAGATTTTCAAATGGTGCCTCTCCCCATATAAACTTGCGACCTTTTTCTGACCCTATTCTCATCCACTATGGGAGAATAAGGGGAGAAACAGTCTTTTATATTCTCCCATAGTTATTCAGACAGTCCCTCTTCTAAACTCCTGACATAAAAATATATGGTGCTGCTTTGCTTAAAATTCAGAAGAATGTTAAACTTACTTCTAGTCTGCATTTGATTTCTTTTAATACCATGTTTTAACTAAGACATTTCTCACTATTCAATTTTTATTTTTTGCCTACTTTATTTATATTTTAGCATTTACTTCTGCATGTTATCAGCTGTAAGTTTTTACTTTGAAAGGTTATCATTTTAGGCATTTCATATTTTTAAAATGACATCCACAGTTCTGCTAGTGATGAAATTTCTTCACTGAAGAAAGCTAATTTGTCCTGGTTGAATCCATGAGTCTATTCATAGTAATCTGCAACAACTCTACTTCTCTCTAGTGCTTTTTAAAATAGTTCATTGCATTACAATAAGCAATAAAAAACTAGACAAACAATTATGGCATTCAGAATGAATTAATCTCACTAAAAGGATTACTCACAGTCTTTCAAAACAAAGGTATAATAGTCCCAAAGGTGCTTTGGGATAATCATGACCTGGATGACTGAGAATTTCCATAGACAAAGAGACAGAGTAAAATAATAAAACAACAAGGGGCCAAGTGACCTTTTGACAAGCAAGGTCAATGGGGAAGCCAGATTCACTTAACAACCATGGCAAGAAAGACACGGGGCAAAACTCACAACTGTCTTGTTTAGCAATGGGAATTTTGGGCTCCATTGTGGTCGAGAACTATCCACACAGTACTAAGGCATTCAATGTTTAAAATAGTCCAAATTAATTTCAAGTGTTATCAAGAAGCTATCCTGAGGTTCAACAAATACATAGAAAGATTTTGTGTTTGCCAAAATTTGAAAAGAGAAATTATTTGCTGGGCAGGAACTTGCTCCTTCAGCTGAGGTTTACAATAAAAGGTAAAGGTAAAGGTTCCCCCGCACATGCGTGCTAGTCGTTTCCGACTCTAGGGGCCGGTGCTCATCTCCGTTTCAAAGCCGAAGAGCCAGCGCTTGTCCGAGGACGTCTCCGTGGTCATGTGGCCGGCATGACTAGACGCCAAAGGTGCACGGAACGCTGTTACCTTCCCACCGTAGTGGTCCCTATTTTTCTACTTGCATTTTTACGTGCTTTCGAACTGCTAGGTTGGCAGAAGCTGGGACAAGTAACAGGCGCTCACTCTGTTATGCGGCACTCGGGATTCGACCCGCCAAACTGCCGACCATCTGATCGACAAGCTCAGCGTCCTAACCCACTGGCCACCGCGTCCCTACTGAGGTTTACAATACGTGGGGCTAAAGCTCCAGGTCCTCTTTATGCCCTTTCCATATGTCTTGTTTTCCTTCTCCCCACTCAGGCTATCCTGTACTAAGGAATAAAGTGGAATTCAAGTGTCCTGGCAAAGAGGCAAACAAGGAAAGCTGGAACAAATTTTTGATGGCAGTCAAGGTGAGGAAGAGAAGGAAGGTATAAGAAAGCAAGCTAGCAATCATTAAGTAGAAGAGGGCACAGGGCAAGAAAAGTAGGCAAGCTTGCCTTTTAGCCTAAATCTGTAAACTTTGAACTCAGCCCTAGCTTTGTTCATGCTTCCCTTGCAGATGTCACACAGCCCCCCCTGCCAGGATGTTCTCAAGTTCATCAGCCAGTGGTGCGGAGGGCTGCCCAGCACCAGCTTCTCCTTCCAATGAGGTACCTCAGCCAGAGCCTTTTGTTAAGTCTTCGACCCCCTTTAGATATTTATTCTCCCATATTAAATATCTTGTTTATATAATCTATTGTCTGGGCTTCTTTAATGGATGTGGCATTTATAATCCATATGTCAAATGTCCTGCAACTCTAGAGACAGGAACTCAAAGGAGATGACAAAAGATAACAGTATGAAAGGGGACACTGCAGAAAATTGTGTTATAGTGGTCATGCTGCATTGGAACAAAGCTCACTTTGGCACAGGATTACATTTCAAATGGAGCCAATAGGCAACTGCCTCCAATTTGTAATCATTTGACCTGTGTGAACTATATGTTGAAGTTTGTGGTTTTATTTCAAAGGATCTAAAGGCATTAGATGATGAAGACACTTCTAAAGACTCTATATATTCTCTAAAAGCCAAGCAGGGTCAAACCTGTTTGGTACTTGGAGTGGAAGCTACTAAGACATTTCAAGGCTAAAAGCTAACTTAGGGTTTTTTTTTTAAAAAAAAATAATCCTTCAAGAAAGCATTAATGAATGAATTCATGAAGGCATCAGGAGTTGAGTTCGATTCAGAGACTTTTACCTTGACCTGAAAACAGAAACATCCATAATTAAAACTCTAATAATGGTAACTGTAGTCTATAATATATACTATGCAGGAATTAAAGGAGGGTGATCCACTAATAAAAATTAAAGAACAAGACTATCAAAGATAGTCTAGTAGCATTCTGATGCTACTTCACAAATTGCCTGGGCCCAAGGCCAGTTGGAAAAACAAGCTTTTAAAGCTTCCCTAAACAACAAAAAAATTGGGACCATGCAGGTATCAGGGGAATGCTGTTCCAAACGTCAGGAAGAACACAGAGAAGACACATTTCTTGAGGTTCCCATTAGATGGAGATTATTTTACTGATGGTTCATGTAGAATGCCAATCCTACTAGATTTTACAATATAGGTTAAGTACAACTGGAGAAAGATGGTGGTGTAGCTATCCATGCCCTAAGCCATGTAGCCGTGATGTGTCCATATATACAAAGATCAAACTTGTGCAAGGCGTGGTATTCCCTGTCACTCCGTGTTCCATTCCTTGTGGAACTGGAAGTGGAACTTTAAAGAAGCAAGATAGGAAGACTTTGAACTTTGATGTTAGAGAAGATTCCTGAGAAAATTGTGGCCAAGAAAACAAACCAATGGATCATCAAATCAACCCAGAGTTCTCACTTGAGACACAAATTATCCTATTTTTGACACATTATACAAAGACCTAACTCTCTAGAGAAACTCCATCTCTGAGAAAGGTGGTAGGAAAGAGAAGATGACCAGCAGAAAGTCAATGGACTCAGTTACAGTACTAAGGAATGCACCTTTTGGGAGTTCTGGAAAAACTGGCATAGATTGCGAGGGAGAATATGTGATCATTAGGAGTCAAAAATAATTTGATCAATCAAAGCTATGTAGATAACTACCAGTATCATGAGTTGCACTGGGAAGCTAACTGTAAAGACATAACTGGTACATAAGATATAAGCATCCTTCTGACCATGGCTTCCACTTGCTTCTTAAGAGATGCAAATCTAGAGCGAGCTTCAGAATACATTCTTTTTTCCCTCTGGGGAAGTGCAACACCATCCAGAACTAAAACTGGTAAGCTATTGGAAATAAAAGAACTTGGAATCCCTACCCATAGTGTTGCTGGGGTTGAGTCCAAAGCTGCTCATTATTCAGATCTTAACAACCTCCGAGCTATGAGAGAAATGTAAGCTGGTTACCTGAAGCTACACATTTTCTCGATCTGTTATTGTAAGTCAGGCTTTGGAAGCCTTATCTGTACTTAGGAGCTAGGGACTTGGCAACACACAAGAAAACAACAATCAATTGCCGGCCATCAACACAACAATCAACCAATAGGAAAGCACCACATAAATAGGAAGCACAGAATAGCATAAAGCGCATATTCTGGTAGAGGGAAGTTCCCTGAGGATGGGTTCCAAGATGAGTCCAAAAACTCAGAAGACTAAACCTTTAGTCCCAGTGACAGACCCAGATTAGATCTTGCAATTACTCTGGGACACATATATTTGCCTTCATTCATAAAAGCAATTCTCTCAGCACTCTGTGGAAGGTTTTTTTTCTGTTCAACATAGAAATTAAATAGTGGAAGGTCTTCAGATATCAACCTACATAATAATATCTTAGTTCTAGGATCTTCTCCAGATGTTACCTAGACATAAAATGTCTGCAAATAAAAACGAACTCAGAGAACTTGCACAACCCAGAAACTAACAATATTTGCTATAGAATATAGTTCCTAGAAACCAAGGGAGCATTTTTCTTGTCTTTTTAAAACAAAAGCTGGCTAAAATTGTGAGCAATTTTTTGGTGAATAAGCAGAAGAGAAAATTAGGTTCAGATTCAACCTGGATACAGTCAGTGGATGAGATAATATCTTTAAAAATATGAAAGCAGAGTTCAAGAAACTTCAGGAATACAAACAGCCCAACACCAACCACTAATGCCCTTTCCCAGTGAGCAGGAGATTGGATTAAGTGGCTCTTTTTAACTGTGATTCCGATTCCCAGATTCCAATCACAAACAGGTTGCAGTTAATTATTTACAAAACAATTTATTAAAAATAGGAACAGAAATGACACTTGGAACAGCTCCAGCACAGGAAGGGTTGACTTTCTCTGATAAACTGGCCCCAAGCCTGCAGGCATTATTAGATAATATCCCAAAGGAAAGGGTGGTTTAACATTGCCTTTGCCGCCTGCTGTCTGAAGTGGAAGTTCACCTATCTACTTCCTCCATTGACCAGGGGGAACCCTCACACCTCACACCACACAACAGATGCAGCCAAGGATACTGGAATGCAAGGCCGGTGCACGAAGCAACTGTTGAGAAGGAGAAGAGTTCATCTGGAGGGGATAAGGCCATGGCTCTGGGGCTAGAGAGCGCGTGTCTAATGTGGAGGGCCAGCATGGGATGGGACAGAACTTAATTTCTCCATCCCCCCCACCCTTTTAAATAACAAGACAGACATCTGTGCTGTGCAAAAAAACCCCAAACCTGTACAATTCAAGCAAAAGAAAACTCCATGCACGTGAGCCCAAAAAGAGGGAGGGAGGGAAGGCCATTGGCCACAGGGAAAATAATACTGACAAGGCACACAGCCCTCCCCTCCCACCTTGCCCCCCTGCCTTTAAGACTGGCAGCGATTGTCTGCAGGACCTGGCTACAACACATGCGGGAGGCACATCCAAGCTGGCAACAGTGGTGGCAGCGGCTTAGAGTAGTACCCTGCACAGATGCAGAGCAGGTACACCCGCTAGCAGCAAGATAGCCATTATGATGACACAGTGACAGCTGCCAGTGCCCCATTCCGCGAGTAGAAGAATTTGTTGAATGCCTCTTCAAGTAAACAGCTAAGCCGGCTTTGATCAGCCTAAAAAAGAATGGAAGAAGCACTGTAAGATAACCTACCCCTATACTCCTAATGAAGTTCCCCAGAAAAAGAGAGAAAATAAGTCTTTTGCGAACAGGGCTGAAACCTACCTCACTGATGAATCCTAACTGAACCAGTTCAGCTGCCAGTTCCTGAATATTGTCACCTAAGGAAGGAAAATGAGAGAATCGGTATGTCTCCTGTAAGATGAAAAAGAAAAGAAGAGAAGGGCATTGACTTACTGGGCAGCAGGTCACAGCTCAAGTGTCGATTCAGTTTGTCTTCCAGTTTCAGCAGCAGTGTCAACTGAATGAAAGGTGGGGCATAGAAGAAAAAAAGAAAATTGCATTTTCGCCTTCATGTGTTTTTCAACACTAGGGTACAATTTCCCCCCCCCCCCCAAAAGGGAATAGGCCATTGTAAGGCAAATGGAAGCCCTAGACTGGTATAAGTCACCCAGCCTAAGGCTGATACGTACATGGTGCTTCACACCCTCCTCCACTGATTCAATGTTGCATTGCATCAGCAGCACCTGGAAATTACAAAGGTGTGTGAGAAAATGAGGCTTGGCTATTATTGGCCAAGGAGATGGGGATTAGGGACCAGCCACTCACTTTGCGAGTCTCCACTTCTGCTGGCTCTGGTGTTGGAGTCTTTACTGATGGGGGGGCAATGGGAGATTTCACCACCTCTTGCTGTGGCTGCTGAGGTCGGGGCAGGCCGAAGGCAGTAAGTGGATAAATTCCATTTCTGTGGAATCACAAACGGAATAACTCAATTCTAGGTATTCTATGTCAGGTTGGCTTGCCCAGGACACTAGCTTCAGGAGAAAGGAGCATACCTCACATCTTCTAAGAACTTGTCTAGTTCCAGCGCTGGGGACTGTGAGAATCTAGGGCAAGGCAGAGCACCAGTTTAGCCTTTACAGCATAAGTTCACACCCACCCTTTAATGAGCCAGCTGTCAATTGCCTCCCACTCCATGTAATATTCTGCTGACCCTCAATTCATTGCATAGAACCAGAGAAACACTCGGTTCCAAAACTCCACCTGAAATCTCTCTCTCCCCCATCAGTTTCCAACTATTCAAACTCACATCATACGGACACCATCACGGTCAGCATGGTTGATTTCAGCCAGTACAGCGCTCATGTCCAAGTTCTTGGTCATTTCTTCAAGTGCATTCTCAGGGATCATGTCTATCACAAAATAAAAGGCACACATTATCCTATTTGTCCTTCACTAACTCACTGTTTTAACCAGTGGTTTCCAAAACATGTTTTCCACTTTTCCCTAAAGAATTTTTTTTAAAAACTGAGATTAAAAAAGCAGATTTAAGAAATTCAACAAAGGACTAACCATCTCATGAAGAAAGGGGGGGGGAGGAGCATGGCTATCCAGAATGCTGTACGTGTACCGTAGAAATTTTAAAAATAACACACAAATGAAATCATGGAATGAAAATGATTTGAAGATGGAGATCTAACTATTCAGTATCGTGAAAATTTAAACAGACTTTAAAATGATGTTTTAAAAAGATTTCCACCCGAGGAATGAACATGTTAAATTCAAACTGATGCAGAATTCTAAATGTTGGTATAACAAATTCTAACTTCACACATATACTGAGGGAACCTAAATGGTTATAAATATTTTAATTTTGTACCAAAAAAGGGCATTAATACTGATAGCAATATAACCTTCTCCAAACAAAAACTATTTTTAGTTTAGAAAAAAATGAAAGCCAGCTGAATGACTCTGGGTTAATCTCTCAGTCCAACCCAACTCATTGGGCTGTTGTCATGGGGGAAATAGGAGGACGATGTTGTGTTGGATATGTTCACCGCCTTGAGTTTATTTATAAAAATAATAAAGGCAGGATACAAACAAATAAAAAATAAAGGACAGGGTAGACAAGTGCAACAGGAAGATTTATAAAATTGCACATTTGTAGTAGTTTATATATTCTTATCAGGATATTTTACATTCTAAGGAAGAGGTTGATCTCACTGAGTTAATAGACATTACCCTAGCTAATTTAATCCTTTTAACTGAAATCGCAACTTGATACTCCAGGGATAAACTACAATGTCTCTCTCCCCCCCCCCCAGCAAAGTATTTTAGGCAATGTATTAATATTTCTGTGGTTATTAGGGCTTTTTACCACTATTCAAAAGGAAGAGAACTGGACTGAAGTCCATCCACGTTTATGTGTTTTTCACATTTCTGAACCACACACCTTCCACATTTATGATAATGGAAACTGAATCTTGAGAAAGTAGGATGCTAATATTAGACAGTGAGGCATTAGGAGAAGACATGTGAGAGCATCCAAAACTCAGGATGATCAATCTCGCTTAGATACAAAGGAAGCTATTTTGAACTTCTCTGTTCATCTTGGCTGCCTCCTTTTAGTAGATTTGACTTTTTCTGCTTTGTAATTTCATTTTGGGGTATTTTCGGATATATAATTGTTAGATGTTTTTGTGCCAGCCATGGCAGTTCCTTAAAAGGTCACCAGATGGGAGCAAAGAGGCACCTTTGCTCGCACTGGTGGGTCAGGGGCCTCCGGCCCATGCAGCCCCATTGGAGAGAGTTAATGGCCCTCCGGCTCCCTCACTCTCATTGGTAAGGGAGGGGCTGGGGACCCCCATAAAAACCTCTGCACAGGGGCTGCTCTTTAGCTCTTGTTCTAGCTCCCTTTGGGACTGATCCATGGGCTCAATCCAGGCATGGGTGCCTCCATGCCAGGGAACTCTTTCTCTCTGCTTTATATCTAAATAAAGCTTCACCTGATTGCATCCCTGCGTGCTGCCTTTTGCTTGGAAGCGCCTCAACGAGCCATCGGTCTTGTGAGGCCTCTCACAATTATGATGTATTAGTTACTGCGCTACAAATACATTTCATAAAAATATTACTTTTACACACTAGCGAAGGGTTTTGTCTTAGCAACAGTCCCAAGACTTCAGTTGGCTGTACTCACGCTGATGGCCCACAATGCAATGGGCTGCCAAAAGCTTCAGAGAGGGTACTTCAAACAAAGCCTGATGGAAGAGAAGCTCACGAGCTGTGGGTCGTTTGCTAGGTTGTGGCTCCAGGCACTTCTGAATGAACTCCTAGAAAGGAAAAAGGAGGCCAAATTTTGTGCTACTGTAGTCCTGAGAGCTGGGAAAAGAACGGAAGAGGAAAGCGAGGAAAAGAATTGAGGACAGTCTTACTCGTTGTAATGGATCTTCTAGCAATTGGATGGCATTGTTAATAGCTTCTTGTGGCACATAGGAAGATTCACCATTTCCCTGGATCTCCAGCACTGCCATCTATCAGGATAGAAAGAGATGTCAATGGGTGATATTTTTAGACCGCCACAGACAGGTCCACCATTTGTCAGAAAATTTTATCAGCCACAACAGAAAAATCTTTCTCATCACCCTATATGTGAATCAAAAGAAACAACTTTTATCTTTCCACTAGATTAAATTTACTTTCAACCAAGAAATTGGTTTCATTCCAATCATTTAATTTTACTACTCATTATTCCTTCAGACAGGAGCACATCAGGGTGCTAAGGAATTTAGAAACAGTCTTAGTTGTAAGGGAACTAGAGGAAGAAATAATGGAATCCTCTTTAGGTCTGTTCTCCAAACCCTGAAGCTATAACAAAAAACTATCCCATCTTCTGTGTTGAGTGAGGGAGATGAGCTCGACAGAAATATGTCAGAACAGTTGCCTACGCAAAGAGGGCTAAAACATTCTATGAGTCCCAAGAAAAGATAACATTTGGAAGAAGCTCAGGTAAACGATTCACTGAAGTACAGATAGTTCAGTTCAACAACAATAATTGGGAATAAGCAGCGAGGTTGTAATCTGCAATGCCATGTGACTGTGCCAATTTACAACAGCTCTAGCTGTAATAATTAAGCAAATCCCACACGGGTGGTTAGGTGCAACATCAAAGGACCACCAGCTGCAACCTCTTGCCAGATTCCCCATTGACTTTGCTTGTGGGAAGCTGGCAGTGGAGGTTGCAAATGGTGATTGCATGACCACAGGATGCTCCAACTGTCTAAATCGCAAGGCAATTGCCAAGCACCCAAATTACAATCACACAACTACAGGGGGATGTTGTGATGGTTGCAACATCTAGGACTGGGCATAAGTTCGTTCAGCACCACTGTAACTTCAAACAATCACTGACTGAATGGTTGTTAACCAAGAACTACCTGTATAAGAAGGAAGATAAAGCACAGTCCAATTTGCCAGGTACTCTTAACATGGAATTGATTTCCTGGTCCTGTGTACAAGTGGGGTGGACGCCTTCATATACTAATTGTCTTCTACTTACCTCTAATGCACACATTCCAAAGGAGTAGATGTCCACTGCTGTAGTCACATGTGCAACTTCTGGAACAAAAAATAATGATCAGAAGTTATCTCTAAGGCAGAGAGAACAGACTGAACACTTCTGCTGCAGTTAATACAGAACTGCAGGTCCCAATACCCTCATAGTCGTACCGCCATACTCTGGAGCAAAGAAATGGAGGTTTTTCTGCTCCTCACGACAGGTCTTCACATGGTTGTTGATGGTATCTGGGGCAACTATAAGAGAACAGAATTGTAGGCAATCAGAGTCCATGCCTCTCTTTCCTTTCTGGTGTTTGGGACTTGAGGCAGCTTCCACCTAGTTCATCTCTGCAAAGAACCCCAAACAAAAGAAGCACTGCTCTTGTCCGGCCTCCCCAGCTTTCAGGCAGCACCACATCATAAGCGAACTCAGAAGCAAATAGAGGGATGCCTACATTCTCTTCCAGAAACCCCAGGTCTTTTCTGCATCAACTCAAAGCCAGGCAAAGCAATCATCTCATCTTTCTAAAGAAACATACATAAGAAAGTAGATTCCGTATGTGTACACACACACACACACACACTATTAGAATAGGTGAGCAGCTTTTGTCCATTGATGTCAGTAAAAGAGCCCATTCTCTCTAACAATTTTATTTCGGATAGTTGCACCAAGCCACTATTTTTCCAGGCAGGCACAGATGCAGGCAAAGCTCAAAGTAGATCCCAAAATGCTGATACTTTACCCATCACCTTGCTGTCTTATGCAAAGAAAGCAACTTCCCAATAACATGCCCAATTGTTCAACAACACTTACCCCCTATCCTTTTCACAACTTTCTCAGTTGATACCGCAAACAAAGCAATGCTTCTGGCAGCACCTGGACATTTATAATTTCTTTTAAAATATATTTAACCTGCTTATTAAAACAGTCCCTTAAATTGACCAATAAATAAAGATAAACGAAGTGGTCAGTGAATGACTATCACAAATTCTTAAGAAGCTCTTGGCACACCAAGTCTCATTCTAGCCAAGATACAAAAATCATCCTGAGAAAATTTGGAAACCAATAAAGATTCACTGTGGACAGGGTATAACTTCGGTAGACATAAAAAAAAGAAAGAAAAAAAATCTAAGCCACCATATTATCCATACAGAACTGTTTGTGTGCTATGTTCTTCCAATATTAATTAGCTCAGTTAAAGTCCTAGCAGATGCCTTTAGACAATGTGCAAAGCTTGACTTTTTTTTGCTTTTGTTTGTGTGGCTTAGATATTCTGCAAAGTTAGCCTGTGTATTTAGTTTGCTGTTGCTTATGTTACAAAGATCCAGGAAATGGGTTAATTTATTAACTAAGATACATGTATTGTAGAAATCCAGTCTTAGGCTTTAGGATGGTGCAAGCTAATTCACTCTATTTAAGCAGTGTTAGATATTTTCGTTCATGCCTCACCTTTTGGTAAGTGAGAGGAATAGACTGAAAATAAGAGTTCTCAAAAGCTGTTAGACCTATTGACATGACAAAAAATCAGCATGCGGAAGTCAAGAAGCAGATGATGCTTTAAGACTAATGAGAAAGGACAGCTACTTCTGATGGAAGAGAATATTTGTAGCTCAGGGTTGAACTGTGGACTCCTTGGTGCTCTGAGCTTGTAGTTTTTTTACAAACTAGGTAACATCATCAGTACGTCAAGGGAGTGGGGTTTGCTCTCATTTTATATACTAGTGGCTTGCCCTGTCAGTGTTGGTAGAGTGGTCTTGGTGGTTCCTTGATTAGGCTGCTGTTTATTGTTAGCATTTTTGTCTGAGTTGGTAGTTTCTTGATTTTTGGTCTAGTGTTAAATCTTGGTGTTATCTCTATTCATCTGGGTGTTGATTGTTGGTGAGGAGATGTTTTGGGGTTGTTTCCTTTTTCACTTTTTGATTGTCTCTTTTGAACGGTATGTAGATGTTGTTTATGTATAAGTAACCTGCTGATATACCAAGTTCAGAGAGCACCAAGGACCCCACACAACAGAAAATATACTGGCAGGACCAGACTAAGCCTGTATACTTTAAACCACAGCCCAGAATAAAATTGATCTAGTAGCACCGCTAGTGCAGTCAAACAAATTAAAATATATATTAGCTTTCGCTTAATGTCAAAAGTCTACTCTCTAATAGAGTAAACGTATTTCCAGATATTTGCTCCTGTTTGAAATTTTCCTGCAATATGTTGCTTTTCTTACATCTATATACTTTCTGCATCAACCAAAAATCTGGTAAATGCTTGAAAATAAGTTGAAAAAGCTTTTTACCAGGCAACCCTTTTTAGGTCCTCATTAAATAAAACTTTTTTCAGAATTTAGCTGTAGCTACCAGTGATCATTGTTAGAAATATGCATTCCATGTATGTACTACATTATCAAAATAGAGATGGATGTAAATAACTCACTTCCCGATATTATTACAATTATTTATTATATTGTTTAATTGCTTGCTAATAATTTAAATTTATTAGCCGCCCACCGCCAGTGGATTCTACTTGTTAAACAAGTAGTACTGCAGGGCATTACAATTATTTTGGTATAAACTTTCATGTACACTAAGAGTTCTTCATTAATACTATATTTGATTATTATTAATTTTATTATACTTGTTTCAATTTCTTTCTATAAAATTATTCGTTTCTTTCATAACTATCTTTGTGTTCATTAATGCTAAGGTTTTCACATAGTTTTAAATTAATAAAACTTCACTGGCGTTTTTCAGTATGTCAACAGTTAAATACGTACAATGTAACCAATGCATATACTCTACTTCTGGGTGAACTCACTAGTAACTCTTAACACTGCTTAAGGACTAATAAACGATTGTGGATTTTTAATGTTGTAAGCCACCCAAAGTCACCGCATGTGAGTTGGGTAGCCATGGACATTTGTTTAATAAAATAAAAAATATATAATAATGTATTGTAAATATGCTACTTATTTTAATAAATGTAGGCTAGGTTCATCATACCTCATTTTGCTACTGACTGGGGATTAAGTTATAACTGGATTCAGGAAGTTTAAAACTATATTATCACTTAGCATGATGTGTAAACCCACATCACGAAACGGAAGAAATCCCAGCTTGAGCAAAAGAACAGCGCTCCTCTTCATGCTGCCTCCTTTTGGCAGCCATCACTCCCCTCTCAGTGCGTATGGCATCTGTTTTTTGAAATCGTCTGAACTTCCTAGACCAAGGACCGCATGGACTTGGTACAAGGTTCTTTTCAGTCCTCATTGTTGGACATGCAACTATCCCAAAGGTTGGAAACAAGGACACAGGCTCATCAGCAACATCTCTCTTCCGTCCAAGCTTTTCCTTTCTTTTAATCAGTCCCCGAGGCCTCTGTCTGCCAGACTTGCCTAATGTTTCACCGGAAGTTCACCTTCTCTATGCTCTTTCCTGGCAACCTGTCTTCTTGTTCAGTTTCAATCGCTCTGCCAGAAACAGAAAGGCTTGCTTACCTATTATACCTAGGCGCTGGGATAGGGAAGGCAAGCCAATCCCCAAGAAATCCTTCTATGTTGAAGGGAATTGAATAGTTCCAGAATAAGAACATTCAAAAGCAGAGCCTAGAACTAGAAACCCCCAAAAGAATTCAACGTGTTCCCTAAACTGGACAACATTTTAGCACTCCTGTAAGTCTCACCCGTTATCCCTATAAATAGTTGGCCACAGCTCAGGCCACAAGCAAGCAGCAAGCAAACTCCCAGTCGTGGCCGCGAGGGAGGGAGGTGGCAGCCGCTCCTCAGCAGTTCACATGCAGGAGGAAGCATGCAGCAGGACAGCAGAGAAAACACAGACCAGAAATGAAGAGAAGGGCGGGACTCCTCTTCAACCAAGAGCCAAGGGCAGGCGCAACTATACTAGAGTCATAAGCAAGGGACACTGAAGGGGAAAAAGGAGCTTTTGTATATAATACATACATATATATATACATATATGATGCCGTTTACGTGTGTGTATATATATATTATTATTTTTAGAAAGTCACAGTCACATCACAGAGCAGAGAGATTTGCTCACCATTAGCAAAAATCCTATGAAAGACTGTTGGCAAAAGAGAAAGAGAGAGAGAGAGAGAGAGAGAGAGAGAGAGAGGCAGCCCATCAGCAGGAAATAAAACCAAGAATTGATGGAAGAGCCAGCCTTTCAGCTAAGCCACTGTACCTCCCGTAGCAATGGGACAGACTGTGCTTGTCTGATCGGGACAGAGCGAAGGTTTTTTTTTATCCTGACCCTCTTTATCAAAATCCACAAAGGAGGTCAGTGCTCAGCTGTTTTGGGTACAGAGTCTCCATGGGAAGTGAGACAAGGAACCAAATGGAAGACCTACATTTGGCCCATCCATCAACTGCAAATGATTATCTTCTACTTCTCAGAATCCACATCTTTCCACCCTCTACCACAGGGGTCTTCAAACTTGGCCCTTTTATGACTGGTGGACTTCAACTCCCAGAATTCCTCAGCCAGCAAAGCTGGCTGAGGAATTCTGGGAGTTGAAGTCCACCAGTCATAAAAGGGCCAAGTTTGAAGACCCCTGCTCTACCACTACCCACTCTTTCTCTTGACTTGCTGTTGGATGGCCACGTGCCTTTCCTTGGAGGAGGAAAAGAGAAAAGGTTCAGACAGAGGATCTTGCCTGAAAACAGAAAGCCTTTCTTGCATTTCATTCACATAGTATATACACAACACCCCTGGGTGATTGGTCAGAAAAAAATGCTGTTCGTCTAATCTCCGAGCCCTTCAATTTTCAAAAATATGGATTTTAAAATATTTTAGTATCCTTCCAACTATTCCCAAGGAAAGAGCGTATTCAATGAATTGCTACTCTCTACCTGGTAAATCCCCGAGACAGAGTTTCTAAGTTGCAGCTCTCCTTCTCCCTCTCTTTTGGACCGCGCCTCACTGAGAGCTTGTCCTCTGTTGTTCAACTTCTCCAACCTCACCACCTCTGTACCTGGGAGCCTCAATGGTAGCCTCTGGTGTTGCTGAGCTTGGAAACCTACTGGGATGCATTTGCCTGAACTATGGGGATGGAATGGGGAGGAGAAAGAAAAAGCAGAATGAAGATTGGAAGAATGGGAAGAACTCTAATATCCAAAAAAAACAACAAAGATTGTTTTAAGGAGAAGAGAAAGAATGGAACGGTGATTAATAAATTAGGACAAAGATAGAATTAGACCCTCATTCACCCACTACTGCACTCTTATGCTTCTATATAGTGGTTAGTGGTTAATCCTTTAGATAACTCCTGAGCCAGTTCCATGCAGGATTTTATTTATTTTATTTTATTTTAATTCCACTTATATCCCGCCCTTCTCCGAAGACTCAGGGCGGCT
Organism: Vipera berus; assembly: GCF_964194415.1. Taxonomy (NCBI): domain Eukaryota; kingdom Metazoa; phylum Chordata; class Lepidosauria; order Squamata; family Viperidae; genus Vipera; species Vipera berus. The sequence continues at coordinate 337,901,421 of NC_138202.1, read as the reverse complement.
TACAAGCTTAGCAGTAGCCTTCATTCTATGTATATGCCTGCTTATTAGGGCTTTCACACACACCCCAAGCGGCATTATTACAAAGTCAGCTTAATTGCCCCCAACAATCTGGGTTATCTTTCCTGCCATTTAGCACCCTAGCTTCCTTCTCCTCCTCATTCTTCAATGGAGTTCTTGCAGGAAGTCTTCATTTCTGAATTTGACATGTTTCTGTTTGCTTTCCTTCTCAGCTTTCCATCAAACAGGCAAAAGGGTGAGTGCGCTAAACTTCCTTTCAAAATATTTGCTATGATTTCAATTGCATCTATTTGCGGGCCAATTTTTCATCATTATAGTATTCTTAATAATCGTCACTCGGATGCTGAGGAAAGAAAGGAAAAAAGCAAGTGCTTATTTCAAATAGCTATTTCAAGAATTCTAATTTCGCACAAGAGTTCTGGGATAAAGACACGGAATTGTCCCTTATTCCCAGGGAAAAGCAGTCCTGGAAGCACTGCGATCACAAAGCTACTTAGGATTGTTGCATTTCAATTTATTTAAGCTGCCATTAGTCACTGAAAAGCAAACTCTGCTCAGTCTACTTATTCTCAACTCACGTGAATTACCTGTTCGGAACGTGCAGATTCTAAACCATGCACCCTTTCTTCAGACCAACAGAACTGTCCATCAAAACAGAACTCAAACTACACATAGTGGCTAGTGTTCTAGTTTAGTTCTTCTGTAAGAGATGGCCAGTTAACATGATCCTCTATTCAAACAGTGTTGAGCTAGGTTTGTTTTATGTTCACTTCTTGGGTTTAATTATGTAGTAATCCTAACAGAAGATAATTACTACAAAAATGTCCTTCAGATGCAGTGATAGATGTTTGTGAATCCAACTGCAGAATCTGTAACTTTTTAGTCCAGTCAAGATTCTTCCTCTCTCTCTACCTCCAAAGACATCAAAAGGCAAGGAAACAATTACAAGGTCTTTTTCTCAACTAATTTTATCCAGAGCAAGATGATTAATTTCAGAATTAGAAATCTTTAATTTTGTGAAGAACTGTTCCATTACATATCACTTGGAACTACATTTTTGTCATTTGGAGGCTTGAGTTCCAATTTACCAATTTACACTTCTTTCAAGAAGATACATCTCATGTAATTAAGACTGACACTAAGATCACTTAATGCAACAACCTATTTCAATAACCATGTTTATTTTACTACTGATGCTTGATTCATGGTGTGTGTATATGTGTGTGTTTGTGTGTGGTTTTTGTGTGTGTGTATAAGGTAAAGGTTCCCCCGCACATGCGTGCTAGTCATTTCCAACTCTAGGGGCCGGTGCTCATCTCCGTTTCAAAGCCGAAGAGCCAGCGCTTGTCCGAGGACGTCTCCGTGGTCATGTGGCCAGCATGACTAGACACCAAAGGCGCATGGAACGCTGTTACCTTCCCACCATAGTGGTCCCTATTTTTCTACTTGCATTTTTTACGTGCTTTCGAACTGCTAGGTTGGCAGAAGCTGGGACGAGTAACAGGCGCTCACTCTGCTACGCGGCGCTCGGGATTCAACCCGCCAAACTGCTGACCTTCGGATCGAAAAGCTCAGCGTCCTAACCCACTGAGCCACCGCGTCCCTGTGTGTGTGTGGGGGGGGTATACGTATACATATATACATATACATATATATATATCGTATTCTCAGGGATATTTCCTGTTTACTTGGATTTTGCAAGCTATGAAGGGTTCTCAGAGTAGTTTTATTTACTTGATCCATACGACATTAAACCCAAAGACACATCATAAAATATTGCTTTTATTAATACTGTATATTATGAGGAATCTGATTCCAATGTAGTCATTATGCCTCCCTCCAAATACTTGGAAATTGCAGTTTGAAAAGATGCTGAAGCAGTGATGACCACCAATTCTTATGACGTTAAAGGTAATCATATAAATATAAGGGGAATAAAGTTTTTTACAGCTACTAAATATGACAGCACTGTGTTATTTTGGATACTGGGGAAGCATATTTACATAAAAACATGATGTATATAAATCACTAACTTCTGAGTTCAATGGGAGTGTGGCAGGATACAAATGTAATAAATAAAGTAATATGAGAAGCAGAAGGCTCATATTAACCAGCTTATGTGCTTCCCTCTGGCATGCTACTGGGGAAACAGAATTATGGGTTTCTGAGACCTTTGATTTGATCCAACACATCTATTATGTTTATATGAGTTTTGTTTTTTTCAACAATTGACTATCCAGAAACTATGTTTATATCAATTTAATTATGGAGTTAACATGACCACGGTTAAATCATGATTAACACTGTCCCATAAGCTTCAAAAGCAATCTTGAGAATTTTCATGAATTAAACTGGCATAATTCATTGAATAGGACATAAGCAGCACAAAAAAATGAGATGAAATGCTAAGCATATATTTGTGAAAAATGGAGCAGCCAACAGCGATACTTTACTTGTTTACTAACAACTCACTAAGACTGGACACAAGAAACTGACAGCCCAAGAAGAAGCGAAACAAAGAGCTCTACTCATCCTGCTTTCCCCTACAATTCTGATGAATCATTGTGTTCAAGTGTAAGATTGGCTTAGAAGCAGCCATGAACAAGCAGCACCCCCAAGGTTCCAAATGTTTAAATGACAGAGATAAAAATGAGTTGGCAGCAGAGTTTTCTGACTGCAAGAGACTCTACAAAAAGAGGATAGAGCAGCCTGCAAGTGGCAAAAGGTCCGGGAAGTTTCCAGAGGTCAACAACAACAGATATAAGGTAGAGGCACCAGATGTAACAGAGTCCTGTTATACAGACATAACAATATATGCTCCAAGACCTAGAGCTTTCCTTGGACTAATATAGAGCTTGAACCAATGTCAGGGAACAAAGCAAGCCAAGAATGGAATCATAGCATACGTTAAATCACAAATTATTTCCACAACAGCCTCACCTGATCCAATCTTAATAAGCCCATTGTGCTGGATGAAGATGGTATCACAAGTCAAGTTTCCATGAATGATGGGAGGATCACAGGAGTGAAGGTAACTGGAACAGCAACACAATAGAGTGTGAATCACAGTTACTAGATATACAAATGGATAGTTTGCAAAATCAGTTTGCAAGTAAAAAGAAAATGTATTTTTTATTAACAGAAAAACAACGTCTTCCTCATTTCTATTATTTCTGGTATCCAAAGAATGTAACATTTGTTTGGAATCCAAGTCTTTTTTTGAGCTTTCTAAAGAAAACTTTACTGTGCTGCTGAAACCATATCACATAGTACCCCTAGAGCAGGGGTCCCCAACCCCCGGTCCGTGGACTGGTACCGGACTGCGGCATGCCAGCAACCGGTCCACACAAACAAGCAAAACCCCATCCATGGGATACAGGTAAACACACAAAACCACACACTTTTCAATCCGTGGAAAAAGCTTTCTCCACAGAACCGGTCCCTGGTGCCCAAAAGGATGGGGACCTCTGCCCTAGAAGGCCTGAAGACCAATGTAAGCAATAAGAGAGATAAGATTCTTTCCTTTACTTTCTCCAAAACCTTTATACAAGAAATAAAAAAAATATACAGATATTCCCCTGAGCCTCTGAACAAGTGTAATCATTTGTACACCAACATTGTCCCCAAGGCTGTCCGCCCTTTCATATATGTAAAGGCACATACCTGAGGGCAGAAAGGATTTGGGTGCACCAACGCTTCCAGGCCTGCAATATAAATGAATTATCACCAAAAAGCTTTCAGCATCTCCTGCAAAACTAAGTCCTCACTTGGTGTCTACAATGCGATTTTTATTCTCCTTACTTCTGGGCACTTTTGACTTTCATATCACAGCTCGTTTCCTTTTACTTTGCTTCAAAATTATATGGATTAACTCAAGACTCTCAGCAGGAAACAGACTTACTAAATGATTATGAGTTAGATAGCCAATTTTTTTCCTCACAGTCTTTGGCAGGAAGGGAAGCAACAGTACCTTGGCCAAGAGCTACAGAAACCAAAAAAAGAATAGCACAAACACAATTTAGAGAATTGGGAAGAGAATACAAGATTGGGAAGAAGTTACCTTTTCATTCATAGTCTTGTGGTTCTTCTTTGTTTTCTTCAAAAATTGTTTCAGGCTACCAGAGGACATGTATTCCGTAATGAAGATAACCTAGTAATAGGGTGGAAGTTATCAACTGCTGGTGCTTCATATTTTTCACATTAAGATAAATTTATTTATTTATTTATTTTATTTAATTAAATTTCTATACCGCCCTATTCCCGAAGGACTCAGGGCGGTTTACAGGGCAGCATAAAATACAATATAAAAATAATATAGAATTAAAATACATTAAATTAATTAAGCCCAATTAAAACAACATTTAAAAAGCTAAAACCCCTTCAGTCCAGGCCTGATAGATCGAAAAACCAGGTTTTCAGGTCCCGGCAAAACGAACGCAGATCGGGGGCGGTCCTAAGTTCCACGGGTAAATCATTCCAGAGGGCAGGCGCGCCCACAGAGAACGCTCTTCCCCTAGGAATAACCCGCCGGCATTCCTTAACCGGCGGTATCCTGAGAAGGCCCTCCCTGTGGGAGCGCACGGGACGAAGGGAGCTTGATGCCGGCAGCAAGTGTTCCCTCAGATAACCCGGACCCAAGCCATTAAGGGCTTCATAGGTCATCACCAGCACCTTGAATCTCACCTGAAGGGCAACCGGAAGCCAATGCAGCTCGCGGAGTAGAGGTGTTACATGGGAGTATCGGGAAGCCCCCATCACAACTCGCGCGGCCGCATTCTGCACCAGTTGAAGCCTCCGAGTGGTCCTCAAGGGCAGCCCCATGTAGAGAGCGTTGCAGTAGTCTAAACGGGAGGTCACGAGCACATGAGTGACTGTGCGTAGGGCATCTCGGTCCAGATAGGGTCACAACTGGCGCACGAGGCGAACCTGGGCAAAAGCCCCCCTGGTCACGGCTCCTATATGATCTTCTAAACTGAGCCGTGAATCCAGGAGGACGCCCAAGTTGCGAGCCCTATCAACGGGGGGTAACACCTCACCCCCCATAGTTAACGATGGACAAAACTGGTTTTCCCGAGATGCCGGTATGCACAGCCACTCAGTCTTGGCAGGATTGAGTCGGAGCCTGTTTCTCCCCATCCAGACCTGAACTGCCTCCAGGCAACGGGACATCACGTCGAGGGCATCACTGAGTTGGTTCGGGGTGGAAAGAAAAAGTTGGGTATCATCCGCGTACTGATGATACCACACCCCGAAGCCACGAATGATCTCACCCAGCGGCTTCATATAGATGTTGAACAGGAGGGGAGAGAGGACCGACCCCTGAGGAACTCCACAAACGAGAGGCCTCGGGGCAGACCTCTGCCCTCCCGTCAACACCGACTGTGAACGGCCCAGGAGGTAGGAGGAGAACCACCGTAAAACAGTGCCCCCCACTCCCAACCCCCCGAGACGTTGCAGCAGGATACCATGGTCGATGGTATCAAAAGCCACTGAGAGATCTAAAAGGACTAGGACAGAGGAGCAGCCCCTGTCCCGAGCCCGCCAGAGATCATTCATCAGCGCGACCACTGCCGTCTCCGTGCTGTACCCAGGCCTGAAACCCGATTGGTATGGGTCCAGGAACAGAGGAAGCTGATGCGCCACCACACTCTCAACAACCTTCGCCAAAAAGCGAAGGTTGGAGACTGGACGGTAGTTATTTAAAACAGCCAGGTCCAGGGCAGGCTTCTTGAGAAGGGGTCTCACCACCGCCTCCTTCAAGGTGGCAGGAAAGACACCCTCACTCAAAGAGGCAGATATCACTGCCTGGAACCAGCCTCGTGTCTCCTCCCGAGCTGAATAAACCAGCCAGGAGGGGCACGGGTCCAATAAACAGGTGGTAGAGCTCAGCCTCCCCATAATCCTGTCCACCTCCTCGGGAGTCACAGGATCAAACTCAGTCCAGATAATACTACTCTCAAGACCGCTCGATTCCTCCCCGTCAGACTCTGCCCAGTCAGCGTCCAACCCGGTCCGAATCTAAGCAATTTTGTCCGCCAGATGCTGGCTGAACTCCTCGGCCCGCCCCTGTAAGGGCTCCTCCCTCACCTCCTGATTAAGGAGGGAACGAGTTACCCAAAACAGGGCGGCCGGGCGATTATCTGCGGACGCGATGAGGCCTGCGAAGTGATTAGACTTCGCCGTCCTCATCGCCGCGAGATAAGACCTAATAAAAGATCTTATTCGCAATCAGTCAGATTCAGATCGGCTGGATCTCCAACAGCTCTCCAGACTCCGTCTCCGACGCTTCATCTCCCGTAGCTCCACAGAAAACCATGGAGCCCAACGAGATCTGCGCCGGGTCAGGGGTCGCAAGGGTACAACACGGTCAAGTGCCTTGGTGGCGTCCCTCTCCCAAGCCTCCACCAAGGCATCGGCCGGGCTGTGAGTGAGGGAGATAGGTATAGACCCAAGCGCCGTCTGGAACCGTTCTGGATCCATCAGGCGCCTGGGGCGGAACCACCTGGTCGGAAGGAATCACATAAAATTCTACTTACCCTAGCTTTATTTTCTTTCACATCTGCCCAATATTTATGGAATTTCACAATATTCAGATGCTCCAACTGGATCAGGTTGTCAAAGACAGCTTTGACCTTTTCCTGCAGCAGCAGCAAAACAAAATAGTGTAAACAACTCAAGAAAAAGAAAATATCATTACGAGTGTTTCAACACAGCCCGAAACTGGACTCATCTACTTCATTTACTCTCAGACTTCAAGATGGAGGCATTAGTTAAATTTAAGTCAAGCAAGCAGACTTGTCAACAACATAAAATAATCCAGTAACACCTTCATTCTCCTTATCTGCTCGATTTCAAGAAACTTATTCATAGTCACAGAAAATTTGAGCCCTCATACAATAGATATCTTGTCGGCCTTTTCACAACTCTTCATTACAGTTTCACCAACCTCTTGAAGCTTAAAATTCTTGCGTTCTGAGAACTGGACTTCATTCCAAACCACCTCCACACCTTCTTCTGTATCCATTGCCAAATAGGCACTATCAATTCCAGGAACATTGCGCTGATTAACCTAGATGGAGATGGACAAAAATAAAAGCCAAATTTCAGACTAGAAAGGTTGATGTATCTTCAACTTATTGCTATTTGACCTTAAAATGTAAGGTGAATCCTGCTGGATCTGACCAAAGGCTATCTAGACAAATCTCTCAAAACAAATAAACAGGTGAATCCAATAAGATAAAAAGCAGAACATGATAAATGTACTCCTCTGTTGCTCCTTCGCAACTAGAATTTGAGTCCTCCTTGAGGAAGATGGGAGTCTAGAAACACTAAACATGGGTGGATGGGTGGATGGATGTCTGTTTCAACCATCAGGATTAGCCACAACAAACATATATATCATATTTTCTTTCAGGATCAGAATGGTATATAGTTTGCCAAAGAAATTAAAGAAAAAAGATGAGAAAACACAAAAGCCAGCATAGCTAGAATTAATTTAAACTAACACAATTTACTATATTTTTTCCATAAGTTTATATCTATGCAAACCATCCTTGCTTCCACCATGTATATACATCATACAGTGTCTGTTATTTCACCTACCCATTTTTCTTTTTCAGAATCTCATCAACACTGTCCAACAAATCATCTATCTATCTTCCTCATCTTCTTAATCCATTCACTCATCCTTCATATTTTCTGCAATCTGATCCCCTCATCCTCATCTCAATGTCTTTTCATACTGGTCATTCACTTCAAAGTTCACATTCGTTCGATACCCATTTGTCCTTGGTTCCATTTCTTGTTTCACCATATAACTTGTTTAGTACCCAATTCCAGCTACATTCAACTTACTGTTACGTTTCTTTAATATATCAAACTCTCACTTCCATATAAGAAAGTGGGGAGAATCACACTTGTATCTTATGAGATACTGTGGGAAGAAAGTTTGGGTTTATGTGAGAAAAGACATAAAAGCCTGCAAAGGAGAGATATAGAAAGAAAATGTAAAAGAGACTTTAACTCACTGTAATTCTGGTTACAAATTTATTCTCACAGTTTTAAATATTACTTCAGACTAAGGTTAAAAGTATTTCCTAGAAACCTATTTTGACAGGTAGTCCTTAGTTATCACAATAGGAACTGAGAATTCCATTACTAAGCTACTAAACATCACATGACAACACTTATGTCACCTCCCATTCATAGCTGTCAAAGAGAGTCACTGTTGGTCGTTAAGCAAAACATCACATGACTGTAACCTGCAATTTTACTGCTGCCACTTTTGTCCCAAACTGGTTGTGAAGCTCCCAAATGTCAATCATGTGACCCCAGGGATGGTATGATGGTTATAAATGCAAGGACTGGTCATAAAATTACTATTTAGCATCCTTCAAAGAATTGCTAGGTAGGGCAATTGTTAAGCAAGCTCTACCTGTATATTTCTAGTTCGCTATCTGTATCAGGCTGAACACAGCTTTAGACGGGATTTTTAAAAATGGATTTAAATTACAAGAAAACACATTTTAACTGAAGATCAAAAAAATATCCTAAAATGAAGAGCTGTTCAGTAATTCAACAGACTGCCTTCAGATTCACCTTCCTTAGACACATGCTATATCTGTCAGATTATCTTTCAGGGATTCCTGTATTAGACTAGGGCTTTTCAACCTTTTCACCCATTGTACCACTTTTAGGATATGGCAACATCCGAGTACCACCAGTCGCCTAGCAAGGTGTCAAACACTTGATGACCAAAAAAAAAAAAGCAAAAAAGTGATGAAGTACAGGTAGTCCTCGACTTACAACAGTTCACTTAGTGACTGTTCGAAGTTGCAATGGCACTGAAAAAAGTACCCCCCAAGCCACAGCCCAGCAAATCACCTGCCTGCCCGCGTGGCGGCACTCTTCCTCCCGTTCGAGGTTTTCATTGTTGTGAGAATTTCTGTTGAGGATTGGCGGCGGGGGTGGGGTGGGGGGTGTTTGGTTTTTATTCCCCCCTCTGCTGGGTGGTTGCAGAAGGTTTTGGTCACTTCACATGACCCTGGGACACTGTGACTGTCATGAATATGAATCAGTTTCCAAGCATCTGAATGTAAATCACAAGACCCTGGAGATGCTGCAACATTCCAGCTGATCGGTACTTCTTCTGGGCTCAGAAGTGCCAGGATCAGCGCCGAGCTCCAGCTGGAGCCTGGTGCTGATCCTGGCGCTTCCGCTGAGCCCTGACAGCCCTGCAGCTCCAGCCATGTCTCACTCAGGCTTGTGCGGTGCTGCCACCGGTTCAGCTCATTCCCCTCCCCCACTACCACTTTTCTAGGATGGTTGCGTACCACCTGCCAGGTGCCAATGTACCACAGGTGGTACCTGTGCCACTGGTTGAAAAGCCCTGTATTACAGGTGACTGAACTACATGCTCTCTTTTTTAAAGTATCAAAGTTTTTTTTTCATATTCTTTACCAACTTCTCTTACATTGCACATCACAATCTTCCATGTGTCATCATGGCCACCAGACAGATCCATAAATTATTGACTTCCACTGCCCATCATGCCTTGATCAGTCATGAATTTGCCCAATTCCCCCTTTGAATCTATAAACTGGTAGCTATTTCCATATTTGAATTCAATTATTAGGATCATATAACACCTAAGATAAAGAGGTTATAACTCAAGATGCTCTGTGAACTAGAGCATTTTGATTAAACCACACTGTATATATTGTACACACCCAGCCAACTGTAATTTATTCAGTAATCGATAGTTGAACCTTAAAATATTTCTAGTTTTGATCCTAAATCGCCTGCATTTCACTTCAATATAAAGACCTCTACATTTCTTACCAACTCTGGGAGTCTCTTATCCCATCCATGCTTGTGATTTTCTGAATATGGAATGAAAGTAAATTCTGCGATCACAGAGCTTCAGGAGGAGAACTGTGCCTATGACAGACGTCTTCTTAGCATTGTGTTTCTGAGCCACTCTTATTTTTAGCATTCCCTTGACTTTAATTCTACAGCTCAATGCAGCACCTATTCTTAAGGCTTATAATTCTCCACTCTTCTAAGTTCAAGCTTCCAGTACCAGTTGTGTCTTCAAATTCCTGCTTTCCTTATAACTGTTAAATACAAGAGAAGTTGAAGCTGCCAAAATTCAGTGGATAAAACCAAAATTACAGTATAGCAAAATGATATTCATTTTTTAAAGAGTACTAATATATATATATATATATATATATATATATATATATATATATATATATATATATATATATATATATATATATATTAAATTTCAAGTAACAATGCATGTGTTGCACAAGAGATGAAAAAATGCTCTGATCCCTCCAATTATATCACCATGTTCCCTACAACTTCTAGAACTAAAAAAGGTCATTTTTTAAAAAAAAAAGAACATTCCCCAGCATAACTATTCTAGTCCAGTGATTCCTGATGTCTTAGGTAAAACAGTATACCAAAACTTACACAACCACCCACCCATGTTGGGGAATCATATGTCTCTTTGTTACCCCTCCCTTTTCTTGATGTAAAGCCAAAAAATCTTGTGGGCCAAACCAATGACTCACACATCATTACCAAGCCGAGAGTCAACCTCATTATGATCTCAGATATATTTAAAAGTATACACTGCTCCTGAAAGACAGGGGGATGGGAAAAAGTGAGAACACCAAACAATGGCATGACCTAGAGAACAGCTGCAAACAGCAGAGGATGTTAAAGTGCTGAGTCAAAAATGTGTAGAGAAAACCAGCAATAAAAATCATCCAGCTAAAGTGCTGGCAGCATGGTTAGCAGGCTTTAGCAAATCTATTTTAAGAAAGGAGGAAGAAAGCAAGGCAAAAGACAAAGCAACCAAAGCTCAAGACCGGACAAAACACTACGCTCAGTTATTGACTGACCACAAGAGGGGAGGAGATAAAGTGTGTTAAACAAAGGCTACAAAGAGAATCTGTAAAGGAAGCTAACTTGATTCCCCACCCCACCCGCAATGTTATTAAAAAACATATTAGCCTTAACTTTTTAAGATGAAAAGAAAATGAAAATCTTAATAAAGCTGCTACAGTAAATCACTGTCTATGTATAGCTTGCAAGTAGGAAAAATATAAAAGCTGTCCCCTCTTCTCAACAACTGATATTGTCAAACATACTGCTTCATAATAGAGGTATATGCATCCATAATGGTTAGTAGCTATTAACAGCCTAAACCAGAGGCAAGAGATCTACAGAATAGCCCTTTTTTTCTGGCCTTCAGGTTCCTCTGTGGTGATTACTGCAAATTCAAGGCATAATTTTCTGTTTCAAAATGAAAAACGCTGTACTGTACAAATATTTATAAAAAAGGAAAACTTCCAAAACTAGTTATATTGTGTTACTACCTACTCTAAAGTCCTCGGCTTCTTCCAAATGTTAAATCCCTAATCAACAAAAGGCCATCCAGCCCAGGCTTAGTTCATCAGTAGTCACCATCAGTACATTTTTTTGACAGAGAACTCCACAGCAGACTGTGTTTTCCTTTATTTTAGTAACAGTGATATTCATAGGAGAAGGGCATGAGTCTGGCCTCTCTGTACTCAGCAAAGGAAAACCATCTTGTATATCTAAAGTTTTATGTACTTGCATATTTAAAGGAAAGTCTTTCCAATACATCCTACATTGGATTTAGGGATGAAATTAAAAAGCAGAATAATAGAATCCAGAATTAGCCAAGAATCCTTCATAGCAAAATTTTTGAAATACAGTTTAGTAGCAATCAAACTTTACGACAGCTTATTGAAAATAAACCATCAGGGTTTTGTGTAAGAAAGTGTTGTGTAAATCAAGACTTTCAATACACAGAACAGGATAACATTGTAATTATCTATGCTAGCCCAGAATCAGCAATGATGGCTAGTTTTTTCCCAGCCAAATAAGCCATTATTCCAACGATCTTGACTTCAAAACATTCAGAAGAACACATTAGTGTCTTCACAAAAAGGAAAACAGCCTCTATTCCAAAGGCTGTCAGTTCTAAAATCTTCAATATAAAGCTATGATCCCATTAATCTGCCAAATTCAATCACATAGAATTATCCAAAATATCTTCTACCTTACAAATAACTCCCTTAATAGCAAGAGACTTTATCCTATATTTAAAATATCAAGGAAGAGGACACTTCCTCAGAACACACCCCAAACAAGTTTCAGTCAAGACTCCCCAGTCTAGTCTACAATCCCGGAATTAAAATCAGCTTCTATGACTTTGATTTTGAAATTTTGTTTATTTTATATTGGTAGTCACTCTGAAAATCACCTGGGGAGAGCAATGAAACACAAATAGCAAAATAAGTAATAAAACCTCAATAAATTTCTCAGGATGTCTTTAAAAAACTGTTCTCCCTCTGTCTTTCAGCAAAAAGTATTTGTTTAAAACAGCTGTAAAGTACATAATTTCCAGTCAAATTCCTTAATTCAAGCCCCATTATCTATTGCAAGGTTGGAAAAAGAAAACCCTAGCAATCAAAACAGAGAATTCACAGCAAGCTAAGACATACAACTGTTTGCATAAAGGCAAAAGCCTCAGATTTCTAAACAAGAAAATGTCAGATTGAAATGCTGTCTGGAATACCTTGGATTACAAACACAGGCACTTCACCCCAAACCTACCACTGTATTAAAATAACTACTACTTCTCGTGACTTGGCTCTTCCAGATCTATGGAGAAAGGGGCAACTGTCGGAAGTCCTAAAAACTGCTTATTATGACTAGTCAAATCTCAACTTCCACACTATCTAATCCAATGGACCCTCTCACAGCCTTGTGTCTTTGACAGCTGTTCATCTACAAACCTCTGCAGCATGAATACCAGAAGGAGACACTCAACACCAGGGGTCTTCAAACTTGCCCCCTTTTATGACTTGTGGACTTCAACTCCCAGAATTCCTCAGCCAGCTTTGCTGGCTGAGGAATTCTGGGAGTTGAAGTCCACAAGTCATAAAAGGGCCAAGTTTGAAGACCCCTGCTCAACACCCTTAAGAGCTCTCGGAAAGGAACTTTGTCTACCCTCCTCAGGATGACTCTCTTTTTGTGCAGGCCTCCGAAAGGCGCCAGCTTCCGAGTCACACAGAGATCGTGGGAACGCAACAGGCTTCGTCACCTACCCAGATTGTTGGGGGCAATTAAGCTGACTTTGTAATAATGCCGCTTGGGTGTGTGTGTGTGTGTGTGTGAAAGCCCTAACAAGCAGGCATATACACAGAATGAAGGCTACTGCTAAGCTTGTAAAGCCGCCCTGAGTCTTCGGAGAAGGGCGGGATATAAACGGAATTAAAATAATAATTAAAAATAAAATACCTCTTCCCGCCTCTTCTGCCAACGCCCGCAAGGCGATTCCTCCAAGATTTCGGACTCGTCCTCGGACTCGTCCTCTTCTTCCTCCTCTTCCTCCTCCTCTTGAGTTGTTGCCGCCGCTAAGGGCGGCGAAAGCGAGGTCATGCCGGAGCCCGCAGACGCAGCCTCAGGTTTCTGGTCGGCACCGATATTGCCGGAGACTTGCTTGCTTTCGCCCTCAGACATCGCCGCAACGGAGGAGGCGACCTACGCGTTGAAAGAGAAGGGACTTCTCTCAACGGGAGGACGGGCGGGGCGGAGGCCGTTCGTGACGCAGCACCCGGACGACGCGCTTCCGCCAGAGTTACGCAGGCCCGTCCCCCGCGAGGGGCAAACGGGGGAGCTGGCCCCTCGCGCTCCACCAACCTAGCGTGACGAGGCCTTGGCGCACACATGGCTATCACCCCGGCGACGGGAGACCGCTGTCCCCGGCCACAACAACCCGGCAGCCCCCAAAAAACAGAACTCACCGGGCGCAGGCTAGCCTCCACCTCAGCTCAGAACCTGAAGCCAACTAAATAAGACAACAAGCCGCGCTGCGACGGAGCAACTCCAGGGACGGCAGAGGCAGGCTTTAGCCGAGCCAATAGGAACCCGACCTGCGCGCCAAGACGCCTTTGGATTGGACAGAGCGCTGCAAGGCGGACCCCGCGGTTCTTCTTCATTCACTCCAGCCGTCCGCCCGAGTTTCGCTGGGACGAGGCGGGGCCTTTGTGGCTGCAGAAAAGGGAACAAGATAGTCCTGCGCAAGTTGATTTTCAGCGCGCAGTGCTTGCGTGACCCAGAACCGGCCAGTGTATAGAGCTGTGCTGTATTTCCAGCTGTTTGCGGAGCCAACACGTGAAAATCTTCTTTCTTATCGCTGCGTGAAGCAAAAGTAGAATTCGGCCGCGGCTTAGCTCTTTTCAGATTGATCACTGAAATGCTGCTAATCACCTACGTGGTTAGAAAAGCTCCCTCGGATTGTGTAGAGTTTCTGAATCGGGAATAAACAGCCCTCGATAGTTTTGAACGTTGGTAATGGAGCAGAAAATATATGCACGAAATAACAGCTGGTTCGTACATAGCCGGAATATAGTCATAGTACTGGAATTGGCTGAAAACTACACAAACTTTGTTGTGTTTATCTGAGGTGTGATCTAAGCAAGTGGTTAGCAAATCAGAACTTTCCTAATTAAGCTTCTAATTCTCCAGTTGCTGGTACTGAGATCTACACTATCCTCAAATGGTGATTGTCATTTTGGTTAATAGGCAATAACAATATTATGAATTTGTGTAATCCCTATTTAAAACCATCAAAACTGGTTCAATTGCTACGACTTGTTACACAGCTGTGTATGCTATGGGAAATCCCTTTAATCAGCCCTCGATTGCTCACTAAGCAGCCTGTTCCCTATAACAAACTTAATTTTTTATGTATGTGTTCTGCATCTGTCTGTTCCCAGTCATTTTCTTTATAAATTAAAAATGCTCAAATGTGTCTTTCTTCAAGGCAGGTTTTTTATTTATTCATTAAACCTTTATGTTGTGCATAACATTCTTTCCTCCAGTTTTCCCAACAACCTTGCAAGGAAAGATGGTCTGAGAGAGAATGTATGGCTTAAAGTCACCCAAAGTTTCCAAAGTTGGCTGTAGACCTGAACTTGTGTCACTCCGTTTTTGATTACAAGTATTTGCCATCAAATTGCTGCCAACTCTTAGCACCCACATAGACTATTTTAACCACATTTTGTTACCCTAACTCTACAATATCCTTTTTGAGGTATAGTGGATACAATTGTACATACTGTTCTAATGTAAGTGCACATAAAGTTGTGTAAAAGTATATATTGGCTATTCGATTTTCAATTCCAAATTATTTTGAGCAGAGAATATGTCCTTTCAAATTTATTGCTTTGAACTGATTAATAGTTAATTATTATTAGTTACTGGCAGAGCTTTAGCATGCACTGCCATGGTAAACAGAGAGAAATAGAAACAAGTAAAAAAATTACAAAGCATCTGTCTGTGCTCTTGGAACATCCTCATGAGCTTTCAATACACTGGCTCCTGGCCTTGGATTTTTTTTTTGTGACTTGAAAAGGCCAAGGTTCTGTGTAGCTTAAAATATGATCTGCCAGTTTAGTTTTAGAAGCTGTAAACTTGGAAAGATATGCACGCACACACTGTTGTTCCTTAGCTCATTAAATGTGACTATATAATTTTCATGCCTTTTAACTTCCATTTCCCTAATATAGGGAATACTTCATTTTTAACCCTTCTCTTTTTAGCCTACCGCTCACTTAAATACTTCATATAATGTAATGGTCTGTAATGTCTGTTAAGCAATCTGACAAGTTACCATTTTGATACTAGACTGACTACACCACTGCCTCCTATTCGCCTTGCCTGAACTGATGGATTCCGTTCAGAATTCTGTATTCAGTACTATTTTGAAAAAAGCACTTTTGGGACCACCATGACTTGGATGACTGAGAATCTCCGTAGATATTCAGTACTGTGGACTTGCGTAGAAATGCAGTAAAGAGAAATGCCACTTCAGTAAATGGAAATAAAATACCTTCAGGCCTTCCCTTTAATTGCTCGGCAACCAGCGGTACGCCCTTTCCTCCTCATAGTCTATGATTTTGTAACATCCCGTCCGGTTTTGTCCCCTCCCACTCTCCATTCATTCCGTCCTGTCCTGCGATGGCCTTCAATTTCCGTCACCCTCTCTAGCAATCGCTCCGCTCGGAAACGCTTTTTTTTTTTTGCCTTCGTATCATTCATCGTCCTCACATCCGGTTCTCGTGGTTCCTCGGCGGGGACTCTATGGTGTCTGTTTCCGGTCTCTAAATCGCCTTCCTTCTGTCGTTTGCTTTCTGCCTTTGCCGCTCTTCCTTCTTCGGCTCGGCGGGGCCCGGGCTTGCCTGCCATGGGTGCCTACCTGTCGCAGCCCAGCACGGCCAAGAGCTCTGGGGATGGTGTCGGAATTGGGCCGCGGCCGCTGCACTTCGGCTACAGCGCCATGCAGGGCTGGCGGGTCTCCATGGAGGTGAGGGCGGGACGGACTGAGGGCGGGAGAACAGTGTCTTGCTGGGTGATTCTGCCCTACGGGAGGCCCCGGCCTCGTTTCTTATGGCGGCTTTCAGTGGGGAAAGCGTTCTGATTATTCTCAGGACTAACGGCTAGAGCAGGGGTCGGCAACCTCGGCTCTTTTATGACTCGTGGACTTCAACTCCCAGAATTCCTGAGCCAGCATAGCTGGCTCAGGAATTCTGGGAGTTGAAGTCCACGAGTCATAAAAGAGCCGAGGTTGCCGACCCCTGGGCTAGAGGCTCCATGTGGGCCCTGGTGTCGTGGAGTCCCTACATTTGCGGAGCTGTAGATAGTTGGGTGCCCCAGAGGCACCGGCAGGTTGCGAGGACCGTTGCGCTTGTTTGTCTGCCTTCTTTCTTGGCTCCTTCATAAATTGCTGAGAGTTTCCAAGGGCTTGATCCGCCGCACGGTAGTCGCTGTTCCCCCTTTCACCGATCCTTCTCTTTTTCAGGATGCTCACAACTGCATTCCCGATTTAGACAGCGAGACTGCAATGTTCTCTGTATACGATGGTCATGGAGGTAAGGGTCACCCAATAACCAAGTGTGTACTAGTTTAAGGACATCTGTTGGGGCCAGGCGTTTTGAGAAGGCTATCTTGCAGGCTCTTACATACCCACAGCTTGAGGAGGTTCATTGTCAGCGCTCTTTATTCTTTATGCAGGCATTTGTTTCTAATTGAAACTGACTAGGGTGAGGCGGTGGCTCAGTGGGTTAGGACGTTGAGGTTGTCGATCAGAAGGTTGGCAGTTTGGCGGGTCGAATCCCGAGTGCCGCGTAACAGAGTGAGCGCCTGTTACTCGTCCCAGCTTCTGCCAACCTAGCAGTTCGAAAGCACGTAAAAATGCAAGTAGAAAAATAGGGACTACTACGGTGGGAAGGTAACGGCGTTCCGTGCGCCTTTGGCGTCTAGTCATGTCGGCCACATGACCACGGAGAAGTCCTCGGACAAGCGCTGGCTCTTCGGCTTTGAAACAGAGATGAACACCGGCCCCTAGAGTCGGAAACGACTAGCACGCATGTGCGGGGAAACCTTTACCTTTACCTTTTACCTAGGGTGACCAGTTACTATTACAACATTGCCTTTGTAGGAAGTCTTGATGGTCTGCCTGATTAACTTCTATGGATTTTGTTGAATAATGGATTTGTCAATGCTAGGGTCCTAACTCCTGTGTGCCTAATAAATGGGTCTCTTGAGTTATTTCCGTGCTTCTCCATTTGTTCAGCTTTGGGATGCCAAAGCATATTTTCTTTGAAACAAACATGTGGTTACTTGTGGGATGAAACAAGGGACTGTCAGTTTCTAACTGTTGGCCTCTTTGCTGTAGGAGAAGAAGTAGCCCTCTATTGTGCCAAATACCTGCCAGAGATCATCAAGGATCAGAAAGCATACAAAGAAGGCAAACTACAAAAGGTAAGACAGAAAGGCTATCTCCCAAAACTATAGAACAGCGTGCCAAAGAAGTACAGCTAATTCTGTGACTGGATCTTGTTTCATGATTGCATTCTGTCTTTTCCCTGTCTTTGCCATTTGATTCTTTTAAAATATTTTCTTTAACTATTTTGTAAAATATCTAAATTGCTTGTTAAAAACTAGACTTTAGCATAAATGTGAAGCAAATTTTGGTTAGAAATTGGCTATTTTTTGTATAACAATGAAAGAAAAAGCAACTAATCTTTTTGTCCATTGGTATTAATTATACTGCAGCATAGTATTAGCTTGTTTATTGGGACTATTAAGAGCTGTATCATACATCTTGGATAAGTTGCTATCTAAATAGTTTCTAATATTAATGGTGGTCTCCCTGGACACACATCACAAAGAAATCTTCCTTTATTTTTTTTTATTAGGCACTTGAAGATGCTTTTTTGGCCATTGATGCCAAGCTTACAACAGAAGAAGTGATCAAGGAATTAGCACTGATGTCAGGGCGGTCTCGAGATGAGGGTGATGAAAAAGAGATGAAAGTAGCAGATGAAGATGATGGTGAGTGAAGCAGCAATTTGCAGTCCAGTGCAGATCAGAGGCAAAATCCAAGTAACCAGAAAGAGATCTCTTATATCGCCCTTGTATATAACTGAGATTAAATGCCTAAAGTGCAAGAATGTCTGAGATCACATTTCCTATGTTGTGTTAAATTTGACGTAAGCAACTTAAACCAGAGATCTAGTCATTAACTGTGCCAACTTTACGAAAGAGCCTAGACAAAATCAGAAGTGGAGAATTAAGTTCTAAGCCAGCATTGCTGGTGATTGGGGTAATGGGAATTGTAATCCAGCATCTGGAGAACATCGTGTTTGCACTTACACACCTCAAAAAGTTGCAGCTTGGTAAAAACAGTTTATATGATTAGGAAAACTAGTGGCAGGCCCTTAAGACCAGAATTTGTAGTGAGGAATGTGATTCCATCTATATTTTTGGTATGTAGATTGATGTCATATGTGCAAAGCTATATTCCAGGCATGTCAAACACGCAACATCACATGCCATTGTGCGACATACCTCTACTTTTTCCTCATTGCCGGCAATGGGGTGGGTGCAGTTTCAATGTGATGCATCCAGCCCCTGGGCCAGCAGTTTGACATGCCTGCTATATTCCTTTAGTCATAATAAACCTGCCTAAGCTATGATTTTAAAAAGGATGTGACATTGAGACTGGCTGCATTTTCTCCCTCCAATACTCCCATGCAGTGGACAATGAGGAGACTGCCTTGCTGCATGAGGAGGCTGCAATGACTATTGAGGAGCTTCTGACTCGATATGGGCAAAACTGTGTCAAGGGCAAGCTGGGCCCACCAGGCAAAGATGTAACCCAGGAGGATGCCCGGGAGCCAAGTTTGAATGGTGAAGTAGATGCTGAGGAGCCCTTGAGGCTTCATAAGGAGGGTGAAGAAGAGGAGAAAAATGGCAAATTGTGCTCTGAGGCCATCAGTACCTCCCATGGTCCAGATGTGGCTGGTGGAGGAGATGCTGGTACCTGCCAAAAAAAGACCTCTGAGGGAGCATCTCCTACCAGTGGTGAGATGGAGCCATCCTGCTCGTCTGCAAGCAAGAGCCAGCAAGCGATCAAGTCAATGTTCTTTGAGGACAGTGAGGATGAATCAGAGGATGCAGAAGAGGAGGAAGATGACGATAGCGAGGTACCATCATCATTTGGGCAGTGGGGGGAGGGGCACTTTGTCCTTCCATAGCTGAGCTGAAAAAGCAGAACTTAGCCTTCTTTACAGGTGGAGGCTAAGAAGAAGAAAGATACCCCAGGTCCTGCATGCAGGACAGCAGCCAGAGCCACGGGGTCAATTTTATTTCTGTTATGGGTGGATGTATTACATTTTGATTAGGAATGCAGTGAGGATGAGGATAGCTACAGCAGTGAGGAAGAAGAATATGATACTGAAGAAGCAGAAGAGGAAGATGATGAAGACATGATGCTCCCAGGAATGGAGGGCAAAGAAAAGGTCAGTGTTTGTGAAGAAAGTGGGGAAGGAATTGGGACACAGTGGTCCTTACTGAGATTTGCTGAGCTTCTTTTGCTCTTGTCCTGGTTTGGGGCCCACTCTTTCAGTAAGTCTTGTGCTTCGGCATGGGCTCTCCTCACAGTTCTCTTACTCTCCAGCCTGGCTCAGACAGTGGCACAACGGCGGTAGTAGCACTTATCAGAGGCAAGCAGCTAATAGTAGCCAATGCTGGAGATTCCCGGTGTGTGGTGTCTGAAGGTGGCAAGGCTGTGGATATGTCCTATGATCATAAGCCTGAAGATGAAGTGGAATTGGCTAGAATAAAGAATGCTGGTGGAAAAGTAACCATGGATGGTCGGGTAAATGGTGGCCTCAATCTCTCCAGAGCAATTGGTGAGTAAACAAGTATGCATGTGCTTTTTCTCTGAAAAAGGCAGCTCTGACCTGGAGCGATTGAAGCGTCTTAAGTACAAAGGAAAAGGAGTTATGTCATAGTATAAAGAAAATACAACAATCTAAAAATAGAGATTATTTTATAGTGCTTCTTGTTTGCAAATCAAACCTTGCATTAATGGACTCATTTTTAGCAATTGTCAGCAACCAGCTTTTGAAAACTCAAAAGCAAAGGACTGAAAACTTTATTGAATGTTCCAGCAACAGCAATTAAAAATTGGGGTCCATGCTAAACTTTAAAGCTGGCTTAATTGTGGACATGCCCATTCAGAAGAATAGGCTTTAAACATGGTACATATGGTTGATGCCATCTGTAACTTGGTCCAAAAAATATAGAATAATGTGTGAATGTGGAATGTAGAGTGAAGTAAGAATTTGTTTCCAACAGTGAATCTATTGACAAAAAGTGGCTTAAATGTTGTGGATATGGTATTCTAGATCAAGGGTTCCCAGCCACGGGCCACTACTTAATTGTCGTGTGAGCGGCAGGCCTGCAAATTCGCTTATGTAGCTCATCTCGCATGAGCGATAGGCAACACATGCAGTTCAACACACGCAAGAGGCAGGCCAGTGCATGCATGCGCTGGCCCACCACTTGCACAAGCCAGTTCCCTCCCCCCCCCATGGGTGCTAAGCTATAAAGGTTGGGGACTAGATTAAATGGGTCTTTTAGCCAGCCCATCCACATTTGGGGGAGTTATTTTCAGGAGGATTTACTTCCATATTTTTTTTTTGTATTTGGGAGCATAAAGCTCAAATTCCAGAATCGCCTCATGAATATTTGTTATTAAGCCAGTTTGACTTATATCTATCATGGAAGTGAATCCCAGCTGCTGGATTTGGAAGAAATGGAATGTGTAGCTAGCTGCTACAAACCAGAAGTTAACTAAAAAAAACCTGTTATGTCAAAGGTGTCTTTGTGTTTGAGAAATGCCTTGAATGTTCTGCCACTTCAGTTAGTGAGCATAACCCAGCTTTCTCCTTGTTGCTGCACTTTTCTCTAGGACACTGAGCCCTCAAATAAATCTCTTGAACGTTTTTGTATCTTAGGAGATCATTTTTACAAACGTAACAGGAATTTGCCCCCAGAAGAACAGATGATCTCAGCGCTGCCAGATATCAAGGTGCTGACAATCAACGATGACCATGATTTTATGGTCATTGCCT